>NC_086202.1:12502083-13167500 GCF_035770615.1 Melospiza melodia melodia
CTCTGTGTCTGCCAGTTGATGCTAAGTACTGAAATTTGAATTTGTGTAAAAGTATACTGTGCTAGGAACATGCAGTGTATCTGTGATTTATCCTGACAGCGCTAGGAACTTAGACTGACTTTTTGCTCAGGGACTGAGGAATTAGTGCTTCTGCATTTGCTTCCCACTTGCTCTGTGTTATTACCTTCACTGGGCCTTGCTGTCCCTAGCTGACTAAATGCATTATGTGAGTGGGAGCTGGCGAAGTGCTTTGGGATGGCAGGTGTGAGAATGGCACTCCTGGTGAGGCCAGGAGCCTGCCCAGCCCCTGCTGGCACAGTGGCACTGGGAGGTGCCACTGAGGGGGATGACACAGTCCTGGCCTCTTTTCACTGTCCCTCCCAGAGGATCAGGAGGTGTGATGCTAGCCTGGGTGGATTTCACCTCCTGCAGTGCTCGCTGTCCCAAGTGCCTAGCCTGATCAAGGTGCAAGCTGCTTCTGCCCTCAGTGAAGGGAGTGTACTGCTCCTAGAAAGTGAGTCACTTGCTTTTCCTAACCACCCTTACATGGACAGAAGACGTCGCTTTTCCCCTCCCCTGCCCTATTCGTGAGGCTTTGTCATGACCCAGACCAGGAATTCAACATGAGTCACCAACAAACCAGCCCTATTCCTGCTCCCTTTGCTTTTTGCAGGGATTTAGGATTTTAGGGTGGTTTGCTGCTCCCTTGCTGAGACCCCCACAGAGCACTTTGAGATGGAGCCGCGCTGCAGCAGGGAGCCAGGAGCTGCTCCAGGCTTGGCAGGGGTGTCACAGACTCGTCTGTCCTCCCACAGCTCCGGCTAGACACGGAGCTGCTGAGCTCCTGAGGGCCCTGGTGATTTTCCCTCTGCTCGCTCTCCGCCGTGCACGTCCGTGTGTGGGCTGTGCTGCCAAGGTAAAATGTGTGAGCAGAGGCAGATGTAGAGCACGGTGAGTCAGTGTGAGTACGCTACAACCTTGGCTCCTGCTAGGGATGCTTTTGTTTTCGGCTGTGTAAGCTCTCGGAGAATATCCTGGAAACTGTGGGATTGTCACCAGAGTTTTGTTCATCTCTCTTTTAGTGTGTGTGCCTCTGATTTGGCACTGCATCATCAAAGTGTCAAGACGAACTCAGGAAAAAAAAGAGAGGCAATCAGTGCATTTAGCATGAGCATGTCGGATATTATAGGTGCAGAAATTTCTAACTATTGGCTGCCTGAAAAAGATTTAAAAAGTAATAGTAAAACTTGAAGGCAAATGCTTTGGAACATTTTATTTAATTTATATTTCTTTTGTTTGAAAGAATACACTATGGACAATACTTTAAATCATCTAAAATCTGACAAATGGACTTAATTCAAAATGTATGCTAAAAATCTCACGTTCTTTTGGACCAAAGCATATGTGCTGGGCAACAACTCTGTATCAAAGCTTTGCAGCTGAGATCTAAATACCTTTTCAAAAGGAATCCTGTACCATAAATGCTATCAGATGTTTAATTAAGACAGCACAAGCAAGGAGCATGTTTGCAATAAATTATGGGGATGTGTTCTGACAGGCTTTATCTATGTAAAGATTTCTATTTTTATGTGAAGCTATTTACAGATTATTGATTTCAAAAATAGATTTGTAACTAAAGAAAGATGCATCATATTTCAGTTGCTTGGAGTTGAGAATCCTGCCCGGCTGTCTGCCTGCTCTCCTAGATGTTTATTCCAGGGGCTTACAAGTCTATGGAGTGATTCTGTCCTTCCTATTTTTCCTCTCTATTTGGAAGAGGGAATTTGTATTCAGGGACCAGGTCCCAGGTTTCTTACCCACGCAAGCAGGCTGTTTTTTATGCCTTTGAAGCACAGAACAATTTCAGTGAAGTCTGTGAGGCTTTTTGCATGAGTAAGACTTTGGGATGGCGAAGGTCCCTCGCAATATATTTTGTCAGTTGTCACTGTTTTGTTTCAGGGCAGCAAGCTGTTGTCACAGTGTCAGTGGAGCCTGCTAAGCTGTAAGCCTGCCTTTGAGTACGTGTAATAGAAACCTTCAGCATATTTTTTTGCTACTTAATGCTATGTGAACATTAGAAGAAATATTTTAATAAATCAAGGCAAAGCCTGATGGTAGAGGTAATATTTTTCATTAGAAGAATCTTTAGAATTTGAAAACTTGCAAGCTTGTGTACCCAAGAGCCTGTCTATTTTTTCCAGCCATACCAGTTGGTCTAATAAAAAATACTGTCTCTGTCTACAAACCTTGTTGTGCCTGCAAACTGTGTGGATTGCATCTACAGCAAAATACTGCTGGATTATTAAAATAAGTCAGGCCTTCTTTGCTTAATTATGGAAACTCAGATTTTTGTGGCTTCCTCAAGTCTCAGCTTTTTGAATCCCAACACACATGAAACGATGCTGTCTGGTTTCTCATACTGTACAGGAGGGTTTCATCACATAGGAGCTCAAACTGCTTCACGGATTCCTTATATTAGAATGGATTTTACAAAGGTAGCCTGCTAAAATCCTTCTGCCATCTGGATTTGAGGATATATTGTAGGATGCTGTCGGTGTGTACTGTCTGGCATGGATGGCCTCTGGAAGCAGTCCTAGCCCAGTACCTGTGTCAGCATGTGATGTGCTGGTGTGGGGATGGAAGCAGAGGAAATGGGAAGAGGCTGGCAGAACACGATGTCTCTGGCGTAGTCTGTGGGCGTAAATGTTTGAATCTTGCTGTGTGTCTGGCTGGGTGAGCAGAGTGGTGTAGCCCTTCTAAACAGCAGGAAGCTTGGATTTGAACTTGTTTGGAAGACCTAGACCCAGAGCTGTCTAACAGTCCTAAGGCTAGCCATGCAAGAGTCTTTTCAGAGCTTTTTAATGTGCCTTTTAGAGGCCTTCAATGAGTGTGTCTCTTGGACCCAAATCTAGAGCTCTAGGCTAGCTAGCTAGCTTCAAAATAGACCAAGGTGGTGATGATCTGGATCATCTTGAAATGTCCATGGAGAGGCTGCTTTTCCACCCTCAGAGAGCACAAGCCCTTGCTGTAGTTTGCAGACTTGGAGTGTTCCCAGCTCACTCCCTCTGCTGCATGCCTTGGCTAGGTCTGTGACCCTTGCAGGAGCACTGCTCCTCTCCTGAGCAGCCCTGCTGTCCCTGAGCAGCCTTGCTGCAGGCAGTGCCCTCCCTTCCCAGTGAAATGGGAGCAGGTCGGTGCCCGAGGGGCGTTCACTTCTGTGTCCTGTGTGCCTTCTGTCTGCCTTTGGGCACGGCTCAAATAGATAGCTGGTAATTGCTTGTAAAGCCCTTGGTGGCTGTGGCTGGGGCTATTTTGGAAGCTGATTCTCCCTGCATGCCCTGTTGTGGAAGCTGTGGCTGGCTGGAATGGCCCATCAGCCTCTCACTGTGGTGACCTCCTCTCCTGGGTGTGTTGCAGGGAATTCAGGGGGAGAGCTCTCAGCAGTGGCATGCAGTCTCTTGGGCTGCCTGCCAGGGCCTGGATTTGGTGACCTTTTGGATGTGGCAGAAGATGCGTTTGTAAACCTTGGTTATAGTAACTGGGAGAATGCTGGAGGAGGAGGAGGAACGTATTTTTTACAGACAGGCTGTCTGCTCTCTGAGTACAGCAAGGGTTTGTACTCTCTGATGTTTATGACCAGCAGATAGTAGGTAAATATACTAAGAAGTGCTGTGACAATTGGAACTGTTGCTATTTAATAGAATTTAAAATGAAGAAATTATACGCATTTCCTTGAGGGGCATGCATGTGACACTGAGAGCACTGTGACTTCTAGCACTGGTTTGAACACTTACTCTGCTCTCTTCTTCACTGGAATCAATAAATTCCCTCCTGTAAAATGAATGCAGTCATATTTTAGAGGTGTCCAGATGTAGTTGCTATATCATTACCCATGTAGTTTGTGGGTGTTTTTGTTTCTTTTAAGAAGAGCAAACAAGCCAAGACCTGCACTCCAGCAGTTGCGTAGGTTACACCAGGCGTGCTAACAACAAAATTGGGAAAGGTGCCCCTCTTTCCTCATGGCAGGGCCCTCCTGATGAGAAGGACTGTCTGTGGTTGGGTGGTGACAGCCAGCACTTGAGAAGGGGTGCTCGTGTTTGTGAGGATCTGCTGGTGAATATTTGCATCGCTCAGGTTACAGTTTTGCAGTGTGTTCTTGCTCTGCCTGAATGTGTCTGACCTGCAGAGGACAAAGGATCATCTTTCTACTTTCCTTCCAATTGTTTCTGCTAATTTAGCATCAGTTTGAAGCTTTGTCTTTGCTTAGAGATCAAATGGCCAGGGACAAGGCTCTTTGTTTTCACTCTGTGGTAAAAGTGGCAAGGTCAGTCCCAGTGGGGCTTGTACGGTTTACACTGCTGAATTTATCTCATGTATTGAGGATTTTCTGTCACCTACAGGTAATGCATATTGGTAACTCTAGCATCAAAAAATACCCCTTTTCAGCAATGAAAACAAGGTCTCTGTTTATAAAGGCATTTTTCACCACAATAGATAGGAATGTCTTTGCAGCCATATAAAACAGCCTTCCTAGCTCTCTGTTTTAACATCTCAAAGAGCAGCATCTTACTTGACCTGCATACTCAGGTCGGGCCACTCAGGAAGTCTTGCAAAGTACCTGGCAAAACAAAGTTTGAGCTTAAGCAAGTTTTTCTTTTCTATCTCTTTCAGAAATAAGTAAGCATTTGAAGATGACAACCTCATGGAGCGACCGACTGCAGAATGCAGCAGATCTCCCTGCGAACATGGATGGGCACGCTCTGAAAAAGTACCGCCGGGAAGCCTATCACCGGTAAGGCATCCCTGGAGCTCCAAAACTGAACATAAACCCCACGTTTCTTGGGGATTTTTGGCTTGTTAGTAAAACAGGAAGGTTGTTCTTACCTTCCTCGTAGAAGTTGGTAGAAGAGAGCTTAGAAGATGGCAGAGTATTGGCCTGCAGGAGTTTGCAAAACTCTGAATTGAGATGCATGTACTAGAGTGAGTGATGATGTGCTTCTTATTGCAGTCAAAAGATTAATTAAAGTCAGATTCTGGATAGAAGCTTTCAAGTCAATAAATAATCAGTGGCAGAGGTTTTATAATAATTATTGCAGTGCACGCTGGGAGAGCAGAGCCTTAGACACTGGAATGTACAAATATGAATAAGCAAGAAATCAAATGGCATCAGAAATTGTTTGAGAATTACACCTGGTGTGATTAACTGTGCGACCACAGGAGCATGCAGGAGCACTAGGCAAGGGCCCAGCCTTTTCACTGTTAGGTGTACCTAAATCCATCAGAGTTCAAAATAAAAGGAATGTTATCACTCTCAGTTTATAGTTTGAGAATCAAACTGCAGGCACTAAGTTGTTTTTACAAGATCACATTGGAGGTTTGGCCGATCCAAGAATTTAGGCCACAGCTCTCAAGGTTCCAAGCATAGAGCATAAAAGTGGGATGAAGTCTGTATCCTTATCAGATGTCTGGACTGCTACAGAGTTAAAAACAACAGTATCTAGTAATTGTCAGTATTCTGTTTGTGGGAGGTGTATCTTCAAAGTTTAGCTTCGTTATTTTGAGAAGTCATACAGTGTGATGATGAGAGGATATTCAGCAGAAGGGGAAATGTATGTCTGATGTAGAAACAGAAACATTTAACCTCATGCTTAAATGCCACGTTGCATTTGTGATTCACATTGGTGGTATTTCTGGGGAAGTGTTTTGGAAGTGTTAGATATCCTTTGATTCTCCAAATGGAATCTAATTTGAGAAAAATGCCTCAGTGCATCATATGATTGGCCAGGTTGTGCAAGTTGCAGTGTCCAGGGCTAAGTGATGGATCTTGTGATGCATTTCCAAAGCTTTCCAATTTCCAGTGAATATGTTTGAGCAACATGTCCTAAGTGGTGGCATTATTTGAATCTCTCTGTCAGCTGGTCTGTCAGATATGGACAGATACAGTTACATTTAATGAATGTAACTATATATAGCATGTAAGAAGAGAGAGATTTTATACCATTCCCTGTCAAAAAATCTTCACCTTGTTGCAGTCATTGACAGGTTTACCTTTGTGTCATGAATTTATTTAAAACTTCAGCTGTGTTACTCCTGAGTCAGATTGATGGAAGTCAAGTCAGAGTCATACCTATATTTTTTCCTAAGTATTTCCTTAACATTTTTTATGTTTAAATGCTGACAGTTTGCTAAATGTTGTACAGGATCCAAAGGAAGCTGTGCTTGTCTTTAAGAGTTCATGCATTCAAGTCCTCATCATGTTTACCCTTACTTGTGTAAGAAATCCTTACTTTCAGAAAGAATTTCCTTATGGAAGATGAGAGTGCAGTCACATAAAGGAGGGCTTCCCACTAGGAGCTGGGATCTGGTAGCCCAAAATTAGTCTGTGGTAAAGTTTAGGTACCTGTTTTTAGCATCTAGAAATGTCTTAGGCAAAACATACTGAGCAGAAATGCTGCTAGCATCTCAGATTTTCATGGGAAGCACAACATTGGAAATACTAGGGAAGCACAATATTAAGGAGAGGCACGTTTTTGTTTTGGAATTGCTATCCTCTTTCAAAGGGAGAGAGAGGGAGGGAATGGGAGAGAATGAGAGAACCTGATGCCAAGACTGCAGTATAAATCTGTGCTATTAATGGCTTTGGTATACCAGTTTCATGGGAGTTATTTTGATAATCCAGTATTGTGAGAATCTGAAACAACCTCATTCCAGAGGCAGTGTTGTCAGATTTCTATTTCTGGTACTTTTCATGGCCGTAGTGTTAACAGATGTGATGTTACTTTAAAAAGTGCAAACTTGACATGATAAAGTATGACTGAAGTTATTGCCCCTTGGTGTTTGGTGTTATATTTTTTAGTGTTTTATTAATGCTTTATATGCAGAATACATGTGCTGGTCACAGCCATGAGTTGTAGGATGTGAATTTGTTTCACTAAGGTCCAGGTATGCTCTGACTCTCTTCTGCTTCTTTGCTGAAGCACTGTAAATTTTATGAAAAAGAGAAATAGAAAATACATGGTGTCATTGTTGAGATTATTTTCTCTTTTTTCTTTTTTTTTCTGTCTCTTTTTTTTTTTCCCTTACTCCAGCAGCTAAAGGAAAAATTCTTGAAAACATAAATCTAAAGTGACTTAGAAACAAAACCAATAAGAACATTGCATTTAAACCTATTATGTTTTTGTTACCTTAAAGCTGGTCAAAGTTATTTTATAGGCCCAGTCTGAAAGGCTGGAGCAGCTTGGCTGCTACACCACATTTACAGATGAGAATAAGTGGGACTAGCTTTTGTTACTGTGTTGAAAGCCTAGTTGAGCTCAAATTCAGCAGATTTTCTAAATGCTGCTAGGAATTCTTATTTTTCAGAAATGTGAAATTTAAAAAAACTTGTTTCACTGTTTGTTTGCTTCATGCTTACTTAAATTCTGGTGGAGATACCTAGGCCAATCATTCTTGTTCCCATGAAGTACACCAGATTTGATATGCTTGAATTGTAAATGAATTCAGACAAAATAAGGGGAAAAGCTTCCAAAAGCAAAATAGTTTACCTTTAAAAATAAATATAATGTTCTTGTGACCATGAAACTTTTAAAAAACTTTTAAAAAATTACCTCTGAAGATACCACTCTAATAGTTATAGTTTACAGTGTTCATTCTTACTTGGAATTTGTTTTTTCAGGTGCTGCACTTCTAATTGTATCATAATTGATGGATGGATGTTCAACATATAATAATTGTTGGCAGAAGTCCCAGTTGAGACTGGTTTAACTGGTGTAGTGCATACTGACTCAGAGTATAATGACTATATCGTAATCATATCTGAATGCCACGGGCAAGAATGTTCAGAATCAAATTTTTATAGCTATAGAATCAGAAGAATCTGTTGGGGAGGAGAAGTGGTGGGGTTTTATCTTCAGGGAATTTCTGCCAACTTTGATGAAAGCTCTTGGTTGGCTGGTGTTGCTGTCAGACCTTGTTACACAACACTGCTGGCGCCTGTCAGAGGTGAGGTCTGAGGATGAATTAATATGCAAGCTGCATGTTACTCATTCTCTAGCAGAGGTCACTGGTAAGAGGATACTGCATTACTGTGCTATTGGCAACACAGATTTTAATTCAGAAATAAAATGGATGTGCAGCTCTTGGGAGGCTTTTCCCTGGTGTTTGTGGTGGTGAGGCCGCCTCCCTCGTGTGCTGCTTGTTGACTTTTCCGGGTAGAGGATAATCTCCAGATCACTTTTCTGGAGGAGCACTGTCATTTAATGGGATTGTAATTAGGCAAGAACTAGGTTGACTCTGAGCCACCAAATTGCCCTAGTGTCTATTTTTTAACTTGGAGTGAGCACTTCTAGGCACCCTCTGGATTATCTCACATAGCTCTTTAGGGTTTAAATAGCAACCCCATCTAGTTAAAGCAAATAATGGAAAAAGTTGGTGTTCCATCCACTCTTGTTACTGACAGTTACCAAGATCCAGGAAACAGGTATTTGCACTTATATTTATTTATCTGTGGTTTTGGCTTAACAGAGCAGTAAGGCTGAAATGGCATTTTTGTTAAACATACTGGCTTTGGGATGCTTCTACCATTTTGCACCAGAATAATTTGAGACTTCTCATCCTGAATGTGGGGTTTCTGTTGTTGTTTTAACTGTTGGGGTTTTTTCTTGCTCACTTGTTTACTGGCTAGTGCAGGGTGTGTGGCAACATGATTCCTAATCCTCATTCTCCTGCTGACTGCTGATAGAGTATTAAGTAAGTTGCTTCATAGTTTTGTACTTCAGTTTGCTTTCAGAGCACCTTATGGTGGTGATATAAGTGATTTTAGCTGTTACTGTACACTGAGATTCTGGATTTAAAACTAGTATATGCTTTAATAATGACAAAGCAAAAGGATTGCCAATTGGTTGTTTTGATTTCATGGATTAAAGATGTACTTTAGCTTGTTTAAATTTGTAGACTCTGGGCTATTCACTGCTAATCTTGTTTCTTTACTTAATTGTTACTGGATCATCAGTGATTGCAAACAGGTGGAAATGTTGTATAAACAAGGCTGTGAGACTTGAAACTGTCCATCTGTTTAGGTGGTTATATTTAAAGTCCCTTCAAAATGATCAGTTCACTGAGGTGGAAAACCAGAACAAATCTTTAGCAGTCTGAAAGTGCTCTTTGCATGGAACACAACTGGACAGGCCATGTGTGGTGTTCCCATGTGCTGGGCAGCTCTGGAGGCTCTGCTGGCCATGGTCTGTCCTGGTGTCCCCTGGGACCTGTGTGGTGGCATCTGTGTGACAGAGGGCAGCCTGTGGCTCTCTCTGCTTTGTTTAGTGCTTTAGACACTGGAGGAGGGAGGGGGACTGTGTCCAGTCCATAGAATGGGTGAGTTTACAAAGAAGCACACCGCTTGCCAAATTAATAATGAAGAAATTACATTGTAAATGTCCCATGATCCTTAGCTTTAATAGTTTCAGGGAGCAGACAAGTGTTATTTTGGGATGGAATCCATATGTGAGCTTCTTGGCACTTTGCTGTTGCCTGGGAAGAAAACCCAAACAATGAAAACAGAAATGGCCAAGGCTCTCTCTTTGCATCTGATTGCTGCAGAATCAGAGGGAAGTGCTCATGGCTGTGTTTCTGGATACAGCCTCATCAGGCTTTGAATCCAGTCATTACTGAGTTTTCCAATTTAATGTCACTATAACTGTGCAAGGACAGTTAGACTTGTGAAGTTTTGGGACATTGGAAATGTTATTAGAAGTGGCCAGGAAAATTTTATGCACTTCTTTTGTTTCCCCTGTCTGATGCTATTTCATCCCCTAAAGTTATCTCAAGCACAAATACTATCTCTAAATACAATTACAAATATTCAGAATGTTCATCTTTGGTTGGAGAAGGAATAAAATAGAATTAAAAAATAAAACCAAAATGGTATGATAAAAAATAGTATATGGAATTACTAAAGAGGCAGAACTTAGCAAAGAACAATTTCATTGGTTTAAAAAATTTAAAGCAATTTATTTCTTCTCTAAGGCAGCTACCAAAACGTGCAGCACCCAAAGATGAGACATTTGGGTGATATGGTAGTGTCATCTTTAGATTGCTCACATGCTTTGTACCAGGGGAACTTTGCTGCTGCTGGTGGAAGTCACCTGAGACCAGAACTACAATGTCATGCAGTGACACAAATCCCCAAGCAGATCACATCTGGGACTGGCTGGTCATACTGAGAACACTGAGTTGTCATAACAGTAGAGAGATGTTTATTTCATTATTCACCTTTTTAAAGAGGCCACAGGGACCTTGGGCGTGGGAGACTGTTAAAAGCTAATCCATTTAGTTGCCATTATTTCTTTTTAAATTTTCTAGCTTATTAAAAAATGGAAGTTGTCCATAAAGCAAAGATTAACCAAAGTTCCTAAACCCTGAGTAAGAGGGAATCTGAGCCTGCTGGCCAGTTAGTCCCTGTTTTGTGGCTGGCTCAAGCCCAACTGTCCACCACAGGCTCTTTTAAACACACATGTAGGTCATGCTTAGCCAGCTCCCACTGCATTTGCTGTTCCACTCAGCAGTGTTGCAATTTTCTTTGTATTTATTTAATTTCCAATGAAACACACTGCTCAGAAAAATGCTAATTGCTGCAAGGTATTTCTAGACACATTTTGAAAATTATTATGAAGTGCTCTGTTCCAGAAACCTTGCCTCACATTGTTCATTTTCATTTCTTTGCTATGAGGAATTGTGAGCCATGTGCCAAGTTCCTCCTTAATTGTAAAGTTCTGTGCATTTTGTTTATTTTGCTGGTCAAACTACAAGACTGTTATGCACGCAGATTTCATTCAGGGCATACAATTTTTTAGAGGTTTTGCACAAATAAAATAAAAGCATTTCTCCCTCTCTGTGTTTGCTCCTCTCCAGTGTTACTTGAGATGAGCTGGGATTTAGGTTCCTGCTTCAGAGTTGATTGACAAGAACAGTAACAAAACCAAGACCAGTTCTCCTGTAAAGTTATAAAGGACTGTGAATTGCAGAGTTGTGGCTATCAGGGCTGTGTGGCTTCCCTGCTGC
Organism: Melospiza melodia melodia; assembly: GCF_035770615.1. Lineage (NCBI taxonomy): Eukaryota > Metazoa > Chordata > Aves > Passeriformes > Passerellidae > Melospiza > Melospiza melodia. The sequence goes on from NC_086202.1 coordinate 12,513,142, forward strand.
ATGCTCAGCAGTTCCTTCTTCCTTCAATACAACACATTTTTCTCTTACCCAGCACAATCCGCAGAGCTCAAAAAGAAAATAAATACTGTAGTCATTGAGAGCCTTCTGCTGTGGCCAAGCTTCAGGGTTTAATCTTTGAGAAAGGACTCATTAGGGAGGAAACATGCTTTGAGGTTTCCCTAAAACAGCTCCTCAGGTCTGATTTTCCAGAGGTGGGATCTGTGCCAGGCTCAGCCACCCCAAGTCCAGGCGCTGCTCCAGTCCCAGCTGTGCTCAGAGAGCCCCTGGAGCTGGGATGTGCTCCCTGGAACCACATCCTGAGCCTTCCCCACATGCTCCACACCTTGTGCCACCCCAGCCACACTGACAGGGAGCCCAAAATGCAGGATATTCCTCAGAGCAGGGATATTTCTCAGAGCAGAAATTGAAAGTTTGTGTTTTCATCAGGAGGAAAAGATGCAGGCAAGGGAAGGGCAGTGTCCTGTTTCAGGAGATGCTCTGGGTGCATACAGGTGTGCAGCTGGGTTTAGGCAATACTCACCTCTGCCTCAGCACAGGGAATGCAGAGGCTGTTCTCATGCTGTGCCTGCAGTTTGTTTTGTCTTACTGCCCAGTGCTGTGAAGTTTTTAGAGCAGCTTAAATTTTAACTTCAGTGCTTCCAGTTGAAGTTACTATTTTCTAAATGGAAAAAACCAAATTCAGGGGAGGGGAGAGTGTGATTTCTCCTGATTCTGGCAAGTGGAGAAATTATTCTACATCAAAACTTCCTTGCCTGAAAGTGTTAGATCATTTTAGTTTCCCTCTTATTCTGACATTATTTCTGCTGTTTGCAATCTGGAATCTTCTTTGATTTTTCTTCATGTGGATGAGTTGTAAAAAACTTGTTATTTCATGCTTTCCTTTCATGACCAGAGGATCTTTTCCCTCAGGTGGTTGAGGTTCTTAGGGCCCTCAGGTTGCTGTTGCTTTATAGTCATCAAAAGCAACTCTTGTAATTTCTCTATAGCATTTGTTCTGGGGAGATGTTACCTTTTTGTAGCCAGCAGACACAATGTCAGCCTGAATGGGGCTTGGAGAAACCTGACCTGGTGGAAGGCGTCCCATGGCAGGGGTTGGAATGGGATGATCTTGAAGGTCCCTTCTGACCCCAGACCATTCTGTGATCCCATGATTTGATCAGTATTCTTGTAGCCAGGCTAAGTCTACCTTCAATTAGAATTTAAGAACAGCTTTGGAATGGGCTAAGTCTGCAGCTTCTGAGAAGCACCTGGCTCTTCCCAGAAACTGTGCTAGAGATTTAATCTCATCTTTTAATTCTAGTTTCTAGGGCACTGCAGATATTTACTACTTGGAGTAAAACCCCGAATTAAGCCGGTCAGTTTCTGGGAGTAAATATTTGTAAATAGCTTCTCACTCCCTTGTGCCTAGGAGAGTGCTGTTCATGGGAGATTTCTTTATCAGGATTTAAAACTGAGGTCCTGAGTGCTTACAAAATAAACCAACATCTATCTTGGCCTTCACAAGAGAAGTAAAAATGGTCCCTTTTTATTTTTTTTTAACCACTGTTTAGTCTGCATTTAATCTGCAAAGGCATATGGAAGTTTAAATTGATTAAAGCATTCTCATTTCCTGTCCTGAACATGTTGTGTAATAACCTTCTTTAGCTTTTTTTAATATTTGCTCTGTCTCACTCCAGCACTGGTGGGTGAAGTAATTACCACATCAGATCAGTTGGTAGCATGCCTTGAAATGTGCCAGGCTGGGGTGTGATTAGACCCTGCCAGTGCAGCTTATAGGTCAGAGGCAATAAGTGCAAATTGGTGGAGAAAGAGGCCTCTTCACCAGCTGTTACCAAAGGGTGCTGCTATGGTAATTTTCCAAAAGACTTATTCCGGAACAAAAATATACTAGTGGGTGCTATTTGTTTTGTTGCTCAGAAAACTTTTCCAGATCGTCAGTCTCAAGGTATGCTGGTTTTGGGTTCAGTTTCTAAATACTACAAAAGCAAGGGATGACATCTGTCAGAGGTTTGGTGATCTTTCCATGGTTTTTGGTCAGTTTGGTGTCGTCATCATCTAAACACAGGCAGGCTGGACTGGAACAGATCTCTTGGGTCACAGCTCCCTTGTTTGTGCCTTTCACAGGCACTGTCATATTACCCTTTTTGTGAGTGCATTCAGCTGTGTCTTAGTACTGGTGGTTTTTGTCCTTATTTGGGAAACTTACCAAATGCTGCAATTCTGAAATTATCTTGTAATCTTCTTTGAATTTCCCTTCTTGCTTCTGTCCTGTAAAGACAGTCAGAAAACTGTGCTGCAGGGATTAAATCTAAAGGCCACAGCTGAACTGGACTCTGCAGGTTAGACAAAAAATGTTGCTGGTGTCTCCTGGAGGTATGTTATTCCTTCTTAAAGCTCTGCATTCTCAGGAACAAGCTGCAAAAACATGAGATCAGAAATTATGCTTGAATTAGCTAATAAATAATGTTTCCTGACAGCAGCAGCAGCACCACCACCACCATGTAATCATACGCATTATACAAAGTATCAGACTGTATTTAGTACTAAACAGTGCTTCTCCTTGGTCTCTTGTAAATCAGAGCTGTCTCGATGTTAAAAGACAAACAGGGATTCAGATTGCAGATTCAGATAATTTGCTCCACCTACTCAAAAGCCAGCTATTTCAGGAGAGAATTTTAGTGACTTAGGAGCCCATCTCATATTTCCAAAAGGCATTTCTTTGCCGGTTTCCAGTGTTCATCCTATCACTTTGTCTTCTTTAGGTAACACATAAATCTATTAGAAAAGAGCGTCATCTATAACCTCCAAGGCCCCTTAGTGACAAGCCCCATTGTCAAAGGCAGGCACTTTGCCAGGAAACAGTGACTCCCAGAGAGAGTGTGCAAGGTTAGAGGGAAAGTACACTATTGCCAGAGAAACTGTATTCCAAGTGGATTTGTGTGGAACAACAACAATATCCAGTGACTGGTTAAATTAGCCACAGATGTGTTTTCTAGAACACTGTCCAAGAAGATATACAGTACTTTAAGGCTCGGTTCAGGCATAATGATCTTCTGAAGTCAAATCAGATCCAAGCAAAATTGCATGGGTACCGGGGAAGCTTTAAAGGAGTTCTGTAATATGATTCAGACAAGTAGCTGAATCAGACTGCTGCGAGCTGAGCAAGGAGCACATCGGTGGGAGATGAGGTAAGAGCACCGGGCTGCGCGATCGCTGCGAAACGCGGGCTGGGGCAGATTGACAGGGCTGCTAATGCTGCCACCTGCCCCGAGCAGAACCTCCTGGGGCTCCTTCCAGCTCCCCCAGCTCCCCCAGCTCCCCCATCTTTCCCGGCTTCCCGAACATGCAAGGGCTCCGCACTTGCCGTCTCCTTTGTGTCTCGCTGTCCTGCCGTCCCGGCAGCGCTGCCGATGCCGCTGCTCAGAGGATAATCACTGCACTGAGGGCAGTGCACTTAGTAAATATTTGGAGAATTTTCACATGCTGAAATCAGAGTACAAGCAAAGGCTCTGGGACTTTTCTCCTGCGGGAGAATTTTGTCTTGGCATCACAGCTGGAGCAGTGCAGGGATTTCGGTCTGAGATGGGTGTTGAAACGCTCAGCTTCCCTCCCACAGATGAGTTCTGACTCTCATTTTTGAAGTTCAGATAAGGCAGAGGAAAGAAGTCCTGTTGAATTACAGATCTGCTTTATGCTTTAAAGTTGTGGGGAAACATAAGCAGCTTAGTTATTGTCGTAGTTGGAACATGAAGCAAGAAAAGCTTTTGTTGTATTCTCTGACCTATTTCTTTACCCTGTTACTTATTTGAACTAAATTGGATATAATGTATTAATGCTGTCATCTAAAAGGGTCTGGCAGCATTCAGCTCAGCCTAGAGTCTCTTTGTAATAAGTATTAATCGTAAAAGTCAAATTTACAAAATAGCAGTTGGCAAGTTTCAGAGGAGTTATAAATAAAATTTTTTCACAATAGAAATGGCATATCTTGTGTATGAATTTTTTTCTCAATTACTCTTTTTCAGAGCTTTATTACATGTTTTTAATGGTATTGGTGAAAATGTGAAAATGGATCTGTTTAGGTTTGCTTTGAATTTCCAGATATAGTTTCAAATAGGAGGCAAATGCTGTGAATTTATTCACAGAAATTATTTTCTTTTCCTTCTTATCTCTTACTAATAATTCGTTTTAATCAAGCAAATTATATGGCTTTGAATCTACTGCTTCCAGTTTCATATCCTTTGAGGTCTGCATTCTGCTTCAGGAGATTTTGCACTTGTATTCTTAGGAATGTTTGCAGGTCACATGGAAGGCCGCGTGTGCGTGTGCATGCATGCGTGTGTGTCTTTGGACAGCATACCAATAATTAGAATAATTCTGCAAAGTCATGGCTTTGCTTCAGGAGAACTCGCAAAATCTGAGACTTGACTCTGTTTTCAGGTATATTTGCTGATTTTGACCTATGCAAGCCCGACACCCTGACAGTGGCAGAATGTGTTTGTTCTAAAACGTGAGTATTTTGAAAATGCTCGTACCTCTGGTGATATTTCTTCTCTCTTTTCAGGGTCTTTGTAAACAGAAGCTTAGCCATGGAGAAGATAAAGTGCTTTGGTTTTGATATGGACTATACACTTGCTGGTGAGTATCTTCTTAAGTTTTTTGAACACTGACTTAGTTTGAGATATTGCTTCTTGCTGAGCAAAAACCAGCAAAAAGCTGATTGGGCTACTCCAGTTAATAGGTGCTTCTTCTGTTAGTAAATGTATATTTCACTATTCCTTGCACTTTCATTTTAGGTGTTTCCCTTAAATTTGTTATCTGCAAGCTGTATTTGGTCACAAGCCATGTTGCTGTGGTACAGTTTCAAGTGATTATAGATGTTGAGAAAACCAAAGCTTAATGAGTCTGCTCCCTTAGATTCCACTGTATTTTGACAATGCCCCTTGTGCATGCTTGGCTTTGAATAACAAGGTGATTTCTTTCATCCTTGGTGCATATAGCAGGCTACACCTTTGGCCAGCAGGTTCTCCTCGTCCTGGGAGAGTGATTTTTGAATAGGTTTTCCTCTTCCCTCTTCCTGGTTTAGCCACATCAGTGACTGATTTTAAGAAGAGGCATGGCAGGGGCAGTGCCTTGTGTCAGCTGAACAAGTTAATTCGTAAAGCTTTGCCCATTCTTTGTGACAGAAAAGCTTTGGGACGTTGCATAAGATCTTTTGGTTTCATAAAATTGCTTGCATGACTTCTCCATCTTTCAACAGGCAAGTTCCCTGAGACTTTTGATGAGAGGAAATAAAGCTACCATTTTCTTCATGGTCAGACTTTCATGTTATGTATTTTAAGGAAGGAAGAGATAAAAAGTTCACTTCCATTTTCCTGGGTTATAGTATCATACAGGCTGTAACTGAGGATGTCATGTACCATCCTGCCTTATTTCTTGTTACTACTTCCAAGGTTATGGATAAAAAGTCCCTATCACCACTAATATTTCAGTTTAGAGTTGTTGTGTATATGAACTGAGAAGATGTGAGGTAGTGTGTCAGGGTCACCTAATAATAGATTAATGCAGTATGTCAGCTATGGTCATCTGGTTACTGTGTACTGAGCAGGAATGAGAGATGAGTAATGAGGCTGGGACAGTGTGGGGGTCAGAGCTGGGGTCAGAGGCTAAGTGCAGGGCAGGAAGGTTTCTGTAGGCTCATGGTTCAGCTGCAAGGAGCAGTTTTGGAGACTGTGGCAGGTAATTGCAGTTTATATTTAGATCAGTTCCTTGTGTTCTTTTATCTACAAGGAAGTCTTACATATAAAAAGTTTGGTTGTTACCCATCTAATTTATACATCTGTTTAAAGTTCTTGACATTTTTTAAGTCATGAAGTGTATTGTTAATCTGTGCTGGATATGACTGCAGGCATGTGCTTTCTGTTTGTGTTTCCCAGCTGTGACAGCTTGTGGCAGTGCTTTTAAGGGGTGCATGAAAAACAGTTGTTGAAGAATAAATGCTTTAAAAAAAAAGAAAATAAAAGTTGTGGGTTTCACTTCAGTAACAGCAAAACAACTTCTGTGCCTTTTGCAAAGGAAGTGGTGGCACTTCCCAAGGACCCAGGTGATCCCAGTGGGGCTGGTGTGGAGCCTGAAGTTTATTGCTAATTTCCATCCTGACAGAAGGACAGCTTCAGCACTGTCCTCACTTACCTGACTGTTCATTTTCCTCAAATGTTCATTGTTCCTGTAAACACATAGCAAATGTGTTGTTATCCACAAAATGATGCTTGATTTGATGAAAGGAAAAAATGTGAATGTTCCAAGCATCCTAAAGCAGTACCAGGGACATAAAAACCTGGGGCTTTGAGGCTGGAAGATCACAGTGCTCCAGCTGAACAGGCAAAGTCAGTTCATTTGGAGGAGTTGAGAGACAGGGTGTGAGAAAGAAAAATAAATGGGATGTGGTCTGAGCAGAAAACTGGAAATCTGGCCCCCTCTGGGGTAAGCTGCTATCCTGTGACTTCTTCCATGGTACGACAGAGATAATAGTTGCAGATCAGTTCACTAGGAGTTGTGAGAATGTAATTAGTTTGGAAAGCCTTTTGCAGATGAAACACATTATGACTGCTAAGTACTATTTCCCTTTTTTCCACTCAAACTGGAAATTAACCTTTGAAATTACCTGTTTGTTTTCTTATGTCTCAGAGTCATCCTTTCCTCTCCATGTGGGCTTTTGTTATCTGACCATTATTAGCTACTTATAGCTTGCATACAAGAAAAAATACTTATCCACTACAGGGGCTTTAAAGAGTGCAGTGTTAGAATATGATTACAATTATAATAAATTAATTGGAAGTTATAATGAAGAAGTGGAACAAGGGAAGTATTACAGTAGTGTGCTATAGTTAGTGCGTTCGTGAGACTGTTGTGTTTTCCGATTGGTCGCATTATCCTTTACACCCTTGTTCACATGGACATGCTACTTCTCTTGATTAAAAAAAGAAAAAAATAAGCCAGTTTATGTGTAATTTAACATCTGGAAATGGTATCTGCATACCAGATAGCTCATGCTGAGCAGAAGCCTTTTGGAGACCATTCAAAACACGTAAATAGGCCAAAGAAAAGAACACAAGCGTCTCCAGTGTCATTAGCTCCTCATCTAGTTTTCTGCATTTGTACTTTCAGACATTGCTAGGTTACTTTTCTATAAAGTTTTTTAAAATATCCGAGCACAATCTTCCTATTCAACAACTTAAGGCAGGCAGGGTCATTGACCCTGTCAAAATCTGTATGTGACATCCCCTTCTGTTGTGTACTTTCACATCAGAAATAGACTGATGACAGTCATATGTTTGCCATCTCAGGATGATTATTTTGATACACACTGAATTACCTGTCTTGTAAAGAAGTACTCCTGTCTTGTCTCTTTCTTCTTTCCAAATCAATGACCACTGGTAGCACCAGAAGTCTTCCTTAGGAGGTGGTTGTGTACCAGGAAACTCAGAATCATTTCACGTATATTGAACTTTAGAAGCTTGAGACAGTTTTATTCCTGTACCTTATGAATTTAAGGACACAGATCTACTTACAATAACCATCTTTTCTGTCTAGAATAATCTAATTTTGGTAGGGACATGGCATTTGCATTTTGAAGTGTGTAGTAACAGCTCCATGCACACACTGCAGCGATCGTGTTCTACTACCAGCATGTCTGAGAATGTCAGCTTGCCAGCTGAGAGCAGTTTTAGTATCATCATGTTACATTGCACATAAAGTACAATTTCATGTGTTAATTTATAGAGTAGTACTTCTTAGAAGTATTAAATTAAAGAACATTTAACTCAGAATTTAAAAGAATTCAAGGCTACCTGATGCAGCATTTCACAGTGATTTTGTTTGCTTTCAAGCCAAAATTAAATTAAGCTTCAAATTTTTGTAAAGAACTCCTCTTTTCCCCAATTGTGCTTGTCTCTTTCCTTGCACAGGGTTGAGAAATACTGTTAATGGTTGGGTTGGGCAAACAAAGTCTTTTTGTGTAGAAGAGCCCGAAGGTTTTAGCTTTTTTGTTGAGAAATGATGGACCTTAAATAGCTGAATTTGTAATCTCAGTGATTACATCTAGAATTAATTTTGACTGCTGGGAAAATAAAATGAAAGCAAATTTAAATAACTCTCACAGGTTTTAGATTTCTTGTTTTCCCATAAAGGATTGTTGTTGTATTCTCATGGAGTGAATAAGATCTCTTATGTGTTTGGAAACTCCCAAATGTCCCTAGGTTAATGTTTTAGATACAGCAATACAAGAGGCTCAGAAATCTGTGTTATGTATGAAACTGGCTGTCCTCTTCCTATTCAGTCTGTTTGGGAGTCACATTTAGTACATAAAATAATGCTTTTTAAAGCTAGGTGTTACTGGGAGGCAAGTGGAAGGAGCGGGAGGAGCAGCAGGGGTTGACTGTGGTTTGTGTGCTTAGTTAAGTAGTTTCTGTTTAAAGTCTTGCAGCAGTTGACACAAGCAGGAGTCACCAGCTGTTTCAGCCCTTGCTGTTAGTGGAGGTTAGCACAAGTTTCTGTGATGTTATGCAGCCCTTCATTCCCTGCCTCTGACCTTGCTGCCTGCCAGCCTGGGAGCGAGGCCCTGCCAGTTCCCTCCGGTGCTCCTTGGGAAGCCACAGCGTTACACCCAGGGCTGAATTTGCTGTCAGGGCAGGACTGAGAATTACTGAACAATTCCTGTTTAAATTAGAGAGATTGAAGGTCCTTTTGCTGTTATTTTTTGTTTGCTAAATAGTAGTTTCATTTATTATCTGAGTGATTCATCTCTGCTTATTCATCCAGCCAGAAGATCAACAGTCACTAACAATTCTGCTCTGCCTGCCTGTTTGCACCAGTGCTGTCAAAACTGCTCATGCTTTGGTAAAGGAAAATGTTGCATGCCATCCAAAAGACTCACAGCCTTCTCCATTTTGTGTTTATTGCTAAGTGCATAAAGTAAAATAAAGGTATGTCAGTGGAGAGTCTTCACTGTGACACTCACCTGAGCCTGAGGAGTTGGTGACACCCCTTGGAAATGCAGCAGAGAGAGACTGGTTTCACACAGCATTTTATTTGGCTGCTTCCTACTCAGTATGAGCTACACTTAATTATTGGATCTGGATCCAAATAATGCAGGAGGCCTTGGCATTACCAGCTCTTAAATGGGACAGGCTGCACAATGAGGTGATGGATAGATGTCCCTTGACAGGAGCAGAGCTAAAGCAGTGGGGTTCCCAAACTGGCTGTAATTTCACACTGGGCCGTTGGCAGATGGAGCGGGGTAGTAAGAATTACAAACTCAATTGTGCTTGAAAAGATTCCTCTGTGACTACTCTACTTCTCCAAAAGTTACAGCCTTGTTGAAAGTTTATCTTCTGTCTCTGAAGTAGATAAGAGGTAATATCAGTAGACAGGATGCTTTCATTTGGAATGCTTTTCCTCTGCTTAATTCATTGCTGCTTCTGAGTTCTCCAGAAAGTGATAATGAAATTATCAATGGGTGCTGAAAATGGTTTCAATAAAAAAGGAGGGGAAATGAGGCTTGAAAAATACTGGTTTTATTGTGTGCAAATGTGATTAATGCAACATAATCTGATTGGAATATAGCTTGTGTCCTGGAAACATTGCCAATTTAATGCCAAGGTTTAGTGCACTGCAAAGATTTTATTGCAGAATTGCTTATGCTTTCAGCTTGTAGCATTTCCCTTCTCATCACATGGAAAAAGATACGGGAAAGACAGCTTTAGTCTTTCCCAACTCAATCCAAAGTGCAACATGCATAAATAGGTTTTGCCCTTTCCTCAGGTAGGTGTTTGTGTCAAAGCCATCCTTGCAATTTGGAAGAGGAGATTTTTTTCACACCCTCATCTCATTTTTTAAATGCTTTCCTTTACCTGTTGACTCTGGAAAAGATACACTGAGCCAGAAGGCAGAATTGGATTGTTGCTGTGTGTGATCTGGGAGAAACTGTGACAGCAGAATTGAGAACTGGTTCTTCAGTCCATCTACTGTTTTTACTGTAGCTGAGTATATCAGATTCCTGTGTTTCAGTTTTGTTTAATTTTCTTGAGAAATGGGACTCATGAATTTGTACCTTGTATGAAAAAAAATTCTGAATGGCACAAATGAAAAACAAATCATAAATGTGGGAGTTTTATACATGAAAGACTGAGCTGAATACTTAAACTACTGAGCTTGTAAACAACTGCAGTGTATCTGGATGTCAGTTCAGGTGCTGTCATTGTCTGTTTATTAGTGCTGAACTCTAATGCAAATGTTCTAACGAGGCACTCCTGCTTAGGGTAAAGGTTTGCCTTCAGTTTCATTGTGATGTAAGGACCACAGGCTTTGAGGCTCTTTTGGGGAGATACTAAGCAGTTTTGCTTCTTTCCCTTTTTGCTGGATAACGCAGTTCTTTGTGTCATGCAGAAATAATGTGGTGGCTGGAGAAGGGAGTTGGTCGATGTGCAGGAGAAGCCTTCCAACTCTTCTAGCCAGGACTGGGAGATGCCCTGACTGTTGCACATCTGCTGTCTGCCTTTTCACATTTGCACATTGCCAGTTTGACAGGTGCAGATTTTGCAGATTTCAGAGGCAGGGTTAGCCAGTGGTGTGTTAAAGCTAAAGGCAGACGGAGAAGCCAAATTGTTCCAAGTATGCTTTGAGCTGGATGTCTTTTCAAATACCAGTGCAGTGATTATTGTCCCTGCTCTCTTTGTGTTGCTGCTCTTCAGAGCCTGACCATTTAAAGCTGTGTAATGAGCAAATGAGGTCTGGAGCTGTGGGATCTCACATGCTGGCATTGGGAATGAGGAGTGCAGAGAGCATGTGGTGCTTGCTCTGTCCCAGTAAATCACTGACTGACAAACTGCTAATCTGCTGGCTGTGGATTCTTGAGGAATCACGGTGATAAACAGAAGCTGCTGAAAGAATGAGTCTTCACAGTGTAAGGAAAGTTTCAAAAGCTGCTATATTCTGTTTTCTTGCTCTCAAAAACAAGATGATAACACCAAGCTGGGTCAGCAGGCTGTTAGTATACCCGAGGCAAGCTCGATGAAAATAGGGAGGCATTTTTCAATCTAATCGAGCCCCTTATCTAGTAATCTTAATACCACAACAGAAGTACTATTAAGTTGCAAATACCCTTGTGATGACTCCAACAGCTTACTCTGTAGGAGGAACCAAAGCTGAGAGTACAGAAGGCTTTAACTCTGAGATCACATGTGTGCCATTGCTTTGTGAATGCCTTATTTTAGCACTACAGAAAAACTTCTGTATGTGGCTTCTTGCCAGCACGGGCACTTGTGCTGCATCTAAGCCCAGGTGCACACTGTTAAACAAATGTGTAGCCTTGGAGGCTCACTCTCTTCAGTCAATATGGAGAAAAATAAGAAGCTGAATCTGTGTGGATGCTGATAAAACCTGAAAAATGCTTTAAGTATTTTATATTAATGACTTCTAGGCCTTTGAGTAATTTGCTTCTTATTTCTAGATGATAGAAAATTATGTTTGAACCTGAAGCCCAAGCAACTATTTCTTCCCTGTTCATAAGTCTTTACTGAAGAACTAAGCCCATATTTTGGCAAAGTAGTTTGTTTCCATGGAAATGCAGGGATATTTCCAAAATGGGATTGCAACTCACAGTTGGCTGTATCTGAGAGAGGTAAATTGTGAAGGCCATTTATTAAGCACAAAAAGCATTCTCTTGTGTCAGGGAAACGAAACATTTCCTGTGAAATAACAGGTGACTCTAGTAGTTTTTAAAATATTAATCCAGTGCAAAGGAAAGTTATGTCAACTATTAAAATACAGACAAACTGAAGTTTCCTTGAAATTCAAAGTCTGTCTGAGTTGCTTCTCTCAACATGCACACTGTGACCTCAGTGCTGCTGTTCTTACCTCAAGCCATTCATTTTTATTCAGCAGAAGAAATCTTTCCAGCACTAAGCTCTGCTCTGCCAGCCTCTGAGGCATATTCAAACAGCCCAAATCTTTGTTACATTGAAGGCAAACAAAGTGCAGCAGCAGAGAGCTAAAAATATCTGGAATTTACCAATGAGAGCACTAATAAGCCTGCTTTGGGAAGAGTTAAAGCTGATGATACTTGACAACACTTGTTTTTAATACAAGCAGAAAGGCAGCACTGGAAACAACCTGAGGTGTGGACCCAGCAATTCAGAGCCAGGCTGCGCACACAGTGAGGCAACAACAAATCCTGCCTTCACACAGCCTGTTAGCATGCAGAGTGGGAGAAGGGGAGCTGATACAGTTCCAGGTTAGAGGTTTTAGAGCTGAAAGCTGTGCTGAGCACTTGGGGATGTTTGCAGGAGCGTTAGAGGGAAGGAATTTTCCACTGCTCTTAGGCTGCAGTGGGTGCTCTGCTGCGGCTGGGGACTGCAGAGCCCTGGTGCTGCTCTGCTTTCCAGCCAGAGCCCCGAGTCTGGCGTGGTCAGAAAAGGGTGCCAGGGAGCCACTGGAGCTCACATCCAACCCTCTGATGATTAGTGACCCTTGCCTTGGTTTCTGCTATCAGATTTACTGTCAAAAACATCTGTGGGCACAAAGGCGCTGTGCAAGATCTGCTGCTCATGCAGGGCAGAGCAGCTCGTGTGTTCAGCATACAAAAGTGTTCTGGGATGTACCTGGAGCTTTTGGCAAGGTATTGTTTGCTGATCACTACAGACACATAATTTTTAATGAAATAGAAAAGGTACATTAAATATTGAAGTGTGCTTTAAAGCTAAGCTTTGTCTTACTGCCCAGGTCACTTCTGTGTTTGAAAAGATTTTTATGGGTAAGTGAAAATTATACTCAATCTGGCAGTAGTTTCTTCTCATTTAGACTGAAAAAATAAAAATTCAAAGACACAAACCAATGTTACCCATTTTGTTTGGTATTATGAAAAGTCAATTTAAATATAGGCTGAAATGCTGCAATTCTGCTTTCCATAGTACCGTACATTTTTATTTATGGTTAAGTGCTTAAAATCAAACCCCAGGAGACAAGAGGACTGGAGACTGTTCCTAATTGGTTTTCAACTCATTTTGACTGCAGACAAACCCTTTATAGTCACAGTTCAGCTGAGTTCATAAACAAATGGCAAGTCAGAAGTTCAGCACGTTCCTAATTGAAAACATGTGAGTCGTCCCATGGATTTCATTTGGGATTTCTTGTGGTTGCAGCCAGGCACGTTTACCACTTTGTCAGTTTGTTTACAGGCACTGAGCTCCCAGGTCAGCACAGCACAAAGGTGCTCATTGCCTGCACACAGGGAGCGTGTTTATGTGGGCAGAGATGACCCAAACCACTGCTGGACACACCAGAGCTTTAAACAGGAGTGTTTTTCCCTTCATGGCCAGTGAGGATACTGTGAAGTGAAATGCCTTCAGTGGCTGCAGCAGGAGCTGAGGATAACACTTGATGTGTCATTGGAAAGAGAGATACAAGGGAAGGGGATCTGGAGGTCTGTGCTTATCCCTATTTCTGGGATTGCCAACCCAGCTGAGTGTTTCTACAGAGGGTCCCACAGGCACAGGTGCCTCTGCAGGGTTTGTAGTTCTCATGGGAAAGAAAATGCTCAGCTTTATTTCCAGAGCAAAGTGACAGCACCCTGGCAGGCTGTGCAAGCCAAGCGTGAGCCTGGGCTCCCATCAGAGCTGAGCAGTCTGACTGCACTGTCAAAACTGAGGGTAGTTAACACCCAGGTGTGAAACTTAAACATGACATTTCAGATTCCTTCCTGTGTAAGTAATGAATTATTTTAACATGGAGAGCAGCATAGCTTAAGAAACCTTAGCATTGCCCTTTTGTTGCATTTCAGTGGCAGTGCCTGACAATACCTGCCTGATTAGAAAAGGCCCTGTAACACAGAGGCTGAAGTCATTAGTGTGCTGGAGCAGAAATCCTCCTCCTTTCCACTTGTATATGAAAAGTGGCATTGCTGTGTAACAAATCTTGAAGATAAGATACCCTGAAAGGAGGGTCAGTGTGTAGAGGTCAGATGGCATTCCTCACTACCTGGTTACAGCTGGGGATCATCAGAGACCTCTGGCCCAGCAGCTGAGACACTTTCCTCATACTGTGGCAGTATGTGAGATGCTTGCCCAACACTTAGAAGTACATTTAATTGGTATTGTTGTTTCAATGGGGTTTGGTTTTTAATGAAGTCAGGTGTCCCAAACACCTCCAGGACTGGTCACTGGCTGCTTCCCTCTGGATTCTCAGCAGGAGTTGCAGATTAGATGATCAGAATTGCCAAGGAATGAGTATTTGGAGCTTGTGTGAAATAGCCAGTGGTGGTATTATTTGGAGGGGTGACTGTCACAGACACAATGTAGTGGACAGCAAATGCCTGACTTGGAGCCATGTGTAGAGATACTGACAGAATGGAGAGTTCTGGGGCAGAGCTATCATGTTCTGGGACATTAGGGTCTCATTTGACAGACATTGTTGAGGCAGGATACATAGATATTTGTACTGTTGCAGGGAGTGGGTTTGTAAGAGGGGATCTCAGTCCTCAAGGCTTTAACTGAGCAGTTTTTGTCAGTACAACACTGATATAAATCTATTCCTAGTACACACTTGCATACTTGGTGAACCAAACCCACTACACATTACTTACTTGTGGTGCAATTCAGAGCAACACTTTGATCCTGCTGTGTAAGTCAGGTTTGTGTAATTTCAGAAATGTATTTGTACAAGCTTAATTATGCATGTTGTGCCTGAGACATATAAATCTGGATCATGGCAGCTCGCCACCTGCCCATGTATGTCCCTAACTGCCTGATTTGCATGCCTTACTCACTGGAGAATAAGCAGCAACTGAAAAAAACTGGTTTTAGTTATTTTGCTTTCATTTCTTCAAGACTTAACACAAAGTAGTTGGGCTGCATTTCCTGTACTTCAGAGAAGAGGCATTACGTGTCTGCATTTTGGCTTATCTGTCTTTGTGTGACCTCTGGAGAACCCAGAGAGTAGGTAGCATTTCTCAAGATTTAGTATTTGTTAAAGCTTTTTGCAGCCCTTTTGGAGGAGGTCATCGCCTCTAGTTTAAGAAATTCTGATCTTATCTGGGCAGCTGCAAGTCAGCAGCACAGACAGCATGGGAGAACAGCACCTGTGTGGGGAAGGGCTCCAGACAGAGTGTGCCCAAGGGACAGAGCAGGGATGCACCACCTGCAGCAAGCAGCTGCTCCTGGCAGGTGCCCTGACAGTGTGGGCTTGGTTTGGGGGGCATCACAAGCACCTCTCCCCGGGCTGCTCTTGTCTCCCAGCTGGGAGGAAAGGCAGGTGAGGAGTTGGCAGATGGAAGGGATGAAGCTCCTTCAGGAGGTGGTGGGGCATCATAAGAGAGTAACAGATGGGGAAAAACCAGAGGAAATGCAAATGGTGCTTCAGGTAATCATTTAGTGGTTCTGGCTCTGCCTCTCTGCCCAGAGGAGCTGCTCTCCCTGCAGGCTTCTTGTTGTAGCAACCTCCTGAGCTTGTTTTTCCCTTCCTAAATGAGGGTTCTGGTGGAGGGCAGCTCCTTCCTCAAAGCTGCCTCGGTGGTATGGGAAGTCAGTGTGTTGTCAGTGTTCCCAAATCAGGGCTTTTCCCAGCACCAAATCCATAGTGGTTGGAAATAAAATGGCAGGCAGGACTGCTGGCAGGTGTGCAGTTTGAGACAGCAAATGCATCTCACGAATGGGAGGTGACTGAAGCAGTGCAGAAAGGGGTCATCATTTTAACTTCAACTCCTGCTTCTCTCCCAAGATCCATGAGTACCTTGCAAGAAGTGTTGGCAAGCCCTGGAACAAACCAAGTCACATCTTCAATGAGAAGTGCCTGAATTTTTGTGTGTGAGAACAACAAGGGAAGATACAGGCAGCCCCTAAAGGGTTTTCTCCTCCTCACAGCTTAAGCAGAGCCATCACATGCACTTCAGCCTTCCCCAGCTATTCATTTGGAAACAAAACAGGCCTTAAACGTTTATTTTCAGAGAAGCCTTCCAGGAGGTCTGCATACTTTTGTGGGTCATTTTTGCAACATCATTCCAACCAGTTCAGCTCTGTATTTAGTGCAAATTGGGTCTCAGAGATAATTCTTGATTACTCAGTGCATACCTGTAAGTTGCAAAGTATCCCTGGCGTTCTCCTGTGTGTGCCTGCCAGTGAGAGCCCTGCGGTGCTCTGTGTGCAGGTGTGGTGCTGGTTGTGCTGTGGTGCTGTGCCTGTGGCAGCCCACACGTGTCCCAGGGGACATTTAAATGCAGATGTGCCCACAGACTGACCCGGTGTGCGAGGCTCTCCCTGGGAGCCCCTGCAAGGTGTAGGGCAAAATTCTCTTCTCAGCTTCCCAGAGTAGCTCCTGACTCGGTCTCCCAAGCCTCCTGCATTGACACGTGCAGGCATTGTATGGTGTGAAAGGTGTCCTGAAAGAGTAATTTTTCACTGACTGAGGAATGGACCATAATGGCAATGCTGCAAAAACAGCACAAGACCTTTTCTTGAACCAGTTCCTCTGTGTCTGAGAGAAACATGAAGGATTTGTACCACCTGGGCAATGTGCTTGTAGCCTCTTCCTCCTAATTATCCCTGAGCTGATGATCTAAGACTGCTTTGTGGATATGAGGACAGAATTTTGCCTGTGGGATGCACGATTACCAACTGTGCCTCTTCTGTAAATCAGTTGTAAGTGTATTTGGAATAACTGCCAGGCCAGCTTCTGAGCTTGCCAGAGGACAGAGCTCCAGCAGACACAGTCCCACATGGCACAGAGCTGTTGCAGTTTTAAAATCAGTCTGATTTTTTTCTTTAACAGGGGAGCCCAGTGTAACTCCGTCAAGCCTGGAGTGACACTCTGAATCTGCATCTGCCTCATGTGAGTTAAAATCCTGGCAGCAGCATTTTGCATAAGCTGGAGCCTCTGTAGAGAGCTTTTTTTTTTCTTTTTCTTTATTTTTTTTTCCTTTTCAGGAAGGCTGTAAAATTGTAACTGTATGTGTCTTGGCAGCAAAGGTAAACACAACCA
The DNA here is from genome assembly GCF_035770615.1 of Melospiza melodia melodia. Taxonomy (NCBI): domain Eukaryota; kingdom Metazoa; phylum Chordata; class Aves; order Passeriformes; family Passerellidae; genus Melospiza; species Melospiza melodia. Next base: position 12,530,188 of record NC_086202.1, read on the forward strand.
CACAAATGCATGAGAATTGCATACCTTACTGCACAACCCTGCTCATTCCAGACCAGCTTCCCTGCTAGCACGTCCTGTGTCAGTCAGGGATCACTCATCACAGACCTGAAGGCTTGCAGTGTTCACTCTGGGGTACTGCTTTTTACCTTTTAATGGTGTATTGTTAAGCCAAGTAATGGTATGAAGAGGAAGCTGGAATGCTGTCAACTGGCTTCTGTTTTTTTAAAACCTTTAGTTGTTTTCTTTCCACCCTGGTTGCATAATCCATGAGCACTGGGTGCTGATTGCCCTGTGCTGCAGAAGCATCTGCCTGTGTTGGAACAGGACTATTAAAATAACAATTCCTCTGGAGCTGAGGACTTGGCTTTGTGGCAGAGACGTGGCCATCAAGCTGTAAGAAAATGAAATCAGAATAAGTCGTAGCGCGTGCTTTGGTTTTACTGTCATCCCATGTGTGTTGGCAAGGATGGTGTGAAACTGTGTTTGTGGCTCTGCCTCCTCCCCTGTCACAGAGCTGGGAATGCTCAGAGACTGTGCCCTTCTCAGCTGGGTGCAAGAGTTGGGCACAGCAGACTGTGTGGCAAATAGCTGAATTCATGCCCTGGCCATGACACACAATCTCCATCAGAGGAACAGGATTCAGCAACCAGGTCTGAGGGAGGGGATATTCCAGCAAAGTTTAAAACCATGGTTTCATCATGCAGCTGCAGAGCAAAGTATTGATCTGTCCTCTCCACTCTGTTTCCTCATGGCTGCCTGAAGACATGAGAGAGAGCAACCAGCCCCGAGTACCATGTTGAAATAATGGAGTAACACCTGTAACTGGGGCATCTTCCCCAGATGTGCTGCCAGAGTTGCAATGATGTCAGCCTGGATCTGAGGAGGTGGATGGTTTATTTGCCCAGAGGAAGCTCCAGTTACTCAAATGGGCTTGTGAGAAATGCCAGGGGGTTGTGGCTGGTTCCAGGTGATGCAGCAGTGCTGTGGTGAAGGGTGCTCTCAGGGTGGCCTCAGGGAGCTCTCAGTCTCTTCCCAGCTCTGTGTCTAATTAAAGGAAAGTTTATCTGGAACAGTAAGTGTGCTGGTAACTAGAGAACATTTACTGTCCTTTCAGGAGTCCAGTTTCCTATGTCTCTGTTTAGTTCATGTGTCAAGGAGAAGGCTCTCATTTCCCAGATATCGTGGAGTAGTAGAAAGATAGAGATGGGATCTGAGGCATGAATGAGCTAATAGTTTAGTGTTATTCAAAGAGACATCAAAGAAGCAAAATCTAGGGCTTGAGAGGTAAGGGGAATAACTGACCCCACAAAAGAAACATTTAGAATAATGCTAATTAATATATTGCCTCAGCAGAGACTTGGGATGATGGAGGCTGAGGTTGATACCTCTTTTTCAGCCTTTTTCCTAATAGTGCTTCAGCTTGTTTCCTTAGAGAGTTAAAAGGAGGTCTGTGGTGATTTTCTAAGATGGAGAGGCAAATACGAAAGAAATAAATTGAGCAAGCATATTTTGTGAGCAGCTGACCTTGTGTCCCACCCAGCTGTTCCCTGTGCAGTGTTAGAAAGATACACAGATTGCTCATCAGAAAGCCCCACAATTTCCCTGGAAAGGTTCTGCTGGAGCTGTGGATGCCACTTCTGCTCGTCCAGAGGAGATGCCAGTGTGCTCCTGCCTAGGTTCCTGTGTGGGCAGCATCACTGTGGCTGGTGACTTCAGAAAGACCAGGGCTTCCTCAGAGAGGTGTTTTGTTGGCAGCGATGCATTATGGATTGAGTTGGTAGCATGGTCCATTTCCCAGGGGCTGGGAAGGAGGAGTGCAGCAGCTTCATGGACAGAGTGGGGGATTGGAGTCTGTTTCACTTAATGGGGAGCTGTACAGAGCTCTGACACTCTGAGAATGTGTGCAGGTGTACTTACAAGAGTTTTCCTTGGGAAGTGCCTTTACTGTCCTGAATCAGAGGAATTCCTTGTTCCAGATGATGCTCTGGTGTTACTCTCACAGTTTTGTTCATCACCTAACTGCCTATTGCTCCCTCCAACTCTAGCTCACTCCCCAGAATTGCCTTGTCAGTCACTGCTTTCCTCATTAGCTGTACCTTTTGATTGCTTATTCCTATCTATAACTCAATCAATCCTTCCTTTCCTAAAGGATAGAAAAGACTACGTGCACTGAATGTTGTATCATGTTGTTGATGTTTGCCATTGGTATAATATTGCTTGGACATTTTGATAACTGCTGTATTGATTTTAGTTACCTGTTTAAGACCATTACAAGTTTGCTTATTACATTTTTAATGGTGTTTGTTTAATGGGGAAAATTAACTCTTGGGATTCTGGTACTTTTTAGGTTATTAAGAGAAACAGGAGCCCTCTGTCATGGGTACTGTGATCTCAGTCTTCTGACAGTCTTGTTTCATCTAAAGTCATTGCCTTTTCAATTTTATTTTTTTAATATTTTATATATTTTCTTTCTCCTCTCAGATTAAACTTCTGTATACCACAGTGTATATATATATGCTGGTGATTACTGGACAAAGTATAGACAATGTGTATTAATATATATAATGAGGCCCGCAGATGTGTTGGATCTCTCTCAGGAAAATCAGTCTGTCCTCTAATGAGTTTACTGTGTAACTTGCACATTTTCAGCCAAATTTGTAATATTCAAGTGTTGGACCCCTTGAACCCATGGTAACCCTCATTGCAGTCAAGGGTTGTATTTATTTATCTCAGGACCAGTTTAAGACAGAACATTGTGGTATTCCACTCCTAAGGGGAAGGGAGCACCCAGGATTTGTAGGTGCTCGTGGTTGAAAGGAATGATGAAAGCCAGGGTATCCACAGAAGCTTACAAAGTTTTATTAGTAAATTACACTTGGCATGAGAATTGGTATGTTAATCCCTCACCTTGTAGTGTAAGCACACAGCAGTGGGGGTTGGATAAAGGGGTAGGGTAAAGGGGAAGAAAGAAAGAGATGAATTGAAGAGGGGAAGAGAGAGAAGAAGGAAGAAAATGAGAAAAATAGATCCCCAGTCCTGGCAGCAGCGCTGATGAGGTGCCCAGTGTCCTGGAGCACATACACCCCAGGGCTTTGTGGGGGTGTCTTTTTATAGATGAGTCCTCCCCACCTTGCAAACAGGGCTCTTGTTTTCCATGGAAATCAGTTACCATGTGCACTCCATTCTTCCAGACCTGTCTGAAAATGGGTTGGAGGGTCTTGGGTGGTCTTGTCTCCTCCATATAGTCCATGCCCACTTCTCAACCTCATTCCTTCACTGGAGCTGTGCTGTCCTTATCCCTGGGAGCCAGAACAAGGACGTTTGCCCCAGAAAAGTGCTGTCCTTACCTCCACATTGCCCCCTTCTCCAGCCACATCCTGTTCTTTCTCACAACATGTTATTACCAACAATTGCTGGCTGTTATTACCAACAATCTTTGCTCAGCTTCAGGACTATCTAGCTGTCTCAGTGTTTGAAACATGCACATTAGCCCCTTATCTTCTGGGCTCATGCAGACGTGCAGTGAGCGTAAACACACTGCCAGAGAAACCCTTTGATTTCCATCTGTCCTGATTGCCTTTTAGATATAATTTAATGATCTGATTAAACAGTAACATTTTCAGCACATGGGAAGGTCATTGGCAGGAAGAAGAGAGGTTTCATGGTAGGAATTACTTAGCTGAACATGTCCATTTCTTTTGTATGGAGTGAAGGGAAGGTGTGTGCCCCAGAAGAGCAGCTCCTCTGACATGGGAGAGCAGTGAGCTTGCTTTAAAAAGTAGCATTTTGATGCACAAGGGTAATAATGAACAGATTTTTTGCAGTTCCATATGGTGTTATTAACAAACAAATCATATGTTAACTTCACAGCTCTACCTTCACGCTAACTTAGTCTGCAGCAAACATTAATTCCCCTGATATGAAATCTGGAGCAATACTGAACTTTGGGATTGTATCCAGATCAGTTACAGTAGCACAGAAGTGATGAATTTCAGGCTTTCTAACCTCCAATTTATTGGTTTCTTTATCAGCTTTGCAAAAGCATAGCAAACCAAAACCCTGTTGGAGCAGATACTACAGGGAGTGTTCATGCATCTGCCTAACAGGACTGCAGGGAGAGGAGCTGCTGTTTGAAATACATTTTTCCTGATGCAGAGAGCTGTGATAAACTGATGGATATTTCATCTGGTGCACTCTGCTGCTGAAATTGAAACTGCAGCTCTGCTTCACTGCAGCCCTGGGGCAGGAGCTGATTCCACCACACTCTGGTCTGGGGGACCTGAGGCATCAAAGGAGGGAAGGGTATGTGGAGGAGGGAGAATGGGTACATATTACTTTTAATTGCCTTCTTGTTTAATCCCCTAGCTGTTTTCAAATTTTCTAACTGAAATCTCATCTTGGTACAGTGTATAAATCCCCTGAATACGAATCTCTTGGATTTGACCTGACCGTAGAAAGATTAGTTTCCATTGGATACCCTCATGAGCTGCTCAATTTTGTGTATGATCCTGCATTCCCTACCAGGTAAATGACTCATGGATTCCAACCCTGCCTGCTCAGTGCTTGTTCTGTGAAGTTCACAGGCAGCATGTGAGGCCAGCTTTCCAGTTGTGGTTGTGATGCCTGTGGCTGGCCACAGATCATGGGGAAGGGAGAGGACTAATCCAGGATGTGGGGGGGCCTTTGCACACATGGACCCTTGCCAGCAAAGAGGGAGTGTGCAAAAAAAAAAAAAAAAAAAAAAAACCAAAAAAAAAACCTACTGAAAACGTGGGCCAAAAATAGCCCTTCAAAGCAAAGACAGCAGAGACACAATTGGATTGGGAATGAAATCAGAATCAGGGAGGATGAGCCATTACTGTCCAAGAGGCTGCTGGGATGTCTCAGAACATTTTTCTTTAATGATTTTAATTAGTAGTGTTGTGGTGCATAAGACATCCTGAAAATTAAGGTGACAGTAAACAAGAATAGAAGTGGGATCAATCAAGTTTTCTTGTCAAGATGAATCAAATGTCAAAAACACTTGATTTAGTAACTTTTTTATTTTATAATTTTACACTAAGTTAATGGTGCAAAATTACTAAATTCCTATATTTTCTCTTCTGGTGGGAGAGGTAAAAGGGACATTATTTTGAAAAAAGCTTTTGATCTAACTCTGCACCTCCAAGTTCTTTCCACTTGTGCCTTTGCTGGATTTTGCTTCTTTGACTCTTTTGGAGTTTCTTCACAAAAGACTGGACCAGAGGGTCTGTTGGTTTGTTCCAGTTTTGGTCTGGCAGCCTCCTTCCCTCCTCTCAGTGTGTTTTACACCGAGAGTTGCTGCTGGCTGTGCCTTTGCCTGTAACAAGGCATAGCCCTCACAAACCTGTGATGAGAGCTCTGTTAAATCCACCACCTTGATCCCAGGGAGGGGACAGAAGGGATATCTCTGTGGGAAGGCTGTGTTTGCCAGATGCAGGCTGCTAGATAAATTGGACAGAGTTTTGCCAGAGTCAGAACTGGGCACATCCAGAGTGATGTGCCATGGTTACATCTCCCATCTGGCTTTGTCTGTGACAGAGCCATGAAAAAGCAGAGAGAAATTCCTTTATCACACCTCACTGTTCCCTGCAGCCCGACAGGGGTGTCAGGTTTGTGACCCTGTGGAAGAGGCCCACAGCTCCCTGGTAGATGCACAGCTGAGCCTCTCAGTTGAACATTTTGGGGAGAGGTCAGGTGTCTCTGCTGCCTGGTGATGCTGGGCTCTGGTTGTTCACCTGCTGCCAGCTAAAAGGGACAGTAGGGACCCCATCTGCATCATAACAGCAGCTCTGTTCTGATGCCCCATGCCAAGTGAGCAAAGGTGCTCTGGAGCTGTTCTCACTGCTGTTAAAATGGTCACCCCTTAATGCACTTGCCTTTTCATATCCTAAATTGCTTTCTTAACAGAGGCCTGGTGTTTGACACCCACTATGGAAACCTGCTGAAAGTTGATGCCTATGGGAACCTCCTAGTATGTGCACATGGCTTTAATTTCCTCAGAGGGTGAGTGCAGACTCTTGGCTGTTCTTTTTGACTTAATTCACTATTGTGTCAGTGATCCTCAGGGCACCCATTGTATATGGAGTCACAGGGACTCTGCTAACAGCAGAGGCTGTGTTGGTGGTCCTGCAGTTCCAGGATCAGCTGTGGGTGGACTGAGGGTCTCAGGTACAGCAATAGCCCAGATGTTTACAAGGGAAAGGGCTGTGCTACCACAGGCACATTCATAGTGAGCTGGGAATAGAGGAACGTGTGCTGTGGGGAAGAGTTGGGGTCATCCAGGGGTTCTTCACCTGTCCCGGCACAGTTTAACATCAGCAGCTTGTCAGTCAGAACAAAGCCATTGTATGTGCCCCATGAGACTGTCAGCTCCACAGCTATTGCTAAGAAAGTTTGAGGGCCTGAGCTGGTTTGGGTAGGAATGATCTTGCTCTACTCCTTTGTGTTTCTGACCTTTGAGAGTGTCAGAACTGAGCGCTGCCCACCATTTCCTGCAGCCTTCCCTGGCTGCTTGTGTCTCTTGTCCCAGAGAAGGTGCTTTAGGAAGCAGACAGGACTGCAGTGCCATGTTTCTGATGTGTCCCAGCAAATCCCCACTCCCACATTCCTGCTGCAAGGGCCTATGAATGGAAGGCAAGGCAAGCTCAGGGGCCCCAGGGTGACAAACCTTGTCATTGGAGGTCTCTAAGTCCTTGAATCAGGACTCCAAAATTTAGAAAAAAGCCTTTATGTGTGCATTCAAGTTCCTCTTTGAGCCTAAAATTATCTTCAGTAGCACTAGAAATGTAGGAGACCAGAATAATGATATGAGTTCAGTCACTGCCACCCTGCTGATGAATTGCAGAGGGCCCCACACATTCCTCCTGCAGCAGAGCCCTGCACACCCCTGAGAGCTGCTGGGAGAGTGGAGAGCAACACATGGAAAGTGGGGGAGAGTTTAAGATAAGCAAACAATGAAAGTGCAGATGATTTAAAGCATCCTCCTAGCCAGCAGCATGGGGCTTAAGGTCGAGCTGTGAACTCTGGACCACTCTGTGTCCCTGGGTGGGCTCAGTTTGCTGACTCAGCAATGAGGGCTTGGTCCTGGCTCTGCTGGAGTCAGCATGGCCAGGGACCACCCCTGGATGCACTTCTGCTCTTCTGCCAACATGCATGTGGGGAAGCTGAGTGTTGATTGAAGCACAGCAGACTTTGGTTAGTGAACCCTGCTACAACTCCATTTTGCAGGTCAGCACATTTTATCTTCTTTATGTTTTGTGGTTTCACTCTTCTCTACTTTATTTATTCTCAGGCCTGAAACACGGGAGCAATATCCAAATAAATTTATCCAGAGGGATGACACAGATAGATTTTACATTTTGAACACATTATTCAATCTACCAGGTGAGTCTAATGGGAGCCAACACAGGCCTCTCTCTGTGCCTTTTAAGCTAATAAAGCTTTGCTGATGTTGTACTCTGCTTTTTCGTTTGGTGGTTTTTTTTTTTGCATGAATTTTCTTCCTTTGGGCACAAGGGCTAAAGTTATATGGCTGTATGATGTTATCCTTGTCTCACTCTGTTTCCTTGCAGAGACCTACCTGTTGGCTTGCCTGGTGGATTTCTTCACTAACTGTGACCGGTACACGAGGTTCGTATTCCCTCCACTCTGAGATGATGATGATGGAACAGGAAGATTGATATTATTTTATACAAGAGCAATACAGCACAGATGGAGCTGCTCTTAATATCAAAACTTAAGTGGTTTTGGTGGGCCTTCTATAATTCTGGGGTGCTAAGTTGATCTGTGTGTACAGCAGAAGCTGGTTATGAAGGTTTCCTTCAAGGGTACAGCAGAACCAACATACTGACTGACATTGGTATTTGGGGCAGCATCCAGGACTGCACACTTTTTACAGGGTGATTACAGGCACCATTCAGTTCATTTTGAACCTGTCCATTGGAGCCATGTCTGAGATGGTAACTGAAAGGCTGAATTTCCTCAGCCAGTTACCACAAGTGCTTTGTGTTGTAATAAAGGACATTGCACACTTAGAGATGAAGTCCTCAGTGTGGTATAAAAGGCTGATTGTGCAGCAGGAGTATTTACCTTGCTGTCAAAAACATATAAGCATAAAAACAAGCTGTGGCTTGAACTGGCAGATTTGAATGCTCCTGTGCTGCTCATCACCTCATGTGATGGGTCATCTTTGCATTTATGTGAGTGGAAGGCAAAGGTTTAATGTGATTTCACCTGGGAGCAGAGGAACTGTTTATGTTGGCAATCCATCAGGTGAAGTACCTTTTCTCAGGAGAGGCATGATGATTGCTGTCATAATAAATACAGCTCTGTGTAATCCTTGATTTCTTCTGATGCAGGCTGTCATGCTGTCTCAAAGACACCTCCAGAGTATCTTGTAATTTCTAATGTTAATACTAAGTGTTCAACATAGAAGCAGTTCCTCCTCTCAGCAATATTGCATTTAGTTGATTTCCATGACTCTCCCTTCTTCAGCGCTGGAAAGAGGGAGAAGGAGCATCACTGTTTATTTCCTTAGTACCATTCCTCTTCTGTTAAATGCTGCAAACAGCATTTTTGCAGTTTTCTGCAGTTCTTGTAATGTGGGTGAGAAGTAAGAGTCATGGTCACAGAAAGCTGTGGAGGCACAGACATTCCTGGTCCTGTTAAACTGTGGTTGTAGCCTTCTTTCAAGCCTGAGCTGCAGTAAAGTAGTAGATGAGAAACCATGATGGTAAGATGAAAACACAAGCTCCAAACAGCATTTTGAACTGTCTCGCTCCTTGGTGTGTTTCTTACCTGCTCTGACTGACTGCTAAAATCTCTCTTTGTCTCCTCATAGCTGTGAAACAGGGTTTAAGGATGGAGACCTCTTCATGTCCTTCAGGAGCATGTTCCAGGATGTCAGAGATGCTGTTGACTGGGTTCATTACAAGGTGACTGCAAGAACTCCGTGGGATGTGTGTGGTTGTAGCTGGCTTGGAGGGGCTGGTTTGGAACTCCTGAGCTCAGATGTTCTGTGCCTGCTCTGGGCAAGGGCCCTGCTTGGCCGCCTAGTGAGCAAATAATAGATTGCAATTGTATGGGAGTGAGTCAAGATCTCAGCTGCCCTCCTAGTATGGAAACATATCTGGCTTGGCTTCCTATTCCTTTTTATTGTGCCCAGATTTAATATTTGTACTGTAATTCATGGGTTTTAGAGTGTAATGCTGTGAGAGTATTTGCACTTCAAGTCCACAACTTGTACATTGTCCTAATTATTAAAGCAATATTTTATTGCAAATTGTTTACATTGGCACTATCCTACGTTGTCTAAAAAGTAATGGCATTAAAGAGAGAAATAGATCAGCTGTTCTCTAATTAGAGAAAAGCATTTCATCTTCTGCACACACTTGTGCACAAATTTAGAATATAATTTTGTGAGCATTAGCATATGGCTAAAGTCTTGATTTTCTTGTTCTCCCTCATTCAAGCAATCTGTTGGGTGGGATGGAGAACCATCACAGGAGAACTCTGCTCACAGTTGTACTTGTGGTGGTCCTTTTACCCATGCAGAAGTCAGGAATCTATTTTTCTTTCCTTATGCAGTGTTGTGTGATACATGTTGGAGTTGGCCTTTGACTAAAGCATTATGGTCAGTGTTGGAGACAGGTCGTTAACTGTCTTGTTTGGTATGGCAAATCTATTTTTTGTTTGTTTCTATTGTATTCCCTTCTGAAAGGGTTAAAATGCTGTTGAAGTGGATTATTTACCATGGTGAGGGAATCGATGGATCACAGAGTTTGTGATGGTCCCTGCTACTCAAAGCCTCTCATCTCTAGAGTCACTGGTTCAGATTCGCCCTGGTTTGTACTTTCACAGCATTTTAAAGTGTGAAAGTTGGCATTACTTTGTTGTCTCTTACATCATAAGTTTCCATGACCTCACTGGGTTCTGTTGTTTCTATTTCAGGGATCGCTTAAGGAAAAGACCCTTGAGAATCTGGAGAAGTACGTGGTGAAAGATGTAAGTGTGAAGTTACTTTACTTGTGCTATGTGACATTCAGGACTGACTAAGCAGGCAAGAAATAAGCATGCTGATTTGCTTTCCTAAATCACAAAACAATAAGGCTGTGATTTCTATTGTAATAACCAAAGACAAAGTGGAAAGTTCAGATGCAGCCTTTATTCTGAGCCAGTGATCCACATGATTTTGTATTGATGGCACAGTTTTGTACAGAAAATGTGAAAGCCAGAGGAAATGTTATCAAGGCAAACACACTGGCAGAGCTCATGTTGTTTCTTTCAGTGGTGAAAGCAGCTGTGTTCCCTGTCCATGTTTTTCTGCCCAAGCAAACCTGTCTTTAAAAAGCAACAGTTGAGCATCTTTTTAGCCACATGACAAGAAAGTTACACTTAGCCATGAGGGACAGATCCTGAAAGACTCACCAGTGTCTAGTCTCTTGAGAACCCCAAAATGTGTGTTCAGCACATCTAACTGAGCAAGCTCCAGTGGTTCCCTTACTCCTGCCATCTCTGCAGTGTGCAAGGCCTCTCAGGACCACTCATGGAGTAAGTATTTTTTAGTTTAGGTGAGCTCTGTGGTAGATTATCACTTTAAAACAGTTAACCTTGTTTCTAGTTACACGCCTACAGAATTCTTAGGTAAGTGCTCAGTGAGGTAATCAGCTATTTTGGCAATGGACTGAGATTTCAGATTCAATAAAAATAGCCCCAGGAATAAATTCTCCCTAATTTGAGGTTGGAATTATAATGCGTTCCAACTTGTGGCTCGTGAGCTCAGATTTCACCTGCCTCTGGGCCCATTTCGGGAACGGACTTGGAGCTGGAGCAGATCGGTGGGAGCAGCACAGGGTGCCTGGCACTGTGGTTGGCAAAGGCACTGCAGCCCTGCTGAGCCCTTCCCCCTCGCCTTCCTCCCCTGGGCTGTGCTCTGGAGGGGTTACCTGGATGGACCAGCAGCTTTCCTGGCTCTGGCCAGTGCACAACACGTGAGTTTGCTTGCTCGATGGTTTGATTTGCCTTTTTTTTGTCTGGTGGGATCATAGTTGAGTTTTTTTTCCCATGATGCATGTATGCAACTTTGGTGTGTGACTTGGATGTTCCCCTTGGCTTCCAGGGGAAGCTGCCACTGCTGCTCAGCCGCATGAATGAAGTGGGGAAGGTGTTTCTGGTCACAAACAGCGACTATAAATACACAGACGTAAGTGCTGCTTGAACTGCAGGGTTGGTATTTCATGGAATAAGCAGAAGCCAGCCAGTCATTTGGATGGGTTTTGGTGGGACATTTTCTGGTGGAGAATTGTGTGTTTTTTAATCTACATGTAGGGTGGGTTAGTGGAGGATGCAGATGAAGCCTTGATTCACCTTTTGTCATCCTGGTTCTGGCACTGAGCTAGTACAGACCTGGTTTAAGTCCCTCTGTGCTTCACTCAGTTCCTCAGCAATTATAAGGCTGTAAGGGAAAGTGATGCTCAGTTTTGGATTTTAGCATCCTTTAAAATGCAGGCTTTCCCTTTTAAGTGAGATAGAGAGTCTGAGTACAGACAGGTCACCAAACCAAGGTCCTGGAGAGGTCTGAGATGCAGAAAGGGCTGTCTGCTAAGCTGAGAAGTAAACACGGTTACTTCCAACTCCAGGTGGGTGTCAGGGTGTTGCAACACTGCCAATCTAAAGATGTATGTGCCATTTTAAAGCATTGCAAGATATGCCTGAAGCAGTGTGCAGTTTTCTGAGGCAACTGTGTAATTTGATTATAAAAACTACTGGTTTGATTCCTGTCATTGTCCTGTTCCATTCATTTTGTCTCCAAATCTTAGCTGACTTCTGTGTAAATTCTAAAAATAAAGTTCTGTAGTCTGAAAAGATAAAATCAGAAAGCATGCTTTATAAACTACACAAATGCATGTCTAAAAGCACATATTTTAATGCTTTCTTTCTCTCTTTTAGAAAATTATGACTTACTTGTTTGACTTTCCACATGGACCAAAGGTATGTGATTCTAGACTGCAGTTGCAGTAGACACTGATGTGCCTAATTATCTGTGTAGCTGGAAAGCATTTTAATCCTGCTTCATCGGCTGCATGGGATTAGTTGCTTTAATCTGGTTAAAATACACTTGCTGTTTTGTGTCCTGTGTGAATGGGATCAAAGCAAATACAATGTAACAGAAAGAAAAGGGGCATCATCTGGTCTCAAATGATAATCTGTGTTAATGATAACATTATTTCAGTGATAAAACGTTTCAACTGTGGCATTTTGTAGACAGATTTCTTAGAAATCATGCACAATGGTTTAGATGTTGTTTAAAAAAGCCATGATGGAAAGGAAATAGTTTTATAAAACAGCAGAAACATTTATGGCTGATTTTGCCTTAATTATCGTAACTCCAGAAGTTTTAGTCATGCCTTTTTTTTTTTTCCTGAGACCAAGACTCAGCCCTGCAACTTATGGAGAAAAGTTTATGATACAAATTTATACTGCTCTTTCAGTCTCCCACTAGGAGGCTATCTCATGTTCAAAAGATGTGTTCTCACTCTGCTTTAAAAGCAGAAGGCAGCCAAGAGGGAAATTCGAGAGCACAGAGATGCTCACCACACCTGATAGCTAAGAAGCTCCTTGCTGTGGTCCTGATCTCACAAAGTGCAGAAAGGGTTTGGTGTCCTTTGGGCAGGGCTGTGATTCAAAGCCATGCTCTGTGGAATGGAGTCCAGGCATTTTCCCACTCTTGGCAAAAGCACCAGCATGGCCTTGTAAGCTGAAGCTTGTCTGGATCTGCATGGGATGTCACCTTCAGGAGCAGTGACAGGGTGTCATTTACAGCATCTTTTTACATGGCAGCTGCGCCCTGACAGGGATGTTTAGGGCTGTTCTCCTGTCTCACAGCATGGCATCAGCCTGCACTGCTAGGACTGGGATGGGATGGGCTTGTGGCAAAAGGGGAATGCTTTAGGAGATGGTGCTGGCAACTCAGCCTTGTCCCACAGGAGGTATGAGCTAAGGGATTTTGATGGACCAGCAATGTCACAAGGTTATGGCTATGGACAGTGACACTCCAGGTAAACTCTGTGTGCTTTTTTGTGTTGTTCCTGACTCTGGGGTTTGTTTTTGCCTTTGTAGCCTGGGAGTGCCCATCGGCCATGGCAGTCCTACTTCGACCTGATCCTGGTGGATGCACGAAAGCCCCTCTTCTTTGGGGAAGGCACTGTATTGCGGCAGGTGGACACGGTGAGTGGCCAGTGCAGGCTACCTCCATGGCTGCAGGGCTCCTGCACCTCCTCTGTGGCATCTCTCAGGGACAGTGGGCAATGCAGGGTTTGGACAGGACCTACCCTAGAGGTTGTGGGCTGGAGTCTCCTCTAAGTCATTCCTGAGCAGCCCCATCACCTCAAGGCTTCCCTAACATACTGCAGGTGACAGTAGGAAAGCCACCTCTGGGCTGCTTGGGAGTGAGACAGACAGACAAAGAGTGACATATCAATGGTATCAATATAGAAAAGATCCAGACCATCAGCTGTTCAGCACTAACACAACACCTCCTTCCACAGGTGACCGGGAAGCTGAAGATTGGTACTTACACTGGCCCGCTGCAGCACGGCATTGTGTACTCGGGAGGTGAGGCAGGAGCCCTTCTTGTTGTGTGGAGTGGCTCTGATGTGGCCTTCAGCCACTCCAGCTGTGAGAGGACATGTGCCAGGCAAGGCTGTGCTTCCCAGAACACATTGTTTGTGCCCTCTGCACACTGCACCAGAAGCTCTCCATGCTCAGAGCTGCACAGTGCAGGGAAGAGATGGACCCATTCCTCCTCAAATGTCCTCTCCTTCCTTGCCAGGGAGGGTCTGGGAAATGCCTGCAGGGCTTGTGGTGGAGGGGTGGCTGCAGCTGGCCCAGTGCAGTGTCCCCAGCTGTACTTCAAGGTGCTGCCACCAGCGTGAACGCGCTTGGAAGGTTCTGCCAAGGCAGGGAAGGGCAGTGGGTGGATACAGAGCTGTCTGTGATGCCCAGGGCTCCATTACTCTCACATGGTGGGGGAGGCAGCATGGCCTCTGTTGCTGCCATTCCTGGAGGGGTGTGCACAGGCAAAGCTGCTCCGGGGTGAACTCCCATCAGGTGAGCAGTGTCCAGGGAAGCCATGGTCAAGCAGCTGTTTTGGCTCACTGTTCTGAGCCATGCCATTGTTCTCTCAGGCTCTTCGGACACAGTCTGTGACCTGCTGGGGGCCAAAGGGAAGGATATCTTGTACATCGGAGACCATATCTTTGGAGACATCCTGAAATCCAAGAAGCGCCAGGGCTGGCGGACCTTCCTGGTGATCCCCGAGCTGGCGCAGGAGCTGCACGTCTGGACAGACAAAAGCGGTCAGGAGCCGGGCAAGCCCCTGGCCAGGCTTTGCTCTTGCTTGTCTGATGCTGCACCCCTGAGATCGCCAGGGCTTAGGGGTGCAGGGGAGAGATCACCCTGGCTTGCCACTTCTCCTTTTGGCCCTTTTCACTGGGTCTGGATGCTGGTGGCAGGAGCTGGGGTGCCTCTCTGTGGGCTGGTCTTGGGGTCCCAGGCCTTTCCTGTGCTCTTTCTCAGGCTATTGTGTGTAATCAGCCAAATGCTGCCTTGGCTATGGGAGAAGCTGCAGCTGGGTGGGGTTGAGTTGTTCCTCATCAATAATCCCAGAACCTCCTCTCCCTCTTCACATCTGGAGCCGTGGCTTCTATGTTAAAAAATACCTGACAAGACCTGGGTTATTCTCCCTGTAATGCCTGAGCTCTGACTGCTCTCCCATCTGCAGGGAGTCCCTATTCACCAGCTGCTTCCTCCTCGTTCCTCCCACTCCCTCTGCTGCTCTGCTGCCAAAGTGCTGTGTGTTTCCCATCCTCCAGTGCTCCTGCTTTTCTCCCAGGTTTGCCCTTTGGTGTGTAAATAGGGCTGGGGGTTACGCAAATTGCCCCATAGCTGGTTGGAAGGCTTTGGTGAGAGCTGCAAAGGTTCAGCCTTGAAAACAAAAGGGCCAACCAGAAACCAAGCCCAAAGTTCTGCCCATGGCACGGAATGATTGACCCCTCTCTCTGCCCAGAGACCATGAGATGCTTTCTGTGTCCCTGCTCCAGTGTCCCTCATGTGAAGGGAGTGGGCAGGGGACTGTATTCACCTTCGGCACTTTCCATTTTAACAGTTTAACTTACCCTTATCCTCTTTCTTTTCTGGATTTTCCAGCCCTTTTTGAAGAGCTGCAGAGTCTGGACATTTTCTTGGCCGAGCTGTACAAGTGAGTGTTCAAACAGTGACAACTTTCCTGCTGCCTCTCCCAGCTAACAAGCGGCAATGACAAAACCTTGGGGTTGGGTTAGCGGCACTGCTGCCGAGCCGTGACTCAGGCCTGGGCTCTGCCCACGAGACAACCTTCCCCTCCAGACCAGCCTCCCTCCCCTGAGCCCCATCCCACAGCATCTGGTTCTGAAAGACTTTTCACACCATGTATTTACCTTCTCGCCTGTAACTAGGCATCTGGACAGTAGCAGCAATGAACGCCCCGACATCAGCTCCATCCAGAGACGCATTAAGGTACCAATCATCAAAATCCCTTTTCATCCTTCTGGATCCCAAAGGGCTTAACAACCCAACCCCACTGCTCAGTCCTGAAATGCTTTGCTCTGCCTTTGGGTGGGCACAGCAGGCTTGGCAAAGTCACTTTGTCTCAGCTCACTGGTCTGGCTCTCCTGAAAGGCAGCCTGGTCTGGAATAGGGTCCCTTTCCTCATGCCCACAAGCAGCACTGGCTGAGGGTGCTCACTGCTGCACCATGTGGCAGTGGCACACACAGGCTCAGACAGGCTGTAGCCTCTGGTTCAGCCAGCCCTGGGGTGCCAGCCTAGGGCAGTGCTGGACCTGAGCCTGCTGCCACCTTCCTTTCTCTTACCTGGGGCTCAGCTGTGTCCTGATGCCACGGGATACAAGCGCAGAAAGCCTTGCTGGAGATCCTTGCAGGTCTCACATAGCCCCCAGCCCTCAGGGCACTCTGCCTCAGTGTTGTGGCTCTGAGGTACTGCCTGCCTGGCCCAGGACCTCACCTGTCTTTTCCTCACAGAAAGTGACCCACGACATGGATATGTGCTACGGGATGATGGGGAGCCTGTTCCGCAGCGGCTCTCGGCAGACGCTGTTTGCCAGCCAGGTGATGCGCTACGCCGACCTCTATGCAGCCTCCTTCATCAACCTCCTCTACTACCCCTTCAGCTACCTCTTCAGAGCCGCCCACGTTCTGGTGAGTTCCAGTCCCAGGGAGGTGGGCAGGGGTCCCAAAGGGGCCCACACTTGTGTCCATGATCACTTCCACAGAACACAGCAGCACCTTGGAGGGTTTGGTGGCAGTGGATAGACTGTAGACCAAATGGTTGCATTCTGGGGTTTGCTCTCCATGTGTCTAAGGGAGGCAGCCTGGGGCTGGGACACCCCTTGTCACCTCCTCTCTCTGTTCCATGTGCAGATGCCACACGAGTCCACGGTAGAGCACACACACGTCGACATCAATGAGAAGGAGTCGCCGATGGCCACACGCAACCGCACCTCGGTGGATTTCAAAGATTCCGACTACAAGCGGCACCAACTGACCCGTTCCATCAGCGAGATCAAACCGCCCAACCTCTTCCCCCAGGCACCTCAGGAAATCACACATTGCCACGATGAAGATGATGATGAGGAAGAGGAAGAAGAGGAAGAGGAGGAGGAAGAGGAATAAGAAGGAAGAAACCAAGTATTTCTGAAGATAAACCATGACTCTAGCAGTGATCAGGAATGGATTCTGTTGTTGGGGCCCTTGGGGTGATGGGTTGGGGGGTGTGATTCTTGCAAAGGCACATTTTGAAAGTATTTGGAAACTTCTAACAAATTAACACTAATTAGGAGGAGACCCTTGTTTTCAGTTTTGCAGACGGTTCAAAAAGCTGATGGATTCTAACTGGGTGGTGCATTCAGATTGGACTGCCCGCCTGTGCTGTCATGCTACTCCCATTACATTTTGGGATGCTGCATATTTCTCCCTTTCCCCTGATGTGTTTCATTTGGTTTTCATTTGAACAGTGTCCTGTGAACGGTTTTTGGCATTTGTTATATTCTCTGTGGAGACAGAAGGGATGTGCTGGGCCCTGCAGGAGACAAAATTATCCAAATCCTGCTGCCTGTTGGGTTGCTGCCCTTAACCCTCTGCTCCTGGGTTACATAATCCCCCTCCCCATGTCAGCCAGGGTGTTACTGTGCCTTCCAGCATTCAGTTTACCTTCTGTTGGTGTGAGTTTCTCTGTGGAAGTGGTTTGACTCCTCCAGACATCATGGATGGCAGTGAGATTCCAGCACATCTGCTGCCATACGCATTTCACCTTGTAGCCGCTTGTTACCCTTTCCCAGTGTCTGCAGGCTCTCACCATTGGCATGCAGTGCATAATTTCCAGGGCATTTCTCAAACAGCTGAGCCGCACACTCTGTTCTCAACTCCTCCAGTTTCAGCAGTAAATATTAACCCAGGAGCTTGAAGCTGCTGCTTTAGCATTACATTAGTCACTCTGTGTTCCTCCTGACCTTTCTGTCCTCTCAACTTTTGAGTGAAGCATCCCAAAATCAACCCCAGCCACCATCTGGAGTGAAAGGGCCTGTTGTGCCAGGGGCTGCAGGCCACATGGGCCTGCCCTAAGCTAGGAGACATCACATGCCACAGGGCCAGCCCCAGGGTGGGAAGCTCCTGGCTGTCCAGCAGCTGCCCTGGTCTTTGGTCTGGTGCGGAGCACGCGGAGCCTCATGGCCTTGCTGGGCAGGGCTGCGTCCCTGGCCAAGGAGGGCGACGGCTGCTGTGTGGGACCGGGGGTGTCCCAGGGATGAGCAGGTAGTCCTTGTGCCTGAAAGCCAGCCCAGGGAAGGCACAGAGCTGGCACAGAGTGGGCAGCAGTGCCCTGTGGTTTTCCTCTGATTCACGGGTGCAGCCTCCCTTACTCCAGCCTCTGCCGTTCGCTGCAAAGGGATTACAACGAGGGCCCTCTTGTAATGAATTTGACTGTTGTTTCAGTACCATAAACTCATTTAATTTTTTTCATTTTAAAGTACCTTAGTAGAAAATAAAAAAAAAAAAGAAAAACCACAATACCAACATCTGAGCAGGAAAATGCTGCTCTAGTGGCAGTTCTTCAAGTCAATAAATGATGATGTTTCTAAGAAATGCTTAGTGGCGTGCTTTGTGCTTTGTGGGGTGTTGCTGAGATGATGAGAGCTGTGCTGGAGTTGGTGGGAAGAGATGGGATTGGTCTGTGGGGTTCCAGAAGGGTGGGTGACTGGGGAACAGTGAGAGCATCTTTGGGAATCAGTTATGTGAAGCAATGGTGAGGCACAAGGCTTCTGTTATCACCATTTGCATCGGCCAGGAAAGCATGGGGAGGGCAGAGAAACATTTTGTCTTGGACACAGAGAATAAGGAGAGTCTTTTTCATGGTGGGAGGGGGAACATCTACACTGCCACTACCTCCAACACTGTCTTGCTAGGGCTGTTTCCCACAGACAATTACCAAGGACCACTTCCTGTCCCTCTGTCTCTGCAAGACACATGGCCAGGGTGGCAGCAGGGCACAGCACAGCCTGTGCTCACCTGGGCCTGTAAACCTGCTTAAATAAACAAGAATACCCAGGGAAGGCCAGTGCTGCCACACAAGGCTGTGCCCCGCTAAGACAGGCAGCCTTGGGCACTGCTGAGCTCAATCCTCCCCTACAAACCAACTCAAACCAACCAAACCTGACCTGAAGAGGTTCCCCCATCAGCACCACCACAGAAGGATGTTCAGTACCAGGGCCCAAAGTGCCAGACAGAAAAGCAATACTAAATGGCAACAGCAGGTGGCCAACACTCAACACCCGACACTAATGGGATTGCTGAAAACTCCAGAGCACTGTGTCCCTGACACCTCAGTTTTGGGGTCTGGAAAGGAGCTGACATGTACCCACAGTGAGGCTGGCTACAGGAAGGGTTCCAGGGAGCTGTTCTCGAGCCCTTTCACCAAAGGCCATGCTGGGCTCTGCTATGTTTAAACTTTGTTTCTCCAAGTATAGTTACTTGAATTTTTTAAGCTTTAGCTCAGCAGCTGGGGGAGGCATGCGGCTGCAGAAAGGGAGGTCTGGGGAGCTCCATGCATTCCTCCTTCCCAATCGGTCACCACAAATAGCTCACTCCCAGCCCAGGGCTATTTCTGACTGAGATGGGGAGAAGAGTCTTTGAGGCTGGAGCAATGGAAAGTATTTGACCCTCACTTCATGGTGGGAAAGCGTTGGGCAAAGCCTGACAGAGGCACAGGCACTGCCTGGCCTTGTACCATCCTATCAATACCGTGCTGGCTCCACCATGAAGTTGTGGTAACCACGGACCAAGAGCCAGGGTGAAGCTTCTTGCCCTGGCTGGCACTGGGGACGTGGCCACAGCCCAAGTTCCAGCCCACACCTCCCTCAGGCAGCTGCCCATGGCTGATCTGCACCAGCTGCCGCTTCCCAGAAGCCGCTGGCCTGGCAGCACCTGTGTCTCCACTCACTCTGCAGAGCCTCAGGGAAAGCTGCTGCTGCTCTCTCTGCAACCTGTGCCTCAGCCCAGGGACAGACATGCTTTGCTTTTGCCCACCAGCAGATTGTCTCCTGCAGCAAAAGCCTGGTGGAAGCAAGGAGAACATGGGGAAACAGGCCTCATGCCCTGTCCCAAGTTCTCACTGACCTGATTTCTGCTTTCTCCCACTTTCCTCACCACCTCACATCCACCTCCCCTGCTCTGTGGAGCCAGAGGGCGCTCACAGGGGCTGCACAAACCAATCCGTACCAGAGGCAGGAACCCAAGGCTCACTGCCCTTCACCACAGCCCTCAGATATTGTGTGTTGGGCACTGCCACTCCTGATCAGGTCCCAGCCATCAGAGCTGCTCCCAGCTCCTCCTCCTTTAGCCATCTCCTCGCTCAGCAGAGCAAGGCCCAGCTGCACTCTGAATCAGGATATGCCTGACCATGATGGAAGGTAAACATGTGCCAGTCCCTGAGCAGCAGCCATTCCAACCTCTGGCCTGAAGCCCCAGCACGGCAAACGTGGATAAAGAAACTGTAACTGCAGAGCCACCGCTCCACCCTGGCCCTGCACAAGGGAGCTTTCCCTCCAGGAGACCAGGCCTGTGGGCCACTGGCTGCAGAGCCTGGCCATGGCAGGAGCTACTGCTGGAGCCCTGGGTACAGCTTTGGGCACTGCTCCTGCCCTGCTGCCACAGTGGTCTGGGCCTAGCAGCCAAAACCCTTCCCAGCTCCCTGAAGGGACCCGGCCTCTTACACCCTCCCTTCCTGGGCTCTCTCTATCCTGCTCCTCCTTCCTGCCGCTCATTACCACCAGAGCCAGCCTCAAGTTGGCCTCTACATTAATCCTACTTCCATCATGCTTGTAGCATCCCACCACCCTCCACCAGCTGCCAGGGACAGGCACACACAGGGGGAGCAGGAGTCCTCAAGGACCTGCCACTCTCTCTGTCCTGCTGATATGTCATGGTGAGGGAGGTCCAGAGGGATGGGGCCATCCTGCAGCACAGAAGCAGGGACAGAGGCTGCACTGGGTGCAGCAAAAATCCCCACAAGGGTTGAGCAGCCTCTGCCCATTTTGCTGACCCAGGGTCTGAAAGTTCAAGAGCTGAGCATGACAAAAGCTGGGGGCAGGGAGAGCAGCTGGGTGGAACAGCTGTGAAGAGGAGAGAGGCTGAGGGATGGCACAAGCACAATATGGGCACAGGGCAGGGCTGTATGTGACACACAGGACAGGGCTGTTCCTCCACCAGTGTGAGCTGAAGTGGTGGTGAGCAAGGGCCTAAGCACAGGCTCGCTCTCCTGCTCAGAAACGTCTCTGTGGCTGCAGGCTCCACACAGCTCCACTGCCAAACCCCAGCACGAGGGGAGCAGGCAGCAGCACCTAAGTGCAGGGGATGGACCGACTCACTGCACCAAAGTTCTCCCGTCCCACGGAGCCGCCGCCATGCCCAGGCGCATCCCTCACTGCAGAGCCCTGGTGACGGCCGCAGGCAGGAACGCGCTACGGACGGACAGACAGACGGCATCTGCGCCCAGAGACAAACACCACCTACGGAGAGCAGGTTGTAAATAAGGGGTTTTTATTACTGAAAGAAAAACTCCCTCACTCTTGAGGGAACTTCAGAAAGTCAGCTGCTTGCCATTGCCACCAGCTTCCCAGCCAGCCCCTGACCAGCACAGCCCTCCCCAGCTCCAGGACTGAGCTAAGTCCTCTGGTCTTGAGGCCAGACCCACCAAAGCGAAGAGCAACACCTGCCTCTAAAGGAACAAGATCCAGCCTCTCTGCGGCTCTTGGCAGCTGAAGTGGAGAGTAAAGACTGTTACATGTGCCAGTAGGAGAGATCTGGGTACAGGATCACAGACATCAGCCCCACCACCCACATGCCAAAATCTGTCCCTTGGAAATGAGGGGAGAGCACAGAGGAGGGAAAAATGCATAAACTGGAATGTTCAACAGAAAAAAAAAATCATCATTTATCTAAAAAGAATAGAAATAAACAAAATGCTTTAAAACAAAATCACAAAATATACACATAAATCTGGTACAAAATAAATAGGAAAGATTGGAAATCTACAACAAAATTGGAATAATTATAAAATTAATTTGTATGACAATCAGTATATGAAACGTATACACTTCATTCAGGATTTCAGTTGTGCTTATTCAGGTTTATGTACACACACGGAAATACTGTAGTCAGAACACTACAACTCTGGAAACCCGAAGTCATGTACAATATGATACAATTCGCAAAGACCACACACGATGGCAAATAAGACACAGGGAAGAGCTGGCTGGAGTGGGATCAGACAGCCATGAAAATGCACTGCAAAGGGAGAGCCACCACGCTCTGGAATGGGGGGACCAAGGCCGAGCCAGCAGCAGCCAGGGCAGGGCTCAGGGCAGCCAGGAAGGAGAATGGTTTGGTGCGAGACCTCTGGCTGCTGAGCACCAGCTGCTCATGGCTTCCAGGAACACATCTCAAGTATTTGGGGTTTCAGATTCACTGTGTTTGGCATCCAGGCACCTGCCCAGTGATTTAGGTGTCAAGGCTGGCTCTGCTGGAGAAAAAAAATGCCAAGAACTCTGAGGTCCCTCAGCAGGGCCTGACCCTGAGCTACCGGTAAGCCACCCTTGTGCTCAGGAGAACATGGAGAAACGGGACCACAGCACTGCTGCTGGGGTCCTGGGGGGATTCAACTCTCCAAATTCCATGAGATCTCTGAGGAAGGCAGAGTCCCTTGAGTAGCATCTCCTACCCTCAGTGTGAGAAATGAAGACAGAATGGCTGCAGCATGGCCCCTCCTTCTCGCCTTCCTGAACACTCAGTTAAAGCCCAGTGAGTGAAGCAGAGGAGCAGCTGTGCTGTGAACACAGCTGTCACAGCAGCCACACTGCTGAATCCAAGCCAGCACAATGCAGAAGGACAGAGCACGTACCGTGGGTAGAAACCTGCCAGCCCTGCCCAGCCCAGCCCAGCCCAGCCTGCTGGACCTGAGACTTTAAAGCAGGAATGACACTAGAGCTGATCCAGGCCCAGCCAGGCTGGCACTTGTGAGAGGAGGAGCTCATCAGGAACCCTCACTCTCCCACAGTGATCTTTGGGACATGCATTCCATATTGGCACTTCCACCTAAAGGCATCTGACACCAACTAGTTTTTCACTTGTATTTGGAAGCATTTGGTTCAACAGCGATGCCCAGAGGATAAAACACCACCTTCTATGATAAAGCTCTGATCAGCAAACAGTTGAGAAGGGATGCTAGACTGCTACACCAAGCACCGAATGCTGGGACAAGCCCTTCTTCCCCAACAAATCCTGCTACCAACCAACTGCCATGCTGCTTTCTGGAGAAGACAACGAAGAAATCAAATCTCCTCCTGGAGCATTGGAGCCACCTGCAGCCTTTGCATGTTTCAGGCTCACAACAGCTGACACACCTCTAGCCTGGTTCCATGACAGGCCACTTGTACCGAGTCCAGCCAAACCTCTGCTTCTGGGGGAGGATCAAACACCAAGCACTTCCTTGGCCAGAAATCTGCACTGAAGGAGCAAGAGCAGCCAGGGCACCAAGCACTGCAGGATCCTAGTGATCAGCCCTGCTCAGAGGAAAACAGAGCCCAAAGGCAAAACCTGAGAGGAGAATGATGTTTTTCAGCTGGAGACAGAAGACCAGCAGCTTTGAGTACCGTATTTCCAACGTGAAGAACTGCTGAAAGTCTGACCTCAGGTAACAAGAAGAAAACATCTCTTTGATTGAATTCAGTGCTACCAACCTGCAAAACAACTCCATCTGCCACCTGTACTGTGCCACTGACTGGAGACAGCTTTCCAGCAATCCTTTCCCATCCCTGAAGCTCAGGAAAATATGCACACACCAGATGGAAAAGCTCAACTGTACCACCTTGGACCCACAGCAACAACATCTCCTCATCTGGGTGCAGCCCCCAGACTGGCCCCAGAGGAACACAACCCAGCATGAAGCCAGGCTCCAGGACAAGAGTAAGACACCAAGCAGGATTGTTGAGGGGGCTCTGCACAAAGCCATGGTTGTCCGTGTCCCCTGTGCTGCTCACACGTGCGAGTGAGGACAAAATCACCACAGACATCACACCAACAAGAGACCTGCAGCTGATGGACCAAATGCAGGGATGAGGGCAGCTGCCCAGCCCAGCCTGCGGTGCAGAGCCTGTCCCCTCTGCTGGCTAAGTCAGATGAAGACTGCTCTCCCATCCATGCCTGATTGTGTTGGTTAAACTCATCATGTCACTGCTGGGCCAAACCAACCCTCAGTATCCAGGGAACAGGTACTTCTTTGGGTCTATGTAGAGCCCCAGTGTAGAGCCAGGTGGTGGGACAGGCAGCACAGCTGGGGCTGTACCACACCACAGCCAGGGTTCTTGCCTTGGGACAGGGCACAGTGTGGGCACAGGGACCCCTCAATGCTGGGTGGGCACCTTTGGGATGAAGCCTCAAGTCAGCAACACAAGAGGTATTCTGCAGCATCCTTCCCCACCCCCAGCCCCAGTTTTCTATTGGTAATCCAGACACTGGATAACTTGACAACTGGTACACAGATACTAGATTTAAAACCACAGATGTGTGTATTAGACATTGTATAAAACATGGTACATCTTTCATGTGGGAATGATTTCTATAGAGAACATAATTCTGCACAAGGAAGATGCATGTTCCAAGGGGTCCTGGACAATGTGGCTGTGTTCTCCATCACGTAGGATACTTACACAGGATGCTCGTGAGGAGGAAAGGGCTGCTCTTTGCCATTGGCACCCCCACACCCCTTGGCTGAGCTCTGCAGAGATCACAGGAAGCACCACTGCTGCCCAAGCAGCCCCTCACACAAAACTACCTCTTTGGTTTTCTTTGAGCTGATTTGAACCAAAGCCTGACACCACCAGTGCCAAATCTCATCCTCATCCAAGCTGGGTCCTGAAAGCTGAGAAGCAGCAATGGGTGATGTGTGTGGGCCATCAGGGCAACTTGTCCTGCTACCCCTGAGCTTTCTCCAGCTCTGGGTACAAAGGGCCATATCCTGAGACTCCTGCTCTTGCCAGCTCCACCCACACAAAAAGGCACTTAAAGAAAAGAAGAAAAACAAACAAAAAAGCCCCCAGTGGTGAGGAAAAAGGAAGTGAGTCCAGGAGAAGAGAGGAGGAACAGAAAAGCAAGCACAATGTGAATGAGTGGCTAACCCTTCTGGCAACAGGCCCAAGAACTGCACACCTTCAGCAGCCAACCCCAGCTGCCCCCATACAGGTCTCAACCATCACCCCATTCCTGCTTGGTCTGGAGCAGGAGCTTACAGGGGTGAAAAAACTGTGAGAGGCAACTATACATGACACAGGTTTGGAGGAGAAGTAGTGAGGAGAGGGATCTGCCCTGTGGAGCTTCCTCTCCTGGTGCATCTGGATGGGGGAAACACCTTTTCCTGCCACACCAGCCTTGGGGCCCCTGCCCACAGCCAGTCCAGACACCCTGCCAGCATTCCTCATCCCACTGTGGGATAACCCATCCAGAGCTCCTCCAGGGCAGCAGTCTCCAGCTGCACTGGGATTTCAGGGAGTGGACAAGCTGGGAATAAAACAACAAGCACTTTGTAAACTCCAAAGGGTCTGAGCCTGCGGCACAGAGTGGCTGAGGCTGGTTTGCTCCCCACAGAGCCCCTCTCCTCTCAGAACTAATGTGCTTCATATGATCTCCACATCACCAGAGTCAGTCTCATCTGGAGAAAGATTCTCACTGGAAAGCAAGAACATTCCTTCACTCTTTACAAGATTTGGCAATACACAGAATTTAAAAAAATAAATCATAGTTACAACAGATTCAGGTTCATTTCATTTAAAGGAAATTCAACCAACAGGAGTGTAAAAGATATAATTCACAGTTGTGCATTTAAGATATTAGTGTTGAAAACCTCACTTCAAAGAACTCTTGTGCAAAATTGTATTGACAGTAGAAACCATGGCTAGATGCCCTCCCAGCCTCCCCCGGCCTACAGGCCATCATCCACCCTGCTGCCTGCACCCAGAGGCAGACGGGCGAGGGGAACAAAGGCAGCAGCAGGAGTTGACATAGGAAGATGCAGTATCCTTTCTACAAGTCAAAGCCTGGCCAAGGTCTGAGGTCAAGTCCAAGGATTCCCAAAGCCACCAGCCGGTGCCCTGCGCTGTGGTGACGGGCTGTGTGTCCTCGTGGCACTGCAGCACAGCATCCACATGCCCTGCAAGGCAGAGGGGACAGATCTGCTCAGGCAGGGCACCCCTGCAAGGGCACGGAGTGATGCCCTGGCATCTCCACAGCAGCCAGGAGAGCCAAGCCCTGGCATTGGCAAACGCCATCCCAATGCTCAGAGGAATCCTGAGCTGGGCACAGGGCTCCTCTGCCGAGATGGTTCCCACCAGGAGGGCTGGGAACTCCTTGCATTTGTTAAACAGTAAAACTCTAAATACCCTGAGAACAGGGAGACAGGATTTTTTCCCCTCTAGGGAGAGGACCATGCTTTGTTCTTCAAGCTAATTAGTAGTAGCAGCTCCTAACCCCTCTGGGCCAGGTACGTATTTTCCATATGAAACGCATCTATAATCAACTATTTTTATGGAAATTAAGTGAAATTATTTCACTTTTCATTATTTGATCTATACAAATGATGAAAAACAGTCATGCAAAAAATTGCCTGCAATTTGGAACAGTGCAGCATGGGCAGAAGCAGGAGGTATTCACTTTGGGATCACATGGCTTTGGTTGGAAAAATTTGCACTCTTTTTTTTTTACCTTTTTCTTTCTTTTTTTTAAAAAGGGAAACAGACATTGAAACAAATCCTTAACCTGCCATAAGAAGCAGAAGTCAGATCCAGTGAGCAACCTCATCCTGGAGAGAGCTGCCTTGACTTGAGCCTTCCCTCCTTTGGCAGGTTTGACAAAACGGATACTGCACCTCAAGTTCACCACCGTGTCAAACACTTCCAACAAACTTTTACATTCAGCAACACTAGATAAAAACTGGCGAGATGAGTCCCTCACCAAGGACAAACGCTGTAACATCTGGACATTTTGCTCTGTGAGAAAGGTGCAATATTGGCAGCTCTCTGGGAAGGCACAAGGCTTAGGCCAGCCCATGCTGCTGTCAAGCCGTGTGCTCTCAGCAGTGCTGGTGCACATCAGAGCAAGGGTGGGATGGAGGCTAAGGAAACACTTTTGGATGGGAAAAGTCAAAAAGCTACATGTGAGAGCAAGGCTTTGGAGGGCCTGTTTCCTCCTCACTGGGTGCACAAGTTGGATACTGTGCAATTTCTATGCCCCTTGCAGGGACTTCATCCTCATGGGTGGCTCCCATAGGGATGGACAGCAAAAATCAGGGCTGCTTTGAGAAGATGGAAGAGAGAGGAGGAGGAGGGAGACAGGCAAACCCAATTGGCTCTGACACCACACACTCCAATTCCCAGGGGGAGATCCTGCAATGGAATATTGCACCTTTCCAGCCACCAGTCACACAGACAGACCACGGGAACTTGCAGCGAGTGCCTTCCACAGCCCGCAAGCAGGAGATGGGGCAGGCCTGCAGGCACAGAGAGCTCTGGCAGTTGTGTTTGGGGCTGGGGGCTTCTTTGTATGTCCCCAAAGAGATTATTCACGTGTAAAGAAAGGGAAATGCTACATAGCCAGGGGCCATAGCAGAGTCTTGAAGCAGAGAAACCACAAAGCCTGATTGATCAATCCAGATACTGATGTTCACATTTTGTTTGAGACAGCATTGGAAGAGGAGAGGACTGGGGGAGACAACTTTCTTTTTTTTTATTAATTTGAGGACTTCGACTCCATCTGCAGAAATGGGTGATGCACAACTGCCATAGGGTGCCTCTTGCTAAGACCAAATCAGCATCCGGGTTTTTGGGCTGGATGAATTGGTTTCTGCTGCCCAAGGCAGGTGTTGCCCTGCACTGGTGGCAGCTAGGTGGGAGGCTCTCTGCTCTGCTTGGTAATCCCTACAATGGCTGTTAAAAGGGGCAAGAGAGAAGGAAATGTACTGAATCCACTCAAAGGAATGCATGTGGCTGGGAACAGCCTGGAAATGAACCTCTCTGAATCCCTGAAGTGCAATACACTCGCGTCTGGAAAGTTTTGTCAGCTCTTGGAGAGGAGAGGATGGTTCTGGCTCCTCAGCAGTGCCCATCCTTGCACTGGCAGAGGTTTACTGTCACCTGGAGCACGTACTTTGGCTGTAATTGTAGCAGCATCTTCTGTGTTAATATTAGAGATTACAGGGGGGACTGATGTTCTGATACTCAGCAAAGTCTGCACCATCTGCTCTGGCCAAGGGAACGGTGCACACACCGCTACAGCCTGGGAGTGTTTAAAGACTTGGTGTCTCAGGGCTCACACATTACTTCACCATGAAATTGGCAGGAACATCAATGAAAAACCACCCAGTTACTTCACTATGGAATATCACACCTGGCTTTCATTTCATGTGACTGCGGTTTTGCTAATTAATTCCTTCCCCCCAGTATTATCTTCAACATACACAAAGATTTTGGAGGTTACAAAACTGTAAGAGTAACAATGCTTTTGCCTGTTTAACAAAGAAACCTGCTGAAATTTGAAACATTATTAAATACCAAAGTAACCACTCCTTCCCTGAAAATTAACTGCAAGAATGTAATAATCATCTCTTGGTCCTCCAGGTGGCTGAAGCCAGAGGTTCCTTGAAGCTTGCTCCTTCTTAGGACACAAATAACATACAAGTACCAGTTACTAACTTTTTCAACAGGGTAACAAAAAGGACCACAGAGGAGTGAGAAGAGGCCTAAGGACATTGGAGCCAATTCACAAAAACCATGACAGAGCCCATTTGAGGTTCATGAGGGACAGAAACAATTTAAAACTCTGCAAAATACTTTTTAAAAACATGATCTCTCTTGAAAAAATAATGGAGGAGCTTTTAAACTTCCCCATATGTGTTTGAGGAGGAAAAACCCAACAAAGATCAAAAGTACAGATAAAAAATAAACATAATTCTACTTTGCAAGAAGAATTCTCATCGTTCTCAGGGGTGGCTCACCATTCCCAAATTACGTTTGGGTCTTTAGTCTCTCTTGCTCTTTGCTCCTTCTTCCTGTTTCTTCCTCTTCTGCTCCCAGAACGGACGCAAAAGTCTTTGGTCTCAGAACACTGGATGCAGCAGTGTTGCAAGCACACACTAACGGTGTTCACACTCGGGGAGGAGGCAGGAAGGAGCGAGGGCTGGTCCTGCTGAGGAGATGGGATGGGTGGGTTGTGGGGAGTCAGCTCCTAGATGGCTCCTTCACTGTGCATACTGTGGTTGGGCTTGTTGTGAGTCACACAGTTCTGTTCGTTCAGCAGGTTTGCTGTCTCGTCTGGCAAACCATCGTGCAGCTCCGTAAGAGTCAGTTCGATTTTAGTGTTTTCACTGTCCGAGGACTGAGGTGTTTTGTCCATCCGGGATGCCATCAGGGCATTTTGGTACTGCTGTCTTGAGATCTGCTCCAAGAACAGGGAAGAAACAAAAGAAGTCAGTCACACTTCTATGTCTCCTGTGGAGCACACTGAGAAGATAAAAGTTTCCTCCCTTTCCAGATCACCACACTTCAACCCCTCTTTACCTGTTTCCATAAAACATCCCTGCGCTTTGCAAGCCTAGAGCACCCCAGCTCAACACCCACAGCATGGTGACATTTCCAGGGAGGGTGGAAGAACAGTGCTGTGCAATCACCATGCTGTTCAAAGGCAGGGATTTATTCCTATGCAGAGATTTTTAAATCAGACCTCCATTTCCCTCCAATCATGCACACCTTTAGGACCAGAACCAGAGATCAATGAAGCCTTTCTCCCAGCTTCAGTGAGCTCCTGGTGAGGCTCTAAGTGTCCCTATAGAGCCAAGCCAGCTCTATAGTACAAGTATAGAATACAAGCATTCCTGCTCTTGTCTAGGCCAGCAAACACAGCAGGAGCTACAGCCTTATACATAAGGACATTTGAGTCTAGGAAACACTGGGATGCCCATAGAGATGAGTCCAAATTAGCAACCCATGAAGTTTTCCACTGGTCTCTGCAAGAGCTGTCTGCACTCAGCAGAGCAGTGATGACAAGAGCTGGCCTAGAGCACAGAGTGACACTGCCCATGGTGCCCCAGGGACAGGAAAGCCCAGAGCCCCTGAACATCTGCATGTGGTGGTGGAGGGCAGAATTCCTCCTGGAGCCACAAGCAATCAGCCCTGTGAACTCCAGGCCAACCTTCTCAGCCAGGACAGGCAGCAGGATGCATGTGCACTGGCAGCCCCATGAGCCCACAGCAGTGGGTGATCTTGGCAGGCAGGAAGGTGGAAGAGATGAAATGACTTTTAGAAAACTGTAAATTTCAGTAGCAACACAAGAAAGGGACTGGAAATGGACAGAATCAGATGGACCAGGTCACAATTCCAAAAGCAAAATCCAAACATGCATGAGCAGGTCACAACCCCGGTTTTACAAGGTAGTAATTGAATGAATGACCATGTGGCACAGTGAAAACACTAATGTTGAGTACTCTGACCTATGTGTAAAGCAGAGTGATGCAAGAAGAGGTGTGCAAGTCTGTCTGCAGAGATACCAGGACAGTTTAACATTCATTAGCTGCTGAACACAGTGAGATTTGGAAGGACTTCACATAAACCAGCATAGGGTAAGCAGCTGCTCTGTACAGCAGATCAGCCGTTGAAATCTGTAGTGAGAACCAACTGCTCAGTGATAAACATCTACTGATGTAATCCTTGAAGGATTGAACCACTGACCAGCACGCTTGCATCTCAAAGTTTTGACAGCAAGACTTTACTCTCCTTTTAAAATTTGGCTACAGAATACTCAGTTTAGCATTCTAGTATGTCTACCCTATTCCACATCCTTAACATTGAATTAACTAACAGAAGCTAAGTTCTTAAATCACTTGAGTTGCATAAAACAAACTGTGAACATCACTTAATTTAAGAAAAGCATCAATGTCAACTTCTGGCCATGGGACATCAGCTTCCCTGGACTCCCAGCTGGGCTGGAATTGCTGCCAGCATTAGCTGTTGCTCAGCTCAGCTAGATTTCCTCTCCCACAGGACTCGCACACATTTCAGCGTGGGATGCTCCATGCTGGGGGACAGAGCTGTATTTCATGCAGCAACTCACTGGTAGTATGAGACATGAGCCTAATACATGTGAAGTTAAGATAAAGAGAAATGTCCAAGACTTCTCCAAGCAGAAGAAGGATGGCAAGTCGGAAAGTAAGATCAAGAACCCCAAACTGAAACCAAAATCAGAAGTGAATAAAAACTGCAACCAACAGTAATGTTTCATCCTTTAGAAAAGGACAGTTTGATAATGAAGGGTCTCCATTTCAGATGGCTCCAAAAGCTTCACCAGGATAGGTCTGACTAAAAGCAGAGAGGTTATTTTTATAATATTTCCTCAAAGGACCTGAAATCCAGAAAATTACGTGACCAGCCTACTTACAAGTCCAAATGAGAAGAACAGTGAAGACAAATCAGTGGACAGCAGATATTGGAAAAAAAGTAGTTTAAAGTAACTTTAAACAGCTGCTTTCATAATGCTATTTACTCACAGAAGAATTTAGAGGGAATTCCCTTCCCCAGGCTCTCCATCCTACCAGCCAAGCCCGACTTTCCAGCAGGGTCTTTCTAGCTTTTTTCCTACCTTGACAAACTGAATGTCTGTGAGGGCTTTCACTGAGTAGTCTGGAACATACACTTGGAGGAAGGAGGCGTTCAGCTGGTTGTTGCTGCTCCCCAACGTCGGGGTCACGGCGTCGATGCGATCGCTCCGGTTCAAAGAGTCTGAGTGATTCAAGCCACAGGGCCGAGGTGGGGACTTGTTTTCAGCTAAGAAACAGGCAAGAGATTTCTTAAATCAAGTAGAAAACTTTTCAAGTCACCAGTTTCAAAGGGACATAATAAATTGTGATGTAGCATAAATAAACTGTGAATGCTTAATCCATTCATAAGTAGATATGTGGCTAAACAACCAAATTATCCTGAAAAATGGTACATTTTCAGTCCAGAGCTGGTAGTCAGCATCACTGAGTATGCCCTAAACAAACCTGTACTAGTTTATGCTGCAACAGACATGCCCTGAGAACAGAGTGCCTCAGCTGATGAGCAGAAACTACCACAGAAAGGTAACTTCCCAAGGTTCCCTTACAGGAGCTCTTGATAGTCAGACCATGCTTAATCATTGTTACTTTCAACCACAGTCAGTCCCACCTGACCCTTATCCCCTTTTATTTCACCTGGTACCTACATATGCCTTGTTCCCTCAGCTAGAGCAGACATTTTCAGTAGGAGAAACAGAGTCCTCAGTGGACCAGAGTGCAGTGCACATGACAATTACTTCAACATTTCCTCTCAGTGCTTGAAGTGGCAAAACCTCAATGAAGGAAAGCAAACTCCAAGCCAGCCAGTGACACAGACAAAATAGTCCACACTACAGAGAAGAATCTGTGTCCAGGAAAGGAGAACACTACAGACATAATTTTCCATCACTGGCCTTTAAATCCCGCAGGGTTTCACTTGAAGACCTCGCAGCTGTCCCCTGTGAGTGTGACTGGACACAGTCTATCCAAAGCAAACGTGCTTTTGGGACACCACAGACATTCTGCATCCATGGCTTCCACCCACACAGTGACCCAGGAGATAGAAGGACAGAAATACATCCTAAGAGAGACTGCCTCCTGCAGAAGGGCTGCTCCCTGGGCACACACAGAGTACATACTGATCAAAGAACTATCTTTGGGACCAGAGAATTTTTGAATTAGTGAATTTTTTTATTTTGAATTTTTTAATTTAATGCACTTCAAACTCTTTCAGCCAGCCCAAACTCAAACTTGATGTAAACTATGCTACTCACCACATGATCCCCATTCTCAAACTGAAAGATCATTTTCATATAATCTTAAGATACAAAGTCTCTTTGAGCAGATCAACAAAATACCCTTAACAAGCTTTTCAAATTCCTTTTTGAAGACTTATCTACATATAATTTTATTTCTTAAAAAAACCCAAAAACCTCCCTTAAATTTAACCCTACCTCTGCTACCTAATCACTAGAAATATAATATCTCCTTGTCCAAATGACACAGCCTGTTCAACGTCCCTGAATCCAGTCCTTCCTATACCTAACACTTGAGAATGCAGAATTGCCCTGATTCTTATTCCCACTTAAAATCCTTCTGATGCTGTATTTCTTGGCCATTTTAAAAAGGGGAACCAAAAAAAAATACAGGTTCTGACAGCTTGATAATTTCCCCACCATTTCTGCACCATGGAATTAGTACAGGTCCCTATGGCAACACCAACTGCAGGCTTAGGGGGAAGCACTCAGAGCCTTGCAAGGTTTTCCTCTGTGCCAGCTTGCCAACTTGAAAGCCACAGCAGGCTGCAGCAACTGCTGCCAGGAGCCAAAACTCTACCTGCACAGAGGGCTTGATGCTGAAATTCCCACTGCAGAACAAGGAACTGTGAAGGCTGGATGAATTTGCTCTCCTTCCCACTGTATACACAAAATATGGCTGTGTGTGACAAGAACAGCCTCACTGCTGCTTGGGATAAAGGCTTGCATCTGGAACAACTTGACACTAGTGTGACTTGCATCTGCCTTTTCTTTCCACCAGGGATATTATAGTACATTACTAATAAAAAACAAAGCATATAGAGCAACAGGGCAAAGTATTATAAGAAAAAAATAAGGGAGAGGTGAGACAAAAGGACACAACAAAAAGGTATGATTTCAAAAAATGTGAGGAAAACAAAATGATTTCTGGATTGCATTCAGTTCAGGGGGAGAGATGATGAAGAGGAAAGGGTACAGAAAGAACAGATGACAAACACCAGGCAGATCCATGTTAGAGCTTCTCTACCCAGGCTTTCCCATACTCCTCACCTTTCTATACAGAAGAAAAAGAGCACAAGCCGCAAGATGGACATCAGTACAAGTGTATTGTGAATCTGTGTTTAAACAACAGGGTTATTTTCATAAGCACCTAACAAAAGGTCTGAGTTTCATCAAAACTGGTACCACGTTGACCAGGCTTACACTATCAGTTCCTTACAAAGGAGATGCTTCCCACTATTATTTTCCCTTGTTCATTTTTTGTAATTTTTTTTATTTAACTGAGGGAAAAGCTATGAAAGTATGCTTGGCACTTATACTGGAAACAACGTGTGCAAAGTATATATATATTTGCAGAATGGAAAAGGAAAAACAAAAGTAAAAAAAGAAGACCTGGCAAAACAAAAGAACCAAGCAAAGAAAGATAATCAAAGTTGCCAAGCTTAAAGGAGAGACATCACGTACTTCCATCAAAGAAAGATTAAATTTCTCCCCCTTCTTTGGTGTTTTGCAGCAGGAAAGTAACAGGGCATGAAAAAAATCCCCTCCAAGGCAACAACCTGTAGCTTGTTCAGAATGTGCATGAAGATAATTTAGGGACTAACAATGAAATACATTTTCTAAAGTTAAAGAAAGAGGGTGAAATGCAGGAAGCAGATGGTGAAAGTGTATAAAATGCATGATATGTATTAATGTTTGAGAGATGCTTCACTTAAATATGCATATCATAATCTTGTTTGCTTTTAGTTCTGGGGAAAGAGTCAAAAAAAAAAAAAGGAAAAAACTTCAAAAGGAAGACATATGCTCACTGTGGCCCAAAATACTTTAGGATTCTGCTTTCCTACCGATTTTCTTGATGGGTTTCCATTTTCCCAACCATTTGATGCATGCAGTGTCTGCTAAGCTCAGTTCCTGATGTTTCCCAATTTACAATCTCTCAACCACATCCCAGAGCTCTTTTGGCCCAGTTTGTTCCCTTGCTGGTCTCTGCTCTCCAAAGGAATTTCTGTGCCAGTCAGCTTGGTGACAGAGCAAGGAAATCACAACAGGAACCAGAAAGTCCTCCCACAACCTTCTTGTGCATTCCACTGCAAATCCATCCACTCAGCAGATCACTGTGCTGGTCCCTGGCATTAACCTCCCTGAGAGAAAGCTCAAAGCTTTCCAGGAATTGAAATGGCCAGACTGTATACAAACCATAGAATTTACCCATATGAGAATATAAAATACTTTCATTAAATAATTTTTCCTTTTATGGCAGTTTAGCAGCATACATTCTCCTCTGTCAAATGCATTTTCTTCAGAATTTTTTATGCCTCAGCTTGGGGGAGAATACATTCTTCTAAAAAAATCTCCCCTCCTAATTTTCCACCAGCGTCCATATGAGAAAAAAGAACAAGCACACATTACCAAGCATATTTTCTTAAAAGTGTTTTTAGTTCTTCCCATTTTGATGACTGACCAGTTCCCATAAACAAAAGTTCAGGATACCTACCTGTGAGGCACAACTCTGTGCTGGACTTCTCCCTAATGAGCAAAGGGGTCAGACAAATACAGACTGCAGCTGACTTTTTATGGCATCAGGGCAGTCACAAGAATGGTGAAAATAGAAGCATGCAGATTTACCTGGAGAACCTGCTGCTAACAACTCTGTTCTGCTGACAACAAAGGTACGAGACAGGGACAAGGGAACTAGAAGAGGGAGAGAAAAAGGATGAGATCACGGCCAGAAAGGCGGCAGCTATCCACACTCGACAGGGGAAGGAGCCAGCTGACAAACTGACCAACTAAAACCACAAGTGCAAATCAACTGTGAAAAAGCAAAGGGTTAAAACAAAAGCAAAACCAAAAAATGCAATCAAATTTAGAAATAAACCAAAAAACAAGGCCAAGGAATTGGAGTCAAGTGAATAATTTTCACTTGCTATTTTAAATGACTATCCAGCACCAAACAGTCCATCAAGGTACGCTCATGTTTTGAAACAGTTCAAAAGAAGCAGTGGTGCCCACTCCAGCCTGGAAGGCAAGAATTAAAGCAAGCCAGAAAACATTCAGGGGTGCTCTTCCTTATGGGAGTCAAATAACAAAAATAAAACCAAAAGATAGTTCATAGCTCTTCAAGTTTCCAGTAAAATATAACGTAAAATTGTGATTCTCCAAGTTCATCCCTGTTGGGATGGGTATTGTATTGCTCACCATTACTGTAAATCCCTCCCCAGCTGCAGTTAAAGAAAAAAAGCCTCACTCTTTTCTTAGTTTTGTGTTTGTTTATTTTCTATAGTTTTGTTTGTGGAGTTATTTTGGTTTTTTGTTGTTTGGTTTTAGTGTTTTACTTCAATGTTAATGGCTTCATCTTCCAGGTGAGGAGAGCAAGCACGTATAATTAATTTAGGACCTACAGAAGAGAAGGATCTTTCATTCCACAATAACTTGTACTTTCCCTGAACCTTCCTGTCTACACAGAGCAACAGGACCTTATTTTTATGAGCTGATCTCAACAGAAATCTCAGAATGCCACAAGACATTATGTAACAAATTCCCTGAACCTGGAGGCAAAGGCAACAAAATGAGGGATTTGCTACAGGTAAGGAAAAAAAAAAAAAAAGAACAAAGCCAACCAGTTGAAGGTAATTTCAAGATTGGCTGAGATTACTTTACAATACTGCATATTCCTGAGTGCCACATGGTGGAATTAAAGATGGATTTCAGGGCATATCAAGAGGACACCATTTGACCTGATAGGACTTGGGGCAACTGGAATGGTTGTGAGGACAGTTAGGAACATTAAAAAAAAAAGAAACCCAAAACGCAACAACACATGAAAACATTCAAACTGCACAACACTGGCAAAACAGAGATGCCACAGGTGATTTCCAAGTGTAAGCCTGGTAGAAGTGACCATGTCTGACCACCCAGACTCCATGCCTGGCCCATACTGCAAAAGCTGAGGGTATGATGCAGTTGTACATGTCTCACAATTCCTCACGAATATGGCTGTTACTCCTGAGATAAAATCCAACCAGTGCTCTGCATGCTTTAAAATCTCTCAAATCTCAAAACGTATAAGCTACTGATTAAATTAAAGTATAAGTTACTAATTAAGGAATTAGCCTTGTGTGTAGAAGTGAGCTCACAGAGGTCCAGAGAGCTGCTGCTGGTTGTAGAATCTAACAAGGTTACACTCATAACTCACAAAAGCATTTCCATTCCACCACAATTTGACAGTGTACACACACACAGGTACACACATGTAAAGGAGCACTCCTGAGTGTACAATTAAAACACGCTGCCCCTCAAGTGGAATGTAAACCCTGCTGTGACAGGACACAATTTCAGCACGAGAAACATCTCTCCCTGGAGTGAACAAGTGGCTCAGTGTCAGCAGAAGGCCAACACCAGCTCCAGTCCCAGCTCACCCAGCAGGGCTGTACATTTCCAGCTGAGGGCAAGACCTACGTGGTGACACTGCTGGCAATAAAATACATCACCAAATGCTGAAATGTAGCTGAAATAATTGTGGATTATATGAGAATTCCCCAGCCTCTGCCAGTGAGGTGGTGGTTCATGTGACTACCACTTGTGTGCAGGTAGGTGGCTCACACTCACCCTCAGACACCACCTCTTCCCCCTCACTGATTTCTCAGGTACATTTCCACACCAGCGGACAGGAGCAATTGCTTTTCTGGCACTGCTCCATCCTTTCTCTCCAGACAGCTTTAGGCACGAGACTGGTGAAGAGAACCGTCCCCAAGCTAACCAGCTGGTTGCTCCTCACACCACTAGATGTCCCTCTGCCACTAATTATTTATTCCCATTAATTCACTCCCTGCTACCCTGCAACGAGCAAAACGACAAAACTTTCCACCAGTACCAGCACATGCCTTGCTAAAGTCAACGCTCACATCCTCTGGGAGCTAGCAAACAACTGCCAGCTGCTGGGTCCTGGAGTCAGTGCCAGTGTCACCACCGGCCAATCCCCCCAGGGACACTGAGGCAGGCTGTGCTGGCAAGGAGGTGCCAATCAGTCCCACAGACACAGCAGGGCAGGACTGTTCCAGAAGCCGAAGATAAGAGCACATACCTGGTGATGCTGTGAGGGCCATCACCCCATAGTAGGAAAAAGCACCAGCTTCAAACTTCATCCCCTCTTTCCCAGCCTCCACTTCCACTTTCCCCTGTTAAGGCAAAGGAGAGAGAGCTGCAATTAAAAGGGACCATGGATCTCAAGGCACAAGATCAGATCTGAGTCCTGAATGATAGTTTTGCCTGACACCCCTAAGCAGTGTCATGGTCCCTGCGGTTTGTAACAATGGACAGACCCTGAAGGGGAACAGGCCTTTGTGCCCTGAGCTACCCTGGTCTTTGATGCCTTGAGGCCAGCACAAGTCACTGCAGAGGAGCAGGATCAGGATCACCACCCAGCTTTGGTTGGTACTATTGCTCTGCTCCAAGTTGCCAGGCTGTTTTCCTTTACTGCAAAGCGAAAAAATACTCCCCCAGTAGCAAAACAAGCTTAAATGTAGCACAATCATCTGGGATCTTGAAGCACCTAGACATTTTGGGGCACAGCTCATATCCCCACAGAATTCCCTCTTAGACAAACACAGGAAGAGAGATGGGAGATAATGTGTGTGGAGGCTGGCTGCCGACACTGATAAGATTCCCACAGAAATAAAGCCCTTATTGCTGAAGAAAAAGCCTTGGGGCTACTTTGGTCTTGATTTCTAGCAGTTTTACAGATTCCAACACCTTTAAGGTCCTGCTCTCTTGTAGAGTGCTGCCTACAAAGACCCTCAGTGCTTCCCAAGCTGTACAAAACTACACTACCATGCAAGTACACCTGTTCCTGATGTGGCTCAACCAAATGTATAACATTATGTCCTACACAGGGCTGCAGAACAGAACCCACCACATCAAACAGCTGTAAAACATCCCAGTCACTCTGGGACACAAGTAGCCAAAAATAATTGTCTTTCACTGGGGCCTGTTTTTCATGTTCACCCATCCTTACTGCACTGAGACTCACAGCACACCACTGCAGACAGAAGAGATCTCATCCAGCTTTCAGGCTGAACTACACAAAATTTGGAATTTCTAGCAAACAACAATTATCTACAATGCTTTTCCTCTGGCTAAGCTGGGAAGGGGAGACAGACTGTGCATACCAGGTGTACAAAGACTGAACACCATCTGAACAAAATTGGGTGAAAATGAGGCCAAAAAGTAGAATTTATTTCTAAGTGTTTATTTCATTAAGCCCCACCTAAAATAAATAATCATGCCTTTAAATTCACAGTACTGGACAAGGGCAGAGAAAGGTGATAATGATCTCAACCTGCATGAGCCCCAATACCAAGTCAGTTTTATCTAACTATCCCAGATAGTTTTATCTAACTATCCCAGATGAGAAAAAGCACAAAATCTGCCTGGCAGGAAAAGAGTGCCCTCACAAATCCACTTTCCTGCTATCACAAGCAACAGCTTCATATAAATCCCTTTTAAAACCAATTTCACTCTATGAAACAAAAGTAGCTTATTTCTTCATTATAAGCCTTCCAAAAGGTACAGTTTTGTCACCCAGGCAAAGACTGGGTACACACAAGAAGGATATACATTTAATTGTTTACTGGCATGCATTTACTGTGAAGGCATTCTTGGTCCCTCAGTGTGAGAGAATAAGTACAAGTCCATTTTAAATAACAAAAGCAGAGTATTTGTCCCCTTTTGATCCTGGCAGAACCAATCTTGTTGCCATTTTTGTAGTATGTATTTACTGCAACACTCACTTTTCCAAATGCATTATAGACCTGGCATGTTGTGCTTGATAAATATTTATTGATTGCAAAATAGCACAGGAAGAACTGATTGTTCTTTTGTATTCCCATGTCCTCCATTTACATCTTTGCAGCATTACATCAGGGGGATTATCTTGCCTTTAGACTATTTCA
The DNA here is from genome assembly GCF_035770615.1 of Melospiza melodia melodia. NCBI lineage: Eukaryota > Metazoa > Chordata > Aves > Passeriformes > Passerellidae > Melospiza > Melospiza melodia. The sequence goes on from NC_086202.1 coordinate 12,569,628, forward strand.
GATTGTAACAATTGAGCATGTAAGAAAGGGGAGTTAAAGAGCTACCAGTGGCTCCTCAAACTTTTGAAGAAGAATTTTTTTAATATCAGAATTATGTTGCATCCACAATATAATATCCCAGTGCTCTCATAACTGTTTATCACAGAGTGTTTAAACTCGTGCACTCCCCTTTTCTATTTTAAGGCCATGTTAGGATTTCAAGCCCTGTGTTAAAATTTCAGCTACAATGCCTGGGCTTTTACAACCAAAACTGATTTTCAGTTGTGCAGGACAGAGAAGAACCTTTCCAGCAAAATCTCTCTGAAAGGAATATTCCAGCAAAATCTCTCTGAAAGGAGTATTCCTGTTTAAACGGTGGTAGATAGAAACTAAATTTGTGTGTAAAGCTTTACCTAAGCCATTCAACCATTCCTGATTAGTAACAAAACCTGGGAGATGCCAGCACTGGAAGCAATCCTGTACAGAACACACAGAAAACAGTCCTCCCACACCACCCAGGGCTCCAGTCTGGAGCTACATGAGTGCAGGGATCTGAGGGCAGGATAAAGGCATGGATGGAAGGGTTCCCAGGGTTTGCATTCTGCTGGGCTGTAGCAGGAGGTGACGTCAGTTCAGATGGCACAAGGCCCCCACTGACACTTGTGCTTCTCACTACACCTCAGGTACTGACTTCAAAACTGCACAGAAAAATATCATTTCTCTAAACCATCAAACCCCCAAGCCTCCTTTTGCAAAAGGAAAGGCACAGCAGATAAGTATGCAGGCAAAGTTCCTATGTCGTGGCATTTTCTGCACCCCTATTTTCCAAGCAATGCCAATGGGGAACCCTTTGCACTGTCTATCCTTGGGATAGTGAAAGCATAAGTAGCTTTTGGCAGATGACAAAGTGGAAAGTGCCTTCACAACTGGTTTAACTGAGGGTGAAAGCAGCTGAATGAGCGCCTCAAGCTTGCCAAGGTCACAAAGGAGGCAGGAGCAGCTCCCAGGAGCCATAGTTCCCCTCCCATGTTTGAAAGAAGACAAACTTCAACACCTGAAAGAGGCATAGAGGGGGATACACAAGGACATAAAAGGTTTTGCATATCTCTACACAACCACATGTCTGACCTGTAAAATGAGAACAAAGTAGTCGACGGGCTTGTTTCGCTGGTAGAGGTAGTGTTCTGGGGCTTTCTTGTTCTTCTCATCATATTTCAGCTCCTGGATCACATTCGGATGTTTTAGCAGCCTGAGAAGGATCTTCTCTGACATCTGCGATGGACCAAATGCTTCTACTTCTATAACACAAGATACAAGTTGGCATTACACCTCATATGCCTGGCAAGAAGTCAGCAATACTCGTTAATAAGCATTTGCTTATAAAAGACACACAGATGCAGAGAGGTCCATTATGGAACTGCAGGTTTCCTGTCTTTTGAGACTGTTAGATTTGTAAAGGGAGGGGAATGACACAGTAACACCTCAACTTCCATTACTGAAGCATTTTTCAAAACAACCAAGAATCATGTCTTCATCTGAAAGGGAAAAGAAAAAGATGGTCTTCCCCTCTTGAGAGTTCTGAGTCACGGAATTGTATAAATTGAAAAGCTTTAAAGTTGGGGCACAGAGAACCTCTGTATTTGTTTTTTCCTTCCCTAAAAGCTATTGAAGTCACTGCATTTTTATTGAAGTCATTGCACTTTATTAAAATGAAATAAATAAATTAATTACTGCTTGGGGCCTAGAAAGTTGTTCTAAAGAGATGTTCTACACAAATAAGACACAACTGGAGCTGCCATGGTTCATATGGGAAGAGTTACTCAAAGTGAGAAAGTACAGGTCAGTTCAAGCCATGTGGGATTAATGCCTGACACACAGAACACAATCCCTATCCACTTGATCTTCAGTGTTTCCAACGGGAGCTGTTTGAAGCAGAAAAGCTCGTCCTTGTGTGGGAGAGGTAAGCCAGGGACGACGAGAATTACACATGCAAATTGATCAACTTTCCCAACACCTCATTTCAGAACAGGACCATTGACAACCCATCATCTGCTAAAGACACTATTCTCAATTTAGAACAGAGAAACCAGAACGGTAGCTTTCATCTTTTTTAGCAGTAGCTTCACCGACAGACCTGTATTTAAGCTACACAATCCTTCCATCCACAAAACAAGTAGAGAAGCAGCACTGTAAGACTATGTCTGTTGAGCAGGTGCTTATGGAACTCCACCGAGTCTTGTACACTACATGAACCACGCCTTGCTTGCTGTTAAATCCACATCTTCCTGTTGAACTGCTTCCTTTCACCAAGGACACGCTCATGCACACATGAGCCGTAGGAGTCCGAGCCGTCTAAGGAATTACTGCCCCTCAGCTGAGATGTGATAACCGATCATGGACATATTTCTTTCAAGTCACAGAGGCACAATAAAGCATGAAGACAGACTAGGAGCATCTAGGCAGGCAGTTACTGCATCTTAGAGGAGGGGAAGTACTAACTTCCAAGTGGAGCTGGCAAACTTCAGACAAAGCAACTTTATAATTTTCCACCCATGAATGTTATGTTGAACATGGCAGCAAAGATGACCGTCTGAAAGGCCTGTGTGTGGCACGTCTTTAAATGTCAAAGAGAGACAGCACAAGCAATAGGAAGGCATTTTTCCACAAGCTCTCCTGTTTAAAGGCCTCATATCTGAGGTGAAAGGACCAAGTTTACGACGAAAGGCAATACCAGCCGCAAGAAACCATTCAAGGCCCTGGTCTCTCTGCCAGACTGCCCACCCAAGGGCTAAAACATCAAGGTGTTCTGGGATGGAGACAACTGTCCTCTGAAACCTCTGAAGTCATCAACGGAGGTCACACAAGCCAGACAGAAATCCATTTTAAAGAGTACAGTTCAACCACCTGTGCAGTCTGCATTAAATGTGTCAGGAGAGTTTTTCACTTGGAGTCATTAAGTCTCACGGAACAGGTTTAGACCTTCCTGCAAAAAGTCCAGCATCTTTCTGGAGAAGGCGCCAGAGTGCAATTACAGCCAGCTGGCCAGTAGTATTGAGTCCTCTTTGCTTTGTTCCCTGAGCTCTTCCTAATGGGGTGTACTTGCTAGTCGTTAATCTGACGGACTCTAGACATGCAGTGCGGCACTTGGCGTTCATCCTTACCTTTCAGACCAATTTAAAGTTACTGGTCCACCCCTGGTATATGTCTCAGAGGGTTCATGCCGACACTGAACACAGGAGAGGAGAGAATTTAAAAAGAAAAACACAACAGTGGCATTATTTGTCACCCCACAATCCAGCCTCCCTTCCCGCCTGTCCTGTCCCACCCACCTCACCGGCCTTTGCTGACAAACTGCCTCAGGCTCTGGCACGATCGCAGAAGGAGATAACCCGCACTTGCCTGTGGCCAGGAACCGGTGCATTGCCAGGAGGAGCTGCGGTGATATTTTAACCTTCATCTCGCTGTCTGTCTGCTTGAAGGCAGAGAAGTCCTGCTTCCTGTCCCGATGAGCTACTTTCTTTTTCGTCTTGTTATCAGCTGGGGAAGGGAGGGTGGGAGAAAAAAGGAAGGAAGCAATTTCTGTTAGAACGGGGTCCAACATGAACCGCGCCGGCCGTGGTCAGCCAGGGTGGCCACGCGGAGCACGAGGGGCAGGCAGAGCCCTCTGCAAACCCAGCTCACCATCACACAGCCCAAAGCACCGACCATCAGGAGCTGTGCAGCCCTGGGGCCCTGTCCTGCACAGCCAGGCACCCCAGCCTGTGTCACATCTCTGTCACCCTGGTCAGGGGAATGTCTCTGCTTGCAAACACCTGACTGCAGAGCAGCTCTGCATGCTGCACTTCTGGAGAGGAGAAGTCCTGCTCAGTACTACTGAACATCAAAAGGTGTTGTTTTACAAGCATAGCTGGGATAGCCATTTTTTACATATACATTCCTTAGAAAATTCCCAGCACGTACACAGAGGAAATAGACAATAACTTATTTCTTTTGCTGTACCATTGGCTTCAGTGACTCTGCACAGCTGTGGCAAAATCTGCATGCCTTTGGCTGAAGTATTCCCAATGTCTGGTATATGCAGTTTCTTTAATCCTGTCCAAACTTCAGCAAAAGCTGGCAAGGTGTGCAGCCTGGAGGTGGGAATCTCTGGCCACTTTACAAGCACTGAAGCCAGAATAAAGTACAGAATGGCTTCAGAAATTCAGATATGGGGTTTTGCCTGCTAGTGATCCTGGCTTCCTGAACTCCTGTGTCTTAAAACAACCTCTGTGGTGAGGAATCTCCATTTGTGAAAGACAACACAAAAGAGACACAAACAACGCAGGAATTACCATCCACTTCCTGAGCTGATGTTTAGGAAACCAGGTAAGTGGACAGCTACAGGTATGTTGGGGTATGGTATCCATCAGTTCCAGGGAGAAGAGGTCTCTGCTCAGATGGCAGGGTGCTCGTCCCCCCTGGTGGCACCACCTGTAGGGTGGCAGTGCTATAAGCAGCAGAATGCTGTCAGACAGCTCTGAGCTCCACAGAGTGCAGGAAAGCCAAGTGTTGACGCAACTCCTGTGAGACCCTCACAGATGAGACTCAGGTCAGGTTCCAGGGCCTTAGAGGGGGAAGATCCTAAGAACACTGCAGCTACTTGTCCATCAGCCCCTCAGTCAAATGGTGTAAAATGACTGGACTTTTGAGGGACTGCAGGCAGCTCTGGCATGTTGATTCAAGGCACAGGATTGGGCAGGCCCACAAAGAGCTGCAGGTGAAGTTAACAGTGTGAAACTGTACTTACTCCCAGGTGCTTGTTCAGATTTTGAGTTATACATGCAAAGATGATTAAAGTGATGCATTGGAAGCCCCTGAGATCTGGAGCCTTTTACAAGTCCAAATAAATGCTACGGACTACATAAGGCTCAGAAACTGGTTGAGTTTGAGGCTTGGAAATGCACAATACTGGTAATTTACAGGCTTCTAGATTTTCCCAAGTCACCCAGTCTTTTAGACATGAGTACATCCAGATCCTCAGCTTCCCAGGAAGCTCCAGGACTACACTCCACTCCAGGACTATCACAGACTCAAAAGCAATACTGTGCTGACAGAAATTTGCCTATTTGAGATATCTCAAGTGTATTCTGTGAGCAGTGCAAATCAGAAAGTTTGAGATACTTGTTCCCAGGCACATGGAGAACAATGATGACCCATGTCCTTTTTCTTCTTTGAAAGCAGAAGCCTCTTACCCTAGTAGTACTTTACACAAGACTTGGACTACATCAGGGACTGCAGTTTCTCTTCCAAAAGCAGGAATAGAAAACACTGAAGGGAGTGGCTACAGACTAAAAACAATCCCTGCCTTAGGAATATAGTTTGAGACAGACCTTATCTGTACTTGCAGTTAGAGGAAAGATGCATACCAAAGCAATGGAAAATTAATAGCAAAAAAAGTTGCCTAGAAGCTCTCACTAGGTCCTACCTCTTGTAAGAGATAAGAAGAATAGAAACTGTTTTTTTCTGAAAAGCTCAGAGAATGTTATTTTTAAAGCACTGTATCTGAGGTATTTTCTCACAAGGAGCTCCATCATTGCTCTCTTCAGGGAGGCAAAAATCACAAGTACAAGTGCTTGCCCTAGGACAGAGAAACATCTCTGTGCTTTTCCTTTTAAAGAGCTGTAACACTGCAAGCTTTACATGGCACTACTGGTACCTGAAAATAACACCAGCATCACACATTGGGAAAATGCCTTAAATCTTTCTGTCCATAATGGTCATCAAGGTAAGAGACCCAGGCTCTAACTCAAATAATGGGCAATTTCAACTCCCCCTATTTTTTTTTCCTTGGCAGCTTATCCAAAAATCTTCCCTCAAGAAAAACGTTACATGGTTATAGCAGAGCCACATGGCTTAAGCATTATTGGCACTAGCATTATTTTGGCTTATTTTTGCAAGGGATGGTCTTAAATTGTTCTTTGCTATCCAAACAACTTCTGAGCTTCTTTTAAGACACAAGAAGCGAGGACTGGATTGTGACCAATGTAATTGAAGCTGAACCAGGTATTTCCTGTCTGTCCTTTCTCCGGTAAGTGGGATGGAGGTGCGGGCACTGAAGTTACCTTGGCATGCTGAAGTGATCTCTGCTCACAGAGTGCTGAGCTGCTGTTTGGTTCTACAACATGAACAAGGAGATGCGCAAGGGATACTCTCACTACAACCTCTGGTGAGAAATCAACAAATCCTGCAAACTTCTTCAGTAGGTGCTGGAAATATTTAGACTTGACCTTCATAGGCAACAAGTCTGACCATGAACTCTGGGCTGAGATAGAGAACTCCAGAGGATGAGTAGTCAAAATGAAATTTAGGTTGTGATATCTCCTGTAATAATCCTAAACATTGATGCCTGATGCATAACATGAACAAGCAGCCTGTGCAGTCTAAGACAGAACATACAGCTTTCTCCCTTGGGCCTCTGAGAAAGTTGAGAAATGCTCTCCCACCATGGCTAGAGCCAGGACAGATTCTTGTAGTGTGTCAACCACGAAAAAAAGCTACAGCTTTCCAGTACTAAGAGCCAAACACACTGGCAGCTCTTCATCACGACATGGGCTGAAATGTGTCATGACAGAAACATCCTCTCTCCACCCCTTCAGCATCCCCAGTACAAAGTTTCATTCTCAGAAGTACTCAGGCTACCCAGACCTTGATGGGTCAGACATATTTTTCTGCTCCCAGCATCTCTGCAAGCCGCAGCACAACAGAACCACATGAAGACATACCACACATTTATTTGCACCCCTGCAGAAATTCAGTTGTGGAGTTCAGCAGTGAGAGCAGCTTTCAGCAGAAACTGCAAATATACTATTGCTTCCACCTTGAAACAGTTCTGATGTTTTTTTCATGGAAACAACAGAAAGGCACAGCTCCAACACAAGGTCAGCCATTTCATCGAATTTCAAGTTTCCATCAAAGCAAAACAAAACAATTTTAAAACTTCAGAACAAAGTGTAGCAATGCTGCCAGAATTTTTCAAAAGCTCTTTTTTAAAGTAAACACCTAGTACAGAGCAAATCAGTCCAAGGGTTTCAAGCTGACTTGCTGCGAGCTGAGCAAGCCAGACTGCTGTAATAATGAACAGAATCAGAGGTGGGGTTACTAACAGTGACACTGTGATATCAACACCAAAAATAACCTGCCTTAACATATAATGGACAATAAAGTACTTTCAGTAAATTCATGTTCTCATCACCAAACCAACTGGATGTTGGCTGCCCAAGTCCAAATCCTCACAGTTTCTTGGGATTTCTGCTCTCTCCCTTACTGCTATAGTATCCTTCAGTCTAAACAGTGAAATCATCTCCAGTGCTTCATAAAGAAATTAGAAGTTCTTCATGGTACTTAGCAGGAGTCACCCTCTAAATTATCCCAGGAATGAGAGTTTCAAGAGAACTCAATGCTCATCAGCTCTATTTTGTTAATATAGGAAGCCTTCAGGTAGTACAATTAAAATTAAATTCTCATTTCCTTGCCCTCTAACATCCTATTAATGGGCAAAGCTTTTTTTGTCCTGAAGAACAACACAGCATGATCTATGTGTTTTCTTTTAACAAACAAGGCAGAGGGGGAAATTGAAAGCATAAGCAGTGTCTTCCCTCAAACATACATGTAAATATCTCAAAGGTAGATAAAGACAGGATCTTTTTGGAGAATAAAAGGAAGTTTGAAATCAGCCTGCAAAAGCATTATGTTGCAACTTATTAGCCCAACAATTCATTTGTGAAGGTATGAAAAGAAATCAATATAACTGGACTTCTGTGATTTACACAGTAATTAGACTCTTCAGCACACATTGAAACACAACTGTGATTTACACGATCATTTGGGTACATAAATACTGATAAAATATCCACTAGGTACAGAAAGCATTTCAGGCAAAAATAAGTCTATCCCACAGTATAAAGTGCTCATTGGGCATTTGGCTTGGAGGGAGGATAGAAGATGCTTGGGTTGGCCTGAACAAATGCTGTAGAAACATTCCTTCCATGAGGAAAGAGAAAAAAAGCAAAGAACAGCTGAACAGTGTTAAAGATACTTAAAATTATTATTTCTACTATAATAGAATCTGGAGACATCCTTGTGCTGCACAAAAACACATAGAGAAAAACAGCATCTGCCAACAAGTGATCAAAGGCCAGATAACACAGATGAAGAATGACTGAAAGGAAGTTCTGTATGCACAGGCCAGATTGTGCAGATGGGGGGAGAAGCAGACACTCTAGGTAACTGGCCAAGCTTTAATCTGGGAAAGAAAAGGGTCCAGATCTCTCAAGTTCCAGGTAATGGCTGACCTGCAGCACCATCTCCCTCAACAGACATTACCACAAAGAAGGAAGGAGCTGTGCTGAGTGATGAAAAGAGAAGGCTGGTTTAGAACAGGCTGGTTTTCAGCCCTGAGGAAGACTTTCCATTCTCAAGATCTCTCAATGAGTGACAGATATTCTAAAGAGACTCCATTCCTCCTCCTTGAGGCATGGTATGTGCCTGCCTCTTGCTGAACTATGGTTGTACATGGACTACAGGCCCTTGAGGCAGAGTGACAATAGGGGAAAATGTGGGAGATCATTGTCACAGATGTAAACCTTCCTGGTAAAAGGATCAAATAAAGAAACTTGTCCTGCTTCTGAATTAACATAGCCTAAACAAGTGAGGTTCCCATGCTGCAAAACCAAAAATTACTTTGACCATCTGAGGGCTCTGCAGGTCATTTTGTTAAGGAAACTTCCTCAACAATTTGACTACTGAGATTTTTAAACTAACAACATATCTCTCAAAACACAGCAATAAATACAATTGCTACTGGATGGAGTCTTTCTTCTCACCTATAAAGAAATTGCAAATATTTCTACTCACTGTATAGATCTGTTTCATCCAGAATTTCAGACTTGATGATCTCTTCAATCACATCTTCTAAAGTGACAATTCCCAGGACTTCATAAAAAGGGTCCCCTTCTCCTTCATTGTTTACTCTTTGCACTATAGCCAGGTGAGACTTGCCTGCAAGGAGACAGATCAGCAATTCAGACATTTTAGAAACTTCTGAATTATCAGAAATTATAGCAGAACTAGAGACATACAGGTATAAATAAAAATCAAAAAGGTTGATGTCAGGCTTTATGAAAAAAGGGGCAAAGTTTAAAAAATGCTTAAAATCATAATCTGTTTTCTGTCTGAGATACACATTCCTGCATCACATAAATCCACCTTTTGCCCTAAAGGAGAGCTAAAGAGATTAGTGTTCTTGCCCTAATGTCTTTCCCAGCAAAACTGTCACCCTGGCACTGAATTCATCATATTATCTTGTTGTTCTGCTTCTTGTCTCATGCATTGGCAGAGGAAGGTCAAGCTGGAGCCCTCCTTTGCAGTGAGATCCCATGGATGCTTTCCTCAAGCTTGGAAAAAACAGCAGCAATGACCAAACCACAGAAGCACAGGAACAGGATAGAGCTAGGGAGAAGTCAGCCCCATCCATCAGCTCCTCTTTTTTCCCTCTCTTCCTCATAAATAATTTATTTATATATTCCCCATATGGGGTGATGACATGTTATTTAGGATTTAATTAATTAAAATATTCAAAGCAACTCTCTGATCAACAAAGAGAACATCAAAGAAGAGATTTAGCAGTAGTTCTAAAGATTCCTGAGCTGTGCATCATTCACAGTGAATTCTCTGAAGTCCTTTCTGCCATAGCAATGATGATGGTAAGAATATCATCATCATGACCCTTCAAACTGGCCTTGATAGCTCTGGCTGCCAGTTTCTCCAGCTACCATTGAAAACCAGTCCTTTGTAAAGCTGCATAAATAACAGAATTCATTCAAAGGGTCCACTAAATGTAAGTGGCATTGCGCAGTACAAGTACACAGACATCAATGTGCTTTCTGTACTATCAGGAGGTAAGAAACTGTGTCTCAGAATCTCCTTTGCTGTTCTCAAAAATTATCCTAATCGCCAACTGAGGAGGACAACCAAAATAGTTCAACTTTGCTTAGACCCCTTTATAGGCAATAATGTCTGCCTGTTTTAAGATTCAGATTATTAGACTAACAAGCATTCAAACTATTCCAGCCCAGACTTACTCATGCTTAAAGAATGAAAATATCCCGAACAAATTAGACGAGGGAGGAAAACTTATCAACTACTGATATAAACATTGCATCAGGTCAAGTCAATTCACTTTGGTAAGTTTTTCACATCTGCTTTCCCAGGGACCCAACATAAGCAGTTAAAAACAAATTCTTGGTGAATGCTGTCTGTCGAAAGTTAAATTCTTTTGCTATTCCCAGCTTGTGATCATTTAAAAGGAATTTTCCAAAGCAGGGTCTAATATTAGACTCAAAATGAAGTTTCCATTCCACTTAGGCGATATTCTCACCAAAGTAACTACTGCATAATCTGATTGTCTTGGAGCTACTCGTTTAGATGCAGATGGACATACTTTAAATACCAACTGCACAGCACTGCTGAGTCTTATCTTGAGGAGACCTTATTCTACAGCAAATTAATAGAAAGATGATTTGTGATTTTTAAAGCATCAACATCCATATTGTACTGAAAGTCTTTCACTGCGCCAGGTTTTACGGATTTTATTTCTCTTCATTCCTGGCAAGACTTCCAGCTCTTTCTACTGCTCAATGAACAGCATTACAGTGACTTCATAAAAACATGAAAGATTTGAGCACTATTATTACCGCAATTTGCCTGTAATATATTACTCCAATTATATCCTTTCAACATAACAATGTTAAATAAGGACTGTGGCATAAAAAAAATTGCACAGACAAAACAAATGTTCTAATTTATTTCACAGTGCCTATTCGTGCTATATTAGTATATTTGCTTTCAAGTCAAAAGATAGGCTCCTTCAAGAGCCATTTCTATCACAGACCACAGCAGCTCATCAGCACATGCTTATTCAGGTGCTAATTCCTCAGGATATCTGCTCCCACATATTAGTAAGTGGTAAGATCTGTTCAAGTGGGTTAAATTAAAAAAAAAACCAAATCAGCCAAACAAGAATACCAAAAGACAATGCGACAATGCTATCAACTTGTGTTCAGCTTTGATCAAAATCATCAGCCCTTTCCTCCACTTCTGCACTGCCTATGCCAAAATGCTGAACTAGGTGATGAAATTTGAAATTTTGAAAAGAATAATCTTTCTAACAATGGAGTCCTGAACACATCTACAAGCAACATCAGAGATTTATGAAAATGGGATGACGGAAGGACCTGAGGGGTTGGATTACAATGGGAAGTTGTGCACAAGTTTCATCCACAAAACAAGTTGCATGTCCTTCCTACCAGAGTGGTCCCCACCAAGAATTCAGCATCACTAAAACATGTTATGCTCTCCCCATTTGAGCAGCTGCAGGACTCTGATCCAAGCAATAGCACCTAATGTGAGATGAGTGACCAAAATCTACACCAGCTGTTGCTCTCTTAAGCAGAGTGAGCTGGTAAGACAGGAGTTACGGAGAAGTATCAGGCATTTTGCACTTTCTGTGATGAAAAACAAGAAACACTTTTTTTTGGCCTTGCCATACTCTCCAATCTTAAGGGTTTTTTTCTTATCACCCAAAGTATCAAGACCATTGAAACTTGTTATCATCCCTGGATTTTGGAGGGTAGCATTGATATTCAGTTCTACCCTCATTATTAAATAAACTACATGCTACAGAGAATTTATCTGCTGAGAAGAGACAGATTATCCACACACATGGTGACACTAACCTTTCTTCCCCCATGATTGTCAAGTTTTCCTGTTCCAGGCTTTCATCAAGCCAACACTTAGCTGGGGTCAGATGAATTTAAGCCAATCTAATAAGCTGCCCATAAATGGCTGCCTTTTTGTCCCAAGTTTTCTCCTTCCTTTCTATTGGCTCCAATGCTCATGAAATCATTTGATGAGACAGACCAGATCCGAAAATTACATCTCTTGTGTCTTTGCAAGATAATTTTGACCCAGATCCAATAATTTGCAAGAAGTCACCAGACAGTGGAACACACATCAGAGGTGGTGACGGAGATGTTACAAAAATGCATTCCCAGACTGGCTGCCCTCTCACCACAGAACACTGCAAATACCCTGCACGTATGGAAGTAATCAAGACATAAAAGGCTAAAGGAAAAGCTAGGAGTGCAAAGACCTCTTTATACATAGTAAAAGAGCACAACACAGCATGTGCTCAGCTGTAAAAGTGGCCTGTAAGTAAAATAATGACTCCTCTGAGTGCTTGAAACAGAAATTGGCTATAGCTTTATTCAAAGACTTTATCAGGCCACTGACAATTGTCATATTATTTTATTCAATTGAAAAAGAGCAGTTTCTGCTTGTATTTTCCATTGCTAAAGACTTACAGTACATATCCAGTAAGGAGCTGAATAAAGTAAACATCCAGCAGGAATGAAAATCTGGACTGCATATAGTATTCCTAGGGCTCTGAGAGCAGAACATAAATTACACAGAGAGAGCAGGTGTATGGAAAGTTCTGTACTTCACTGATTTTCTGGCCACAGTCTCTAACCACACTTCATAGATGGCATTAATGCTTCTTTAATCCCTTGCTTTAAGTGTTGATACAATGAGATTTAGCAAGTGGGCAGCTTTGCAAAACTGCCAGTTCTGACAATAAAGGCAGAAATGATGTGTGACCGACCCACAGCTCCTCTGTGGGCACAGGCAGGCAGTGCTTGCTTTCTGCCTCAGTTTCCCCCCATACAGTGACAGTCAGTGACGCCACCAAGGGCCTGTGTGGGGCTGATACCTGCACACGGCCCGAGGCACCAGTTGTGACAAATGTTAATCTCTCTGTTACCTTCACAGGCAACTAAAGCACCAAGCCATTTTGGTAAACGTAAATCCAGTCTCTTCCCATTGCTTAAAATCCTGCTGCTCAGCTTAGATTTTGCTCTGTAGAACTTCTGATTAATTTATTAAGCTAATTAGGAAACATGAAGATGCTTAGTTAAATCCGCATGAGTAAGTGAACCTAGAAATAGCTCCTGGGAGTCCATGTGATTTACTGACCACACAGAACAGAACTGGAGGAAAGAAATGCCTGAAATACTCATTCTCTTACTGTACCACAACAATTTCTTGGGAAATACATAGTGGTGGAAAATTCTCCCTTTGATCCTGAGGCATTTATACATCTAGAGTAAGGACCTCGAGAATACTGTCATGCAGTTCAAACCAGAGATGAAAACATCTCTTCAAGATCTGCTCTGGTCACTCACAGGATCCTGACTCCATGAAGAGTTTTGCCATTTGGATGGAGCTGTACCCACCCCACTCTCACATGTCACTTCCCCATAGACACACATGCAAAAGAAACAGGATGACAGACACATTGTGGAGTTCAATAAATGCCAATGCAGTCATAAACCTGGTGCAAAACAGCCCCATGTGCTGGCACTGGAGGCTGGCTGGGTGAACACACTACAGGAGTCAGCAGCGTGTCCCTGCAGCAATGAAAGGAACTCTGTGCTCACATCAGCACACGTGCAGCTGGCAGGTCAAGGGAACAGATTATTCCTCTCTATTTGATACCTGTGAAACCACATCTGCAGCTCTGGCATTCAGTCTGGGGTTCTCCAGTTCAACTATTTTATTCAATTCAACATCAAGAAACTGAAACAGTTTTGGTGGATGGTTCCTAAGAAGGGCTGGGCTGGAGCCCACGATGCACAAGGAAAAGCAGAGGGCACTGCATTGGCGGAGTCTTGCAGAGAAAAGGCCAAAAGAAAGGACTTCAAAGTCCTTCTGTACCTCATAGAAGGCTATAGAAAACACAAAACTAGAGTCCTTTGGCTAGATACTGATGGGACAAGAGACTACAAACACAAATTTCAAACATGGAGACTCTTTAAATAATGAAAACTTGTTCCTTACGAGGGTGGTCAAACATTGGGACGGGCCCAGAGGGGCGGTGAGATCTCCAGCTTTGGAGGGATTCAAAACTCAGTGACCTGAGCCAGCTTCAAAGGTGACCCACTCCAAAGAGGGGGTTGGACCAGATGACCTCCAGATGTCCCTTCCTAAATTATCCAGTGATTTTAAGAGACTTTGAAGGAAGGTCTGACTGAAACCCCAGGCCAAACTTCATTGCTGAATTCTCATTCCCCAATTTCTTAAAAAAACTGCAAAACTTTCAGTACAGAAGGATATATAAAGGCAGCAAGTTTTACTGATCTGGAATGCCTCAATCTGGCCTTGTACGTGACCAAATGTAATAACAAAATGCTACTACTAGCCAGACTATGCTTCAGAAAATTACAATACTGCTGCAATAGCTTTAGAGCAAACACAGGTTCCTAGGAATGAGTGATCCAACAGTAAACGTGCAATTTAGAGGCTCTGAGCAGTGAGCTACAACCTGCAGTGATGTGTGTAAGCTTACACTATGAGAAAGCAACTTGAAATGCCTTTATTTCTGCCAAAGGAGGTTTAGGAACTCGGTAACTGGAAAGAGTTGTAGGTGTTATTTCCCTCTGCAAGCAGCAGATCTTACTAAAGGCCCCTGGTTTCCTTTAAAAAAAGTTAAAAAGAAAAATCAAAGCTGTGGTAGACATTTATAAAACAGAAGATTCTTGTTAAGTCAGTTTGTGGTACAACAAGAATCAGGCTAGTCCATTTTTGTTAAAACCAGTAATCTGAGTCTGTTTGCTGTGGGTTAGTGCCCTGGAACATTAAGCCATAGCCTGTTTAATATGCCTTCAATGACATGGAGAAAAATCCCATGTGGTGTTTAGCTGCCCTTGAATTTGCTAACTAACAATCTGTGCTTCTGAAAAATTCCCTGTTTAAACTTATGGGGCTGTTTTTGTTTCGACTGATTTGTACAAAGGTAAACACTGGTCTGTCACTGAGATTCACAGGTTCAACAACACATTATTCCAAACAATCAATTTTAAAACATGTTGTATAATTTATCAATTAAAAATAACTCCCCCTGGAGTAGCCCTGGCTTGCAAGCAATTATATCAAAGTAAAAAGTGTTTTCCTAAATTTATTTTCCGCACCACAGTTCAAGGACATTAAATCTCCCTTCTATTAGCAGAAATTTGCATTCATGCTGTTTGCTTTTTCACTTTGATTATTTTCAATGGGGCAATCAGACTGGTATTTTCTCCAAACACATACACACAAACTGGTGCATACTGTCTTTGGGTTCATAACACAACACTATTCACAGAATCAAGAGAAACCCAAAACTTCTGTAAAAACATAATCTAGGTTTAAACAAGACTTTTTAGATCCTGTTCTTTTCAGCAGCAAAACATATAATTTTTAATATATATTTGGGAAGGGAATCTGATAACTAGTATTCATTTAAAACAGCCACATAAAAACCATCCAGACCCTCAAAGGAAATGAGTGAAAGTATCAGCACAACCATTGGGAATACAGTGATTCTCCTTTAAACCAGAGAGCTCAGCCTCGTACAAACATTAACCAGAAACCACAGCAGCCTTCACAGGAAAATAAAAAAGTAGCACTTTAAATAGACTCTTTGTGTTAAAGTCCATTTAGTGGGAGGACACCAAAAAAAAGCAAAAATCAGGGAGAGTTTCAGAATGACTTCCTGACAGTGAATTGTATTTGTAAGGAATACTTTCCCAAGGGAAACGACAGAAGCTCAGTTACTTGCAACTTTGAAAACTTGACTGGACAAAGCTCCTAGAAAGGACTCAATAATTCTCCAGTGCCCTGTGGAAGACGGAAGAGAAGTGATGAGCTAACATTTTCCATCTACACCAGCCTACCAGTCGGTGTAGGCACTCCAACTCAGCTGCTGCTGCCTTCCCTTCGATCCCTTCCTCTAGGACCTTGGTGAGACACACACTGACAAACTTAACTTGCTTTGCTGCTGCTTCTAAATGTGAGAGCACGGCTCAAGAAAGCTGCAACTTTACCTACAACTGAACCAAACCTGGTAACCAACTCAGATCTGGAGCTGGGAAGTCTCCATAGGTACACCAGTAAAAGAAATTAGGTGGGATCCAGAAATAACTTGAGTGTAAGGAAAAAAGGTAATTTCAACTCAGACCTCTGCTATCAAAGCAGAAATCTCAGGGAAGAATCAAATATGAGAATATTTAAGGAAAACTATTAAAAGGTGTAGGCAGGCATCATGAATGAAATTGAAAAGTAGAGAGAAAAAGTTTCAGAAACTCCTTGAACATTGCTAACAACTCCCTTGCCATGAACAGCATGGCAGTGCTTCCCAGTCAGGCAGTGCTTTTGCAGTAGGGCATTTGTGTTGAATATGGCTGGGGTTAACAATAACCAGGGTCCACAAGGGTGAAAAATGCACACCACAGGCTAGGCTGCTCTCAGTGTTGGCCAGAACCCTGAGCTCAGCCTAGTAAATGAACAAACACAAGCTGCTTCCCAGAACTGGAAGTATCCACTGGATCTAAAGTAGGAGAGGAAGAGAAGGAAATCCTAATACTTGAGAAAGAACTCTCTCCCAAAACCAGAATACCTTTGGACACCTGTCTGAGGCTCTAACCTGAGTAAAAGGTTGTGACACCAGGACACTGGTGGCTTGAGATGAGAGATAAGGTGGAAGTCTAAAAACAAAATTAAGGAACCACTTCAGAAGTGAAGCAAACTAAAGTTGAGAGAAGATGTGGCAACAAAAGAGAAAATACTGAATCTGGAGAGAGGCCTAGGACTATTTGGACTGACATAGAACAAAAAAGTTCAGATAAAATTTAAGGCAAGCAAACAGAATATTGAAGTCATTTTTGGTCATGGTTCAAGTCTTCCACAGTGGACTGAAAAGATACTGAAGTGTGACTTATGCTGATGTGACTTCCCCCGCGCCCCCACTTCCCAAGGCAAGCAATGACCTTTTGGAAAGAAGTGTAAGAAATGCATCTCCTTACTGACTCGCACCTCCACAGCATGATCAGCAAGGAATGTTTCTAGTGTTCAAGCACCCTAAAAAGGACCCATACTAATTGTATTACTTCCCTGTTTGTTCAAGATTGTCCCACTGATTTCAGCATTCCTTCAGGGATGAGAGCAGGCACCGGCAGAAGTGCTGCCAGCAGAGGGAGTGCAAAACCTTGGTTTTGCTGAGCTCCAGCTCCAGGTCCTCCCCAGACCCCAGCCCAGCAGATGGAGAGAAGAGGCCCTGGATTCTGGCATCGGTGGGGCCTGGCTGCTGGCTGGATGCTGAATCCTTTGAGAGATGTGCCCTTCAGCCTGGGATCCACAGCAATCTCGTCTGCCATGGCCTGTTCAGCATCTCCTCCTGCAGCTTTGCATTGCTGCTATGACTTGTTCCCCTCCAACTTCCTCTGCCTTCCCTGCCCTAGGGGAGACAAATTCTTGAGCCCTTTATAAGGGCTCAGGAGAGCAACTGTCACCTCCTCACAGTCTCCTCCAGTCCAACAGGCTGCTCTACCACAAACCAAGAGTCAGTACACTAAATAAACACAAGAGCATCAAGAGATATATGTTTATGAGCAACAAAAACAGAAGTCAATCCAAAACAACAGTGAACTGGGATGACTTGGATGTTCAGGTAACCAAAACAACACCCACAGAAACAACAGCCTTGTTCTCTATCACTGCAGCCAAAAATCCTACTGATCTAATCCATCCTCTAATCCTGCCTCCCTCAATTTCTAGAACAGTCTGGGTTTAATTCAGGGAGCTTCTAGATTCTGGCATCTACACCATGGGATTTTAAATCCGACAAAGGTAAAGTACTAGAAGGCACAACAGAAACATGTTTGGACATTAGGAGAAGGTTAGCTGAGGCCAGCATGCTTACATAAGGACCTAAACTGTGCTGAGAGCAAAGAGCATGAGCTGCAAAGGAAGAAAAGCATCTTGAGACTGTGGGTCCTGAAAGGAACTGGGGGTTGGATATGATTTTTTTATTATTATTATTATCATAATCAGCTGTTATAGTTTACTTTTAGCTCACTATTTAGGATATAAATTTAAAAGGGTTCTTGTGTTACCAGCATCTTAGTTCATTAATATTCTATTTTAATGACTTGTTTTACTTCAGGCCATTTATATCACATGTAGTTTGCAATTCCAGCAGCTCCAAACCCAGCCTGGTCGATGGCGCCATCAGATTTTTCAAGCTTTCAAATTTATACTGTGGCAGAAGCCAGAGGAAGATGAACAAAAAGCTACCCTGTTAACTTCCTAAATTGGTGACACCACCTTCATCCAGACAGGTCTGTACAAGTCCAGGAGCACCCAGGTGTGTGCACTGCCACAGTGCCCAAAGCTGTGGGATAAACACACCCCTGGAACACAACCAGAGCCATGACCTTGACTCTGCACAAGCGCAGGATCGGGGCCACGTGAGCTCTGACACTGCACATTTGTTTCTCTGGATTCACTCAGTGCCATTACAGAGCAGCTCCTGAGCCATGCAGCACAGCACCAAGGACACTGCAGCAATCTGCAGGCACAAGAAACTCAGCCACTTTCTCCCCCTGCCTTTTGGATTGGGCCAGCTCCCATGGGGTACCACTGCAGGAAGAGCTGCCCCAAAGCCATGCTTCATACTGCCAGCAAATTCAAGGGGAAGGGGGAATATCCTCTAGCTGTTAAGTGACTCTTTTAAAAACTAAAGGTATGGCACACCAAAGTGTAGAGGTGTGCCAAGACACACCCAAAGTCACAGAACCAAGAACTTTGCAGGAGCGACCAATTTAAACTTTCATAGGTCACATTTTCACTTTGCTTTGGTGCAATTTTAGTGAATGACACAGATCACAGCTGGATCCAGTTCCATGCCTCTTCACCAAGAACAGGTACACAGCAACTGTCATGGATATGGGGGAGGTGGGATGTAATTTAAACCACTTAAAGACATCCTGGAATTGTCTGACACCAAAGCAGAAGGACAGAAGACCACCTGTGATTTCAGAACTGGGCATCACAGATATCTAAATTCCTGCAAACTGCAGGTCTTTTGCAAAATAATAATACAATAATATATAGAGAAGGGGGAACCCCCTGATTTTGCATTTTGCTAAGGATTTAAGTAGATCTTGTGTTACTTTTAAAGCCCATCATGCAAAGAAGCCAAAAGAATTGGTTCAAATGCTGACTCAACATCCCCAGGAAAAGGAAAGATTATAGAAAACTGCCTTGCTTGAAAGAATGACAGTTCTGATGGTACATTTGAATGCATTCTTATTATTTTCCAAGTACAAGCATAAATTGCCTGTCTTTGTTCCTAGGAGCTATCAATTAGTCACAGATGTAAGATTTTCCAGTGAATTAGTAATACAACATCATCTTTTCAGCCCCACAAGACAAGATTAATTTTTTGAAAAATAGTACTACTGGGTCATATTTTAGAAATGGGAACTTCAAAGATCAATCTCCAATTGCAATTATGCTATTAATATTTTTAATTACTGAACTTGATATCAAAACTTCTTAAAGTTTCCATTTGTGAACAGCCATCTAATTAGTGGATTTTTTGGGCCATCCTGCACAGCTCTCTGGTAGGCTGAGTTTGTCCAGAGCTCTTGAAGGAGGCAGGAAACCTCTCAGATAAGACAGCAAAGCCCTGCTCCATCAGCAACAGCCACTGCAGAGAACTGGAGATAAGGTGAAGTGAGAGCCGTGTCCCTGAGCAAGAAGACACTGGAGATAAATGAAGAGGAGAAAAAGGAGTCATAAGAGATTGAATTTGTGAACTTGCCACTTGCTGATTTCGCTGTGATGAAGAATTCCTTTGCTCCAGAAGACTAAATCAGGATTGCTGAACAGTTTTCCAACTGCTGGGTATTGATGACATGGGATGACATGTGACTCACACCTACATGACAATATTATTCAAATTCTCCTAGTCAAATATTTACATGAAGTGAAGAGCTGTAATATTTCAGTGACATAACAGGAATTCTGTGAGAATAGTACTTCTTTCATGATGCTTAGCTCAGGGAAGATGTAGTAGAGATAGCCCTGTTTTCTTTATTATTCTGCAGAAGTCTTTAACATTATTTTAGCCCCATCAAAAAACTAATCTGAATGTATTTGCTCACAAATAACCTAAATACCAGCTTTAATATCTCTGACTTCTGAGACTGTTTGACAATTTTACTCCAGAACAAGCTTTGTGGCATAATGTCTCATAGGGAATGGGGTTATTTATCTAAGCAGAACACTGTCATTTAATCTCCTCTGGCAAGGGACAGATCTCCTCTGTCTTTTAAACACTGTTCACCTTTGCTTGTAAATGTGTGTGTTAGAGCATTTCTTTGATTTTGCCTCAGCCTAATACTTAGAGCTTAAGCCCTCTACTAACACCATGTAATAGCATTGCATCCAGGTATCTCAGGACAGCAAGGGCTCACAAGTGCCTGCCTGAATCATCCAGTACTCAACAACTCCTGCAACACTCACAAGAGTTACAGTGAAGTGTAACTCCACTAGGTTTGGAGACAACCTCAATTATCATGGTTGAACCCACTGGCACAGGGCAGTTTAGCATCCCTTGTGAAGGCAGAGTGTGAATTAAAACTCATCCAAACCATACAGCTCTGCCCGTAAAACTGTACCCACACTAGGAATGCAACACCAGCATCCCTAAAACACCCTGGCCATGGAAATGGCCTCAGAGAAACAGTGTCCTACTGCTGTGACTTCTGCCTTGCATTTGGTTATTTTTAGCTAGGATTAGGCTGAATTCTTCTACATCCCAATAAACGCTAAAGTAAAACAGCTCAAACTTCTGCTAGAAGAGTCATGGACAACTAGGTCACGCAACATACAACACA
This sequence comes from Melospiza melodia melodia, assembly GCF_035770615.1. Classification (NCBI taxonomy): domain Eukaryota; kingdom Metazoa; phylum Chordata; class Aves; order Passeriformes; family Passerellidae; genus Melospiza; species Melospiza melodia. Next base: position 12,590,420 of record NC_086202.1, read on the forward strand.
CATGCTTCACTGCTGTTTTCCCTGACTGCTTGCTAATCCAAACATTCTGGGTACACCACAAACTTCAACCAGAAAACCAGCCTACTAGGCTCTGAGGACTTGCAATTAAGTCTGCAGTATAAACAACAGTATTTATCTAGTCTATTAACAACAGGAGAACCGATGTCTGTCTCTGTATGTGGTTCACAGGAGAATACCCATGGACTGGGACACCAGAGTTTGGAAAACTGAAGATTCCCAGCCAGACCCTTTCCTGGGGTCTGCAACTCTTGAGCTTCTTCCTGCATCTTCTGTTTGTTCAAGAAAGATCCCTCCACAAATGCAGCTAGAGCCAGGTGATGTCTGCACAGAACAGGTCAGGGCTGAGCTCTCCTCTCTACCTCAGAGGGAGCAATAGGAAAAAATCTCTCTTACCCACAAATTTCATTTTCATGAAACTTACAGAAACATTTCTGTATTTCTGACTTTTGGAAATCAATTACTTTTAAAGCTATGGAGGACTAAGGCAGGTAAGGAAAGAAAAAACCCAAGCAACTGCTAAAAAATAAACTACACAAAATCTCAACCAAACCAAATAAAAACAACCAGACAAAAACAACCTCAACTTATCTCCCCAAGTAGCCTCCTTCACAGCAGCAGCAGCACAGACCTTATGCCAGCCTCCGAATGACAGAAAACAACAAACTTCAAAATGTTGCTATAATTTCCACTTGCAGGAAGAGGCTGCCATTCCTTCACAACAGTAAAGAACAAAACCCAAACAAATTTACTAGAAAGTCATTAATAAAAATGATTATATAAACCCCAACTTAAGACCATGCACAATTGAGTAGAAACACCAGGTATTTCTGAGTAGAGCTCAAATACACATTTAATCTAAACATTATGGACTATGTATCTGCTCTGCATCTCGATCTACAGCAGGTTCATTGGTGAAGGTTCCTGTCCTTCCAGGAGCCAGGAGCCTGGCCACAGTCACTGCATCCCTGTCCTTACAAGGGTTAGACAAACAGACCAGTGAGCCCTGGCAAAAGGAAATGCATTTGGAGTTCACAGAGGGGCTATCACTTGGCTATTTCTGTAGTGCCTGCATCTAAAAAAAGATCCAGTTCACACAAGTAGCTATTTTACCTTACTGTCCCACAAGATCTAAATGCATTTTTTCCGATTACACTTTCCCACCATAAAACACACAACAAAATGTGACACATATTTTTAAATATTCCTATGAAAGGATTTTGCTTATATATAGACACATGAGTATATATGGAAACATACAAAACTCTGTGTTTATATATAGATGTCTCCTCACTGTATAACTAATATTAGTTCATGGAACTGAAGTCACACACAACAACAAGAACAAAAAGAATTAAAGTTCCAGGGAGCTTTGCCATAAAGTACACAAAGCAGAAAAAAACTTCTTGGATTTATGATAATCTCTGCATGAAATGCTGAATGGTAAATTCCCTTGAGAACTTCTCTGACACAAGAAATACACGACAAAATAAACAAATGAGGAGACAAGTCCAAGAGGCTCTTGCTGAAGAGACATCTAGTTCACCCTTTCTCTTTGGTTTTTTTTCTGCTGCATTCCAACAAAATCTGTCATGAACCACAAGAGAGGCACAAACAGGTTTTCCTGGGGTCCTCTTCCAAAGCACATCTCCTGGGGAACAGGAGACCATCAGCTTCCCTAAGATAAAGCATTTCAAATGACCACCACAAGTGTTGCCCTGTTGAGAGTGCTCCACACTGCAATGCCCTATCTGAATGAAAAAAATGTACTTTGGTAGTTACATGAAAGTGACTAAGGTCCTTCAAGACTTATTTACACAAGTCTGAAAGGTTTGACTTTTACTCTCTAATTATTCCTCCATGGTTTGGTGTCCCCAACACCACATTTCTTGCATTTAACCAGAAGATGAATGTAAAATTGACTAACCCATTTCAGGGTTTAAGCTGAGGGAAATAAAACTAGCCAAAAATATGAGAGACATTTTTTTAAGAGATAAAATCTAAATACTTTTTCCATGCCCCCAGGGGTATTAGTAAAATGGATGAAGAATACCCCAATTCTCAAACCCATCTCATCACATCTGCTCAAGCACTATCCTATGCACTTTAGTACTTGAAACTGTCACAGGAGCTGTTTTAAATAGCCCAAACCCCCTGCTTGAACACCCTCCTTGACAAGTACAAAATCCTGGCTTTCATGAGAAGGAGAGTTTTCAGCAATAAAGGCTTTTGTAGCAGTTCCACAACTGCCATCAATAAAAAAAACCACTTGAAACACTTGCATAACCCGAACAATTAGCAGGCAAAGGTTTTTTTCTAAATTAAAGTAATGTAAAGCACTATTTGTGGAGCTTAGAGGTGGGACTCAGGCAATAGCTGTGCGTAACAGGAGTGGCAGATGGCTCTACAGAAATCACAATATTTGTTACCATCTTTAAAGGCTGGTGGCATCTCACCTGCTTATTTCCATGACAACTGGATTCCCTTCTTACCAAAAAGCTGTTGATGCTAAGTTGTCTCCTCTCTTCCTCTGTAAGTGCTGTTGCATCAAATAATTGCAAAAGCCAACGTGGCTGAGGATAAATAAACTCAATTGTGCAACTGAAACAGTAACATGTCAGGGTTTTCTTACCAAAACCTTACAGATCTCTAACCCACTTCACAGCACTATCACCTTCCTGATGGCTGGAAATTACTAATTATGTAACAGATTCACCTATTCAGGGCACAAGGCAAGGGTACCACTCTCTAACCTAGAGCAAGACTAGATCAGTGTGGTGACCACAGAACAAGAATAGCTCTAGATCCTGAGACCAGGATCTGCACATCTACCCAACTTCACAGGAACACAAAGTTCTTTTAAGACCAAAGTGATCAGGAGCTCAGATCTATTATTCATTGAGATGATGACAAGTCTGGCAGAACAACAGCTCTTGGCAGGACAGTAAAATATTTATGCAGTGCAACAACTCAAGAAAAAGGACTTGCCAAATTGACTGCAACAATGGTCTTCAACCTTTTTCAATTTATGGACTGCTAAAAATGCTCAGTGGGAATGCAGAACCCTGTCATACTGAGATCTCTACTGACAGAAGGCTTTTTGTTTTTAAGATATCTTTTATTGAGACATCTGAAATAGTCCTTGGACGCAAGCTAAAAAAAAGTAAATTCACCACACTGCATAATTTTCTGGAAAATATTAAGCAATCTTCCTTACAGTATACAATAACCAAGACATAAAAGCCTGAAATCAAATTGTTACAGGTCCCTGCACAATAAAGATATTTTTCCTAGTGGCTTTAGCTTGAGGTTACATGACAAGCATGGAGACCAGTCACCACACAGAGGGGTCAAATGAAGGAACTCAAGAGCAGAAGAGCTGCAGGCCAGAGAGAGCACAGAGTGCCAGCCACCAGAGAGCCCTGGGCAGAAAGGGAGAGCAAACACAACCCTGAGAGGGACACTGAGTGCTGGATCCCACACGGGTGGGTTTCTAAGGAAAGCTGAAGCTGAAATTAAGGACTGGAGACAGTGGTTTTGTTAAAGGCAGCATTTAGAGAATTATCAACAGAAACAAAATATCACAGAGGGGGAAGAGAAGGAAAGGGAAGAACTCTGAGAATTGCAAATTAGATTCATGGTATTTCCACTGTGGGAGCATTTGAATCAGTGCTCAAACCACCATCTCTGCCCCACCTCATTAGAGTACCTAGTAATTTGCCTGCCCCTGTTCAGTAATCCACATGGGAGCCATGGCAATGCAAGGAGAGAGGCCAGCACTCCCCAGTCTCACTGGGGGCAAGGGAGCAGTTGGTGGAAGGAGCAGAAGATGATGGCAGGGAGAGTATGACTGTTTCAAGCACTGATGTGCTTCATCACATGAACCATTCCAGTAGATATAAATATCAGCAAGTTGGCCTGGTGGCGTGGCCATTGTGAAATGGCAGCTTCCTGCCAGGATCACAAGAGATGAGATCTGAGGGAAGGCCTTGCAGCTAATGCTGGGAAAAGTTTTATGAGCAAAAGGAGCAGTGTGAAAGAGCTTGTGGCAGAGAGCACAGCTGAGGTTGATGCTGCTGCAGATGTACAGGGGTGAGACATTTAAAATGGTACAAGAACAAACGGGAAGCTCTTGGCCACCCTGCACTCACCTGCAATGACAAGGCCTTGGTTCCCATCCTCCTAAATTCCTCACTGCATTCAAGGCAACACTCTACCCTTACACCTCCCACTTTAACACCTTGCCATGAAATACCCTTTCAAAAGCCCAGAGTGAAAACAGTTTCTTCTTCCCTCGCAATGGGTCTGAGCCAACCTCTGATGGCAGAGCAAAGAGCATGAGGCCCAAATCTTTAATCTACAACAACCATTGATCTGCAAGCAAACACTACAGCAATGTCTCCATCAAATATAGGAGATGTGTTTTTCCCAACACCAGGGCTAGTAAAACTTGATTAGTAGAGGAGGTCTGAGAGAAGACTGTGGTACTCCTGGAAATAGTTTCAAAAATGGCAAGGGGAAACACAGCAAGAAAGCAGCTTGAGAGAGATTTCACTGATCTGACAGGAGAAAAAGATGTCTTAGAGAAGCCTGCTGTTCTCAAAAGAGACAGGGAATATCTTCAGTGTTTAAGGGATTATAAAATGGCGACTGGAATGAAAATGTGTAGAAAGAAGAGCATGAATACAAGTGAAATCATCAGAAGTGCTAACAGTGGCATATGAGTTACTGTGGAGGATGAGCATACAAAGCACCAAGATGGAAGTTAAGAACACACTAGGACAAGAAGGTACAACTGCTGCAGCAGTTTCTTGCTGAAGCAAATAAGATACATTAAAACAAGAGGGGGGTTTGTACACAGACACCCCCAGTCATATGAGTGAGCTGCCCATGGCATTACGCCAAGTTATTCAAGAGAAAGTCTGGACCATGTGAACAATGAAAGCAGCCCTTCTTCCATCCATTTCTCCCAGAGTATTTAAAGATTTGAATTTTCCCATCTTATTTTTGGTTCATCTCTCTCTTCCTATAAATAGAGAAGCAGCAGTGCATCCATCCCCTCTTCATCTTTTTTGGTGGTCTAGCATTGCACAGATGCTGGAATGTTTTTCTAGTAAATGATAAGGGATGGGAAACAAGTAGAAGACAAAGGATAAGAGACCTTGAGCTCAGACAAGTAGGAGAGATGGGAGCTTTCTCCTCTTTCCCAAGAGGCAGGTATCTTTTCTCTGGACCAAAAGGTTTTGTTTTGGAAACAAACGTATCTATTTCTGTCACTTCCTTTTAGACATTTAGTCTTCATGGGGCTGATAGTAAGACTGACTAGGATGTCTGAGAATGACAATCTGGCCCCCAAAAGAAAGCATTTCTAATCCAATATGAAACCCAAAGGAAACATACCCCTGCTGCTAGGCACATGTCTCAGAGGACTAAGGCTGTGATCTGTGCTGTGTTCCCAGAGCCTTTACTTTAATCCCAAGTCCAATAATCGAGTTAGCACTTTGTAAGGAGAGCTAAAGCCCCTGGGGTTTCTGCTGAGCCGTCGGACAGTGGAGAGGCTGAGCTGGACATCAGCAGGTGGTCAGCTGCCATGGGAAAACAAGCCTGGTGTGGGCAGCCAGACAGCTGAGCAAGGAGCTACAGGAACGCCTGTAGATCTACCCCGACCCAGAGGGGGTCAAACACACCACTGGGTGTTCCCAAGAAAAACAAAAACATGAACAAAAGAGGAAGGGCAAGCAACAGTGAAGAAAATGCCAAGATCTGGCAGTTTGGGCTTGGAAGTTGCTTCCTAAGTCAATGATCCCACTTGGAGAGGCCTCAGCACCACACAAAGGCAGCACAGGTATCTCAAGCTGCAGCCCCGCTGTGCCACAAGAGCGATGAACAGGACGAGCCATCCACGCTAACACAGCAATGTCTTTGATTGATGGGGAAGGAACTGGGCTCAGCAGCAGTGGGGAAAGCTAATGAGTTCCAGAAGATCACAGCCTTCCATCCTGCTTAAAAATAGCAGCTGTGCTCAGGGGTTTGAGACAGAGTCCAACCACAGCATTTGGATGCAGATTTTGAAACCACAAGAGGTCAGAGTTAATTGATAGTTGGTCATTCAGAGGTCCTGGGACAACTTAAGAATCGACCGTGTGCTGTGAAGTCTTGTTGAAGTTGGGCTCTGGTCTCCAATCCAGAAGATGTAACAATATCCCTGAAAACAGCAGTCCTGATCAACAGCCTTCCTAGGCTTACCTGCTCAAGGCTTTGGGGAAACAAGCAAATTTCCCACTAGCAGCAGAGTCCTGCAGAAATGGCAGCAAGAGAGGCAACAGAGTGCTTTCAAAGTAGGCAGCAGTGGGCAGGTTCTTGGGAGCTGGCACTGCCACTGACTCTGGGATAGCCTAATCCACTAACAGGTAAATCCCCTCCACAAAACATTCCTTCTTGACTGAAAACACTTATTTGGCAACCAAAGCCCCCAGCTTTAGAGTAAGAGCTGGGGAGGAATGTGACCTGTGGCTCCTGATGGGAGAAGGTCTGAGCACACAGAGTACCAGACTGAAAGCTGCCCAAGCCTCAGTCCAGGGGCTCTCCAGTGAACTGTCCCTGCCCCACTCCAGTAAAGATCATTGCTTGGCAGGAAGGACACCGGGCAGGCAGGATATCTGGTGCTTGCTGTGCTCTTTAGACACATGGACTAGGTGACCTTTAAATGTCTCAAGCCAAATTATTCTAGAAGGGACTATCTCTCAGGAGAGCTGGATATGCAGGAAAAGGGGATTGTGTATGGGGGTTTTGACAAACATCATCCCAAGTATAAAGGTTTAGCCTGTTAGTTCTGAGGAGGACAGCACAGAAGGGAATTCAGTAGCCTAAAAGGAAAGGCAAAAGACTTCTGCTTTGGATCCTGTTTCAAAATATTCCTGGACATTGCTCATACATGGAGTCATGGCCCATTCTAGGATTTTCAGGCAAAGACAGAGAGGGAATTACAAATGTGTCGCTGAAAGCTGGCCAGCCCTGGGATCCTCCCAGCTCATTAATCCCTCATTCAGCTTTGCTCTATGAAGAGCAAGTCTTGTGTAGCAGCACTAGGTTAGCAAACCAAACAAATCAAACTTCACTGACTGAGATTACTGAGGCACAGATACTCTCCCCTCCATATTAGAGTAGCCAAAATTTGGCACATACACTAAACCCAGACAAACCAGAAAATATTAGAAAATCCCACCTGAGAAAGTAATTTTTATCAAACAGCTTACCCAAAATTATGCTGAAAGATGCTTTTTGGTTTTTAAATTTTCCAACATTTCTCTTTGCACAAAGAAGGTTTGAATGCAGGCTACACTGCCCTGTAGGCACACTGAGGTCCCTGAATGGAGATGCCTCACTCCCTGCCCAGATGGAGATTCATGGGGGTAAAAGGACTGCATGGATGGCATGTGCCCTGCAGGACTGCTCACTCACCACCCCAACTTGTACCAGTGTGGGCATGAACTCAAAGGCAGGAGTGTACAGATAACTCTTGCAAGAAGAGCTGGTCAGGTGGTTTAGCTTACAGAGGGATGGAACAGCCCCTTACCAATGCAAATGTGTGCTAAGAGAAGTCACTGGACCTGCTGTGGCTTCTCAAGTGTGCAGAGATAAGCTTTCTTATCAGGCATAAGACAGTATAAGATTCAGCTGTTGTCCTAAAAGAACTTTCACTCGCTCAGTCTCACATCTTGTTTGTCAGTAGACACAAAACATACTTCCCCACCTCAACAAATCACAATTCTCAAAGTGTTGGGGAAAAAAGGAAAACAGAAGAAGTCTTGGGTTCTGCATCATCTGGGGAAAAAAAAGATCACCATTTTGACTCACCACCAGAACAGGTATGGAAAAGTACTGGGGTGGCCATGGTGGGAATGACACAACAACACACAAAAAAAGGAATTTAATATTTAAATCATAAAAATATGAGGAAGACCCAAGGGTGGAAGTACACATACAAATACAACAAACCATATTTCAATTAATGACTTTTTTTTTACACAGAACAGAATACTACCTTTTTTATTACTGTACCTTCAAAGAAGGACATGTAGTAAGCTTGCAATTAACCACTGCGAAGAATTTTCTGTATTATATTAGTATCTGGAAGCACCAGACATGTATCAGGTAGTTATGAATTGCTCTGTTGCATGCAGTAAGATGCAAGTCCTTGCTCTCTAACAAGCTGAAAGATCATCTAGGGCATGTTAAGGACTCTCTGCAGCTGCCAGAAATAATTTAGAGCAAGACCTTCTGAGAGAAAACCCACACTATTGAGACAGAGCCCCTAGGAAATACAGTTCAAACCACCACCATTGACTCTAGATCCATTTTTCTGGTACAATCTCCAGTTGGGACTGTAAGAACACTCAGGAGCTGATGAGAAATCTGTCATGGCTCACTTGTCTCTAACTGGATTGTAGATACAGCCCCTGGATTTTTTTCTCCATGTTTCTAGGAATTTGAGCTGCATATGAATTTCCTCTCCTTATAATCCCTCACTGGAAATGATCAGAACTGCTTGTCACAAGCCTATCACATGGGGGGAAAAAAACCAAGGCAGAGACAAGGTGCAAACTCCACCTCCTAGAAACAAATGTGAACTGAAGAGGGGTGAGAGGAGACAAAGGAAGAGAGGGCTCTACTTGAGGGCTTGTAGATCACTTCTTCACTTTCAGTGTCTTGAGTATTCAGGCTGGAAACAGTAGTAAATGGTGAAGAACACATCGACAGCGGTAAAAGCAGTTACACTGCATTAAAAAACAAAACCAGAAATTAAACAAAGGAAAGAATTATCAAATGGACAAAACCAGGAGCTCTCTTTGCTAGCTCCACTTCTCTAAAAATAACACACCCCCAGGTAAACAGAGACAGCAAAGCAAAGCTCCAGTCTGTGTGAGAGCAACAGCACAGTAGGTCAAACAATACAAATGCTCACACTTTCCCTTTAGCAGAGTTAGAGAGTAACAGATTTTAAACAAGAGTATGTGTGCATGTAAGCTGGCTTTCCAAATTCACTATCCCTTCCTATGCCCTCATAACTTCTCATCAGCAGTTTCCTATTTCTACTATGAAGGGCTCTAGTGCAATTATGCTCAGTTACTGAAAGCCTCTTTACTCTAATCCTCTTCTTAGTTTCAGAAAGCAACAGCATCAACTGATACCTGTGAGCTTAGTCTCCCCCATGGGAAACAATCTACAGAGTTCGTAGCAGAAAAACATACCCAGGACATACTCATCTACACCAGCTCCCCTGTTCAGCTTACCAGTGCTAAATACCAGATTTCTAACCACACCAAAACAAAATTTCAAAGCAAAAATTCACCATTTTGGCCTTTTAAAGAAGTAAACTTTGAGCAAAAAACTAATGGAAAATGCCAACTTACACATACTGCTTTGTCCTCTTTTTAAAAAATATTTTAAGCTATTTAAAAAATGAAGTTATTTGCCATGAGGCTGGTGGGAAGAGGGTGCTGAAGAGGGCCACTGTGCTGTTTGTTACTTTTGGCGTGGTTGCTGAAACCAGGCCCTAACATGTATAATTATGGGGTAGACTGAACTCTTCCCTGATGAATTTTCACCAACCATGAAGCTAAAGGCAAACTTGAGGAGAAGCACAAACAATTCTGATTCAAGCAATGAAATTAAGAGAGGCAAGCAAAAGTTATAAGCATCTCAGAAGTTCTTTTGTGAGTTATCAGACCTACTGAACAACTGCAGTTTTCCCTTTAATGCAGAGAGCACTGCAGGCACTCAAGTCCAGCTGTTTAACCCCTGCAATGCATAGTGACCTTTTTATTTTCCATTGCTCTTGCAGTTTTCCAGCAGTTTGAGTTCATTTGGGCTAATTACCTCACCATGGAGCTGCAAATGGAAAATGTTGCCAGTGAGTTGTTCCATTCACAGCCATTTCGTCTTGCACTGCTGGCGTCAAGGCGCACGACTTTTTTCCCCGTCTCCATGGGCATCAGAGCTCCCAGCGGTCATGCAGCCTCCCAGAAGAAATCAGTGACCTTCTAGCCACAGGACTCCACATCTGCATGTGCACCCTCCCTTTGCAGCCCCCACTGTGCTGATACTGAGGGACACTGCAGCCCAATCTCCCTGACCCACCAGGGGATCTAATAACTCACAAAAGAACTCCTTGAATCTCACTGTGAAGGAGAGACTGGAGCAGTCCCTCCAAAGCCAAGACATCACTGGTTTTCCATAATAAACCTTAAGCTGACACTTTCCTGACCCTTTCTTGCAAAATGCACTGATTTATAAAACATCTCATCAACGAGAAAATTGCTAGGTCGGACTGGGTAATGGAGAAGAAAAACCCCTTTCCCATGCAGATCCCAAGTTAACTTGAAAGCTGGCTTTTAAAAACTAGAGTCTGTCTACTCAAATATCTACTTGTGGGTTTGGACCTAACTTTGTGAGATTTGTCATTAAAACATACAAGCATCCATGCTTAAAATTAGACTTTCTAAGCTGTTTTTTATCTAAGATGAAAGACAAAATCATTCAGCATGGCTTGCATATCCCCAACTGATCAATATCAAGATTTCACTAAAATGCAATTTTGCATTAACAATATTACAGGCACCCTTGTCAGAGCAGTAATTTTGGGTAATCTCAAGCATCAAAAGAATAGCTAGAAAATTCCTTTTACTTTCCTGGAAGCTGACAGTTTTCCTCTTTCTCCTGGAGAATCTGAATCAAAGCATAAGCAGACTTCTGTCAACAGAAAGAGCCCTCCATTCCTACCCGAAGAGCTCCTACCTAATGTTTTGTCCCCTCTCCTTGGGAGAGGATTTCACCCAATTGTTTCCTTCAGAACAGAACTCTGCCCATACACAAGGTGCAAAACTCCTCCCTTGGGGGAATCCACTATCAGGGACCTGAGGATAGCTGAAAAGGAAAAGCAGAGCTATTGCCTTCAGCTGGTCCTGTAGAGGTCTGGAAAAACAAACATTCAACTACCTCACAGGATGCAGGAGAAATTCTTTACAAGCTCTGAAAGGAACTTGTTCAAAGCCACCTCCAATTCTCCAGGAGTGTCAGGCACAAGAACAGGTTATTCAGTGATGGCAAAATGTGCCAGGTCAGTGCAGGTCCAGGGTACAGAGTGCAGGAGCCAAGCAAGGGGGAAGCACTGCCTTCTTCAACACATCCAACAGGGGAGAGCCAGGAAAGCTGAGGTCCAGACAGCACCTGCCCAGGCACTTAACTCCATCCTCAGCATGGGAAAAGCCATTTCAGCACGAAGAGCAATTGCATTAATCAGGCAAGCACACAGCCTGAAATGCCTTGGTTCTGCTGCACACCACAGAGTGTACTCTGCAGCCTCTTCCCAGCTACACAGACACCCAAATTAAGATGATAAATTCCCCCTATGACAAAGACTGCAAATGAAACCATCATTTGCCAGCCCTTGTTAAGAGCCCTCTCTCAAAGTGATGAAGGCATTTAGCATTTAACACACTGCTCTGCACACCAGGACCAACAGAACCCTTCAAATGGCAGGCAGTCTCTATACCAACACTTGATATGCTCCCAGGCAGGAGTCTGGAGGGCTTGCCTGAAAAGCTGTATAATTCTTGATAGAACAAATCTGTGAGATATAAGGTTTTCAGACCCTCACATAAACAGACAATAAACTGGAAAAGACAGAAAGCTGACATCTGGGCAAATAAAAAAAATCAGGCATGCTGTCTGGGAAGTACCATCCATGTACACATATATTTGAGGTGAAAGGTGAAGAAAAGTTCTTTAGATGGCTGATGTCCTTGAAAGAGAAACTCCATTTGTCACTCATGATTGCAAAGCAGCTTTTATTTCCCATGTTGCAGATGATCTCAGCCTGCATTCCTCTTTATTTAGCATCATCTATATTTGTCCCAGCAGCACCAAGTGGAAACTTTCTCCCCTGGGTTATTATACCCCCAAATTCTTAGAAACAGCCCTCAGGTGCCCACTCAGCACAGACCTGCAAAGTGAATCACAGGAATGCATGGGCTGTGCCCAGACTCAGCTGCAGAGGTGATGTCACAGTCTGTACCACCAGCACTGCATGGCCATGTGAGGGACATTTAAAGCCACAATCTTGGTTTTTTGCCAGTCTGTGCCAAGCACATATATGGATTTCCCTGAGGACTAATAAGCTTTTTGCTAAATTCACACTAGAACCCAGGCAGAGAAGTTACATCTTTGCTACACCAGCATTTCACTGAAATCATCTACACAAAAAAATGTTACTGAAACTCCAGGTACCTTAGAACTTTCAGCCCCATTTATAAACTCTTCAGCTTCTGATAACTTTTTGATTTAGGTCAGGTTGGCTGTCAGACTTTCACACATGGGCTATCCTGGGGCCAACAAGCAGCACTGAGCCTAATGGGGGCACAAGTGTAGTTCATTCCCACTAAAATCCAGGTGTGTATGTAAGACAGTGAACAGTGGCTGAATGGGAAGCTGGACATGCCCTTCACCATCTGTATTCCTACATAGTCACTCCAGTTTATGTCTTTCTGTGCTTCTTTAACTACTTCCCTACAGATGGCACTGTACCACTATCCAAAATACCCCTTCAGGGAAAAACAAGCTCAAAACAACTGAGATTCGTGCTGAGTCACCAAAGAGGAGCTGAGTGCCCTCCAAGGTTCCTGCTTTCTCATCCAGAAGGTCTTTTGAGGAGGATCAGTAGCATCAAACATTGAGAGATCACAATGCTTCGTACATCCAACCTTCTCTACTGCAGACCAGGATGGGATCTAGAAGGAAAATGAGTCCTAACACACAGAAATCCTTGGTCCACATGTCCCTGAAGCATTTGGATCCTACCAGTGTTGAAGACAGGATGGTGGGTTGAACAGACCTTGGTTATGACCTTGTCTGGCAATTCCTATGGGAGGAAACTGAGAAACCTCACAAGAAGCCAGTCTGTGACCAAAGATTTACAGTCAGGGCTGCAATGTCAGTAATTGGATGAATGAAATAAAATCTGCAGAACCCTTTTTCTCAGTCATGTGGTATTTCTATTACTTTCTCTGCAACTGTTTTACTTCCAATAAAAACACACTGACTAGAAAATACAGCAGTAGATGTTACCCTTTGCTCTTGGTAAGAAGAATAACTCGTTGGTTTGGCACTTCCCAAGGCATGCATGAAGGGAAAAAGCACTTGGCTCAAACAGGCTCATGATTATTAGCAGCAAATTCAATCTATAGCATATTTCACCAGCTGCCTCTTAATTTTATTGCCTCTGAGCTGCACAGATTAACATGATAAGTATTTCATCACAGCCTACCATAACTACTGAAATCCTTTTCTTTTTGATTCCCATTAGTGAAGAGTGAAACTTTGCCCTTAGATGCACATACAGAATTTCTGCACTTTCCAAAGAGAATAATTATGGCCAAGGCTTTTGAGTGTTGAGTTCAAGACCCTGAAAAGAAAATTAAATTCAGAAAGTATTAGAGGGACCCTTAGAGATATCCCTACTTTGTTGAATATCAGGGCATCACAGGCACTTAGATACTCCTGCTGATAGTATTTTTATCCATATCTACATCAAAAGCAGAAGTTTCTTGAATGTATCTGTCTAGGCTGTGTACCACATTATTATGAAGTGAAAATAAGATTATAATCTATTGAAACTACAAAAGAAAATTATGATAAAAATGAGAAGAGCATGTGGTTAAGATTAGCTGAATGCCTACAAACTGCAATCAGAACATCAGTTTCAATCACTAGAAAAGAATTTTATCAGCATTGTGTCTGCAATATCAGCACTGGCTAAACTCTGTACTCAGAGCAAAATGAGGGGGAATGCTCCTTCTACCTTCACTGCTCTGAGATTACTCTTGCTCAGTTTCAAAAAACTTAAAGACATGGTATGAAGTTAGACTTATATCCACAGACCTCCTGGTAGTAGCATCACAGCCTACCACTTCTTTCAAGAGGCTTTAGCAACGCTGGCCAGGGGCCAAATAACAACTGCACTTAATTAAGCAATACCACACTTATAATATAAAATGCAAAAATCTATTCCAATCAAATTCCAAAAGGCATTATAACTGCATGTTTCACAGCAGCAGGCTACCCTGCATAGTTCTGTCTCATCACCTTCAGTTTGCCCAGTTCTTAAAGAGTAATTAGATATGACAGGCTGTTCACCTAGGCAGGATCCTAGGCTGCAGCTAAAAATGTGAGCTTGCTCCCAACCAGGAGCTTATGAGCAGGTAGTAAAGGAGGAGGAAATGAGAACATTTCCCAGCTCCTCCTTGGTAGGAGTGATAGGAGCTTACCCTCCTCTTTCAGTTTGTTATCCACTGCTTATGATCAGCTCTTTCTTTCACAATATAGCTAAATTCACTCTTGGTCAACAGCTGCCTTTCCATCAAAATCATAATGCCTGAACCAAATGCTCACCAGGGAATGCTAAATGAGTCTTGTCTTCCTAAGCATTTAATCACAAATGCCACAAATGAATAAGCAGCTAAGCATAGCTCTAATGAGGTTGTGTTTGTCTGGGAGGTTTAACTGGGTATGCAGCTCACCCCCTCAGTAAAAACAATTTTCTACTCCCCATTTTCCAAGGTGATAACATTGGTCTGAACACTAATTTACAACTTTTATCTTACCTTTTCACACAGTAGCAGGACTGGATGAGTTGTTGTGTGGCATTTGCTACAGACAAATTGTTTTATAGCCCCTTTTATAAGCACCATCTTGCTGTGATCTTGTTCCCATGATGGACTGCCATGCCATTCCAGAGCTGACTGCTGTAAGGGTCTGGAAAGGAAAGGAGGAAGGAAAGAACCTTCCTCCCATCTCCAGCAGAAATACATCCATAGCCACTTTAGGGCAACTCATTCTTGCTCTAATATTGTTCTTTACTCAGCTCTTCTCTTTTCTCAGGTCTAGCCTCCTTATTCATTACAGAGGACAAATATATTGATTTTTGTCCTTTGTTTAGCTAGGCTAAACAAGGCAACCTTAAAATTCCTTCATTTCTCCATTCCCTCACTCACAGTGGTAATCCAAAGGAGGCAGGCAGATCACCAGTTACAGCTGTCTGAGAGTCATGGATGGGTAACAGATTCTTGAAGTGATGGAGCTAGAAGCACTCTGGATTTCCCCCACCAAGTGCTTCTCAGAAACCATCAAATCCCAAACCTGTTATTTCAGCTTATATTAAAAACTTGGGTCTCTTTAATGGAAAGTGCACTCTTGTGGCCCTGAGTGGATAGAGGATGACCTCATGTAATTAACAGCTGAATTGCAGGGCTGCAGAGAGCTGTTTCTTGAATAAACTCTGGGGAAAACAGAAGCTTGCAGACCAGTTTATTCAAAGGGTTCACTTTCCCTGTGTGCCTGTCAGTGTCTGTGCACTGACTACAGCTTCAGTGCGGGCCCCTCTGCTCCCCACTGGCACTGGGATTTGCTGAATAGCAGCACCACCCCAGCTTTAAGCCTAAACTCTCCTCAGAAACTGGGCCCTTTCCAAATTTCTCTAAGTACCTACTGTGTTGCAAGACCAATTCCCCCTCACCCCAGAGGCCATACCTACCTTTCTAGTAAATTCAGAGTTCAACTCTCTCAGCTCCAATACATCACTGACTCAGATCCCACATTTATTGGTTTCTGACTCTGTTTTCCTTCAAGGTTCTCAACCTTACAGTTCAACACTCACCACCACAAAGTCCTTCTGCACTTCTGTCAGATTCTGGTTTTTACTGCACTTGATAAGATTAAAATTCTCAGCTCAGACAAACAGAAAACTGCACTAACACCTCCTCTTCATTAAGAAAACCAATCATTTCATCTTTACCTCTGATGCTTTAACTAGTTACAGAGCCGCATAAGCAATCTCTTATCTTGCTGCTGCTTACTACTAATAATTTGTTGCTTGTAAGACCCATCTTCCCTTCACAAAAGCTCTGTGAAGCTGGCTTAGCACCCTCTGTCCATCACTGGCTCTAAACAGTGCAGTCCTTAGTTCCCTGTCTGCCAGGGGTTTTACAGTGCTCAGAATCACACCCTGGTACAGCATCTTCCCCACCCCATTTAGTTACCAGAGAGTAACAAATCTGTTCCTCCTGTCCTTGCTGCTTGTTCCACCTCCCTCAGCACATCACAGCCACTCTCACAACTGCCTCTGAGGTAATTCTTATACTACAGTTTTCCCCCTGAGAAAGTTATCTGAGGAAAAGGAGCTAAGGATGGAGAAATCATCACTTCCAGGAGCCTGGATTAGGGAACAGCATGAGCCACTACCACCTTCTGCACCAAGCCAGCTCTTTGCAGATGCCTGAGGGTGATGTGACCCAGCACAAAGAGCCACCGTGACATACAATGACAGCCTGACTGCCTCCCACAGGGCTGCATCACTGCACAAGCTCTAAGAGTTTGCTTCTGCCTTTCACCCCTCTTCCTCTAGCTGTGACAGCAAGGATTTGTGCTTTAAAATTCAAAAGTGAAGGACTGTGCAGTGAGTGACAGGCATCAACAGAGGCTAATTCATTTAATGAGACAGAAGTGCTCTGCATATCAGTGTTGCTGGCCAGAGGAGTGTCCATGGTCCTCTTGCTGCTCCTGCAGCAGGGGCTGTGGGGGGGCATAGGGAATGCACAACACAAAAATAACCATTAGAGGGGGATAATTTTTTAAAATCCAATTCCATTCCCTGATCAGTTTACAGCCTCCAGACAGTGCTATTGGTATAACCAAGCTGACAGAAATACAGACTACTGGGGCAGGTTTCTTGTCTCACTCCTGCCATTGAGAGGTGTCTTGACAACAGATGGTGCTGGGATCTGTTGAGTCCAAGCCTGAGACTTGCATCATGCAATGGACTGAAAACAGCATTTTGATTTCCCAGAAGAGGGTAGACAGAGGGAGCTCATCACTGGGGTATAACTGTGTTCTCTCCAGTCCATTCCCACTGCTTTTATTTGCATGTTGGCTACACCCATCACACCCAAGCCCTGACCTCTTGTGCCAAAAGGTGACAGCACCACTATAGCACAGACCCTTGTAGGGACATCCAAAATAAATAATTTTGTAACTTTCAACACACCTTCCCACAGCCCATAAAAAGAAACCCAAACCAAGCCATTGCATACCTTGGAATATAAAGCACCATGAATTTTAAAGGGAGACTGAGGAACATAATGAACATATTTCAGCAAGGCAGCACTTTCTAAAGTAATCTTGACTAACCTTGTATCATGCTTTTCCCTTCCAGAGCACCTTAAAGATTCAAGCAGCTCATAAAGTCCAATAATGCATTTGGCATTGATCTTCTTACTCAAAACCACTCTTAAAGAATGCTTTCTGCTCTGTTAAAGCTGCATTAAGACCTTCATTTTAACAATGGAGGCTCTACATCAGCTCTGAAAGAATTTTACATCACTGAGGTTTCTTTTCTTGTGCCTTTTTTAAATTAAGAACTTGCCATTACTAATCTTGGCCTTTTTATTTCCTTTGTAAGAACTCTTAATATTGAGAGGAGGAATAAATTTATGGCACTATGTCTGCTAAAAATACCTATGGCTGACTACATTCTAATTTCAGCTGCAATAGGTTGATGAAAATAGATGCTTGCATCTCCTGACTTTTCCTTTGATATCCTTTTAATTCCATCTAGAGAAAGACACTGGACAATAGCCTAGCAGTACTTCCCAACTGACAGGTGGCTTTACTCCATGAGTAGTTTGTCCCCTTGGCAGCAAAAGGGTACCTTGGAATGCAAAAGCAGTGACCTTCACTTCCTTCCATCCCCAGAGGGGAATGAGCCTCAAACAGGGATTATATAACAGGTGATCAAAAAACAGTGCCAAGCAGACCACAATCAGACATGGAAGTCCACAATATCTATCTTTATATGCTGCCTTTTATGGATGCAATTTGTTGAGCTGTCAGAAAAACAAGTGTTTTAGTAAAGCTTAACAACTTTAAATTCTGTCCCAGCAGGGCTGTCAAACCCTGCTTGTAGCCTGAGGATGTTACAATGACAAGTGCACACAACTTTGCAAGAATTTCCTAATTGCAGGGTCCTGTTTTAAATCAACTTTAATCCGATTTTATTACCTAATGTTTTCATTCAACTGATGGGATCTGTCATTTTCATAGATCTGGGGAATGTTCAAGATTCGTTGGGAAACGAGAACCTTAGAAAATGAGATTTTTCTGTGAAATGGAAAAAAAGCTTTCATCACTAAACTTCACCAGAGTTATCAGTTCTGCAGCATTTCCAAAACACCTGAAGAGGGATATCAGTGAGAAATTAATCTGGTGCTACAAGGCAGGCTTTCAGCAGTAGGCAGTCTCAGGCTCTATCAGCAGGGTTTTCTGTGTTGTCTTCAATCATGAAAGTTCTTTAATTTACCAGTCTTTGTTTCATTACAGTTAAGAGATAAACATGGGCCTGTTTTTGCCCAACAGCTGTACTGACTTACTGTACAGATACATGTTTGAGACAACATAAGCACTCACCACACCCCCAATGCTTTCCGAAAAGAATTCAAGTGTGGAATCAGCCAGAATGGGGAGGAAGTACACATATTGCAAAAAAGATTTGGAAAAATATTACAACTCCAAACCCCATTTTTTCCTGCTAACAGGCTATCCTTTCAGCAGTTAAATACACAACTGACCACAGGAATGGGCACTTTTTTGTGAATTTTGTTACATCAGTCTCACATGTCAAAATCCCACCCTGTACTTGCTCCCCCTGAGTTTAATGAGCTGATTGCCAAAGGCATGTTAGAGTGCCTTAGGAAGCTGTGTTCCCAGAGCTGGAAGTCCCCAGCTCCTCAGCTGGGATGCAGTGCCTGACCTCCACACATTCTGACCCCATGACGAAGCAGACTGCTATGGGTCTGACAGCACACAGGAGAAGGAGTCAGAGAAGGACTTGAGCTTGCAGACACATTGCTTTCGTCTCATCAGGAAAGAAAATTATTAAAGGGTACCTAAACTTGTGCCTCTGGGCAATTCATTTCTTTTTGTGGACAAAACAATTTTGAATCGAGAGACAGCAAGAAAAGAGTTTATGGGTTTGTTACAGGCAAGTCAGGAACCACAGACAAAAGAGCAAAGATGCTGTGAAAGAATTTTACAGAGTCCTTACAGGCTCCCTCACAGCAGCAGCATCTGCCCAATGCCCAGTGAGGAGAAATTAAGTTGTATATATATCTCTTATACATCTCCTGTGGAATAACAGTAGTTTAGGCTTTGGTTGCAACACATTATTCTAATGCCCAACACCCCCAAATTTGCAAGGTGATTGAACAGATGAAAAGATTTCAGAGTATTAATATGGCTTTTTTGTTTGGGGTCTTCAAGGTATCATATCCCCGGGATGAAACATGGACGTCTACAGCCAGAAAAGCTAGAAGCTCACTCTGCAAGATGTAAACATGCATTAACAGAGCACAAATACTCCTCCAAGGCACACACACAGTAATCCCATGCTCTACAATCCAGCATTCCTCCAATCCACTGAGAACCAAAACACAGGAAGCAGGCAGGAACCAGTTTGGAACCACAGTTTCCATGTGCGTCCTCCCTGCAAAGAGAAACAACCAAAGAGATTGTCTGGAGAGGTCTCCTCAGAGATGGAGGACAGACTTGGAAAAGCAGTAGCACCCTTCAGGATCATTTAAGTGCTTCAGGCCATGAAAAAACACGTCAGTCCTTAAAGTAAGGACGTGTTACACAGCATCTTCTTCCTCTTTGGCTTCACAGTTTGAGCAGATCAAGACTTTAGCAGATACCTTGTGAACTGCTACAGCTGGAGACTAAGGCTTCATTTTACAGCCAGGATTTCAGAGCTGCATTCAGAGACTACAAAGCAGTGGGTCTGGCTTCAGCAGTTCACAAGGCATCAGCTACTGTCATCAGATAGAACTTCAGACAGGGAAAAAGAACTATCTAACTTAGAATGAAAATTCCTATTAAGAAGCCCAGGAACTGAAACTCCATTCTCCTCAAACTAAAGAAACACAGTTCAAACAGAAAACCAGGTTCTCTGCCATAGATGCACAGTATTTGCTTCCAGCCTGGAAGTTAAAAAAACCCAAACAGCCTGGATCTTTAAAATTATTGGGAGACTTCTGGCTGTGGTTTCAGATTTAGCAACAGGGACAGCCAGGCTGAGCATCCATCCCTCTCTGTCCCAGTGTCCTGAACCAGATGGTTCAGTGATCACACAAAACACATCTGTTCAAGGAACAAGTTAAGCACATTTTACTCCTCCTGATTTCTTCCTGTGTTATGAAATGGTGCTAGGTGTTTGGGTTTTTTAAACTAAAAATTTATATCAAACTAGAAAGAAAGCAGACTTGAATTCACATGCAAAAGATGACAGCATTTATGCTTATTTTAATAATTCATGTTTTAACTACATCAGATAAATATACCTTAAATGTTTAAATTCACCTGGGCATGATTTACATTTTAAAACTGTTGCATCAAAAAGGAGATTTTGTCTGCAGGGAAGGAAGTGAACCTGTCTGAAATGTATGATAATCAGCTCTTGGAACTAGCAGATGCCATCATCTCAATCCTACTCTTTTATTCATGGATGAGCTTCTCTTGCTTTTTTACCCTGTTTTTTCAATTCCCAACTTGATTTCATTTGGTCATTAAAATTCAGAAATCAAAATAGCCTCTCTGTACTCCTTTATATATTCCCCTATGATGTCATGGTCACCAAAATTTGCTTTACTACTTCAAACAAGTTCTGTTTCTGAGCGTTCAGCCAGCAACCTCTACAAATTTAGTCGATGACTTTAAAACTTCAGCAGGATACACAGACTGTTTAATGAGTCCAGGTCTCATTAAGACAGCTACCACCATTTGAATAGATTGGATCACAATCAAAAATCCTACTAAGTACAACAGGAAAGATTTGAGTTTCAATTTTTTTTTAATAATAGATATTTATGCAGTCTGCTCTGAATGCAATACAAATATTCTTTAATGAAAAAGGGCTTTATATAGAAAAATCCATCAGAACAATACCACAGGCAGGCAGCCAGCCACAGACTTGGCATATATCTTGGCAGAGGTCAGTGACCCCAACACTGCTTCGTGTTGGTAAAGCTCCTTAGTTTGATCCCTCTTCTCTAGAAAATCTGCCAGGTTTTTGCATAATTCCCCCTTCTCTCCCAAGTATGCTGCCCTCATTCTCAATCCCTTAGTTAATTTTACGTCAACTTCTGGGAGAAACAATGGAGAAACCCCAGTGGGCAACAGCTCCCTGCAATCACTGCTCCAAAGTGCCCAGCAATTAGCAGTTGGCAAGAAAATGAGTTCTGGCACCAAATCCTTTGATTAATATAATCTTCTGAGGTACAAGGGAAATGGTGAAGTTGTCCAGGATCCTCCTCTAAGGCTTGCAACAGACATCTCCTTGGAATTGAGAAATCCAAGTTCAAACATAGCTAGAGTTGTATGGGGAGGGTCAATTTTACACCTGACTATCATCATTTTGACTGCAGTGCCCTAAAACTCGCTTCACCAGCATTTCTCCACAACACTATCACTGCACAGACCAAGGCATGAGTTAGTTATAGCACTGGAAAACTGATTCTTCTTTATCAGCCAGAAGAAAGCTACTTGCTCCTCAAGGCCTGGGGAGTTTAGGCTACACAGAGGTGGAAGACAGCAGTAATTCTTGCACTGAATTAATTTTTAACTTCACAAAGAAATGCTTAATCTTCCATGCAAACACTTTAGTGTATATGTAAGATCACATACAACATATGGGCATACACATACGGACACAACTGCTGGGCACACACAGTGACTGGTAAGATTCAGCATCAAACTGAATTATGACAAGTCAAAGATTATAAAAACTCTCAAAATCCTCACATGCCCCATTCAGTTGTGCTGCAGAAGGGATATGAAACACAGCTACACACAGGCTGATGGCAGACATTGACTTGTCTGACCTCTCAAAGAGGGCTGGGTTTCTCAGGGTAAAAGGAAGGGTAGAAAAGGTTCTACTTTAGTTTCACCCACCTTGAAAGTGTGTTTAATATCTCTTCTGTTACCCTCAGCTCTCCACACTGAAATGAAGAGTCTTAGTGGGCCCAAAAGGTGGCAGAGCATTCCAGGAATATGATTGCAACAGCAATATCCAATACTAAGATATGGTACTGACCCTTGAGTGATTTTCAGGGCCTTTTTTGTTTAAAAATGTAGGTTTTTTCCTGCATCACGAGTGATGGTCCCTACAAATCAGAGAATGTAATTTTTACACAACCCCAGAGAAGCTCTGACTCAGGGAAGAGTCCTTTCCCACTCCTGAAGGGCTGCGTAGCACACAGACCCCTGTTCCGAGCAGCCAGGCAGCTTGCAGGAAACCGAGCTCTGGCTACAAAGACTGGAATGTGTAATTCCATGAGCTTTTTTGGAATTTAAGTGGGAGGTGGATATCAGCCACAGTTAAAATTCCCAAACAGATGAGCTCTACAGCATGAAAGTGACTGCATGTGTGAACCCAGCCTTGAACCACAGGAAAATGATGAGTGGATGCTCCAGCAATTGGAATGAAGCACAGGGGTCAGGAGATCCTGCAGCTGACCCATCATCACTGGGGTTGCTCAGCATGGAGAACAGAAAGCTCCAGGGACACCTCATTGAGGCTTTCCAGTACTTAAGAGTGGGCTTATAAAAAAAGGAGAGAGAGGCTTTCTACATAAGCAGACAGTGACAGGATAAGGGGAATGGTTTAAAACTAAAAGAGGAGAGATTTCCTTTAGATGTTAGGAAGAAATTCTTCACTCAGAGGGTGGCCAGAGAAGTTATGGATAACCCGTCTCCCTGGAAGTGTTTAAGACTAGGCTGAATGGGGCCAGAAGCAACCCGGTATAGTGGAAGGTGACCCTGCTCAGGGCAAGGGGGGTGGAACAGAATGATCTTTAAGGTTCCTTCCAATCCAAATCTTTCTGTGCTTCCCTGATCCTGCATAAGTCTCCTCCAGACCCACGTTCTGTTGTCTTCTCAGTGCACCAATGCCAATTTATCTGGGCACAGACCTTCACTGAGCAACACACAGAGGCTTGCAGGAGAAGTCACAAAAACAAGAAAACCCTCAAGGCCACACAGGTGCTTGAAAGCTTCCAGCCTATCCAAGGGACATTTGCACCCCACTGAGGATGGCACAGGTAGCACCAACAGGCTGTCACATCCACTGCTCTGTTTAACACTGGGACTTTCTCCTGATGGACATGGCACCAACCAGATCAGTCATATCCCAGGGTCATCAGTAATAGAAGAGAGAGAAAACACAGGCAATGTTTCTCTTACTATTTAAATGTATTAATCTTCTATATGCATTGATTTTGGGCAAGTCAGCAAGTTTCTCCCCCATTAAAAATACACTCACTTCCTCTTTCTTTTTTTCAAGGATTTTAAACATACAAGAGAAACCATGGGAACATATTCCCGATTAACAAGGATTTTATTACAGGAAAGTAGGAGAGTAAAATCCAAGCACTGTTCCAGTCAATTAAACACTATTATTAGTGATGCTTACACACTAAGTTCTTGAAAGGTTCAACTGTGTAAGGTACAGCGCAACAAAGTGAATCACACAGGACAGGGCAGCTTCCAAAACTGTGTCCATGAAGACCTGCAAATGGGTTAGGTAAAACGGTATCCCCATTAGAATCACCACTGATTTTAATCAGTTGAGCACTGTAATAAGATTAGAAGTGATTGGGCTGAGTAGTGGGATTTAACCCATCCACTAATCCCCAGAATTTACTATTCACAGATCAAACCCATTAGCCCTTCAGAGCAGAATGGGCTTCATCCTCCTCCTGAAAGATGCAACAGTCAGAAGCAGTATGAGACACTTCGTAAAGGAAAGTGATCTTTAATGCTGTTAAACGAACACCTTTAATTCCTGCCTGCAGAGCTGTGTCCAGCTGGGCTGTTCACAAGCAAACAGCCTCACCCTCTCAGGAAACTGCCCAGAAAAACAGCAAGGTTTTGCCTCTGACCTGTCAAAACAAAGCAGAACAGGTTACTGTTGAGAGGGGAGACTGTCCATAAAGGAACATTTCAAAAGAGGACAGTGATCAACAGCTCAGAGTCCTGATGCACATCAGTGGCAAGTGGTGTCTGTCAGGGGCCTGTATTGGTACCAGTGCTAGTTAATATCTTCATTAATGCCACAGATGATGGGATCAAGTGCACCTTCAGCAAATCTGCAGATGACACCAAGCTGAGAGGTGCAGCTGACACCCCTGAAGGACAGGATGCCATCCATAGGGACATGCTGGAGAACTGGGCCCATGGCAACCTCAGGAAGTTTAATAAGATCAACTGCAAGGTGCTGCACCTGAGTCAGGGCAGGCCCTGCATCAATCCAGGCTGGGGCATGAGCAGAGGGGGAGCAGCCCTGCCCAGAAGGACTTTGGGGTGCTGTGGGTGAGAGGCTGGACATGAGCCAGCCATGTGCACTCACAGCCCAGAAACCAGCCATGTCCTGGGCTGCATGCAAAGCACCAGGGAGGGGATCCTGCCCCGCACGCACCACCTGCAGGGCTGCACCCAGCTCTGGGGTCCCAGCACAGGAAGGGCATGGGCCATGCTGGAGCACATCTAGAGGAGGACACTGAGATGGATCAGAGCCATGAAGCACCTCTTCCAGGAGGAAAGGCTGAGAGAATTGGGACTGTTCAGCCTGGAAAAGAGAAGGCTTCAGGGTGACCTAAACTGCAGCCTTTCGGGAGCTGAAGGGAGCCCAAAAGAAAGATGGAGAGCAACTATTTACAAAGGCCTGGGCTAACAGGACAAGGGGAAATGGCTTCAAACTCAAAGACAGTAGGTTTAGATTAGATATTAGGGAAAAAGGCTTTGCTGTGAGGGTGGTGACACTGGAACAGGTTGCCCAGAGAAGCTGTGGATGCCCCATTCCTGGAAGTGTTCAAGGCTGGATGGACCTCTGAGCAACCTGGTCTGGTGAAAAGTATCCTTGTCTATAACAGTGGTAGGACCAGATGATCTTTAGGTCCCTTCCAACCCAGGGCATTCTATAATTCTATGAAAAACTGTCAGGAACACATGTTTAAAGGTTCCTTTAAAAAAAAGGGTAAAACAAACAAAACAAGCCAAATCAGGATGGGCACTCACAAAAATTTGCTGCAGCCATCAAAGGATGAAATGAAAAGTATCACTTAGAGCAGCAAGCTGTGCAGAGTAATTCTGTGTTATGGCATTGCAGTAGGCAGATAAGACAAACCCCAGAAGGTGAAATACAGTAGAACAGCATCAATGTAGGGATGCAGAAATACTTTACAAACATAGGAGTATGTTTCTGAGATGGGGAAGAAGAGTGAATGGTTACATGATCAGTGAACCAGCAAAAAGTTATGAGCCAAAATAGCTACCAAGAACACCTGAGGTTGTTCCTCCAGCCCCTATCAAAAATCCCTACATTACTTCACTGAGCTTCACATGCCAAAACGTACCACTCCTCTGCCACTACCCCTTTCCTAACAGGAAAGGTTTAGCATCTTTTTAGATGCCTCCCAAGCCCATAATTCCTGTAGGCAACTCCCTGCTCCCCACTGCCTCTCAAATGAACCATCAGTTATCAAACTATGGACCCATTTCCATATTCATTTTGTGTACTAAATTTTTTTCAATTCTGCAATTATAAAGAGAGCCTCAGACTACCTGAAGCAGCAGAATCATGCAAGATCCATCAAAATAGCTGTTATTATTTTTGCAATTAGACTGGCAGAGGAAAAATAATTAAGTCTGAAGATTTACAAAGAAATAAAGCTGATTAAAAAAATTCCTACCTCTTTAACATGATCAAAAAGATCTGCAGAGACACAGTACCATATACCAGCAATCAGCATTGCCCAATTTCCTTAATTTTCTTGGAACACTGTGCTCCTTTTTTGGCCTGAATTTCAGAGTCCTGAGAAGGCTAAAAAGACAGGCTACTAATGGAACAGGTATGAAACACATTTCCAAGAAACGCTTGTTCTGCTGTTGCCTTTCAGCAACAGAATCTTTTCACAATGCATTCAATTTTCATTTGGCTACTGGATTGTGTGGGTGGCCACTGACCCAAGGGGTTTTCTAAGGACATCAAGAGACTGAAATCTTGGGAATTGGCCTCTCTGTATGAGTCACCAAGGCTGAAGGAGGCAGTTTGGGGCTGCTGTGTGCCCTGAACACTGGGAGAGCAGACTCTAACATATTTATTGCTGAGACATATCAGAAAATGCAATTAAGATGCAAACTTTTTCCCTTAAGTCAAGATTTTATTTTAAGGCTTAAATGAGCCTCAAATATTGGACTTACTGGAAGCTCTGAGAAAGAACCACAGTGAGTGTAAGCATGTCTGACAGGGTCAGAACCCAGTTGCAGAGATTGTTTCCCGTTTTCTGGATGCTTCCCATTTACTTAACTTCAATCTATCAGGCACAGACCAGGACTAAAAGGCTGATTACACAGACTTTCCACATTATGGAATGGTTTTCAGGTTATAATTAGGGACAAGGTTCACAGACATGAGGATGGCAGGACTGAAGTTCAAGTCTCTGCCTCAGCACCTCCCCCTGCAGCTCATGCTCCTATTCCTCCCAAGAGGGGTTGTGCTGTTCCTCCAGAGGCCAGCCAAATCCAGCCCTGGGCACAACCAGAGAGCCCACTCACACATCCACTCCTGAACACAGCAAGCCTAAGGAGTTAGGAATTACCATGTTGAATGGTTACAGAGACTGTCACAGGACAGCCACTCAACACCACAGAGAAATGGAAACTGCTAACCTTAAAGTATAAGGTGCTGTTCACATCAAATATTTATTCCAGGGAGGTTCAAGATGGCAGTTTCATTAGAATACTCACCAGATCAAGCTTTCAGTGCTCTCCACTTCACATCCATCCCATGCAACTGCCATTGGTGGTCCTCTGTGCCTTTTCAGGACACTTGTAAGCACTCATTCAAATGTATATTGTGAAGGCAAAATGCCAGTAAAACACACAAACCCTCACCTGTCCTTCTGGAGCATCTCTCCCCACATGCAGTCACAGCTCCAGAGAGTGCAAGGTCTCCCCTACAGGACATGGGGCCCAGATATGGCACCCAACATGCCAGAGTAAAGAGGATGACAGAGCAGCCAGAATGGATCACACAACTTCAGCAGGTCCTTTGGATATTCAGCATTTTCACTCTCTGATTAGCAGTATTTGATCAGATGCAATAAGTCACTGGTGAGTGGGATTTCTATTTATTTATCCATTATGCAAACTTTTCAAATTCTCTCTCTGCAACATTTAAAATTCAGCTAGTCCAAGACCTGACTTATGCCACCATCTGTGCTGTTTATCTCCAGTATTTCATTTTAACAGAACAGTGATTTGGTTTTTGCATTACAAAAACAAGTGGAATTTGACAAAACAGAGGACTCATGACAATGAGGATAAACCTTATTTTGCAGTTTGGAAATTGTAGGACCAAATGCACTAATAATTCCAGATCAAGATGCTTAGAGGAAGGAGTCAGTAGTTTTTCTTCCAACCTTTCCCAGCTAACAACCATAATACTATAGAAAGCAATTAGCTGGAAACTAACAGACAATTGACATTTTAAAACCCCCAAACTGATTTTTTTCAGTAAAGTAACTCTAATGCTATTATTCACAGGCCAGAATCCTTTCTCACAGGCAAGCAGGAAGGCAAGCTGGATAGGCACTGCTCAGGTTTGCATCCTCTGGGACACAGCAGCACTCCCAAGCCATGAGTGACCATTCACCAGGGAAATAAGCCATCTCTTCGTTACTAAAGGGATTCAGCAGATTTGGAACATTTGCATTTGGTGACTTGTGGGTCCAGACAGCCACAAACCTTGAGGAAACAGGAAAGCACGGGAATTTCTCTCCATGCCTCTTCCCTGTAACTCTGTTTTTAGCAGTCCCTCCCTGAAAGCTGTCCACTGATCAGCTGGAGCAGGGACTGCAGTCTGCAGCCACAACCTACAGCTCATTATACTGGAGCAAGGGAAGAAGCATTTGGCCACCAGTTCAGTGTCAGCACGTGCCTGTGTCCCTGCAGTGGCCCCAAGGCAGCAGGGAAGAGGAGTGAGCAGCCTCCTGAGACAGCTCTGCTGCCCTTGCCATGCTTCCCCCATCTCCCAAGGTATCTCAGCTCATAAGATCACTTACAGACAGCACAAACACTGTTGGAGACTTTTCCCACTGAAATCCTGGGTGATTCAATGTGAGACCAATCTTCATGGCTCTCCATCATCCCTAATTTGGAAAACCACTGCTCCCAAAAAAGTCTCCTTGTAGCTATGGAGTCTTTCCCCAGACCACTGAGACTGCACCCTGAGGCAAGGCAGGCAATAGCCTGCATCCTGTACCTTTACAGCACAATACTTTATTCTAGGGTAAGCAACCCTTGATGCTGTAATAAACATAAAGGTGCCCTCACAGATTGGCTTTATCAACCCCTCCAGAGTGGCTCTCAGATGCCAGGTTGTGAACCCAGCAGCAGCAGAACAAGTACACACATCAAATCAGGGGAGCTCTCAATTGCCTGAAAACACGTACCTGGAGAGGTACTGTGGTCTGATGCTGCCTCAGAAATAGCTCAAGAGATAACAGAACTTATCTGGTCCAAGGCAAGTTTTCCTACTGAAACATAACCTGGCTTAGGCAGAGGCCAAGCATCGCCTTTCCCTTACATGCACCTGAGACCTCTCCTTTCTGCTTTCAGTGCCCATGTGCCTCTGACACTAAAAGAAGTTTACATACTTAATGTTGCAGTGGCTGCCAGAGGATGAAATAACATCCTGACAGCAGAATTACTACAAAGAACACATTCATAATCCACAGAGAAGGCAAAGGTTGCTCAGAGGTCAAAGTACCCTGGCATCGCCCACATCACTTAGGGACAACACTAGAGAAGGTGAGCAATAAAAGCACAAAGAGCATAGTATATTAAAAAAAAAAAAAAAAAAGTTGACATCCATAGTGGACAGAATGTGTTTCTTCAGAAAACCTAGATAAAACAGTCAGTGTCAATTTTCACCAGAACGATATTTCTAGATAGAAAAATGAGACATCATTTGAGTTGCCCTGACTATAATGTACCTCGGGTAAAAAAACCACAGCACAAATGGACAGCAAGAGCTTGCTCTGGTTTCAAAGCTACCAAGCATCACTCTGAAAAATGTACAATGGTGCCAGGCAAACCAAGAGACAAATGAACTTGATAACAGTCACAGAAAGTTTACTCTTAGCTCTACAAGATTGGAAGTAGAGGAGGGTCCTTTGGAGACTGAAAACAACCCTAAATTGTTAAACTTGTCATCACTTCGAAGTTCACCAGAAAACTACACCAAGACACAAAGTCTTGGGAGAAAGAGACTAAAGGAAATTATCATCACCATCTGCTTCCAGGCAAGAGACAAGCCCTACAACACCATACTCCCAGCTGCAGATCCCAGACAGGGCTGGAAGTATCCATCAGGCACATGCAAAGAGCATGTCTAAAGCAAAAAACAGGACACAGTGACAACTCAACCCAGGACAGATCTGCAAGACCCTGCAGCTTGTTAGCCTAAGTAGAGCAGCAGATTAGCACAAGTAGACAGGATGTGATAGCTTCAGGGCCATGGCAGTCAGGAAAATCTCAGCACGGGGATCTCCTGCATTTTGGGTTTTTAAGATTAGCCCAAGGAAAGTCAGCTCAGCTCTCCCTGTAACTGCTGGTATAAAAATAACCCATCTTCTGTCAAACAATACATAGCTAAACCTTGTTATAGGTTGTGTCATACTCCCTTCAACTATGGTCTTATGCCCTGGTCTGCATTTTTGAAGACAAGTCACAAAGTCCTCAAGGAAGACAATGAAAAGACATGACTAAGCAAGGAGAAGAATTTTAAAATTAATGCACATTAACTAGCATTGATATTAAAAGAGGAGAGAAATAGAGGGGAAGGAAATAAATAGAAAGGGAGGTACTACTTATCTTCTTTTCAGAAGATAAATGTTCATTTACTAAGTGGGGAGGTAAACAGGAATTCAGCCAGAGAAGTCAAGAATGACCACATAACTACACATGGACTGAATGAGGACAATGATGGTCACTATTTACCTAAGACACTGAAACTACCCACATTTGGATATTTAAAGTACAGATTCCAATTATTTCTAAAATAATATTTTCCCCACATCTGATGGTAATAGAGCAGATTAACAAGGTATTCTACTTGGCCAGTACAGAAGTCTAAAGAAGCAGGCACTGTACTAGCTGCAGGCTCAACCTATCTTGAGCCAAGATAGCACTTTAGATTACCTTCAAATCCTGCCTTCCTAAATGCTTTTCCAAATGTACTCGTTTTCCTCTCATGTTTTTAAAATAAAGCATGATAGCAAGGTCAAAACAATCAAGGAGGTAGGCAGCTACAAATACTAAAGCCATGGATGAGAGTGTCCCAGGATACTGTGGAGATAAAGTTAAATGAGTTAAAAGAATAAACTGAATGGATTGAAGGAAAATAAGTTTGTTGAATGCTGCTAAATACAAGGATGCTGCTCCTGGAAAGCCTGGAGGCACAGAAGGTGCAGTGGGATGCATGACTGTACACACAGTGTGACCTGGGAACAGCTCAGCAAAGCAAAGATGTGACTTTGACCTCACCCAACTTCATCCAGCCACCCAGGCTCACTAACCTGGTGCTGGTGGTGCCAGAGGAGCCCATCACAGCTTACCACACTGCTTCAGTACACTTGGAATAGTTTTCCCTGTTCAGTGGCCCTGAACACTTAACAAAACATTTTGTACACTTCGCAGGCACCTTGAACACTATGTCCAGATTGAAGTATTTTATATTAAATGTTAATACACTTTTTGCCTCTGAATACTGAGCAGGGTAGGCTATGCATACAAAACAAGCAGAACAGCAAATAAGATTTACTACATGTTTAAATACTGAATAAATAGGACCATATATTTTTCATTTGTAATTCCAATTTCCAGCTTGACCCACACTGCCTTTGCAGCACAAGCACAAGATTGCAAGCACCAAGTTATCCAAAAGGAGCATGTGCTGCTTATTTTGATCTTAATTTTAAGCAGATTCTGAATCTGAACAGATTTTCAGAGAACATTAGTCACTTGCCTTGATCCTGCACAAAACAACAGTTTCTTGATGGAGAAACAGGAATGGGGACAAGTTCTGTGGAAAGAAACTCAATCCAAATTTGAAGGTACCACGAGATCAACAAACAGGCATTGCTACAGGAACCCTGAAAAGTTCGCCACAACTTCAAGAGAAAAAATGGTACATTTTAAAGAAAATTACCCTATCATCAAAAAATAAATACACAGCTTCTTACAATAGCTGTGACTCATATATAAGCTATATTTTTGCATCAGGGTTCTTACCCAAGTTGATATATTAAAATGTCCATTTATTTTTAATGAATCTGGTTATCCTCAATGTCACTATTTTATTTGGTACTTTCCATTATTTGCACTTGATGTCTGGGCTGCACTAGCCAGAACACATGTAAGTCTGCAAGTTTCAAACATCTCATCTGCCCTGGGATCCTAATTAGTTTGCAAAATAGACTTCCCTGCTGTGTAAGAAAAGTCTGAAGTCTGAGCTAAGTAACAAGGGCCCCACTTCAAACAAAGTTACTCTGTTCATATGAAGGTTGTTGAAATGCACAGACATGAAGATCCAAATCTCTCACACTAGAGACTACTCAAACCCGTGGGTTAATGGCCCCGTTCCATGGCATCATCACTATTTGTATCAGGCATGGCGTGTGCTTCAGAACAGGCTCATTTTATGTACCAGAATCTCAATTTTGTTCTTGTATAGTCAAAAAGAGAAACTGTCTCTAAATGCAGTGAGTATTCTCTTTCTCAACAGATGGCAACAAAAAATACAACATGGCTTATGAGTTAAACCAGAGTCTTCTCTTACGCAGGAATAGTCAAGAGCATTATAGCCAACATCATCCTGAACACAGCAGTCCACAGCCATGCATCCTATGATATCCTCTTCTGATTTGGAAATTCCTGCCCACTGCAGACTTTCAAACACGTCAAGAGTCAACAGAGCACTGCAAGAAGTTGTTTGTTTTTTTTTTTTTTAAAAAATGCATTCTGCCTGTACTGATGTTAGAGCAGTCACAGTGCTTCTAACACAGCAGACAAACACCAGAGCTGCAGCCCCAGCACAAAGTCAGCACTGTGTGCAGTCAAATATATTGTTTTAATAAATATAAATTAAAAAGTTCTAAGATGTGGTAAACTGCTGCTTCACACAGAACTATGCTTTTAAACTGAATGAAGGGAAACTGATTGTTTCCCTTCTCATTTTGCAGAAGCATTAAGGATCTCCAACAATAAAAAGGTGAATTTAGCAATTCTAGGACAAAGCTTTGTGTTTCAATTAATACACATATGCCAGCAGCAGAATTTCATTGTAAGGTCTTTATGAGTTTTTAAAAGCATGTTATAAGTAAGTGGCCATACCAGGCCTTTCCTCTTCCTAGATTTTTTTTTTAAAGCTTTGCACAAATAAGGACAAATAATGTTTTTTGCATTCAAATAGGCACTATGGGAGTCCTTCAGAGAGCAAACACCAGCCCACATCAAATTTAGGAACCTGTAATTTTAGAGACAGAAAAAAAAATTTCACAATTAATTAAATTATTCTAAATTCACTTTGGAATAACTGACTAACTTCCTTATGTCTGGATTGTACTTCCAGTTCTTAAACCAAGGATTATGCTCTGGTTTATAGTGTAGGATCAGAATGCTCCTGGAGTTTTGCAATTCACTAACATGCACTCTAGGTAACACATTAAAAGACTTTAGTTTTGAACTCAAGAATATTGTGGCTGGGAAAGAAAACTCAACGTTCATTAGTTTAATGACATTCTGGAGCCAAATTCACTGTCAGCTGTTATGTAATCTTCCCCTTTGATTTCCCAAGGCAAGATGACATGTGCAGCCTGCCAAAGACAAGTTTTCATATTATTTAACAGTTGGAATAATGTGCATGACAGGGATTGAAGGCAAAAGAGCAAATTAGCTTTTAAATGAAAAATAATAATGGGATAGAAGTTAACAATGGTCTCTGCCTGGCTGGGAAGTGTTAAGTTCTCCATGCTGAGTCACCAAAGAAAAGGTCAACAAGCAGAGCCCACTCTCAACCAACCGAACACCAAGGAATTCTTGCCTTAATTACACGTGAACTGAATCAACTTGAACAAATCCTTACAAATGAGACCTTCTATAAAAAAAGAAAATTGAGAACTTGGTGGAAAACCAGCCACTGGCAAAAGCTACCTTGACACATTCATATCAGAAAATATTACTGTTGCCTCAAAGACATCAAATCAAATATGCCCCAATTTGTTTTACAGTAAATTTGGGAATGACAGGACACAAAGCTCTGTCAGCACACAAAAACATGACTCTGAAATTGCTTAGAGACTGTCAGGCTCGCTTGGCCAAGCTAGACAACGCTAAGAAAGACCACAAATGTTGACATGAAGTGAATTTCTAGGTATCTCAGTTGTAGAATTTTATATATTTTGCTGTTCATAGCAAAGTCATCCTTGTAAACTAGCAACCTTTAAAAGAACAAGCAAGGCAGAAGCGTGGATTTACTCTGGTGGTGCTGAACCAAAGGCTTCAAAGTTCTGCTTACTCAGTCACTCTTGCACTTGGGTACCACATCTAACTGGAAACACTTTGCAAATTGGTTTCTCAGGCTGGGGGTGACTTAAGATTACAGTGAGTAAACCCACTTAATTCTGGCTCTAATTTCTTCAGAACACTAGAGACTCATTAACCAGTAGTGCAGTAAAGAACATTTGTGCCGTAACTTGCTGCCTAGGCAACAAGGGACTGTATTTATCAAGCGTGAAATTAGCATCAGAAAGTAGCTCCTATGGAAATTAAGTAGAAACTGTTGTAGCACTGCACCTTCCCTCTGAAATTTGAACAGTTGTGATGCCCTTCTAAAAGAACTGAAATATTTGGGTGGGCTGGGGGGAAAGAATCCTTCCTCTGTTGGAGAGGTGACAGTAGCTCCCATTGAAGTACCTAAGAGTCACAGTGGTGTAAATTCAACTAGAGAATTAATTAGCAATTCTGTAATAACACACTAAAACCCAAACAGTAAGTGAGAGCCAAACTGAAGGTCTGGAGAGGAGGAAGGGACTAAGTTTTTGGTATATTGGAACAATGTATCATATTTGCTTTATCTATCTTCTTAATTTTCCCAAACACCTACTCCCAGCTGAAATTCAACACATACTTTGCTTGAAGCCTTACCCGCAGGTAGCCTGGCAGGAGGATTAAAGTGTTTTAGCTAATTAGACAGAGACACTCTCAGCTCTTTTCCAACAGGGAAGTTTTATGAACTTCCACAGCAAAAGCCTTCACACAAGACCCATTTCTCCACCGAAACAGAAGAAAAGCTGAGCCTGTCCTGCTAAAGAATTTCATGGTTCATCCTTGGCCCACTCCAACAGACCCAGTGAAAAGCTCACATTGACTGGAAAATGAAAGAACTCTCAATATCAGCATGTCATACACTTAATTCAGGACACAGACAAAAACCTGCTCTATCTCCCTGTGAGGCTTCATGGAGGACCTGCTTCTAAAACCTTCATCTTTTCCTAAGCATTCTTGGTTTCAGCCATGCCTTTCCTGGATCCTAGATGACTCTGGGTCCTGCTGATTTATTCCCTATTCCCACTGGCACTGCAGCCTGGCCAAATGCACAGTCAGACTATGGAAAGTGTAATGGGGTTAAGAGAAGGGAAAAAACCATTAGTGACTTCAAAGCCTTGGCAGAATAGTTATTTTGCCAAACCAGACCTGCCAGACCTGCTGACTATGCCTGATGAGATTAAAGTACACCCCATGAACAAGATTTGTTAGAACATACTGGCTCCACTGGGAAAGCTATTCCCTGGCCCCACTAAGTGTCTTCTCATTACTAACCTACTTGCAAAAAAAAAACCCCAAAAACTATGCAAAAGCCTTATGCCCCCAAAGACAGAAGTTCCCATGCAAAACACCACACAGGAACATGGTCTGTAAAACTGGACAAAAAGGCCTTTGAAATACCAGAGATCTGATGATCATTTGAAAGTGTCCACATTTGCAATCACACATCACTGTGAATGAACACCACCACCAGGCCTGAACTGAAATAGCAGACAAACATCTGCATTAAGTATCATTAGCAAAGTTGTTTTAAGTTTCAGCAAGACTTACTTGCTGAAGTATCCTAAGGTGAGTGGGACAAAATTGGACCTACAGAATGCCTGAAACTCAGGTAGAAGCTTGCTTGCCTAAGAGGGACTTCTCATACATAAACCAAAAAAATATTACAATTGACTTTAAGTCACACCAAAATCTATGTTTCTTGCAATCAAGTATGATCACATAGATAGTCACATAAGCAGAATGCTGGCACAGATGTGATCCCAAAGATCAGAGAGCTGAGGAAGCTGGGATGCACACAAGAGGACAGAGCTGTGGTGACACAAGCAGTGAACTGCAATCAGGGTAGGTGTGTGTTCACAGCTCATTAACTCCCTGGGTAAGTGCCTATATGGAAACTCTTCCCTCGCAGTGACACAAGGCAGCCAGCTCCACTTCTGCCCAGGGTCAAGCTCTGTTGCAATTAGCATGTTATTTATTTATCCCCAGTGAGCTGCCTGTGCAGGCCTGCCACACGAAACAACAGCCAGTGCTTCTCCTGGTGTAACAGCTCAGGGTAGCACATATCCTAACAGAGGCAAGATCAAACCATTTTCACTCTGTTCAACAACTGCTTGCATTCGGTTAGAAATGTGTCAAACACGCCTTTTTTTAAAGGAGGCTGTAACAAAATGAACACTTTTCCACAGAGCTCCTTGTTTAAGGAAATGCCAACAGATGAAGGAGCTGCAGCAAGTTGCCCACAGATGGCAATGCCTGCAGAAGGACCAGAGAAGTGATGTGACAGGCTCTGTTCAGAACAGGGCATGGTGGTTACAGCAGCTAAAGACTCATCCTGAAAGGCAGGAAAGCAGCTAATACTGCTCCAGTTGTGTAATCTCCCCATGTTCTCCCTGAGAAAGGCAGCAATGCAGTAATGAGCAAATCATCCCTCTTCTCCACCTGCACTGCCACTGAAGCCTTGTTTAACAAGCACAGAGCATCACTTTTAAACCACAGTAACAGAGCAGAGTTATGCCCACAGCTTCAGCAGTGCTGGATGGGTTTTCTGTAGAAATATCTGTAAGAAGTGTGATCAAAGATCACCCCAGCCAAGAAACTCTTCTCTCCCCAGGGCCAACAGCAGATGCCAAGGGAACAGAAGCACACAGCAAGCAGTCAGCAGCCTTCCAAAGGATGCTCCTCCAGCCCCCAGCAATTCAGTTCAGAGGCTATTGCTGATATTTCACTAATAGCAGAAATTAGCCCACAGAATTTTCCTGCTCTTTTTATAGTGTACTGCAAATGGTAAGAGCAAATGAAGGTTCAAAATATATGTTGCTGGCTAACAGCACTGGGCAACTCACGTCCAACATTTCCATACAACAATAGTGAAGCAAGGTTTAAAAACTTCAGTAAAAATTAGAAGTGTGACAGCAATTTCACTCAATAAAAGCAATGAGCACACCCATAAAGACTACCAAGAATCATAATCACAAATGCAAACAAGGACCACTCCCAAGATATTTCACCAGGATTTACTCATTATCTTCATTTTTTTATCAGAGTACACCATTTTAGAATCTGTTATCATTGGCTCCTTTCTCCTCACCACAGTAGTGATGCCAGTTTTATAACAGAAATTCTCCTTAGCTACCCTGCACAGAGAAAGCTGGATTTGATTCTGAGAGCCAGTCTAGAATGTCATTAATTGAACAGACAACACCAGTAAAACCTAACAGGTGTTAAACAGATTTCAATTTTGATAATTTCTTCCTCACCAACAATATCCTTCTTAGAGATCAATACAGTCATTACAGAAAACAATACAAATCTATTCTCTGCTGGGCTTGGGCTCCATCACATTGTGAAGAACTATTGATATCTGCCCATGTTTAAGAATAGCAATAACCTTACCTTTATACTCAGGAAATATTAATGCAAAAAGGAAATAAATCTTTAGGCTTAATTAGAAATTGTGGTTGACCCCCTACACCCAGATTACCTTCCATCATCAACAAGTCTCTCTCTGTTTCCTTCCTGGTGCATGTGTACCTATCAAACCAGCCCCACGTCCAACAAAAACCTTGCCATTCCATAACAGCCAGGACTTCGATGTACTTAGACTTGTACATCCAAGCATGCAGAGATACTTGAAGCTGCAACACTGCTGAGAAGTGTGTGCTGATGGGCAGGGGAAGAGAAGGTAGGTACAAGCGCTGCCTGACAGCAGGAGGAAATGCCAGAAGCAAAGCCACATTCCAAATATCAGGTAATCATTTTCCTTATTTAGGTCAGGGGAATCAGCTCAGTCACATATTGTGAGCCTGCTATTTTTGTGCAGACCAGCTTTCACACTGAGCAGAGACACTATGCTTCCTGGGTTTTGTTTTTTTAAAAATAATCCTTAAGAAGACACTGATGCCAATTCCAACACTTAAAGCATTACACAGGTCAGGCCATCTGTTTCTTGACTTGGAAAGGGAGGAGAGAAAACTGGATAAAAACACTTTACCCTGGCCTTTTACATAAATGTAAAGCAGAGAAATACTTTGCAATAAACCCCAAATTAGTTAGCACATTGCCTGTGTTTCCTCCTAATCCCACTATGAAATATATTCAAAGAAAGAAAATAAGCAGTAATGAAAGCACCTCAAGAATCTATCCAAGAAAATGACTTCTCAAAAGCCAGCTTATGAATCAGGATTTTTACCTCTACAAAATTTGTCAAGGTCAGATGTGTTTTAGTTTGGGGTTTTTTTTCTTAGGTACTGGGAGAGTTCTTAGTAAAAACCAAGAGAAGACCAAGTGGAAGGGAGAAGAGAATCTGTTGGGAAAAAGTGCAAACCTAGCACCACCAATTCTGGTGTCCCTCAAAACCTAAATCTAGTACAGACTTTCTCATGGACTGCACATGAAGCTGGATCTAACAGAGGAAGATGCAGCTTTTCTCATGATGAAAGAAGAGCTAGCAAAGGACAGTACTGTTCCTCCTCAAACAGCAGCAGTGTTTGTCACACATCAACAACTCAAACATGCATTGAAACAGTTATTGCTTTCTCATATTTCATGACCAGAGAATTATAAAAAGCAGTTTTACTGTGGCTTGGGTTGCTTGAGATGCAGTGGAAATGGTTTTTGGCCATGTGGGGTCACATTTCCATAGCAGAAATGCAGGTATGTCTTCATCTCTACTAGAGCTCTCACTCCAGCCCTGGCATCCACCCTGTCTTTCTAGATCTGTCCACCCACAGGAACCATCCAAGATTCCTGGTATTTATGGATCCTACCTCCTTGAGTGGTGAGCAAGTTCATCCCACAATCAAGAGGAGGAACTAAGCTATACTGAATTAAAAGGAAGATTTGCTATCAAGTTTGATAGATCATTTAATTTGATTTCTTAGTCAAGAACTGCCTGCAGAAAATCAGGAAAACAAGGCTGGAAATAAAGTCAGAATCAGAAATGCCAAGCTGGTAAGACTATCAAGTGTAAACACTCTTTTTTTCCCTCCTCTCCCAGAAGATTAAAATCACATAATTTTAAGTGCATTTATAAGAAGATCTTAAACCAAGGCCTTTGGAGAAGTGGGCTCTCAAAGTCCTTACTTCAACCCACTCAAACCATATTCAAACCATATCTAAGCAATCTGATATTTAAATCTGATTGCTTAGAAAACAAACGAGCACATTTTCCCCACAGTTTTAGAGACTGCTATGCAGGAATTCAATAGCATCTAGGAGGTTAAAAACATGTTTTCCATACACTTCTCTGCAAGAACAATGAGGGCAGTGCAGAGCTAACCCAGGGCTGAACAGCAAAACAGTCATATCTGCAAACGTGCACATTCTTGGCTATAGCTGTTTACAGGTTTGTGATTCATAATTAATACCCCCAATGAAAACAACTACTCGTGTCTGAAAGCCCTAAAGCCACAACGAGCTAATTACTAATAAAAGCTCCACAGTCTCAGTTAAGCTGTGGGAATGCAACCAGGCCCAGCAAATACTGCAATGGTGGCAAAGCTTGGACACTCGAGCTACTTTTTGATAAACCAGTCTCAGTTTTGCCCCTTCCCCTTTCCTTTCCCATCAAAAATAAAATATCTTCCTCCCAGTACAACACAAAGGAAGATGAAGAGACAAGACAGCCAAAGCAGGAAAAATGAAACAAAATAAAACACAAAATCCCCACAGCCAGGTGTCTCATGAAAAACTGGGGAGCTTCAGGCAGCCATCGCCTGTGGTCAGGCTGGCAGCAGCAACAGGACACCAAACCATGTGAACTATTTAGTGCAAAATAACAAGACCACCCAGTGCAAAACAATAACTAAAGAAACCACTTAGTGCAATACAACAACCAAGAGGTGCTGTGCAACATACATACTGGACCTAAATGTTGCTTTTTCCAGGAAGAATTAATAAGCTGGTTTGAGAACTACAGATTTCTATTTTTTAATGACTCTTAAATTTTTAATTTCCAGGGGCAGAAAGGCCAGACGCAGCTACTATTCCAGAAGTGTAACAAAGACTTCCTGACATATTTTTTCTCAGTTTCTCTCACACACTTCAAGTTTCTTTACAGCCCCAGCAGATAGTAAAGTAAGTTTTCCTCTGTTTGAACTCTTTTAGATTTACAGATAGAAGTGCCAACATGGCTCTTAAATAAGAAACCAGGTAGAACTTGGTCTAATGACCTGAGACTTCTCCATAAGGGATCTGACAAAGTCAGAAATTGCATCACCAGGGTGCATGGCAAAAATGTAGCTGCTGCCTGTACACTGGGGAAGTCTAGTCCCATCAGGCTGTGATTGGGATCAATAAGCCAAGCAGATGCATGGCATGCCTTGTTGGAAGCTCAGCACACATAACTAGAACATAATTTGGTTTACAAAAATCAGTATGGATAGAAGTTTCAACACACTGTTTGCAGACAGTAATAGCTGTTGTGCTTATGTTACTAGGCAGTCAATCTACAAAGAGAAAATTCAACAGTGTCAGGACCATCTAGCCCTTGGGCTGTGCCTTTAAGCAATTTCGGTAGCAAGGGAAGTGAAGTGTTCTTATCAGCCAGGAGCGGCTGTCAGGGCCGGCCACGCTCTGCTGAGCAGCGCAGGCTCTGCTCACCCAGCCCCAATTAGCAGGGAGGGTAGCAGAGATGTTCCAACCCATCATGAGATGATTATTACTGCTAGATCACACCAGCAGCAATTGTGTCAATTAACAATGAGGCTGACTAGAGGTATTTGTTCTGAAATTTGGGATTACAAGGTCAGGACAATGCTCTATTAGCATCAAATCTCAAAGGTCATCTTTATTTTCCTGCTGGCTTGTGTATGACTGCTGCCAAGCTGTAAAGCAGCAGTGCTTTCTGAGGGGTCTGATTTGTACTTTGGTGCTGCTGCTGAGTGTTTGGTGGATGAAGAAAAGGAGTCAGGAAAAAAAAAGTCAGCCATAGCTCTTGCAAAATTCAAGCAATTCACAAGAACAAGCTGCTATGTATGGGCATAAAACAGGGACAACAGACCAGATGTGAGTAGTGAATATTCATGTAGCTATTTCTGTTTAAAAATAGGTCCTTAAGCACAATGTAAGTTGACTGACTCTAATAAATCCCCCCCCTTTGAAAGAATAACCATTTCTGACATTTAAAAAGTTAGTCTTGTTCACTAGTGCATTCAGACTTTGTTTGTTTGTTTTCTTTTAATCAATAGCAATTGCTTCCTGAAGAAGAACTGCTGTAAGTGTTTTGGAGGATTCACATCTAAGTGTTTTGAGAGTTGGGTGGTCAAAACAGCATAAGCTTGGACAGCCACAACAGGAATTGCCACTGCAGCACTTTAGTTATGACTAAAAGGCCTCCACATGCTGTGACCAGACCTAATTCTCTGCCACAGGAGGAATTTGTGGGAATTGAGGGAAAAGAGCAGGTGGCAACTCTTGCTTAAGACACAGCATTGCTATGCTCCCTTTAGAGCAAGACTTAATATTTAATATCCACAGAAGCCTGTTGGTCATTATCCAGTAAAAAAGAAGTGTTGCTTTTAAATTCTCAGGCACATGAAAATTTCACAAGTGTAAAATTAACAGGTCCCTTTCAGCAAGGCTACAGAGCATTCTAACACAGCTCCCACACCAGCTGCATTCAGAACCCACATGTCTGATGTGAAATCAGTCCAGAAGCATCAGGGTGAAGATGCATCAACTCCTTCCTCTTGTGCACAATCCTCAAACATTATCAGTATTGATCTTTCCTTCAAGTCAGACAAAAATCTAGACCATCTCCAGACTCTTAAGTAAGAGAGGCCAAAAGAGCCAGAAACACAACACAACCTTGCTATGAGACAGGCTTCTGTCACAGCAGATTTTCAGCCCTATTGACAAAAAAGGCAAGGAGCTTTGCTGTACTTGTGTTCAGAAAGGCATGAAATATGCCTTCCTATTTGATGTGGGATATCAAGGTTAATTTACAAGCTGCCCTAACGAAGTTCTGACCACGAACATGACCCTAGCCCACTTGTAAACATGAGTACATGTGAATGACTGGTATAGCTCCCTCCAAGTGGTTTGAAAGAGCAGAAAACTGGAAGCTGAGAGAAGCTTCCCTTATTCCAAGGGGCTTAGAATAGATGCAAATCTTAAAATGTTCATCAGCACTTTTCCTGTCCTCAGTACTGACCTTACCACTGAAGCACCAGGACAATTTGGAAAAGCTGCTCAAGACAAGCTGTTAAATCATCTGGAGAATGCCTTAGAGAGTGGAATACACCAGGTTTGTCCCCTCCCCTACCTTCCCATACAACACAAGGCTGCAGGCAGTGTTTCACTGAGCAATACTGAAGCCACAAAGAAATCTTATAAGATAAAGAGCAGGAATAAATAGTTAAAGAGGGTCAGTTTTCCCTGGTTGTTCCTTATCAATAGTCAAGCTGTAAGCTAAGGAGATGCATCCTTAACCTGCAGTGCTGACTGCCAGACCTTTTCCATTCTGAACTCTAATGTAACTATTACAAGAACTCATCCATTAACATCACAGATACTATGCAGAAGTCATCATTTGAGACTGCTTTGCTTTTGAGTGACTTCTTGCTCTGCTTGCAGCAGATCATGTGAAGTAGATGATCAAGTCTGGCAAACTGGTGACATTGCTATGGATTTGATATTGTTCTGGTATAACACAACACAGATAAGACAAATGAAAAAAAAACCCTTGTTATTCTTAAATAGATTTCTTAATTTCAGTTAGAGTTTATTTTTTCCTCAGCTTAGCTTCATTAGTCAACATATTTTATAACAGGAAGAGTCAGTGGCTGACAAGCTGCTTGAAGGCTGTCCACGGAGTTCAGTGGTTTTGACAGGAAAAAAGTTTATAACTGCTTGGTAAAGGCCCGATTTTAAACAATACTCACTAAAAAATTAAGACACATGGTTACATGCTATACAAGGCACAAGTTACATGCTGCCCTTTTTTTCCAAATCAAAGAGAAAAGGTGAGTTACTTACTTGCCTTTTTTTTTTTAATGAAGAGGGAGTTGACTGACTACAAAATCTAGAGCAGTGAGATACTTCAGACAGTTTTAGCTGAAGATTATGAAGTCTGCAGAGCAAGAGCACCTTTTTTATTCCTATGGGAGGCCTGACTGACTGTGCAAGTCTGGGGAGAGGATTAAGGCCCATCATTTCCATGGATGGGTTTATTATTTGCACATGTAATTCCATGAAAACCCTTGAGCATATGATTGCTCCCTACTAACCTGCCCCAAATTTAGTGCATGCAGCTTACAGCACTGAAGCTGTATTTATATATCACAGTAATTTTCCAGCTCTCCAATAAGCAGATGTCTTCTAAGTAACCTCCAAGTTCCTTCAACTTGCTTTTTCCCCCCCCTTCCATATTGTATCCTGTACCCAGGATTAAAGTCAATTTATACCTGCAATATTTATTAACATTTCTGTTTAGACTTACCTAGGATATTGGAAAAGCTCCAAGATAAGCAACTGGATTCAAACTCTTGAATTCCTGTTTTAAGTAGAATGTATTTGTGTTTATTTATAGCCACTATATCAATTTTATCTGATGATTTATAGAAGTCAGGTCGAGTCATCTCTGTGGAACTCAGAGCCAGCATCCATGTTATCAGCTTTGAACTTGCAGAAAAAGGATGGTGGAGTTAGTGGGGTCAGAATTTGCAATGCAGGTTGCTGAGCTGCTTTCCAGAACAGTAACAATTTAATAGGTGTGTTTCTTCCTAATTCTAGGCATGACACCTGCAGTGTTACACATTTTACAGTTGCCAAAGAATTTCTACAATGACTAGAGATTCTCTAGTCAGAGAATCGTTGCCCCAAAGGAACAAAATTCCAAGTATTTGCCATCACAGAGGGACAAGTACCTTTTTCCACATCAAGAGCTTTTTGCTCAAGTTCAAATTTCTAAACACTTGCTACACACATCAGTTGCTGTGAAAGAGGCAAGCTGCACTCTGAACCTCCACTTTGCCACTTGGCTGTTCAAGGCATATGAGAAGCTACTTGCACTATACAGGATGCAAAAATGCAAAATGCACTTTCACC
The DNA here is from genome assembly GCF_035770615.1 of Melospiza melodia melodia. Classification (NCBI taxonomy): domain Eukaryota; kingdom Metazoa; phylum Chordata; class Aves; order Passeriformes; family Passerellidae; genus Melospiza; species Melospiza melodia. The sequence continues at coordinate 12,634,256 of NC_086202.1, forward strand.
CTCACTCGGACCCTGCAGAGGTCAGTTTCTGAGGAAGCAGTGTTAACTGATACTGTTATCACATAATTATACACAGAACACAATAAACTGAAGGTCTGGGAAAGTTCCAAATACCAAGAGACAATCTCTCAATTAGGGACAAAAAAAAAAGATTCCCCTCACAGCAAAGGACGCCACAGTACCATGGTCATTTCAATGGACTGCTGCATGTCATCTAAACAAAACAGGCTTGTCTTGGTGACAGGTTTTGTCACCTCTGTCAACCCAACCCTGAGGCTTGACCTCCTATCATTTTGTCCATGTGTTGGGGGAGAAAGGGACCATGGCAGAACTGTGCAGACATTGCTGCTGAGAAAGGGACAGTTGAATGCCAATGGCTCAGAGGAAAAGATAAAATGGCTTTCCCTGACAATAGGCTTTAAATCAATTTCCATCTTCTCTACATACACAACTCACTTGATCTGTGTCCAAGCAAGACCCATTCCAATACAGGACAGGAGAAGCACACTAAGCCTCCCTAGATGGCCAACTAGCCAAGTACCAAAGAATACCCCTCATCTAACACAGAGGAGTTTTCAGAGCTACAGAGGACAAATTTTAGGGCACACCTGTACAAAACAGAGGGGAGGGAACAGTTCAATGACAGGTCTAGCTTATGCACCTCTTTCAATTTCAGGTATTGACAGTACCATGGCGTCAGGCAGTCTCAGGGCAGAAGCTTACTCAACACTGGTCTGTGGGGATCACCTAAGAGAAGAGGAAAAGTGTGTCAACACAACCTGACAGCTACAGAGACAGCTGACCAGAGCAAACAATACAAGAGCAGACACCAGGTCTTCTGTTCTGCCAGGAGAAGACAGTTACAGTCAGACTAACAGGCTCCAGACTACACCCAGGTCAGTGCTATCCTGCAGGAGCCAAGGAAGGTTCAGACATCAAGATAATCTCACCACTGCCTTAAAAGGAATGGAATTAATGACCACCAGCATGAGGACCACAGCTTTGTGAAAGGTCAAACACATGCTTCCTGCCAAGAAAGGGACCCTGCCCTCTCAGTGACATCAACAGCATCCAATAAAGCTTCCCATCAGTCTTCCTCTGCTGTCACAAGCTCCAGTTCCCATGGGGTTGTCAACTCAGAGACACAAAATTGTACACGAGGTGACATCTCCCATCCACCCTGGCAGGCCAGTTAAAGTTAACACTAGTCACCAACATGAAATAAGATAAGGACACTGCTCAAAGTGTTGCTGCTTTGCTCATAAACCCTAGAAGGATTTAGTTCCTCCTCACTGGCCTAAGAAGGAATCATTGGTGTACAGTTTCTTTAATCCTCAATCAACTTCTGCACTACTGAGACCACACAGACAAAATAACAGCAGAGAGGAAAAGGAATTTTTTCACCTTAAATCACTTTGCTCTTCTATGTTAGCCCAAGAAAAGTTTTGTTTGTGTGCTTAGTTTTCCTGCCACATTAGGGTGACCAGTTGAATTCACTGCAATTGCTGAATCTGCAGGCTCAGAGCAGTGGATGTGTCCACCCAAAGAGCATCCCTGACCTGCAGGACTGTTTGCCACAGCACAGTGTTCTCTGCATGGTGCCTTTGGGTGCTTACTGGATATGTGCCCATTCAGAAAAAACATTCTGCTTCCCCAGCAAAGCACCTTTATGAAAGGATCCTGAAGGACAACAAATGAGTTGGATTTCTGCCTGAACCAGCAAGTGGTTCTGCAGGCCATGGTCCCCTCTGGCTGTGTCTCTGCTCTAGGAGCAGACATGGATGCCTGAGACCACCAAGTACCCCAATGATGCCCTCAGAAAGGACAGACTTAATGGCTATGAAAAGTAAAGTTCAATCCATACCTACAAAAATGTACCAGTACAGCTAAACAAAGGTAAAGAGATGTCCCTGCTCATTACAGAGTGGTTGGACTAGATAATCTTTAAACAAAACTACTGGTTACCAAATATTCCAACCCAAACTATTGTATGACATTGTTCCAGTTTCTGTGTTCCCTTATCTAAGAGGCACAGAAGTGAATTAGATGAGAATCATATTCCAACAGCCTCTTAATGCTGCTTAAAAAAAATAGAGGAAATATAAGCAGAGATGCCTTCAGGCATCTTGAAGAATCCCCACTTGATTCAAAGTCTTGCAGTAGGAATTCCCCAATGAGATTGATCACATTTAGTTTTTGACAGGGTTCAGCAATCTGGCAGAATCAGCCATTGCTGCAAGGGTGTATTGGGAACTGCTGAGTGTTGTGCAGGTGGTGTAATTGAGTGTAACAGAGATCAGTATTTGCTTCTGCTCTGGTCAAGAAGCAGCAGTGAAACCATGACTGCTCAGAGTAATGGTTTGGTTGTTTGGGGGACTATCCTCAATTTAAAGAAACCACATCTTTCCTGGCTTTGCTTTTATATTTTTCATAGACATGAAGAATTGCTGTGAAGAGGACCAGAACTGGAAGAAGGTTAAGGGTATCTCTGCGAATAAACTGAAATAGAAGCAATACATATAACCCATGCAAATATCAAGTCTAGTTATTTATCTTTAAAATTCACATTTACAGTAGCTGCACCCGTTTTCTAGCCTGTAAAAACAGACAAGCTCTCCAGGATAACAGGTTATGTCTCTTTCAGATAACGTTTTATCAGACCAGGTTGTGTCTGCATCCTCTTAGGATATCCTCTGATCTCCCTCAATCTAACTTCAACAGTTCTAACTTCCACTCCAGAAGAATTCTGACACTCAAAAGTAAAAAAAATCCTTCCAGACTGGTTGAACTCAGAAGTCCAGAGGCTCCACACTGGTAAATACCTGAAGAAACAGAAAAAATGTCTCAGCAGACCAGAGAGGCAACAGGAAGAGAATACAGCCCAGAAATTCAGTGGCATTCATGGGGACACAGAAGGTAATTTCCCACTTCTGCCTCATTCACTACAAATACTTTTCATCAAGTAAATCCAGGGTGCAATGGTAGCAAGCAGATGGTGAGAGAGAAGTCAGGGCAGAAAGCAGATGAACCACAGAGGAACACAGTGCTTTTTCCAGTGCAGTTTCCAAGCCTGAGTTTCCTTTATTGTCCAGACAGACTGGCTACTTCCCCCCCTATAGGGCTACGAAGGGATGGAAAATATTGAATGCACTACTGTAATTAGAGAGCACATGATGGAGTTATCTTCACTGTGACTGATCTGTGGACACACACAAAGCAGACTTTCAATATAATGACTGCTACTCTTGGACAAGGAGTCCCAGGGGTGAGACATGTACTACATCCCTCCCTGACACACCAGAGAGCTCAGCACAAGTCTTATCAGCACATCTCAAAAAGATGCAAAGCATACTGCACTACTGTATTAATGCCCTCACTCATTCTTATGATTCAAAATTCTTTTGATTTAGGAAAAGTCATTTGCAATAAATGGTAAAAGTCACTTAGAAACCACGAAGGCTCTAAGCACATGGTTATACCACCAGACATTTGGAGGATTAAAGCATGCAAATACATAAAGTATGAACTTTCAAAATGCCTGCAAGAGCTTTTGTTTACAAGTAACCAGAAAGACAGCATCTAAATAATTTGTATAAATCCTCAGTCACTGTATGAACAAACCCAGCTATCTGAGTTTCAGCTGTGTGCTCTACTTGGCTATAGAGCAGCAGTGTTTCTGTACTCAGGATGCCTGAATTACGAAGAAGAATGAATCAGCCTTGTAACAAAGTCTGTTTCTTTCATCAGTTCCTAATTAATGGCTACAGATAAAACAAATGGAGAGCAGCTTTTATCCTCATGCTGTGTTGGTCCCCCTCTGGTGAAGGCAATATTAAAAGATTACATTGATAAGCTAACTGACCAGGCAGGGTACTGGGAGCCACACTAGGATCTCTGTCCACCAGAAATCTTCAGCTGGCTTACAAGGACCAAGCACCACAAAGGGAGACCAGAACACCATCAGCCTGACTGGACAATGCACATCCATGCATTGCCTTCACTTTGGACTAATTACTCCATAGCCCATTGCAGCAGCTTTGCTGGCTTCAGATATCTCAAAACAGACACTTGGCAATAACCTAGCAAAGTGGAAGATTTTAAAGTAAAAAGTAAGCTTTGAGATAAGTCACTTGACTGATGCTTCAGTTTTTCAGTTTTGTGGAGGTAGCAGGCATTGTCCTTTGCTGCACCACTGGCTGTCACTATTTTGACCACAAAGGCATCACTAAAAAGATGTCACATTCTGTAACATCTTTTCACGTTTAGCCATGTTTTCATTTTCATCTAAAAAGAATGTGTATGAAACCTGATACACCAAGAAAACCAAGTGATGCCTCTCCCTTTACCTCAACCTAGGAAAAACAGTGTGTGACTGAAATGCTGTCATTTAACACATTTAGCAAGTCAACCACCAAAAGACCAACAAGGCAGTGTTCAAGAGACATTTTTACCAAGACACTTCAAACTCCAACCCCTGCATGGCTCACTCTGCCCCTTTTCAGCAGATCTAATAATACCACAATATGCAGCATCATGGTAACACACCAGATTCTAGTCCTTGAAGTCCAGGTTTTAATTTCTTTGTGAAACATACATCATTCAGGCTGAAGCCTTCACAGAACCTCCAAGATTACTCTGTAATTCAGCTTCATCAGAGAGTCAACAGCATCCTGTAGCCTACCAGGCCCAGAGAGCCAGCACAGATCAAACATATCTCAACCAGCAGTCTCTCTTGTCCTTGCAGCTCACTAGTGGCTCTGCCTTCAGCTGCAGATCTGTTACACACACATCAAAACCCAGAGTGATCTACACATTAAAAAAATCCCCTTGTCCATCATCTCCTGTGCACCATTTTCACTTTCAGTTGTGCAAAACATCTTACAGAGGAATCCAAGACAAAACCTCGAAGGTGTTACTTTAAGGTACCAACATCTGTGACACAGCTGGTTCTAATTTCATTATTACAAATCTGATATCTGCAGGTACAAACAGGGGCACTGTGGCCATCTAGAAAAGCTACTGCTAAATAGGAGCTTTTATGTGTAGCTACGTGATAGTTACTCAAGCTGTCAGATTTTAGGTTTTACCTTCTCATAAGGTTTTATTCAATAATATTCTTGATCATGCTTTTTTTTTTTTTCCCTTCCTGAGTATTTCAGGACATTTCCCTAACTTTGTGCTGCAGTCAAACTGTTGTCTACCACAGGAAAAGCAAGAAACTGTTTGTGAGGAAGATTTATTATTTCATCCTTTTTCCACAGCAGAAGCAGGGCTATTTTAGGAAGGGAAGAAAAACAAAACCCAAAACAAAACAAAACCACAACACCCAAAACCCAGCCAACCAGAGTTACACAGGTAGCTGTACCACTGGCCAAGGGAACTTCTCAGATTTCATCCTATGGCTCATCTTTTTCAGGCACTATCTTGGTTGTTCAAACCAACACCTCACACAGAGCCAGTTTTCCAAGCACCAAGCTCTCAACCCTTCCTGAAAACCTGATACCTTCCCTGGCACACTGGACTGCAGAGAAAACCAAAGAGCACCACTTGTAGAAATGCTGCTCTCATAGCCCTGCACATCCACAAAGCCCAGGACATTTCCTTCAATGTGCACTGATGGCTTCCCTACTCACATTACCTCTGTTTACAACTCAGTGACTCATGTTACATTGTATTGCTCTTTCTACAGTGCAAAAATTGACAGATTAAAAAGATTTGCATCTCATTTCTCTCTCCCTGAGGAACATTATATTGCCTGTTCACCACTTTTAATAATCCATATCACAGTATAATCCTGTAAAGTTAGAAAATGAGGAAGACCTGTGTTTTCCAGAAGATATTTTTTATAGACAGAACACACATAGCTGTGCCAAGCCTTCTCCACAACAACCTTAAACCTTTTAGAGCAGCCACACTTCCCATTTGATTCCCAAATTGAAGAAAACATTTGAAATTACAGGAGAAAAAAAGCCAATAAAAAATCTTTTAGGGAAGGAATACACTCACAATACATTTTTATGATATCTGAAACTCCATGCTAAGACTTCCAAAGGCAAAATTATTTAAGCCATTATTAGAGGAGAAAAAAAAAAATAGAAAGGAAAAAACCCACTAACTTCAGTGAACAATTTGTCTATCCCTGAACAGTCATAGTACAGGGTACTGACTATTTTGGCATGTTATCTCCCAAGAGGAAAAGCAATGGGAGGAAAATTGATTTGCTCTGTCATGCACAATGAAGCAACTGCTCATCTCAGGCAGTCACATTTTATTATGCTCTATCAAAGTGTAACACAGCATTTTCAGCATGAAGAAAACCTTCATGCTCTACTTTAAAGAGCCCGAAGACTCAATCTTTGGCAGTCATATGTTTAAATGTTCAATTTAAGCCAAAAAAGGACAATATGGAAGGCAATTAAAGCATTTTTGTAATTGAAAAGCATCTCCTCTTGGACATAAGGCAGATTAAAGTAATCTTTCAGGGTCAGACTAGGATGTCTAACAGTGTCTGCATCTGAAGAAGGAAAAGGAAAGATAAACCAGTCCCCAGAGGGAATTCTCTTCTGTGGCTATGTACAAGACCAAGACCTGGGCTAACACTGCTCCACAATGTTAGTATCAAACCCACTTTAGGATGCACAGCTCCCTTCAAACTCCACAGCAAATGGGTACCTAAAGATTTGTAGCACTTGGAGCCAAGTCACATTTCAAAAAGCCTCCTTCCTCTCTCCCCATATTTACTCATTCTCTGGCAGTGTCTGTGGTTTGTTTTTTTTACACTGACCTCAATGCTTCACCACAAGCAGCAGACAGGTACCACAGGCCCTCCCCCAGGCAATACAGAGCTCAGTAAGGTATAATCCAGTGTACAACGTCAGCATACAAAGCATAGCAGGACCAACATCAGGAATCACTTCTGGCATGAGAAAGAGACCACAGAATTGTCTCAAGCCTTCCTAACATGCCACATAAGAATAAGTCAAATGAGACCTTAGAAGTGACTGAACCGTAAGTTTATGGTGGATGCAAACAATCAAGATTACACTATGAAGCATCATAGAATAATGCTGATTTTTAATATTTGGTTGACTTAGTTTTCTAAGCAATTTGCCTTTTGGAAGCATAGAAGCATTATGCCATGAGCAGTTACTTCAGAGACAGAATTTTTTGCTTTTCTTTCAGAATTCACCTATCTGAGGTGATATCTGCCCAAAAGAGAGAGAAGATTTGAAAAAAAAAAGGGGGGGGAGTAAAATATTTAGACTTTCTCATTGACTTAACCAAGGCTAAACACAAATTTTTGCATTCTCTTTGGCTATCTACTTGTTGAAAGGCTATGGTGACCTCTCCTCCCCTACATTAAATTATATGCATCTTCTTGACATCTAAAAAACCAAAGTTCTAAAGGACTATTTAAATGCAAGTTCTTTATTTATTTAAGAATGATTTTTCACTACACACAACTCTCCTGTGCCTTTACTGAGTTTCAGGATATTATTCACTCTGGAGAAAATACAATGTTAGTATGGCAGATGTTATATGGCTGAAGGCAAGAGGAAGAGCATTTCACACTGAGACAGGAAAACCAAGTAAATCTTCTGAGAATATTGTTAGCTACTGAACAGAGATACAGTTTTTCAGATACCATGGAGGCTCAACTCTAAAGTCAGTGGAACGGCAATAATATGATGTCAGAGAAAGAACTGAACTTTTTTTTCCCCAAATAGGACCTCAAAAATTCTTCCTAAGAAGGAATCTTTCTGAAGGCTTCCTAGCTTAGTCACCTGGAAAACAGAAGTGGTTTCCACTTTACAAGGGCTCTATTTCTCATACTCTTGCCTGGCTTAAAAATGGGAAGAACAGACTGCTCCAGCCTAACATCTACATCTTTGCAAGCCACCAGGGTCTCAACACTAATTTGGAAGGTGCAAATGTACGGCCAAATGCATTCACTGCTGCTTCTGTCTGTGGCTTCCCTGCTCTTTCTGGGAGGCATCCACCACCCAGTCCAATGGGAGCTGATGCATTTGCCCAAAACTCCAAGGGTAGGACCCAAGCTCCAGTGCCTAAAGCCTTTGCTGCTGCTGAAATACTGCACAAAGATAATTCCCACAAGCTGCAGAGTAACCTTACAGCTGGAGCTGGGTGCCAGAGCAGGTATGGTCATCCCTATCACAGCTACACACAGGCAGCAGCCCTGCTTCCAACAAACCTCAGGTCAGCAGAGTAACATTTCCCTTTGTTTTAGGCAAAGTGAATTTAAAAAAAAAAAAGGCATGCCATTTAAAAAAAAATCTCCTTCCTTCAGCATAGCCTGGAGAAAACATTTATGTTCCTACTGGTTCAAATACACAGTGCATGCAGCACTAGCAGTGGCATACATGGCCCAGGAGAGCAGAGAAAAGCAAGGGAATGGACAAAACCTTCTCAAACCCAACCATTAGGAAAGGGTTGCTGACACATGCACATAAAGCTCCACACCCTCAGCTCAGTGACAGACATCCTGCAGCACCCTGAACGTGCCACGGGCACATGAGTGCCAACAGGCCCCCAGCCAAAGCAGGGGAAGGCAGAGAGGAGAGGATGGTAAGCTGGCAGTGGTCCCTGACACCCTCTGGGGGCTGCAATAAAGGCACCAGCCCCTCTGCAATACAAAGCACCCTTGAAAATGTAAGCCTTTAAACAACTGGCAGTGCTACCCTGCTGCAGTACCTTGGGTTATCTACAAAGAAAACCTGAGCTGAGAGCTGCCCTGGGAGCAGTGGAGTCCTGCTGGGGTGAGCTACTGCTGCAGCAGCCTGGCACAGGGAGCTGGGCCCCAACCACCTCCAGAATGAGCTCCAGCCCACTGGATTCATCCATCCTGGAAATCCAGAGTAATAGAGAGACATAATGGTAGGAGAGGATACGGCCCTGCTCCTGATGCAAAGAGCACTCTGCCATGCTCACCTGATTTTCACATTTTGGGACCTTCAACAAGTCTCTGTTCAGCCTAAATCCTCTGTCTACTAGTTCTCACTACCCTAAAGTGAAGCAGCCTGCCTGGAGTTAACAAATCCTTTGACCAGCTTAGAGACAGTCTTGGCTGTTACATCTCCTCATTCCAGAATATTTCCATGACATGATTCAGTTATTTCTGTTCCTAACCATGAAAATAAATATGGGGCTGATCTCATTAAAATCTCCCAGAGCCTTTGATGTAATTTTAATATATTGCCACACTTCTGTTCTTACAGTTCTCTTGGGCTGAAGTGACACAGTTTTCCAACTGCTCTCCCAAAGCCGTAACACAGGTTGGTGTGAGTCAGCTCTCCCTGCACACAGCAAAGCACAGTGATCTTTTTTCATGTTGTAATTCTCAACACGGTCTTCTCTGCTTAATATTCACTATTTCCTCTGCTGGGGAATAAGACCTGCAGGTGCTTTACCTGATAGGTGGCTGTGCAAGAGATAAATCCTTGCTGCTGAACTGCTCTTTGCCAACTTCTTGCAGAGCCCTTTTTCTGCACACCTTCTCACACCCCTGAAACTCGCAGAAGCAGCACAGTCACTGCCCTCCCGTAGCAGGGCAACACAGGACAACAGCAAAGTAATATTAGCCAAGCTATCAACCATTTAAAGGAAACTTTTTGGGGACTAACCCTCTCCACTCACTTTGGCTGGAGTCAAATATGACGCAGAATGAGCACCACTGCACCCACACATCTGTATTCAGTCACCTTTTGCATTCATTCTGCTTTGAATGCTCTGAAACACAACATGCTAATATTTCACAGCTGTTTCTTAAAAAAAAAAAAAAAGGCAAAAAACCCCAACCAAAACAAACTTCTGCCAAAAAAAAAAAATTAAAAACACCATTGGGATTTAACTCCTCTGAAAAGGCAGTTCTCACTTGCCTCTTGCAAGAGACAAGTCCTTAAAATAGGATCTTTCTTAAAATTAAAGGCACCCTACAAGGCACATCTAGATCATCCCATTTCCCAATAAGCTTTTCAGATAAAAACAGACCCAAGGTTATACAAAATATAGGGTTGGGATATCAAAGAATAATTAAGAAAAAAACCATCAAATCGCTGAAAAATATTATTAGGAAAACAGCACTGGGGAGGGAAGCAAAACACACAACAAAACTAACTTTCAGGCTAGCCAGCAATGTCATCCATTGCAGTGCCACCGAGAAAGTGTGAGGCTGGGGGCAGGGGTAGAGGCATATTTGCAAAAGTAGCTTGTTTGACAGACTGAAAACACCAGAACACGTTTTCATCTCCAGTTGTGAGGACAAAAGTGAGAAATGTTATCCACGTTCACTTTACTCGATGTCACATCTTGCCAATCAGTTCAGTGGCTGTCACTGCAGGACATCAGATCCCTTAACTCCATTCTGTGGTGTGGCAGTGGTCTGTTCTTTAGCTAAGCTGCAGCAAGGAGACTCTGCAGTAACAACACATTACCTCAATTTCCTTTTCTGCAAGGGAAGCAATCAATATTTTATGATGAAAATTCCTGGCTCACAGTCCCATAGCTTTGTACAGCTGATCTTTGCAGCAGTTCACATACTGATGCTGCTTCTGATCCCCAGTCCATGTGAAGGGCAGTTAAGCTTTAACTATTCCACATTTTCAAAGAATTGAGGATTATTTACTTGTGTTTCCATTCTTTGATGGGAAGCCATAAAGCCCCCAAATTGTCCAGACAGAAAACTCTTTTGAGGGTCCTGTGAACAAATACTCAGCAAAAAGCTAAGTTTAGGTAGAAAAATTTACAAGATGAGAGTATTATAATAAGCATTACAGGACATGAAGGAAACAGTGGGAAGCTGATGTCCTGGAACACACTTGAGGCTCCCGGTGTGAAAGGGGGTCACAAGTACGAACCCCAAAAGTCACAAGAACCACTCTTCTGCATGTGAGGATTTCGCATGCTGATCTGAAGACCTTCTTGCTCTATGGAAGTTATTGACTGTCACAGCTATAGAAAAGAGCTGATGACACATGTGGAAAAGGAATAATTTAGCCAACAGATCTTATATATATATCTGCTAAATATCCCTGAGCCTTATCTATTGAAACAGTCACATCCATACTACGCAGGACACAGCAGTGTAGCTCTGTACATGCCATACAAGCACAATCGAGGATGTTTTGATCCACCACTATTCTGAGACTAACACTTTCCTGGTGCTGTTTTAGGGCATTGCTTCAGTTCAAACCACCCGAGGCTTCTGTTCACATCACACATACCTGGGGCTCCCAAGGGAACATGCAATTTGTATCAGTAAAATCACTCTTGCTGGCCAAACTCAATCCAGGTCTCTAAATGGAGAAAACATTGCCTGCCCATATAACTGCATTTATACCAACACAGGCAAACATCATCCCTAATTTCCCATCCTACCATGAAACATTAACAAGTAGCTAATGTCAATCAAGCTTAAAAGGTCAGCAGTTACTGGCTCAGCATTTTAAGGTATCCCAAATTTTTCACAGAATATTGCTATGTCTTCTCCATACAGGCCAGTAAGGCAGTGCAGTCAGCTCTGACACAAGATTTCAGAAGCTTTTTTTGTTGCTCTTGCTGTTGTTTTTAAACAAAGGGTTCTCCAAACAGAGATCATGCAACCTGGAGAAAATTATCAGCCAACACAGGGTCTTCTCAAACTCAAAACACTTTTTACTCTCACTTCTGAATCAAGTCCTTTAATTAAATCTCCAGGCTCCTAAAAAGGGCCTTAACATTGTGACAGAGTGTTTTCCTCACATTTTTCAAATAAAGAAAATTTTGGAAAAGTAATTTGTGCAAGCAGCATTGATCAAACACATTGATCAAGTAGTGCTTGCAGTTTTCAGCCAGCTCAAAAAGATTCAGCAGGCTTCTCCAGGGGCCACACACCCAAAGCTTCCTTAGCGTTTAGCTTCTTTTTCTGCCTTACCTCTCTGCTACTTTTCTGCTCAGAAAAATACCCACAAAAACAAGCAATGAAATCTCTGCTTGTTGCAAGCTGGGGCATGAAGTCATGGAGAGGTATCTGGTCACCATCAGGCAACCGTTTCCAGAAAATAAACCATATTCTTATGTTTTTATTCAAGAATAAACTGTATTACTTGTATCAATGTCCACCATCCCAAATGTTATCAGGCAGGCCTAGCAGGTCTGTGTACAAAACTTTGTGAGTAAAAAGTATTTTTCAGCGGCACCACAAGGAAAGAACCGCAAACAACCACATTTTGTGAGGCTGGGCTCTCTGCTCTTGGTAAGGGCGAGCAGCAGATCAGTGAAACTGGGACACAAAAGCTGAAGTGAGGAGAAGCTGAGCAGAGTTAGGCTGAACCCTTGGACTGGAGGGCAAGCGCTCATTAACAAGGGGAACAACTTGGGAACAACTCCTACCTGCCTTATTCCAAATGTCCCACGCCCAAAGAACTGATTAATTCTCACTTGGAAAGGCAAAAGTCCCCGCAAGGCAGGGACTGTGCTGGGGGAGGCACAAGGGAGGGAAAGAGCCCCAGATGGCTGGGGCCTAGTGGCCTACATGCGGCTGGGATGAAGGTAGGAGTGTTAATTTTACTTCCCTGGATTTTAACAGCAGTAAGAGCCAGGGCTTACTCAATTGGGATTCCTAAAAATAGCACTTGCCTAAGTAACCACACAGGACCACATGGGGCTCTATTTTCCTTAACTAGCTTTTGATCTAATGGAATTCTTCAGTTAAGTAAAAGAAGAAACAGGGTCTTTGTGGTAAAAGCACATGACCAGGAGTTAGGAAAACTGGCTTCTCCTCCACACTGCTACAGATTTGTTGTTTAGTCTTTCATGCAAAACAATGTAGCTCTTAAAGTACCTTTCCACCTCAGACCAAAACCTGTGACTGCATTTAAAAGCTGAAACATCCGTGCCAGCTTTGGTCCTTCCAGCCAGCCATGCAGCCAGAGCTCAGAGCGGGACACGGCTCTATCCATGGGCCAGACAAGGATTCAAAATCAGCCTGCTTACACTCCACACCTCAAACTACACTGGCTGCAACAGGGCTGAGGTAAGAAAAGTTTTGGTATGTCCCTGTGCACTGCATTTACCTTTCTGCACTGTGCTGTTGCGCTGTCCTCTGCGCTTCACTCATCTCACGTACGAAGTGAAAATTAAGCTTCTTATAGATGGGAGCACAGTGCATTAAGCACTGGTAGAGAGTCTGTCTAGCACCCAGAGATGCTCAGATCCCACAGCAAATCAAGGCAGCTAATGCACCCAACGCAAGGAGGCAGAGCTGCAGTTCAGCGAGGCTGGAAAGCACGATAGCAGAGCGGAAGCGACACACGCTGGTATTTCAAACAGTCAACAAGCAGCAAGTAACCTGGTGAGACCTCTGAGACCCTGACCAGGATAGACAAGCTCTGCCCTGCCAGAACCAGCTGCCCTCCTAGCTTTGCAGGACCCTGCTTCCCACACCCAGGAGAGGGCTGCAAAGGGCTTACAGCTGAGATGAGCCCTCCCACCCGGTAACCTGCCAGCCGAGCTGAATGCTTTTCCCAAACACCCCCTTCCACCCTCCCCAGCCACCACGTGAGCTGCTACAGATGAGGGCTCCCAAGATGGGATTTCCCACAGCAGCAGTTTCAGGGAGAAGACACTGGACAGCAAGAGACAAGCTGGAGTGAACTGTAACAGCAAATTAACCCCTTCCCTGGCTGCTGGGAAAGTGAGCCGAGCCTAGCACAAAAGGAGGAGGAGACATTTCAGCAGCCACACTGCAGAGAAAGGACACAATACACCTGACAATACATTTAAACAATGCAAAACATCCTTCCCAATGCCTGCAGCAAGCCAGCTCCTATCCTAAAGATCTAACACACTTGGGCCCACAAGCGCTTGCCAAGTTGTCAACATGGCCTTTGATATCAGAAAGCTTTGAAACCCCTGCCTTAAAGGCCAACCCTCGCTTCTCCACCCATATTTGAAATGCAAGATGCCTGAAAGCTATAGAAGTATTTTAACACTGAACATGCAGGAGTCTACACCGCAGAGCGGACACGTTGGCTGGGAGCTGCACTTGGAAAACTAACAAGTCCCCTACTGCTACAAAAACCGAAGCTGCGTAACGGAAGACATGCCAGGGATCGCAGGAAGCTCAAGCCTTCCAGCACTTTCTGAAATCTCCACGGGGAGATCAGGCCAAGGAGCACCTTATTTAAACCTATGCTACATGCCAGGATAGCAAAGAATGTGGGGCAGGGAGGAAAAATTGCCACCATTTTCCTTAAAAAAAAAAAAAAAAAAAAAAAAACAACCGAAGAAAGCAAACAAAAACAACCCTGCTTAAATCACGTTTTGCACCAAACTGAGGCGTTATGAGTGTTTGTTTTCACTCAGGGGGAGGAAAGGATAGTTAGTAAAATGTTATTTCCCTACATGTCACCAGAAAACCCATGCATCCCACCCTGCAACTCAAACATTACAGCTTCATGTTTTCTTCATCTAGGTGTAATCCATTCTCTATTTTACTTCTCCTTTTCCAGGGGGTATATGATGTAACTGCGATCTTCCAAGTCTAGGACATCTTCTTTGCCCCCTTGCTTTCTGAGCTTCCTCCCAGCTTCACAGCTGAAGCCACTACAACCCCAGCCATTCTTCAGGCCCAAGAGGACTCCACAGCACACGAGATGCTCATATCACATACCACGATCCACCAGCTCTGAGCGTGATGGAGCACCAAGGCCCCAACCCTCAAACCTACAGCCACCCCAAACTCGTGATTTCACTCATACATCAAGTACCCTTCTCCCAGACAAACAAAACAGGGTAGCACATGTTTCAGTAGGAGTTGAGTCTTCCTACTTTGGCACAGCAATTTAGGAGCTGTAAGACAAGCACTAAGGCTGGTCTGATCCAGCCTTTCACAAGCTTTACATTTCACACTGATGTTATCAGCAAGTAAATCAAACACATTGCAAGCAAAAGAATTTTTCATATGTTTTTGCTATATGCATTCCTCTCAACTGAGTGTTCCGCATACATTAATTGTTTTCTGACAGTCATCTTTCCAATTAAGATCTGCTCCTTCCTTCCTTCCTTCCTTCCTAATTTTGCCAGTATGTTACACAAAATTTAGTTGCTAACATGTTCCAACAGGGACAAGAGGAATGATCTGTAGAGATTAAAACATGCCATGCATCAGCCAACTTTTCAAGCAACTGACAAACTAAACACAAAACATCTTAAAAGGAGAGGTTTACAGAGATGACAGCTCTCTTATGATGGTTGGCCCCAAGATCATCACCATTTCTGTCAGTTGTCAAGAGTGTTGTGTTGCATTTTAAGAAATGGCAATTAAATCCCCAAACACACACAAGAGGAGAGCCCACAAATGTTATACCTATATTTTATTAATTCAAATCCAAGCAAGATCATATAAGGTCCTCTCTAATATGTACTAAATATCACCACAGAAGTTCTGTTCCAGGTTTCAGACAGGATCATTGACAAAACTGAGATGGAGATGCTGTGCCCTTTTGGATTACTTTCATTAACACAAACAGCCAAGTTCTGCAGTCCTTAGGCATAGCACTTGTCAAGGGCTCCAAATCAAGAGCTTGTCTGGTCATCTTGGTATAGAGTGTGCTATTTTAAGAGACCAGCACCTGTGGCTCAACTCCAGATGAGCAGTAAATGAACCATCCGCTCAATCCACAAACAGAGGAGCTAGTGGTAGGTTTTGTTTTCAAATAAAGATGCTACTGATTGTACATCAGCAAGAAGTCAAGTTGCAAGGCATTAACTAGTATGCTCTCATCTCATTTTCCCACCAGCAACACGATTCTCAGATCCAAGTTTTATTGCTCAATAGCCACAGCTTCTGCCAAAAATCACAAGGGAGCCAGGGGGAGGGGATGGCAAATATGAAATGGGACAACAGCTGTCAAGGTAATTTGATAGCAGCAATGGCTTCTTGAACCAGTGGACACTCTTGAGAATGTGAGCCAAGGCCTCCAGGCATCCACAGAAAAGCCAAGTAAGATAAAGAGCTCGGTGAGAGAGCAGATACAGATGTCTGAGACAGAGGAAAGAACAAAGAAAGCCAAGGCCATCTAACTTCTAAGAACTTCAGTTTTCCAAACAACAAAAAAAAAAATTCAGAGCAAGTGTCCAAATGAACCCTCCCAGCCATGAAGACAAACCATCTTTTGTTTGAAAAATGTTTGCAAGTTTTCCCAGTACTCTTTCCAAAAACATCTCAAAACTACAACATCCAAACAGAGAAGAGGAGTGAAGAACGAGCTGACAGATTAAAAGATCAAGTCAATAACCCTGTACAGGTTGAAATCTAGCTCAACTTCCATTAACAAGTGGTCACCTGCATTATGAGATTCACATACATTAAACTTAGCACAAGTCAATTCCTAATAGACCAGTGCCCACAGTCAAAAGTTGTGTCCATAACAGAGAGAATATTCAAAAGGAAGAGTTATCAGTGGAAACCCTGAAAGTTTCCAAACTTTCAGTTTAGTTGCTCTGCTAAATGAACAATCCCTTCAGCAACGACTCATATCCTATGGTGGAACAGTAAGAAGAAAGTTCTTTTGCTTGTGTCTGTGGCGCCTGTTTTGGTAACATTAAATGGATCGCAGAAATGTGCCAAAACACAGGTGAGCACACACAGCAAGGCAGGAACATGTTAGCTGTGACAAGTGCAGCAGAGGGAGGTCAGACACTAATGATTACTCTCATCAGTAGGTTTTACTCTTCTTTTTAGGATAGTTGTTGTTTTCTGTATTTTATGCTTTAAACTTCTCCCATGCTCTGAACAAATGCAGTTTTCTTACTTTCCCTCTGTTCATAGGGCTTCTGGATTCTCCTCAACCTCCTCTATATACAGGATTGTCTCAGCAATCTCACAGGAGTTTGCAATAGCTGGGAGAAGAAAAAAAAAAGCAAACAGAAATGCTCACAGCTTTGTTCAGTATTATTGCCACCTGCTACAGACATGTGACATACCAAGAAACATGTGCCCACAGATGCATTTTGGCAGTGATGATGAGGCAGATCAATTGTTTCTTCATGCTGAAGTTAACATTTTGACTGACACTAATGCAGTTAGTCATTTATGTTAAAAACAGCTTATTCTAATAGAGAAATTAAAAAAAAAAAAAAAACAGATGACAACTGGATACCAGAATTTAGCATCAAATTTAAAACCAAACTGCAAGCCTAATTTAACAGTCAATTTTTCTAGTTAGATCTTCAAACATTGTACTTGGGCAAAGCAGCTCCTGGTTTGTCTGAGGCTGCAGATCTCCCCCAAGCACTGCAGCTCCCTCACCTGACCCTGCAGGGACCATCTACTGCTATTTTTGAAAGCACTTACTAAAAAAGCCGTCACCCAGCGCAGGAGTTTTGCCTTAAGTGCTGGTCCTGCAGAGCAGCCATCAGACCTGGAAGAGCAGGGTGGCCTCTGCAGGCCTCCTGACCCTCACAGGGACAGATAAAGAGAATCCACAGAATGACTGCCTCGAAGCCAAACAGGTTTAACAGCCCTGCACCATCTCTGAGGCAAAAGGCAATTTGCTTGGTATGCCACAGATAAAACGTGCCTGTGTCGAGGCAGGGTAATGAGACATACACCCCATGCCACTTCAAAAGGTTAACAACTCAAGGGTTGCAACACTCCCATCTGCCTTGCCCTACCTAGTCCCACCATCACTCCCTTTGGCTCCCTGTTCCAGCACAAAGGGATTAAAAATTAAGGAAAAGTAATTTTATCTAAAACTAGAAATCTACTTCTGTTACTTTTGGTAGCAACTTTTTCAAGGACACTTCTGAATTCACACTTCACTGAAGGTTACCTCTCACTCACCTCTCCATTTAGTGAGTCAAGGAAGAATGAATTAATCCCTGTCCCCTCCTTCCCTGCACAAGCCAAATTCCTGGGACAGGAATGACAATATGGATCACACCTTCACTGTCCCAGTCACATCCGTTTTCTGAATGGGACAAGCAGGAAAACTCCCAGCTCCTCCCTCCTGTTCCTATCTCCTATGTCCATGAAAACAGTAAAGAGCCAGGTCATTATGATCACAAGCACAGCACATCTCTTCATGCCAGAAAAATGGTGCCTGGATTATGAGCCAACACCAAGCTTCTGCACTAACAGACACTTCAATCAGACATCAGTCACTAGTGGAAGCACAAAGAGACAGTGACAATGGTATCATCAGGACACAGGTTCTTCCAATTCTGTGTCACAGAGTCAAGTCCACCCTAGGGAGCAACCACCAGAGCAGTGACAGAGCACAGTCTGTCAACACCCTCAGAAAAAGCAGGACACACAGAGTACCATATGGAGGAGGCTGCCTACACCACCCTAGGGCAGGGTTGGACCATCACAAGGAGAATTCTTGCACACACCTTTAATTGTTGAAATTAACTGGTGGGCTGCACCTTCCCCACACCACATCACCCCACATGGAAAAAGGAAAGAGTCCAACTAAGCCATCCTTTTTATCCCAAATGAATAGGATTTACCAGCAGTGAGAACAGACTTGGGTCTGTGTCACTGCATCCCTCCCAGCCAGCTTGCTGAAGATTCCTTGGAATGGGCAGCAGTGTTACCCTCTGGTATAACTGACCTGTCCATGGTGCAAGAACAACTTTCCAGAGGCACCAGGATTGAGGGCTCAAGACATTCTGGTTCATGAGGAAGCCAACATATTTAATCATACTTGGGTTACCACCTTGTCACCAACAAGAAAAAAGGACAGTCACCTGCATGTCCCTCAGCTCTGGGAATTTAAGCACTAACAGGCTGACTCTTAAAGATTTGCCTACTAGGTTTTCAGCCCAGAAAAACAGGAAAGTATTTAGTACATAATTAATCCAAAATTGGACATTAGTTTAAAACTGTCTGAAAGCAAAAGTTCAGCAGCACAGGATAAATGGCATCTCTCAATCAGTAAAGAAAAAACAACCTATCAAACCACTCTGTGTCAGTAAGAGGTAAGAAACCAACAATTAGCCCAAAAATTATCTCTACAGCAGCAAGTTTAGTAGCCATAAAGCTGCACAGAGCACAGCACTAACCATGGGACATTCACCTTAATTGTCTCTACACACTTGCCTAGTGGATGGCCTCATCTCATCTATCACCTAGTCTCTTTCTGTTTTTCCTCACCTACTGCCAACAAATAGTGCCAGGAGAACTACACATTGATCTGAAAAGGGAGAGTGAAAACACTGGAGACATTGACAGCCAAGGAGCTCAGGGCAAGAGAAACAAGATCTGACTCACTGGAGGGGCTGTCAGTCTAAAGAAAGTTTCAATCATCATGCAATGAAGCTATTACATGAACATTAAACCAAACTCCTATTTATAGAACCTAAATTACAGTAGACAGGCTCAAACATACTGGGTCCCACTAAACCAATTCAGTTGATATAAGGGAAAGGGATAAAAATGAGTCCTCATTCCACAGCAAAGTAATTGAAGCACAAGGAGAAGGCATCACAATCAACCACAACTTTGGACAGTGCTAGGAAGTCCAAAAGATAAAACCACCACTTTATCCTTGCCCAGCTCTCAATTCACTTGAAGCAGGTATGCCCTTGATTTCCTTGGGCCATTTTTCCATTATGAAAGAAAAAACACAGGAATAGAAAATTAAGTCTCAGTTTTGCAAGGATTTAAAAAAAAAACCAAAACAAATTTGTTCCTATTTGTAAGAACTTTTGTATCTGGTCTTATCTCAAGGGTTTTTTCCAATGTTGCAGTCATCCTCCAAGTCACAGAATACACTGAGATGAGAATTCTTTTTGTTAGGAGAATTGTTCACAAGCATTACCACAGCAAGAGTTTTTCCTCCCAGGAACTACATGTTGCCTCTAACTGTGAGAGTACATGTTTAATCACAGTACACACTCATTCCTTGTCACAGCTACCAGCTGCAGCACTGGACAGGATGGTTAAGATAATCTCACTTCTTAAAAGAATCTTTGGAGTTTAAAGCATTTCATTCCCTCCCAAATTATCACTCTAAAAACAGGACACTGCAGTCCCAGTGATTTTCAAAGGAAATAGACCCAGACACCCCTAAAATCCCCAAGCCTACCAGCTTCTTCATGGTGGTGGCTCTTTGCTCAGCATCCTCCCTTAAACTGCTCAAGGCACTCAACTCCTATTGATCAAGAGGTGGATTCAAGTAGAAAACAAGGTACCTAAAAACAGCTTCCAACACTTTTAAGTGTGTGTCCAGGTAGAGATCAATGAGGTAGTGGGAACTATGGCAATCAACAGAACATGATCAATACAAACTCGGTAAGAGACATTTTCCTAATTTCTCTAACTCATGCTTGGATTAAGACAGTCCACACAGTTATTAGTTCCAGGATTGCTGCAGGTCTGTCTGACAAAAAAAAAATCATGTACTGATCTCTCTGGAAAGCCAAATAATTTAAATACAAAACCATTAGGAATTACAGCTAGACAACATCTCCCTTTCTGAATATTTTCCCTGGAACTTTTTGATTGCAGCCTGTGCATTGCATAGGGCTTAGAAGACTATTACTCTTGGAAGCTATACTCCCAAATTCTTTCCTTTACTGGAAGATGTGAGGTTGATGATTTGCAAAGAAGAAATATATTAAAGCCTCTTACCACTGGACCATGTTCAAACAGCAGACAAGCAACAAGTTTAAACCCACTTTCCAGGCCAGGAATCAGAAATGAAAATGTCCTCAACACTAAAACGTATGCGTGTCTTCACTCTACCCCACGCGCTTCTGCAGTGTCTCTCTCATAATAAAACAAGGCTTGTTCAAAGATTACAGCAAAGACTGGAAAATTCAAAACAGCTGCTCTGGAAAGAAAAAAAAACATTAACAGAATAGAGCCATTGACATCAGAGCTCTCCTGGTAGACCTCTCATCCCATGCACAGCAAGTGTTCCCATGCAGAGAGGAGGAGCAGAGGCTGGGATTCCCATCCACGGTGCATCACACAGCACGGGGAAACCTTCATCCCCACCCTGAACCCCAGGGGCATTGAAGAAAGCAGGAAAAAAGAAAGCTACTCTATTTGCTTGCTCATTGACTGCACACACTACAACTGCACTCACAGGTTCAGCTCCATGTCTGGCATCAGGCAACAGATTGCTGTAGTTCTTGGAGCCTGCACCCAGCAGGTAATTAAGTTTTTTCACTGCCACAGCTGCCTTCCTCAAGCTCTAACCTCAGGGGATTCCCACGCTGGCAAGCTTCACCCCCCACCACGACTGCCTACAGGGTGAACTGTGCAACTTCTCCATTTCCAGGTTCTCCTTGGGAGCCTTCAGACAACACAACACAAGCTGAATTAAACTAGCACACTACTGGTAAAGCAGCTTCATACTAGTGATCACAAATCCCCTCTAGGCTTTTGTCAAAAGAGCAGAAAGACCTAGAAAACTGTTAGTCCTGATTATAATGGAGAGGCTGGGTCCATCATATGGGATCAGAGCTTTAAGCATGCTGTGATCCCTGTAAGGGTCACAGGAAAACACAAATACACTAGAAACTGGCTTTCCTCTGCATGACACACAAGACAGTCTCTCACTCCTCTTGCAAGTGAGCATTCAAACCTTTAGCAGCTGACTAAAAGGGTTAAGTCTAAGTACACTGTACAGCATTTTTATTAAGAGATAATGATTTGGATAGGGATGTTGATTTCTCTAAGAGAAATCCCATCCACGCAGTATAAGCAATTCTTCAACGCTAAGAGAAGGAAAAAAAAATACTCCCCATGAGCAGTGTGAAGTTCTTGAAATTCACTGTTTTGAAATTAGTGTTTTCAAACCTAACCACTCCAAAAGGCTCCAGGCAAATTAGAACATCAACAAGAAGATAAAAGTTATTCCCCATGAGGGTAGGGAACCAGATCACATCTAAAAACAGCACAAATCCCAAACCTCTACAACCATGTGGTGAGCTACTCACAGGTCCACTGGCCCAACTTCCAGTGAAGTATCTCTTATTCCTCTATTCTGCTGGAGGAAAAGGAAGACCTAGAGCAGTGAATCTTCAAAGTACTTTGAGAGATTCTTCCTCACCCAATCCCCACACACTGCATCCAGATATTTAAATAAAAGCAGAAAGTCAGAAAGCCAAAAAGCTTTATCTGTACACATACCTCAGCTACACAGCAGGGGGAAAATAAACCCACACAAATTCACTGAGCAAAATATATACCACTAATTTATCCACCTTGAATCAAAATCTTAGTGATGTCCCTTGGAGTTCAAGTAAGAGCTACTGAGTAACTCTAATTCACAATTCTGACCTACTTTAATGAGTAAAAAATTGAACTGAAGCCTTTCTACTAGATGCCCTTTAATATCAGCTGAAGGTCCCTGTCTGCTCTTGCTGTGTATGGGAATTGTAACTGTAAGAGCTGTTCTTGCTTTCAATGGAAAGATGTCCCAAGTAAGACAGGAAGAACCAAGCCTGCAGCTCGCCTAAAACCCACAGCCACACCTACTTCCAATGCCAGATTGTAAATTTTTATCAAGAACAAGTTCACACTGGCAGATTTTCTTCCTATTTGTAGGAATCCAGAAATTGCTGACAAGCAATTCACAAGCAATAAACACAGGCAACTGATCGTCCTTGTCCTCACGTAATTGCTGCATGGGAAGGGGTCCTGCAGGCTGCACTTTGAACCCCCCCCAGTGCAAAGGGTAGGCAGGACAATCTTCTGAAAGCTGGAGGTGGAGTCCTGGAAGAAAACCAGAAATGGCAAGATCCTTCCTAAAATCATTTGCTGGCAGCAGAGTACCCAACCAAGGCACTATCAACATTTCTGTTGCCCCCATTATCCATGGACAAATGGGGAAAACAAAGCCTTGTCCACCTCCATGAAGATCAGCTGTCACAAAAGGCTCTGTCACATCACTGTAAGAGATTACACCACCATAAAAAATAACTTGCTGTAAATAAAACCCCAACTTTCATTCACATCTGCTCTGGGAAAGAACCTCAAGGAAGCAGGAGCCCAGACTGAGGGCACAGTTCACCCTGCAGACAGCAATGTTACCAAAGCACTCTCATCTGAAGAGCAGCTCCTTTTGGGACTGCCAGCAAAAGAATGGTGTCATCCCCACAGAAAGCATTACAGAAAACATAACTATACAGAACTTTTGTGCTCGATGTATGCATTCATCTCCCTGCCCCAGTGCCTTCGGCTGGAGCAAAGCTCTTGTGTGGTTAATTAGTAACTGCAGCTGAGTCCTGTTAACTTGTAAACTCCCGAGGCCTCCACAATCATCAGGTTTCAGCTCCCAGAATGACAGGCATCACACTTACTCTGTCCTTCAAAACAGGATTCCTTGATGAGCAGGGCTGTTGTTTCATAAACACTGAAATTATTATACCAAACAATTCATAAGTGAAACACTTCAATATAAAGAAACACAAGTAAGTCCCAACCATACAAGCTTTCTTTGCTTTGAAGTTTCTGTTTAATCTAGGGCTTGGATATTTTAAGACAAGCTGGTTACAAGACAAGTTGTTTTTCTAGTATTCTTTCACTAGTCCTTTCAAGCAGATATCATCACCAGTAGGTGAAGAGCAAGTCTGAGTAATGTTTTTAAATCACAAAAATAACCACAAACACCCATGTAAGAATCCCAATTTCAACATGCCAGCTAACCCAGACAAAGAAACACCTCTGGCATTACAGGCTGTGTACTACAACAACCCAATCCTCAAAGGCAAACAACCTATGTGATGTCCCATAGACAGCATGGAAGTGTGGAAAATCCTGGAAGTTGTTCTTCACTTCAGTGAAATCTGGCTGTCTACCAAAACTCTGGAAGGCTCCCAGACAATTTTAACAGAAAATATGACAACAATGGCTCAAAGATTCCCAAGGGCACCTACCTATGACCCTTCAGAGTAGCAACTTACTACAGACAAAGCCATAAACAGGGAAGAGAACACTCTGAGTAAAGGACAAAAAAAAAGGAAAGACTTAATGGAGACATGCTCTTCTCATGCATGTGGTGCAAAACATCACACTTAGCCCTAGTTTATTCCCAGCATAGCTTATTCTACCAACTATTGGACCATGCAGATTTCCTGGCCAAGGGAAAAGGTGCATTCCTCCAGAAGAAGGTTAACAACAGATTTATGCATCTTGTTTTCTATGATTATATATTGGTGAAAAGTGAAACAAAACCCCATCACTTGATAGTCCTGAAATGACTCCGTGACCTTGGCAGGAGCCAGACTGGATTAACCACCTGGTATGGACTGTTAGCCATGGGCTGTGGGCAGTAGCTCATTAGCATCAAGTATTTGCACTCCTATTTGTAGCTGGTAGGCTGTAATTCAGGACCTTGTCAAATTAACAAGAGTGCCAGGTCGTACTCACTAGGATATGGTTCAGAGTACTCTGTGTTGAGGGCTAGTTTTACAAGCTCCATTAGTGAAATTGGAAGGGACTCAACAGCAGAAGTGCCACTGGCCTACCTAGACTGGCAATTGCACCACAGCTCTGTAGAGGCACAAAAGTAAATGCAAAAGTGAGCTCTTGCTAAGCATTAATGAAAAAAAACACAGCTTGGTGGTCTATAGATTCTCTCAATACTGCTTGGCCACTGCTTTCATTCTCATCCTAACTGATCCTGACTAAGCTGCTGTATGACTGACTTAGGACCCTCAATATTGAGCAGACATTAAATGTTTAAAGGAGGTGAAGTAGTGAGACTGAATCCTCCAGGTCTTAATTCCTGTGCACCAGGATGTGTGCCCTCTCAGTGAGCAAGACAAAATGTGACCCAGACAACACCAGGAAGATGAGTAGATCTTGTCACAGTCTAGCGCCACTGACGCTCCAAGTTAAGCAGCCTAATAACCCCCACAATACTTCCCCCCACTAAAACGATTTCTTCAATAAAACAGGGAGAAGACTCAGGCTCATAACACATATGAGGGTGTGAGATGGCTCACACCCTCAATTCCTAAATTACCAGCTAGAGTGATACCACAGCCTGACAAAACAAAACCTACCTTTGGATGGCTTCATGCAGAACTGACAACCAGAAATGTACTTCTAGACCCACCTCTCTCTGCCACTAGCACTACACAGCTACAGACAGGAGACACCCACTACTGATGTTTGCTTCTGTGTAACAACTGACAAAGGTTCAGTGTTGATTAGACATGCTCACAGAGAGAAATATGCATCCAGGGCTATTTAATAAAGACAGTATCTTTAGTCCCAGAACTTCCTGAATCACAGTCTGATGAGATCAGTAAACTTCCGTGGGGAACAAAATAAATTGGCTCTTTTCTAATACTTTCTCTAAGCAGCCATTGTCAGAAATTACCTACTGCAGAGTATTCGCTGTTATTGTTCTTATGCCCTCAGAGTCAACTGAAGTTCACTGAGAAAATGTTCTGCTCCTCATAACCTCATGTCAGCAGATCAAAAAACAAAACTCAAAAAAAAATAAAATCTCTGACCTGGAAAGACACTGAGATGGTTAAAGTACCTGATCAGTTTCCTACACTAATGAATTTGCTCAGAAGTTGATATTCTGCCTCTTGGGTCTATCCTGCTCCAAAACTGGCTGTGAAATACTGTTGGCTGCACAGACTGACCTGAAGTTTACATCTGTGCCTATTACAGATAACCTCTACAGACAGAGAGAAAGCAGACAGGAGCATGGTTCACTTGTGGTGGAATTCACTCCCATCAGCTTCAGCACAGGAAAGCATTTGCTAACTGAGCAAACAGCAGAGGGGAGGAAAAGGCAACTTCTTGTGTTTGTCAAATGACAAGAATTGTGAACAATTGGTTAAAAAGCAATTAAAGAACCATATCCAACACAGGCATCAAACTCAAACCTCTACTGCTCCAGCCATTTAATTCACTTACTCCTCTCCCGGCCAGCCACCTAAAGCACATTTCCTCCTACTCTCAGCAGCAGCAGGACTCCTCAGCCAGGCTCCTCACCAAAGCTGTTCTTCCAGTAGCCTCTCTTCTCCTGGTCCCTACAAAATGCTCCCAGCAGGGAGCCCAGGAGGAACTGGAGCAGGTCCCTGATGCGTTCCCCTTGGAGCCTGTCCCTGGGCATACCAGCAGGAGGGCAGCCTGCAGTCACCCACACCCGCGGCTCTCCGGTGAACGCATCCCCCAGGAGCTGTGCACGGCCAGCAGAGCCCTTGGCAGGGCAGCACCTCCGGGTGCTGCGCTGTCAGACAGCCAAGGAACAGTTTGTCACGAGGCAACCCCCACCCCCACGTGCAATTTTTGTTCAGGGAATAAATCTGCAGGCATAGCATGCTAAGACTTCTGTTTCTTGGTGGCAAATTCCTTCCCACCTACCACTACCCTACTCTCTTCACACAGAAAAGCCTCCACAGTGGACCTCCACAACACTCTCTCTGTTACATGAATTTCCCAAAAAGGATCAGAGGAGGTGCCTTTTATTAGCTAAGCAGCCTTGAAAACGATATTGTTTTCCAAGAAGTTTTACGTGCCTTTCATAATCCCAGAAAGGATTTATGTAGTTTCTTCCAGTTTCTCGTAATGCTGCAGTCACAGGGTTACACAGAAAAAGTGCCCAGGAGACAGACAACCTGCTAGATAAACTAGAAAGTGAACATTCAGACCTACTAAATCAAAGTTACCCAAGGGAAGACTGGACTCAGATTCAGCAGGTCATAAAACTTGAAAGGAACCAGGAAAGAAGCCACCTACAAACCTGGATTAGAGCTGCATCAGAAAGATAAGTGACCTAATAACAAAAAAGCCCCTCAGACCAAGTGACCTAATAAGAGAAAAAAACCTCTCAGACCAACAATAGTAATGCAGAACTTTGGATCCCTGGGCTATGAATTACTTGCTATCCTACCTGTTTCCAAAAAGAGGATCTATGTGCTCAAAAGAGAAGTAGGTCTAGGTATTCTTCTCTGCACTCAAAAGTCAGAGGTTTATGTTTCAGGCTGCTGGGACTTGGTTTTCTTTCAAGGGGGAGGAGGAACTAGAAAAGAAATGGACAAAATTTTTCCCCAATGTCCACTCTAAATAAAGCACCGAACACACAGGCTACTAAAACCAGACAATGCAAGACCAACAGAGCCTGAAGAAAGTATCATCAAGCTGAATCTGACAATGTTTTTAGGGGAGAAAAACCCTTTTAAAGTCCAGTTGGCAATTATTTTAATAAGGAATCTAGGAGTTTTCTCACAGCTGCCATGTGATTAAGAAAATGAGAGCTCAAAACTGCTGCACAGTTATTGTGGCTTCTTTGCAACAGGTTATTAAGCTCTGATCTGTAGTATAAAAAATAATGGAAACAGATATAAATAAGATCAAAATACATGACTCAAAGTCCCCAGATAAGGAGGACTCCAACTGAGAAACCATCCAAAGCCATCCAGGCCACCAGGAACACAGCTGTAGAATGGCTTGCAGAAAGTGGGCCAATCTTGAAATATTAGTATTACAACATAAAGCTTTTCAAACTGAATTTTTGTAGTTCCAGCAAACATGGAGCTAGAAATAGAATGCTTTGGAATTAGGATCACACATGCAGAGATCTGCCTGTGAAAAACACCAAGAGCAAGTGCCAGAGAGCATTTAAGCAGAGACCTAGAGAGACTGTCAAAAAGGAACAGAAAACGGGGGGGGGGGGGGGGGGGGGGGGGGGAGAAAAAAAAAAAACAGGTCGACACACATACTGACAAGAAAATGAAGAAGATCAGTGGAGACAGTTCACCAGCTTCTTTCCAAAAACTGATTCTGTGGCTCATTCAATCCCTGCTGCAGATTTGGAACCACGACACAAATCAATCCTGAAACACGTAACACCTCACTCCCCTTTACTGCAATGGCCAACATTAGATTAGCTGGGAGTGAACTCATTTCAAATGAAATACCTCTTTGCTCTGAGCAAAGTCAGGCAGGTCCTTTCCTACGCCAGTACAAAAGGTACCTTAGACTCCCTTGCATTAAATTTGAATGATTGAATTCAAGTTAAGCACTCAGTCTGCTTAACCTGTAGACAAGTGGATTTGACAGCTCTAGTAAAAGTTTAAGGTCTGTTTTTAGAACAGAAAAATCACACCTATTTCAAAAGCTACTTATTTATTTATTTGCAAGTAAACCATGCTTTTTAGATGAGAAGCTTGTTTGTGAACTGCTTCAGGAATCATGTTTATTCACACTTTAGGAGATTAGACCAGCAAGGGGGTGGGAATGTGCTGAAGCTCTCTTAAAATTAAGTTTCTTGCCTGGCAGCATGGAAGTGAAACAGATACTTATTTTGCAATTGTAGTCAAAGAATGTTAACAATAGGCCCACCACCAAATCCTCCAGCTGTTCAGCCTAAGCACTAGAACAACCACAGAACTACCCATTTCATCTTCTGCAACAGTACAAAGATGTATCTCCTGCTGTGTTTGCATTTTGATCACCTCTTTATAAGCTTCCATTCCACATTTAGGTTAAGAAGGTTTTGCTTCTGCCCAAAATGTGAGTTTCAAAATGCCACATACCCAGCTAATAATCAAACTTATTAGAAAAAAAAATCCATCCCCTGTCCTCAAATCAATTAAAGTTTTAACTGGCAGCACTATCACACGAACTGCCTTTTGCACCCAACAGTGGTAGCAGGGGCCAGGGTATCAAAAAAGACACAGGTAAGAGTTTTGAAGCAAGCTGGCTGTGGCACAAGATCAATGTGATGGGAAGGGAATGATTAAAAACTGTAAGCTTATTTATTTCCAGCACTCTACTGGAGAGTAACATGCAATTTGATTCTCACCCTTAATTTGGTACATTCTCATGGGAATTTGGCAAGGTTGCTCTGAAGAAGAAAGTTGGAAGAGCTCTTGCAAAAGACACTGTGCTATGCCAGATCAAGCCAGCTATCAGTTATTTACATTCATTTCAAAGGACACAAAGGAAGCCACTTATTTCCACTATATCTGCACTTTTTAAAGAGAAACCAGTTAGGACAAAGCTGATTCTAACACAGGGCTTGCCCATACAGACCAACCAGCATAGTGACTCTGGAGTAAACATTTAAGTATGCTCAAAGGAACCTGAATTAATTCCCAACCACAGAGACTATTCCAGGGCTTAGCACTGGCAGGAGGGAACACACACGTAAACAGCCATCCTGAACTTGTGCTACTGGGAAGTTTCCTAGCACAGGGAAGAGACTGGCTACCAGGGAAAGGGATCTCTAGTCTGCACCTTCCAAGCCACCCAGGAGAATTTTTAAGAATCCTATTTTAAGCACCATTTTCAGGAACTCTAAGGAGGAATTTGGCTTAGCCGCTCTCGCAGGATTAACGCGCACACCTAATTCTCCCAGCTGTTAAATAAAAGGACTGTGCTAACAGACAGGAGTGCATTCCATCCTTTCAGACCAGGGAAATAAACTATCAACAGAATGTGCATTTCTTCAGACACATTGCTGCATACAGAACCAGAACACACCCACAAGTCTCACTACAGGCTAAGAACCCTACTGTGCTATCTGGGGTCTGAACTACAGGGACAGAGAGGAAAAAGAACCACCCTCCACTCACACATGCAGCAAAATCCACCTTAACCAGCCAACAGTAAAGTGACATCATTGAGCTTCCCACATCTACACTGCAGATCCTGCAGTGTAGAAACCACAGCCAAGGGAGGCCCTCCCTCATCTCTCCTTCAACACCTGCAAAACCAAGTAAGACTTCCCCATCTTTACACACAGGCTGAAAGAGATAAAGATAACCATCACTGCACTAATCAGTAAAACGCAGGACTACATTCATCTTCTATGCATCACGAGGTAAGCCTCCAAACCCCCAAAACTGAGTTAAACAGGGTGAAGAAGATCCAATGCCATGACACAAGAGATTAGCATGTGGATAAAACAGCAACTGAAACTTAAGTCGTAATTTAACCTTAGCCAGAAAGAACATTCACCAATTCACAGGTTTTTTTCGAGGTAATTTATGCAGTTAATAAAAGGTGAGCTCAAATATTCCCCACTAGATTTCCCCTCTCAAGCAAATCACCCCCTAGGAATCAAGCTGTTCCGTGGTACTTTGATCAGATCTTCCTGGGTATGAACCCAGGAGTCTGGTGGCACTCCAAATAGCCTCTCTTTTTCCAGCACAGGAGTCCACACATCCAAACTGTCTGAAATTTCACCTAACAACTACTTTGAAAGCTCCCTCCTGCACAGGCCACAGAGCATTATTATTTGGCTTGCAGAGAGGAACAGATTTTAAAAAGAAAATGAAAAGATCTTTCTTCCTTACTCATAAGCAAGGATGTTTTTTCCTTACTCATAACCAATTCTTCTAACAAGAATTAAGTTGCATCTGTCAAGTCAGCACCACCTACAATTAAGAGAAAGGCGTAAAGCCTCAGTCCCATTCTGATGCAACTAATACACAAGTTACACCAAAGCGTTAGAAAGTGTCACGTCTCTGCTGAGCCTGTGATCCTGAAGCACACGGTAGCCTGGGGAAAAAGAGCTGTAACTCTGAAATGCAGCACCAACAGGTGCTTTGGAATATATTTTAAGACATTTAAATGATTTATGAGTTACAAGATCAAAGTGTCAATCAAAGCAAGGGGAGCACGAGCAGGTCGGCTGGGTGAGCCTATGAATGGAGCTAAAACGCCTTGTTTATCTCAGCACGTGTGTGCACTGAGCCTGAAAGGCACCGAGCAGCCCACCCACTCCTCCCAGCCAGGCCAGCTGAAAAAGCACAGAGAAGACACAGCCAAGGAATGGGCGCGGATTCCCGTCAGTGGTTCTCACTATAACGGACAGATGAGTGGAAAATGCAAGAAGGAAAACAACCTTGCTTGGCACCGTGCCCACACACACATCCCAGTGCAGTGGGGGAAAAAAGGCTGGGGGCACATCCCAGCCGTGGATCAGCTTTCTGGCCCAGGGAACGAGTAGATCTGGCAGATGTCTAAATACTGGTCACTCCCAGTGCAGAAAGCACCTTCCCGTGAGCAGGAACCCGAGGTCCCGCTGAAGAGCTCCCGTGCTGCAAGCAGGTGGATGCTGACCACCACTGAGCAGCACCTCCCCACCGCGCCCCCGCCCCAGGCACGGGCCCACCTTTCTTGAACTCCTCCAGCATGGCATCGAGCTTGGTGTCATTGAAGACAAAGTGCAGCGGGTGGTTGTAGAAGCGGGTGATGGTCTTGAGCGGCGTGCAGTCATCGGGGTCCACAAAAGCCAGGTCCTTAACGAAGAGCAAGTCCACGATGTTGGAGCGGTCGCCCTCGAAAACAGGGATGCGGGTGTAACCGCTCTCCATGATCTCGGACATAGTGTTGAAGTCGAGCACAGCCTCGGCGGCGATCATAAAGCAGTCTCGGAGGGGAGTCATCACGTCCTCCACAGTCTTGGTGCGCAGTTCCAGGGCTCCTTGGATAATGTTGAGCTCCTCCTTGACTAGATCATTATAAGGGTCGGTGACCCGCAGCATCTCCAACAACTTCTCACGGTTATAGACCGTGCCGATCTCCTGGCCCAGGACACAGTCCAGCAACTTGCTGACGGGGTAGGAGGCCGGGAAGGTCATCATCATGAAAAACTTGGTGAGGAAGATGGTGTTGGCGCCCACGGCCAGGCCGTGCCGAGAGCAAATAGCCTGCGGCACGATCTCGCCGAAGATGACGATACCGATGGTGGAGACCACCACGGCCACCAGCCCAGAGCCGGCAATGTCGTCCAGCAGGATGGTAAGGGTGGTGTTGACCAGGACATTGCCCAGCAGGAGGGAGCACAGCAGGTAGTTGCCCTGACGCCGCACAGGCTCGATGCGCTTGGCATAGTTCTTCTCTTTGTCCGTGCCACAGTTCTGCACGATGCGCAGCTCCATGGGGTCCAGGGCCATCAGGCCCAGGTTGAGGCCACTGAACATGCCCGAGAGGCACAGGAGGAGCGAGATGAAGATGACCTGCAGCCAGAAGGGCAGCAGGAACTTCTTCTCCTCGCCCACGATCATCTTGGTGTCCTCACCATCATGGTAGATCCAAGTGGTCTCACCCCAGGGCGGGGGTCCCGCCGGTCCCTCGGCGCCCGCCAGCCCTCCGGGAGCGCCGGGCCCCAGGGCGGCGGCGGCGGGGGCCGAGACGGAGGTGCACAGGTAGTAGGACTTGCTCTTCTCCGTTTTGCGCAGGGGCTTGATCTCGATCTCGATGATGCCCGAGGTGCGGCGGTTGAGCACGATGTGCGGCAGGATGATGATGTCCGAGGTGCGGATGCCGCAGCGCTGCGGGGCCCCGCCGCTGCCCGCCGACCCGCCGCCGCCCCCGCCACCGCCGCGTCCCGCCGGCCCCGCCGCCGCCCGCCCGCCCCGCCGCCGCTCGTGCTCCGTGAAGGCGATGCGCGACCACGTCTCGTTGTTGATGTTCTGCCCGTAAACCCGCAGCTTCACCCGCGTCCGCTCGCTCACCCGCAGCGCGCCCCCCTCCATGAAGGAGACGTCGTCCGTGTCCTCCAGCCGCAGGCCGATGATCACCGTCTCCTCCGCCGCCGGCGGGGGCACGACGGCGGCGGGCGGCGCGGCAGCGGTGGCGGCCGGGGGCCGCCGGCCCAGGCAGCCGCCGAGCAGCAGCAAGAGCAGCACCCGCGCCCCCCGGCCGCCCCCCGCCATGTTCCCACCGGGCAGCGCGGCCATCTTTAGTCAGGGCTCGGCGCCGCCGCGGCCCCGCATCACCGCGCAGCGCCTGCGGCGTGCCCCGGCTTCCCCGGCGGCGGCGGTGGGCGCGGCGGCGGCGGCGGGCGAGGCGCGGGCTCGGCTGCCCGCGGGACCCGACGGGCGGCGACTGCCGAGCCGGGCCGACCAGCGCCGCCTCTACCCGCGCCCGCCCCTCCCCGCCCCGCCCGCCGCTCGGGGGAGGGGCCTCCGCCCGGCGCCGCCAATCAGCGCCCGCCCGCTCCCCAATCTGCGCCAAGCCACGCCTCCTCCGCGCCCCGCCCCCTCCCCAGCCCCGGGGGCGCGTGACTCCGGTGTGTACGCCGGGCGCGCGGGGGCGGGGCCTGCCGTGCGGCCGAGACCAATGGCGGCGGCGCTCGGTGCCGAAGGGGGCGGAGCCTTAGGAGGGGCGCGACCAATGGGGACGCGGTGCGGCCGGCGCGCGCTGCGCTCGGGAGGAGCGGCTCCGGGAGCGCTCGCGCCGGGGCTCAGGGCGGCCGAACGGGCCTGGCCATCCCACTTTCCCCCCGCTCCCGCGGAGCCCACGGCGACCGCCGCTCCCCTCGGACCCACCTCGCCGCTCGCCCCCTTCAGTGGCCCGGGAGCGCCGCCCCGCGTCCGCGCGTCGCACTGGTCGGCGGTCGCGCAGCGCCCCCTGGCGGTCCCGCCGCGCCTCGTAGGCCCGGCCCGACGGGGCGCACCCCGGTGCCTCCCGCCGGAATCTGCTGCGGCGGAGGCCGCTCTCTCAGTCGTGCCCGTTCCCCAGTCAGCCCCGAGCCGCCGCCGGTGCAGTACCGTGCGACGTTCAAGAAATCGAGCTGAGGCACCGCGGCCCCCGGGCACCCTCCGCCCCGACACTTCCTCGGTTGTGTCGTGCCTGAGGGCGGAATTCACCATTAAATACCGAATACGGACGGGCCGCGCTCCTCCTTCACCTCTGCTCTGCTCCGCCGCCCCGTGCCGCGGCGGGGGGTGAGCGGGGCCGGGGTTTGGAGCTCCCGTTTCCCGGCATCGAAAGCCGCCCCAGCTGTCCCGCCCTGCTCATCCTCCGCTCAGGGATGCACGGAGAGCCGAGAGCCCCGATTCATGAAAGCACCTGCACATTCCCGGCCACGTCCCACCGCCCTGAGAGCCCGGCTCTTTCCCGGGCCTCGGCTGCTGTGCCGCAATCCCAGCCGGGGCAACACACACCCCACACCCCACACCCGGCCGTCATCGCTCCATGCTCATCACTTGTGAAGGAGCCAGGAAACAGTTCAGCATCCTGGAGAGCCAGAGACAAACAACCGTGGGAGCAACCAGTATGGCTTGTGGTGGCTGACACCCTTTAGAAGCGGTAAAACACTCTCCCTGCTGTTTAAGTGCTTGGAAAATGGAAGAATAAATTATGCAGGGCAACCCAATAAGATGTGAAGCAGAGCGCAATGCTCTGGGGGCTGTAGCCACAAATCTTTCCTGGTCCCAAACCTCATTCAGCTTATCCTGAGGGAGTTCTGCTCCCCTAAGGAGGTGACAGGTGTCCCTGAACCAGAGCGACACCCTGCTAACCACAGGGTTAGCAGGGACTCAGGAATCCCTTCCCTTTCCCCTCAGAGTGAATCAGACCATCACAACCTCTGGTTACTGCCATCACAACACCCCTCTGCCTGCCGAGGGAGGACACCAGTGCTGCAGAGCTTCACACTAGAAGAACAGGATTTGGGCCATCTCTACAATTACCAAAATACAGACTGGGGTGTTGGACAGGTATTCCTCACCTGGGATAGGGCTGCAGGACCTCCTCTTTTAATACACTGGGGGCTAAAAACCCCAAGGCTGTGCATGCACAAGTAAAGCCAAGAAAAGAGGACACGACTGCACCCCATAGCCTGGTGAGGACCTCTAATGCTCCACATCAAAGTCAAGTTCTCCTAGCTGCTTCCTTCCTGACATGCTGAGAATTTGGGAAAAACACAGTGCAGTGCAATTATAGTGGCCTTTGAGCTGTGGCCTTTTTCTGTATGCACAGAGCGGGGATCTCGCTGCGGGTGCAGCTCTTCCCAGGCAAGTTGAAAGGCCATGCCAGGGACTCATGCCTTCTTAATGAAGGGATTTGCAGGTAGGACCCCTCCTCACCCCACCTGCTCTTCCCTTCCCACTGGGAAGGCTGCCTTTGATAGCAGGAGCTAATTGCTGCAAACCTCCCAGTATGAGCTGTTTGGGGACTTGGAAGAAGTCTTTGTAAGTAATCTAGGAAGAGGGCTGGGGGTGGGGTGTGTGTATTAAACATCTCCTTCCTCCCAAGGTCCCATCAGTGAGGTCATTCCACACAATTTCAGGTGTCCTGAACACCTGGACCCTCCTCAGCCACTGCTACTGCTATGGCAGAGCATCCTTGGCATTGGCCTGTTTCTTTCTGAACCCAAATTTTATTGGGTTCTGCTTCTTAACTTCCCCCATGCCACAGCAAGATGATGCTTAAATGGCAGAGATAGGAAATTTGGCCCCTCCTGTAAAATTACTGTGTGAGGAGGGGTGGAAATGGTCCTTTATTTCCAAGTTTAGCTGTTCAGCAGCCCCCAGCCTTTCCCAAGCACCTTCTGTGGGCCAGGTCCTGTGGGATTCATGCTGGGCAGCAGGAATGCAGTCCATCACCTCCCACCACATCCTAAAAGCCCTCCCATCTTGCTCTTTGCCTGCTGTGGGATGCAGCTGGATGTGTTTCTGCTTTTCCAGAACTGCTGAATTTCCCTGCAAAACTCTGCAGGTGAGATGCCTGCAGGGACTCGGGGCTTTCCAACTAGATGGAATCTGGGGAAAACAGAAACCTCAGTGGTGCTGCAGAGGGGAAGAGAGAGCAAACCCCATCTCCTGGAAGATGCTGCAGGGCTGCAAGTGAGACAGATACTCTCCCTGCCTGTGTGCCCAAGCCACACAGCCAGTGTCAGCCCCACAGTGAGGGGACTCACAGGACACATCCTCACTGCAACCAGGCACAACCTGCCCCACCAGCCCTGCCAGGGAAGCACAGCACCCACGGCCCTGTGGCAGCTACAAACACACAGCCTTTGAGCTCAGACATGTGTTTATTTGCTCTCTGGTGGGAGGCGTCACTGGGGCCAAGGCCTCTCACTCCACTGACTTCCAACAGGGGTGTAGGGACACCACTTAAGACTGAGCAGCACCCTGGGGACAACAGGTGCCACCAGGACACCTGGCAGGACCTGGGGCTCTCAGCCACTCCAGCAGCTGGAAGGGATCACAGATCTTCTCCTGAAGGACAGAGAAAAACCCAGGGCAGGATCAGGCCAGTGGGAAGCAAGAGCCACCTGAGAAAGTGGCACTTAGCACTTCCCTAGCTATCATGGGGAGCAGCCTCTGGGTCACTCCAGCTGCTTTTTCCTGCAGCAAGGAAGAAGCCAAGAGCTTGTCTGGGACTTTGGCTCTGCTTTTATCTGAGAAATGCCTCCTGCTTGGACAGAGTCCTGAGAAAATCTCCCCTTCCTAAGCACAAGGCCGTATTTCAGGGATACACAGCTGCAGGGTGTTATCTCCCTTGTATCTCCTGGTCCATCTACAGGCTGCAGGAACCACCAAGGAGAAGAGATAGGCTTCCAGCAGATAGAATGCTTTGTGCTGTAGGGTCAGGGTTGGCAGCCAGGGCCAACCTGCTCTTCCATCAGCAGCCGGGAGAGCAATGGACAGGAAAAAACCATGGGGATGGGCCATCATCTCCCTGGGGCAGGCTGTGCACAGCAATCCCCTCAGGGGAAGGATGACTCCCCTTGGGAGACCTCAGAGAAGTCCAGCTGTCAGCCTCAGCAGTCCCCATGGACATGTTGGGGTGGTGAGAGCAGATCCCCCTTTGGAGGGCTCCAGCTTGGGTAGGGGTACAGTTTGTCCTGACTCAAGCAGCAGGCACCACTCTTGGTGTCCCATGAGCTCCTGCCCAGCCCAGAAGGAGTCAGGTGTCTTGGTATCATGTGACAGCCCTTCTGACACCCCATAGCAACTCTGATGGCCTGGGACACCCATGTCCCATTTCCTCCATGTCCCAGGCACAGAGCTGCCCTCTACCAACCTTCACTCCCTTGCTACAGCAGCCCTGTGGTGCTGCAGCGTTGGCTCCACCAGCTCGGATCAGGAACTTCTCTGCAAACCTGGAGCTCTGCAAGATCGCAGCCGTCTCAGCATCCACGTTCACCACCTCTCCTTCCTGGGGACAGAGGAATGGTCACAGGTCTGGGGTCCTGGTATGTGTCCTAGGGGACTCCAGACACCCAGCCAGATGATGGGGAGAGTGAAAGCAGGAGCACATCTTGGCCCAAAATCTGAAGAAACACCCACAAAACCCAAGCATCAGGCTTCAAACCATGTTGGGAAGCCACCATGGATGTCCTACTTCTACTTTTTACCACAAAACAATGCATGTATCTGCCTCCCTTTGCTGGACATTTGCTCTCTCCTGGGTTTACACAGCCCCTCGGCTCCCCCTCCACCAAAGCTTGCCCCCCAGATCACAGAGGATGCTGCTGAGTAGCAGCTTCATCAGCTTTAACTCTTCCCTAGAGCCCCAGCCTGCCTCCCCAAACCTTGAAGGTGAAGCTGGCATCAAACACCAGCTCTCGCTCGTGCCCCACGATGCCGCCATTGTAGGTGACCTGTGCTGGCCCGGTCCGGCTGCCAGCCGGCACCTTGAACAGGCGGTAAGTCGCGGAAACAAAGCGGCAGTCGCCTGCAAGGGAGAGGTTGGTGGCTTGGCCACTGAACACCTGGGCTGGGATGCCAGCAGAGCCTCCCAGAGCTGGCACTCCCTGGCTGGATCCTCACCGACAATGCCCTCCAGCTCCTTGTC
Source organism: Melospiza melodia melodia (assembly GCF_035770615.1). NCBI lineage: Eukaryota > Metazoa > Chordata > Aves > Passeriformes > Passerellidae > Melospiza > Melospiza melodia. The sequence goes on from NC_086202.1 coordinate 12,671,781, forward strand.
GCCAATGGTGATGGGGCTGGCGGTGACCAGGCACGGGGGGCTGAACCCCACCTCCTCAGCAATGCTGTACAGGTCTCTCCAGTACAGGGCTCCTGCCAGGCATTCTCCTGGAACGAGACCACAGGCATGGGGGATGCAGGCAAAGGTCCAGTCCCCCCATGCCATGTCACCCCCGTCCCACAGCCCTACGCACCCCACAGCACCCGGTGCTTCCGGATGGTCTCGCTCAGGCGCTGGCTGGCGTAGACGTCACTGAAGTACATCTCTCCCCCGGGCTGGAGGGCAAGGAGTGAAGGGAAGCCTCAAGAAGCAAAGATACAAAAGGGGCAAGGAGAATTGGGAACCCCCTAATCCTACCCTGCTTGGGACCCTCCGCAGAGACGCCCTCCCCTGACCCCATCCTGCATCCATGCCTTGCCAGATCCCATTTGCTACTTCTCAGTGGCACTCCAACAACAGAGCCACCCCAAGCCTGCTTTGCTGCCACAGGAATGAGCCCACCATCACCTTCAGCACACGAAAGGCCTCCTGCAGCACAGCCCTCTTGTCAGGGGCAAGGTTGATCACACAGTTGGAGCTGTGGGGGAGGAGACCAAGGCTTATTTGCACGCTCTTGCACATCTGGCTTGGGATTTCCCTTTTTCTAACACGTGCTTCTGAAGCAGTGACCCATTGGGATGCAGACCCAGCTCACAACCCCAGGAAGCAGCAGGACTGGGGGTGACTGTGCCCTGCATGGCACCTACATGACAATATCGTAGCTCTCATCAGCCAGTCCGGCATCACCCAGCTTCTCCATGTAACCATGGAAGAACTCCACATTCGGCTTTCGGTAGCCAAACTTATCCGTATGGTAGGCAATGTGTTTCTTGGCCACCTCAACCTGGCAGGAGGAAGGGAATGATGTGGAGGAGCTGCCTGGAAGGGTGAGAGGGAGCCCCAGGTCCGTGCCGTACTTGGCCCTCGGTCATATCTATGCCGGTGACGTGGCCCTGCTCCCCAACCAGCTGGCTCAGCAGGTAGCAGTCCCTGCCGCTGCCACTGCCCAGGTCCAGAATCCAGCACGATGTCAGGCACTCAGGGATCACCAGACCGCAGCCGTAGTACCTGGGTGGATGCTGAGCTGAGCTGGGTGCAGGTGCCCCATGGCACAGCCAAGAAGGGGCTGCAGCCCATGGGGATGCAGCATTGGAGGAGAGACCCTGGGAGTTACCTGGCCACCACCTCCTCATGGATGCGCTCCAGAGCATCTCTCACCAGCTTGGAAACGGGCCTGGCTGAGGTGATGCACGCATTGGTTTTGAGGTCCTCTGACTTCTGCAGCTCTTTGCCATAGTAGTCCTGAGATGGGAAGGACAGAGGCCACTGAACTGCGCCAAGTTGAGCCCTGGGAGCTCCCTATGTTCATAAACATGGGGGCCATGCCTGCACTCAGCCTGTACACGTGTAGATGCCCTCTGGCACTGGCACTCTCATTTCCACCTAGCCAAAAACTACGGTAAGATCAGGCATCCCTTTGCCCCCATCCTCCCCAGCTCCCTTTGCTCACACGCATTGATGTGCTTGTGCAGGAGGGAATTCCCATTTTCAGTAAATTTGCAGGCTGCAGCCACCATTTCCCTGGCTGAGAAGGGTAGAGGGAACAAGGGCAGGGAAATGCCAGGTTGCTCCATGCCCCATTCCTGTGTGAAACAGGAGCAAAGCTGCCAAGTGCACCTGGAATTTTTATCCGGGCCTGGAAGCAACCTTTATCCTCTAATGGCAGCAGGAAATCTAGCACAGCCCAGGCATGCACCCCCTACCCAGCTGCCCCATCCCTCCCCAGCTCCCTTCCACACTCCTCACCTGCACCTCCTGGTGGATTTGCTGTCCGATGGGAGTTGCCACTGAAATGGGAATGTGGGGCTGGTGGCTGACACCGCAGAGATGGGCATCACTCCAGGTCCTCCCAACAGTTCTGAATCCCCCTCTTCCCCCAGATACAGCAGCACTTTTTGCTGTCTCCCAGCAGAACCCTGAGAATCCCCCCAAACTTGCAGTCTAATAGGATGCCCCAGGAGGCACCTGACAACATCGCTCCACCCCAAAAATCCAACCTAGCTACCCCAAAGAGATGAGCCCCCAAAGCATCCCAGCAGGGTAAATCCCCCTACCCTGCTTTGCAGAGCCCTTGGCCCCAAGGGCACCCCCAGCACCCCCGGCAGAGGCCCTGGGCTGTCTTACTGCCTCCAGTCGCAGGGCGCCAGTCGGACTCTGCCCAGCTCCTCCCCAGTATCCTGTGCTATCCCAGCAGCCCACACGGCCTGGAGCTTGGCTTCCATCCCGACAGCGGCTCCTGCCTGCCCAGGCCCTTGGCACCCGGCCCAGCAGGACACGGGCACAGGCACGGCGAGGCCGCTGGCTCTGTGGGACATGGACATGGGCACACAGCGAGGCCGCTGGCCCTGTGGGACATGAGCACGGTGAGGCTGTTGGCTCTGTGGGACATGGGCATGGGCACAGCGAGGCTGCTGGCTTTGTGGGACACGGGCACAGCGAGGCTGCTGGCCCTGTGGGACATGGGCATGGCGAGGCCGCTGGCTCTGTGGGACACGGGCACAGCGAGGCCGCTGGCTCTGTGGGACACGGGCACAGTGAGGCCGCTGGCTCTGTGGGACATGGGCACACAGTGAGGCCGCTGGCCCTGTGGGACATGAGCACGGTGAGGCTGCTGGCTCTGTGGGACATGGACGTGGGCACAGTGAGGCCGCTGGCTCTGTGGGACATGGGCACACAGCGAGGCCGCTGGCCCTGCTCCTGTGCTGAGCACGCTGCCATCATTCACGGTTCTTGCGGCACCCACACCCCCAAAACCCACCTTGCTGTTTGTTCCCCAACAGCTCTGCATCTCCACAGTGCAGCCCTGTCCCTGCTTGTCCCAAAGGCAGGGAGACACAAATTTAATGCCACGAGACTGCTGTAGGCTCTGCAGAGGACAGGACTTTGGAAGAGACAAGCCACCTGCAGCAAGGTCACATTGCCTCTGCAAAGCCCTCTGAGCTGAAGCAGAATGGGGGATCCTGGGGGGGCAGAGACACACCATCCATCCCAAAAAGTCTCCTCAGTGCACAGGGACCACTAGAAACAGAATCCAGGACAGACTGCTGCAGTTTGGTGGTGTTCAGGACAGCTTTTATTCCCAGCAAGAGAGCCACAGGGAAAACTCTGATTCCCAAAGTGCACCTGCAAAGCTGGGGTCAGAATGTCACCCAAGGCAAAAATACTGGCAGGGATGGAAATCTAGTCTGAGAAGGCTCTGCAGCACAGGAGCCAGACTCCAGCAGCATTCCAACTGGAATGTGGCAGGCCCGTGTCAGCTCTCAGCCTGCCTGCTCCTATCAGCTGGTGAAAAGCACACTCAGGGAAACAAGTGCTTCCCGTGCACTCCAAGTGCTCCAGATAAGTGACTCACTAAAAACAAGACACAGTATTTATAGCTGGTCCTGGATGTGAACAGCTCACTAGTCTTCAACAGAGCAGTGTAGAACTGAGCACACCAGCTCCTGATGCTCTCTTGCCTGCTTCCCAAGAAGGCCTTTGGATACCTTCCCAACCAGATACAAACACACACCACAGCCAAGGCTGCTTCATCAAAAGCTGGAGCAGCAGCTCAGGAGAAGGAATGCACTTGAAGGCCGAATGCAGCACATATGGGCTGGCAAAGGGATGATGTTCCAAACTCTGGCAGAGAGGAAAATAAGATAACCTCTGAGGAGGATGATGGTCAAACCACATCCAGCTAGGCCACTGGCAGATGTGTATGCTTAGGTTCCTGGTTTCAGAAATTCTGTGCTGGGACTGGCACCTCAGCCTATACTGAAGTACCCCTCACCCACCCAGGCACTTGCAGCTCACACTGATTAAAATGCCCTAAATAAACTGCACTCTGTGCCACCTCTGTGGCTAAATACAGACCAGTAGCAAACTGCAGGCACCTGCATTTAAATGCCATGCCTCAACTCTGCATCTCTTGCCAAGGGTGCTGGGGTGGGCTGAGCACTTCACATTACATGGGAAGTAAGCAGACACAGGGATTATGGGGAAGAGCAAAGTTTCAGGGAAGTTTGTTTCAGCCAGGTGCAGGTGTGCAGGTGAGCATTCTGGAGCAGAGGTGTGGATGCAGGAACACGAGAGGGGGCCATGTGCCCAGCAGCACAGACTCTGCACCTATCCCAGCTGACATCCAGCTTCATCCAGACATAGTTCTGAGCCCCAGGGGCTGGAGGGGGGAGAACACTTCACTCCCTCAGTGCTGGTTGAGATTTCCTCAAGCCTTCAGCTCCCCTTCATTTCAGCAAGTGACTCAGCTGGTCCTGAAGGTTTGACGAGCGCTCCACGCTGGGCACCAAGCAAGAGGAGATTCATGGTGAGATCTGCTCCCAGACTGTGCTGTGCTGCCTGTGCCCAAGGCACCAGAGCAGCTCTAGAGCTGATACTACAGCAAAGAGAAACCCTGAGGTCCCCTGACCCCCCTCTGTGTCCCCACAAAGGAAACCTCACTTCATGCACCCTGCTGTACACAGCTCTGCTCCCACCACCCTCATCTCCTCTCACAAGCAACCTCACATGCTCTATCACATCAGTGGGCAGGAAGGAATCAAAGGAAGCTTGGGTATGAATCCCATCTCTTCACTCAAATTCCCATCTCTTCACAATACTGAAGTGCTATCCTGCTGGGCCAGCATCTGCCTCAAAGGCAGATGCAAAAACCTTTCCATCCTGCTTTCCCCCATCCAACTCCATCACCTTCCCCTTTCTACCCTCACAGCATGTTCCCCAGGTCCTCCCAGAACTCACTTCTTTTGAATTGCTTCTTGCCTGGAGGAGAAAAGGAAAGAAAAAAAAGAGCATTAGAAAAACAAAATCTCAGTCATGATTTATGTTATGTCAAACAAGGGCTCAAGAGGCCAAAACTCCAGGGTGTTTCTGGATTAAGTTCTGGGGGACAGAAGCAGCACTGGCTTCTCCTTCTTAGTCCCAGGTGCATCATACACACGCATGGGAGATACAGTGCATGGCAAACAGGAGACAAAAATTTCAGCTCCCACCCCAAAACAGCCTGGAAGAGGGCTGGAAAATTCCAGCTCCAAGGCCTGCTCAGCTTTGAAGAACTGCAAAAGAGGGATCAGTCTGAGCTTAATGCAAAGTCTTTAAGGAGAACAGAGAAGGACTGACGGATCCACTCAGCCCCCAAGAGAGAACACCTACTTACTGGTGTCCCCTACTTACTGGTACTGTAGATGAGTAGTTATTATGGCCATTTTTCTTAAACTCTGTGGAGAACAAAACAAAGAATGAATGCCTACAGAGATCACAGTGCAGCTGTCCTAATGCCCTGGGCGTTCCTCCAGCACAGCCACCACTGTATTGCTGTACTGCCTCCAAAACACCCTCACTGGTATCTGTCAGCAGTGGGACACTTCCTTCTCCTTTCCCAGGGACAGGCAGAGACACAAGTGCTTTATTTCAGCCCACAGTGCCTCAAGCTTTCTGTCAGAGAGGGCACAGCTTGAGGGCTGGCCGGCCTGCAGGACATCAGGAGTCCAGCAGCACTGGGTCTGAGGAAGCACTAAGTTATTCTGGCCACCAGCCCTGCTGCCTGAAGTTATGTATCTGACTCCAGGGCTCCGGGAGCAGTTGTAGCACGGCTGCAAACCATTCCTACCACCCTCCTCTCCTCCCGTCCCCAGAAACGCTGCTGCTCCAGCACAAGAACACAGCTTACATCTTCCGAGTGCAAGATGGCATCTTCTTGCATCACCATGTTTCTGGCAGCTTGACCCAGCAGCTATAAGGCAAACGTACAGAGCAGGCTGAGACGCTGCAGCTTTGCGTTTCCCGAAGCCCCCGTGACGGCTGGCAGGGTGACACTCGGGGTGACACCGCGGTGCCGTGACAGCACATCCGTCGGGAGCGCCTGAGGCACCGCTCCCACCTGTCCCCGGGACAGCTGGCGGTCACCCTCCCGCCTGCCACCGCCGGAGTCCCGAGGCGCTGCCCAGCCGTGCCCGCGCTCCGCTCCCGCTGTCCCCGTCCCTGCACAGACACAAGGATGTGTCCCCTCCTCGGACTACAGCTCCCAGAGTGCATTGCGCCGCCCTCCCCGCTCCCAGCTCCGCTCCGGCCCTGTAATCGGCCGCCCGCCGGCACCCGCCGCTCACCTCGGCGCTACGAGAGCCCTTCAGCACCTGCTTAGTGAGAGCGATCACGTCGGTGCCGCAGCTCGTCACCTTCTCGGTCAGGAGCCCCTTCACCGAGTGGCCAAAGCGCGCCTGGGCATCCGCCGCGCCCCCCGCCGCCATCTTACCCCGCCCGTGCCCGCCCCGCCTTTCCCCGGGAGCTGCTACGGCGAGCGCCGGGGGCCTGAAGGCTCGGGACGGCGCAGAGTCCGCGGTGGTCGGGAATGCTGCCAGGGAGGGGCTTCAATTCCCAAAGGACTCCCCCAGCACACCTCATCGCCTCGGCACGGACACCCACAGGCTGCCCAGCACTGACAAGCACAGGCCAGCCCTGATCAGCCTTTCTCAGCCCTGGCCGGTACTTGCTGTACTGACCAGGGTTCACCAATAGTACCAGGGGCTGACCGGCGCTCACCAGCATTGCCAAGCGCTGCCCAGCAGTGTCCAGTGCTACCTGCGTCTCCCCAGCACTGACAAGAACTGATGATGAGGGATGCTCCGCGCTTAATATTGCTCAATATTTCCAGTGCTGCCCATTCCCTCCCGGATCTGTCGAGGCGCTCCCTGGCTGGGGATGGATTCCAGTGCCCCGCCAGACCCCCCAGCTGTGCTCACAGCACCCACGACAGACCTCGAGCTGTCCCCACACCCCCGGCCCACCACAGGGCCCTGGGGATGGAACCCCAAGGACGGATCCGACCCTGGGCATCCCCTGGCCCCCAGTGCTGGAAGCAGCTCCCCCAGGGCGGCCGTGGCCCCGCTGCCCTCGCCCCTCGCCATGCGCCCACAGCTGCAGAGCTGGCCACGGGCCCAGCGCTCGGCTCCCCCCTCCTCGTCCCCCCGATAAGGAGCCGAGCCCGCCTCAGAGTCAAGGAGACGACCCCGCCGCCGCTATAAGGGCCCCCCGCGCGCCGCAGCCCCGCAGCCGGCCCCGCCATGGCGCTGCTGGGCGCCCTGCTGCTGGCCCTGGCCCTGCTCTGCACCTGGCGGCTGGCGCGACGGAGGGACACCCTGCCGATGGCCACGGCCACGGGGCTGGGGCGCCCACGGAGCCTGCCGGCCCTGCCGCTGGTGGGGAGCCTGCTGCAGCTGGCCGGGCACCCCCAGCTCCACCTGCGGCTGTGGCGCCTGCAGGGCCAGTACGGCAGCCTGTACGCCCTCTGGATGGGCTCCCACTACGTGGTGGTGGTGAACAGCTATCGGCACGCCAGGGAGGTGCTGCTCAAGAAGGGCAAAGACTTCGCCGGACGGCCCCGCACCGTGAGTGGGCAGCAGCTCTTGGGGACCCCTTCCCACTGTGGCGTGGCGTGAGGAGGGGGACACTCCCAAGGCAAAGTCACGCAGCGGGGTCCGTGTCCCCTCCCCATCCTGCCTGCAGCAAGCCGGGGCAGGGCGGCCCCTCCGTACCCTGCTCCCCAGGTATTCCCCAGGGTTCCAGCCCTGTCATCCTCCGTCCCAAGGGTGCCCGTTTTCCCTGCAGCTGGCTGCATCCCTGGGCACGGGGATATGGGTTCAGGTATTACCTGTACCCCATAAGTTCCCTGGGCATCCTAGAGCCCCTAGCCTTCACATCTGTCCCCAGATCTCTTTATCAGTCCTTGAGAGGGAGAAAGCAAACCTCATGTTCTGTGCTGTGCCTGCCTGCATTAACCTCTAGCTCCCCGGACCATTTCTGGGATGGGGTGAGATGATCGTCCCTCCCCCGCGGGGCTGCCCTGCAGCGGGATGACCCTGGGACTGCCTGTCCCTCAGGTGACCACGGACCTGCTGTCCCGGGGGGGCAAGGACATCGCCTTCGCCAGCTACGGGCCCCTGTGGAAGTTCCAGCGCAAGCTGGTACACACTGCCCTCTCCATGTTCGGTGAGGGCTCGCTCGCCCTCGAGAAGATCAGTAAGTGCCTCCCCCTGCCCCAGGCTCCCTCCCAGCTCTGGCTCCCTCCCACGCTGTACTTTTTCTTCTTAAGTGCCCCGATTCCCTGGGAACGAAGGAAAGACAGTGGCTCAGCCTGTGTCCCCTGGTGTCCCCTCAGCCTGCCAGGCAGGGGCTCTGTCCCTCTCCTTATATGCCCTGTACTTTACCAACACCTCTCCGTGTATTTTCTACACTGAACTTTAGTTCCCCTCTCTCACAGATGGGGAGACTGAGGCATGGAGCCAGCTCCCCACTCTGCCCAGGAGGACATCCTTGCACATCTCCATTCTCTCTGCTCCCCCCCCCCAGCACCCAGCATTGTCCCTTCTGCCCATCCCAGCCCCTCAGGGCCCAGCCCTGTCTGGGGGTGCCCTCTGCAGGCTGCACACGCTGTAGGAGCAGGGGACCCCTCCTTCCAGCCCCCCTTGGCTTAATCACCACTCCCTCATCACCCCTGGCGTGGCTCTGCTCCCCCCCAGTCTGCCGGGAGGCCGCCTCCCTGTGCGAGACGCTGAGCGCTGCGCAGGACACGGCCCTGGACATGGCCCCCGAGCTCACACGGGCCGTCACCAACGTGGTCTGCTCCCTCTGCTTCAACTCCTCGTACCGCCGGGGGGACCCCGAGTTCGAGGCCATGCTGGAGTACAGCCAGGGTATCGTGGACACCGTGGCCAAGGAGAGCTTGGTGGACATCTTCCCCTGGCTCCAGGTGAGCAGGAACATGGGCACCGCCCATTTCTCTCACCTCAGATGAGAGGAAGAAGCTGGGATGTGTCCTGTAGGAGCATCCCTGAGTTAGGAGCATCCCGGTCCCGGTGACCCACGAGAGCCAGTGGGCATAGGGTGACTGCCTGGGGGCTTGCAAGGGCTGGGCCGAGCTGCAGACTGTTGTAATGTGCTTTTCTCCCTCAGATATTTCCCAACAAGGACCTGACCCTGCTGAAGAAATGCCTCCAGGTCCGGGACCAGCTGCTGCAGCAGAAATTCACTGAACACAAGGTGCCAGCAGGGCCAGGATAGGGAGATGCTGGAGCTGGGGCGGTGGGCACTGTGCCCAGGACAGCCTGGCTCATGCATGTCCCTCGGCAGGAAGCTTTCTGTGGAGACACTGTGAAGGACCTCATGGATGCCCTCCTGCAAGTGAGGCTCAGTGCTGAGAACAGCAGCCCTCTGGAGCCAGGGCTGGAGCTGACTGACGACCACCTCCTCATGACAGTGGGGGACATCTTTGGGGCCGGTGTGGAGACCACCACAACTGTGCTCAAATGGGCTGTGCTCTACCTGCTCCACTACCCTGAGGTAGGGTCTGCACTCCACAGTGGGGGCTTGGGTTCCTTCCAGCACCAGGGACACCATGGGGAGTTTTGGGGAAGGCAGGTGCCAGAAGAGAAGTCAGGCTCTGCAGATAAGCACGATCAGGCTGTGGGGACTTCTGCCCCACACAAGCTGACAGGATATGCTGATGATGCTGGGTGCACAGGGCATCTCGCTCCCTGGGCTCCCACAATGGTCTTTGCTTTCCTCCCAGATCCAGAGGAAGATCCAGGAGGAAATGGACCACAAGATCGGCCTGGTGCGTCACCCCCACCTCAGCGACCGCCCGCTGCTGCCCTACCTGGAGGCCACCATCAGTGAGGTGCTGCGCATCCGGCCTGTGTCCCCCCTGCTCATCCCACACGTGTCCCTTGCTGACACCAGGTGAGACCCCCCTGGATGGGGCACATCCAGCTCATGGGCAGAGACTGGGCAGGGAGCCACTGCCTCACTCTGTGTCTGCTTTGCAGCATTGGGGAATACTCCATCCCCAAGGGTGCCAGGGTCATCATCAACCTCTGGTCTGTGCACCATGACGAGAAGGAGTGGGACAAGCCTGAGGAGTTCAATCCTGGTGGGTTGTGTGATCCTCATCCCCTCCTAGGCCAGGGCATGGCTGGGTGGGTGCAGCAGGAGAGGGAGGGAGGCTTGGTGCTGGGAGGTTGGATCCTGAAGCTGCTCCAGCCTGCCTGGGGCATTCACACTTCTTGCTCCTGCAGCTCCCAGGAGGGACACACGTGGTGAACTCGGGCAGATCTCAGGCAGAAGGGTCAGCCTGCTGATGCCAGTGGTGCCCCTTTCCCTTGCAGGCCGCTTCCTGGATGAGCAGGGCCAGCACATCCATTCACCCTCACCCAGCTACCTCCCCTTCGGAGCTGGGATCCGTGTCTGCCTGGGAAAAGTCCTGGCCAAGATGGAGCTCTTCCTCTTCCTGGCCTGGGTGCTGCAGAGGTTCACACTGGAGTGCCCTGAGGACCAGCCCCTGCCCTCGCTGGAGGGCAAGTTTGGTGTCGTGCTGCAGGTGCAGAAATTTCAGGTGAAGGCCAGGCTGAGGGAGGCCTGGAGAGCGGCCTCGTGATGGGGAGGAGCCCTAGATCCCAGGCAGGGGGGATGGGACCACAGAGGCTGCCCCATGGAGGGGGGGTTATCCTGATAAAGCTGTTCCAAACACAGCATGGCTCCGGCTATTATTTGGGCACGAGACGGAGGACAGGGTTAAATTTGAGATGGTGGCCCCACAACTTGCTGGGAGCACTGGGCTCAGCTGAGAGGCTGTGGCCTCTCTGCAGCAGCGTGGCAGCTCCTGCCTGCTCACTATCCTGGGCACTCACTGCCTGACTGGATTTTGGCCATGGCTTCAGCAGCAGCAGCAGCAGCAAAGCACAACCTTCCTGTAACGCAAGGGGCCGTGTTTGCTTTGCTTTTGCCAAAAACTACTGTGCCATGGAGGGCAGCGTGTAATTAGGTTTCTGGTTCTCTATTACTTGACTTCTTAATATTTAACTAAATAGCTGCACAGCCATGGCTCAGGGCCCCTGGAGGGAAAGCAGCCAAGGCAGAGGGGAAAGCCCCACAGAGCCCCAGCACAATGTGACACCCCAGCCCTGCACACCCCCTCATTTTCCCCCGCCTTCTCTCTTGCTAGCAGGCAGGAAAACAGACATCCCCACCACTGAATCTCCTGCTCAGTGTGTGTGAATTCTTTCAAACCCTCAGCACTTGGCTTTCATGCAGCCCCTTCAACACCAGCATCAGATGCCAAATGGGTCCTGTCAGCCTGTGGCACGAGGGTGATGAGGAAGGCAATGCATTTGCAGCCTGGCATAGCACTGGGAGCATCCTCCCTCCTCCTAGTCCATTTTCCTGGGGGCCCAGGTTGGTAGGGAAGAGCTGGAGGAAGAACTGCCATGCACATACCTGTCCCAAGGGCAATCCTCAGGCTGATTTGAGCAGCTGACCCACCAGAAGCTGGTGCACAGAGTCTCTAATGGTTTCTAAGGGCTGAGCCACACATACTCTCCTACTTTCCTGCCTGTTTCCATCACACCAGGGATGCCACTACTGGTGTGTAGTGGCAATCCCTCTACTTCTGCTAGACTGTATGGGTGAAGGGGGACGGGGCTCAGAACGGGCTTTGGGAAAAAACTTGGCTAAACCTGATGCCCTAGGCTTCTCTGGGGATTGGCACCTCCATGCCAGCCTTGTCCTTCCCCTGCCCCAAATCCTGTCACTGGCAGAACACACTGGCAGGGAGGCTCTACTCCAGTCTCTTGAAACATTGTGATGTCTCCAGGAGCATCAACAGGACCTCCAGCACATTTGTACCCCTTTGCCAAGGCATTTGATTTTGCTCTTGGTAAGGGAAAGGATTTTCTCCTTGCCAAAATCAACAAGGGGCTGACACCTTTTGTTTGCCAGTGCACCCACACAAGTGCTAAATGCACCTTGGGGCAGAAATGGGGACCTCTGAACCAGGGATGTTTCTAACCTGGAGAATGCCTCCAGCCACAGCCTCTTGCAATCCACCTTTCCCATTTGCCAGGGCTGGCATGTGCTGTCCTAGGCTGGGAGACCAGCACATGCTGCAAATCCCAGCAGCCCAAGCTGGGCCCTGCTGCAGGCTGTCCTGCCCCCTACCCAGCCCATGTCCTCCCCACCAGAAGATGCTGCTGGGGAAATTCAGAGCCCAGAACCAGCTGCCTGGCACTTTGTGAGCTGGTAAACAGCCCCCGGCACGGCTGCTCCCTGCTCTGGGAGTGGGCAGAGGCACTGCTGAATCACCCGGCTGGTATTTCTATCCTGACAGCTGCTCCGGGGCTGTGCTGCTGCACCCAAACCCCTGGCTCCACCAGAAAGCTTCACCTGGGCCACTGGCTCCAGCTCCCTGAGGCAAAGGGGGTCTGCAAGGGAGGAACTGGTGACAATGGAAAGAATGAAGGTTTTTCATTTCCACACTGTTTCTTGGGTACACCATGAAGCACATACGCAGGTTGCTGAGGGCACTGGGCAGAGCAAGCCTGAGCCTTTCCATTGCACAAACTCATTTTGGGGGGCACAGCCACCCTCAAAGCACTTGGCTAACCCAGCTGTGTCACAGGGCTCAGCTCAGAAGCCCTCCAAGTTTGAGAGGCTTGTCTTTGCACCAGGCACCGGCTGGCCCTGCACTGTGCCGAGACTGACGGCCAGCCCAGGAGGAGCAGGAGACGCTTGGAATACCTGCGGGCTCTGCACCGGGTGCGGGGCCAGGAGAGCTGAGTAAGCACAGACCTCAGGACACAGCTGTTTGCCGGTCGAAAACAAACGGAGAAAGGAGCCGGCAGCCTGTGCCCCCCCCCCCCCCCGGCACAGAGACTGCAGCGCTTGCACCACCGTCGCGACGGCCCCGCACCGGGCACCCGTCCCATCTGATAAAAACAGATCTGTGCTGCAAGGATGGGGGGAACCAGCTCTGACCAAGAGGCAACTCATCCTGGCCTTCCCAGGCTGCCCACTGTGGGATGCTGTGGGGCTTGCCTGAGCCAGGGGCTCCCTGTCTGCCCCCTCCCGGCCTGGCTTTTCCTATATAAACTAAAGAAAAAAAAAAAAAAACAAACAAAAAACCAAAAAACCCAAAAAAACCAGCAGCAAAAGTCTCCCTGGGATGCGTTGCACTGGTGGTGATGGGGGTCACGAAGCAGCAGCCTTTGGGGAGAATGAGGACAGCAAAGGAGTTTATTCACTAGAGTTGTGCCCCAGCTCCCTGCCAAGCTCTGCCTGGAGCAGGTCAGGCTGGGATGAGCCCAGCCAGGGCATGCAGAGAACCAGAGGAGATACAGCTGGGGAGCCCTGGCTGTGCAGAGCAGAACTCAGAACCACTGACTTACATCCCCGAGTAGTGAGGGATGCCCAGGGAGCCCCAGAACTCAGAACCACTGACTCACATCCCTGAGCAGTGAGGGGTGCCCAGGGAGCCCCAATCTCCCATCACTCAGCAGAGCAGCCTCATGCTGGCAGTAGAGCTGCTCATTCTGCTTCTCTCCAGGCTTCCTGCCCCAGGAAGCTTTTGATGACTGTAACACAGAGACTTAACTGCACCTCTGCTTTCCTTAGCCTCCAGTTAGGCAGGCAAAGCTCTGAGAGCAGGCTGCCAGCAAGCATCAAGACACAATTCCCTCCTCCTCCATCTTCAGCCAACACCCATCCACAGGGTTGTACAAGCATGCAATGATATCTGGCAGGAAGATCACACCAGTGCTCCCAGTTAGTGAGTTTGCATCACTGCAGAGGTGAAAAGTCCCTTGGGAACACCAAGGAGATGCTGCAGTACCCACTGATCCCAGGAGCCACCCTTTTGCCCAGGGGACACTCGCTGAGCCACCACACTGTGCTCTTCACCTGTCCCCAGGCAACATAACCCCAGCCCACCACGACACCTGCTGGATCCTTGCCCTCCCAGCTTCAGCGGCCAAAAACATTCCATGTAAGCAGCTCCACATGGCCATGGACTCTAGCAAAAACAGACTTCAAGAAGTACTGGCAGCCACACCTAGAGCACATTGTAAGCAGAACACTGAACACTAGATTGACACTAATTTGCTGTAAAACCTGCTGCATTATTGCAACTCAGTTTGGAAAGATGCATTCATGACTCCCAATAAAACACCCCTTATAGCTGGGAATGGGTGGGGTTTGGTATTCCAGTGCTGGAGATAACACATCTGCCCATGCCCTCACACTTCCAGCATTTTACAGCGTGCATTTGGAGAAGAGCTCTCTGGGCCACACTAGCCTCCTACACAAACATATATGGGAGGGTTAAGCACCTTTCTAAAGCTCCAAAGGTGGAGCTCTGGGAGTCCTCTGCCACCTGAAGAGGCAGCAGCCAGGGTATATGCAAGGAGCTGCCCTGCACCACTCCTCCCCATACCAGCTGCCCCTTGGCTGCAGGTCTAAAATCCTAAAGCACTGAAAGCCATTAACAGTCCTGTTCCTCAGACACTTGGGAGCTGAAGAGACATGGTTTGTGCCCCATTTATTTATTGTTTCTAAATGCCCAAAAAACCTCCAGGAGTCATAAGAGGCACCACTGCTCTTCCAGACTTTTTAAAATTAGACACATCAGCTTGGCTTACTGGTACTTACCTCCATGTCCAGAGGATTCTCCTGCCGTTAGTGGGATGGCAGGAAAGCAAATATGGAGATTCCTTATGCCACATAAATGCTGGCAAAGGGTCCCCCACTGGCACAGGACCATCCCCAGGACTTACAGCAGTAAGCCCCATTCCTTACAGACTGATGTGATTTTTTTTAGCTTCCTCTGTGGTGCAAGGAACAAAACCAGGTGCCAATATGTACAGAATTCCTGGGGCTGGCACTGGGGATCTTTGATTATCTTCTGAAAAGATACATGTGGTCAGTGAACACAACTGCAAGTGACCAGCCCCCACGCAGCCAGGCTCTGGGGCACGTGCAGCCTCTCTGTCACCACTCATCCAAGTCTCCAGGCTCCAGACATCCAGGAATGAGGTCTCTTGAATCCAAATCAAAGTCCTTCAGTTTTAAGAGCACCCTAAGAACCAAACAGAAGAGCTGTCCTTATCTGCTGTTCTGAGGAAAGAGAAAGGCTGTGATGGGCAAAGGAGTGAGATTCTTCCAAACCTTGCAAGGTAAGAGTGCTCTCCTCAAATGTGCAGGTAAAATGCTTGCATAAGCACCACTTCCCTTGCATTGCAGCCAGCCAGTGCCAACACACCTCCAGGTAAAATAACAAAACAAATCCACAAACTAAAGACAAGATCATGTTCTTAGCTCACAAAATGATACACATACACATGGACAAGTTATCAGAAAAGGCATTATATTTTGGTTTCCACCTCAGTTAAAACTGATTTTGGTTTTCAATCAATCAGATCTGAGTATGTCCAAGTTCAGGTTTCAATGTTTTTTTCCCCATAACAGTAATGATCTGGACGACCATAATTATAAAAGGGACGGGGAGAAATCCCAAGAACAAGTTACATAGTCTGAACTGTGCTCTCTTCCACATGAGCACTCTAGGGAATGTTAGCTTCAGTTCTTCCTTTTTTTTTCTTTTTTTTTTTCTTCCTTCAGGTTGTTACTAACAAAACTCTCTACTGTTTATTAAAGCAAAGCTACAGTAAATTCTTGCAGTCTTACAGCAGGTTTTCATATTACCAGTAGGACTCGCATGCATGGATTGCAGTCACACACACACGCTCACAGACATTATACAGTAGCCAGTTGCCACCATAAAAAAAACCGAAAAGAAAGAAAACAGACATTCATTTCTTTAAGTGGTCATCATTAGAATCGCACCAAATTTTTGGATAAAAAAAAATACTGCACAGGTCTTCCACATCTACAAGGTAAATCATCCCTTTCACAATGGACGGAGCTCTCGTCTCCATTTGTTCAACATGCATCGCTAAAGCTTGAAGGCACGCTGGCCAAGGAGAGCCCTGTTCTTTTGTCATCTGAACTCCAGTGTGCTGCTAGCGGGGTGCAAAAAAAGGACAAAAATAAAGCCAAGCCCTTTTGCAGCACACCGGGAAAAGGTCACTCGGAGACCACAGTACTTGGAAGGCAGCCCAGCTGCCTGGATTCTACTGCTAACTGTGCTCTTGGAGGCATTGAAGGAACACACTTGTGTTTAAAAATGACACATAAAGGCAAATTTCTGCAAACCCTTTCTTTTCAAACTGCCTAAGGTAGACTAACACTCCTTCTAGAAGAAACTGGTCCTTCAGTCACCAGCCTCAAGTGGGAAACTTCCTACCTGCTGTATTAAACACTGAAGCACCAGAGGTTATAGGGCTGATGTGTTTGGGCATTCACCAGCTTCAGGAAAACTTAACATTAGGAAAGAAAAAAAAAAAAAAAAAAGAAGGAAAAAAGATGGAAAGAAATCCCCAATGCCTCAAGAGCACTATATCAAACCAGAACTCTTGGGCTACTGACTGCCGGCACTGTCAGAAGCTGCTTGCTTCTGGGAAGACACCTGGAGGTTGAAGCCTTATGGTGATCTGGTATCCTCCCAGGGTGAGATTTGCTGAGTTTTACTGATTGCAAGATAAAGCAGTGTTTCGGAAAACTAAAACCAACAAACTCATAATAACCATCACCAAAATTACCGTTGGAAAAATTCCATTCTTTAGAAGGTCTCATTGAGAAACATCAGTCCCTGCTCCACGAAGCAGGGCAGATACAATTAACAAAACCCAGAGTGACCCGTCCCCCACAAGCTGGGCCTTCAAGGTCTAGTCCCCATATTATATTGGAGGGGAGAAACAAAAATAAACAAAAAAAAGAAGGTTGTATCACCTTTTCCTCCTGTTAAAGTTTTAATCCTCTTATTCCATTTTTATTTGTTTTTTTTTCCCCCGATTCTCCCTTCCACTCTGCCACCTTAGCTGGGGGAGTTATTGGAACAAGAGTTTGGAGAGTCCTGCTCATTTATTGTGTTCAAGAGTACACACACCGGCTGCCGGGGCAGGTGGTGGTGGCTGTGCTCGCGGTGCTGCTCCTCCGTGGCACTGAAAAGCCCTTCCTCCTCGTCCCCGTGGGGACGGCCGCTGCAGCTGTCACAGAAGTCCAGGGGCCCGTCCAGAGCGTCATCGATGAGCCCGTCAAACTCTTTGAGGTCGTCGTCGTGGTGGCCCCGGTTGCACACGCAGACTTCTATGCCCGAGTCGCCGGTGAAACGGCGCTGCCTGCCCGGGGTCTTGTCCTTGGCGTCGGGAATGGCGCTGCTCTGCTCTAAGCTCTCAGAGCTGTAACCTTTCAGCAGTTCCTCCTTGCACTCTGTATCCTTATCAGGAGCAGCCCTCTCCACGAGCTCGGCTCCCGTGCTGGTGCTGCCGGGCTCAACGCTTTGCATTTTGGCGACAGCTCTCTCGCCCAGCGCGGTGCTGGAGGGCTCGGGGTCCCCGCGGCTGGGCGCCCCGGTGCTGTCAGTACTGCTGATATTGCTGCTGGGTGCTGCAGAGCTGCTCTGTGCTGGCTGCAGGGCCCTGGGCGGGTCTGGGATTGTGCTACTGCTGCCTGCTGGGACACACTGCTGATGTAAGGCACTGTACGGGGGCGGGGGGGTCGGCGGTCGGTTCACCACTTCCTCATAGGGAGGTAGCAAATAGTTTGGCAAAAACCCTAGAAGTGGGAGGCAAGGAGGAGAAGTTATTTCAGGAGCAGTTTATCTCAGGAAACGAGTCACTAATACAGGTCAGTATGGAATTTATCACCTACCAGCACCTTCCCCCTGAACAGCACAACAGGCTCTACAAAGGGGTGCCAGAACTTGTCTCAGGTGAGGTGTGTCATGTTTTAGAGAAGCAGCAAACACGGCAGAGGGGGGCACCATTACAGGAGGAGATGGACACAACTGGGAACAGCAGCCTGATCTCCTGGCTCTCTATACTTACCAGGCAAACCTCCCTGGACCATGTACCTCAATACAGCCCCATAAACCACACTGGGGAACGGCCTGTGTTGGCTGGAGGGAACAACTGCCCAGCCCTCTCCAACACTGCCTTCTCAGCCGAATTTCCACTTTCAAGAGCAAAGATTTCATCTCACAAAGCATTATGTAAATATGAAGAGACATGGGCAGTTACAAGGAACTTGAAGATCCTGGCTTTTGGTTGCTGTTTTAATGCTGGATTCAATTCTTCTGGTGCAGTCAGAATAAATTGGCAGTACTGGCAAAAGAGTTTGGCTTATTGTACTTACAGCCTTTCAAACCCATGAAAAATTTTGTTTATTTCTTAAGAGGCAACAAAATAGTCTATATAGACAGAATGTACTTAAACACTGGAAACATTTAAGGGTAGCACTGCAATTTTCCATGTGCAATTGCATATCCCTGGGGCTGGGGAGGGAAAGGCTGCTGGGGATGATTTCTGAGGTGACTGCCAGAGTTTAACAAGAAAATCAAGTTCATACATTCAATTCAACAGTCTGTCAGAGGAAACTCAGCTGTGGTACCTCCAGTCAGAAGGAGACTTGCTGCTCTAGCACAGAACAGCAAAACACAAGGAGAGCACAAAGTGATTGTACTTTCCCTGAGTTGTGGGCAACAGCTCCTTCATGCAAAGTCCTAGGGCTGCTCACCAGCAGTGTGGCCTGGGAACCACAGCACAGGGTGGGAGCCAGCAGAGTCTCTGCTGAGACTCCCCTTTCTTCCAGCCTGTGTGACCAAATTTTATGAAGCCACTTCCCATACCTCACTCCCACCAGCATCAAGTCCAGGCTGGAAAGAAGGAGTCCTGAATGAGGTACGTAAAGAACCTTTGCAGAAAAACACCCAAGGAATCCCTACACTCTCAGGAGTGGGTGTGAAGGTGCTGTAGTTGGTGTGGTTCAACTCCAGACTCAAGGGCTTTCAAACGCATCCAACACCATCTCCTCTCTGCACGCCATGGTGAGGCAGCAAAGCCCGCACAGCCTCTTGCTGAACCCAATTGCTGCTCCCTCCCTGCACCTAACACAGGCCCCTGGCGGCTGCCGTGCTCCCCGGGCCGGCGGTGTGAGTACGTACGGAAATAGAAGGGCAGGGCTGAGTAGTTGTGCGCCTCCCGGTAGGCGATCAGGTTGATCTCGTGCTGCCGCTGCTGCGCCTGCAGCCGGTGCTTGGTGCGGCGGTGATGGCAAACACAGCAGCAGCTCAGGATGATGATGATGGTCCACACCAGCCAAAACCCTGCAGCAGAGAGAGGACAGTGAGTGTTAGCCATTGCGTGAGAGCTGCATCCAAATGCAGGAGACCCCAAGAAGCCAATGGAGAAGATAATCTGAAAGTCTGGATCTGAACCGGCACTGCTCTAAAGGCAGAAATATGTGTAGGCCAGGAGGCTTCAACACTGCCTGTGTGTGACACTGTGACTCCAACAGCCTTGCCACAAATGGATAACTCTCAACACACTTTGGTACAATGTATGTTCAATAGGTACAAGTCTGGAGAAGAATCAAATATGGAGGGCTCCCCCCTCCATTGCTCCTACCCTTTGGTTACCATTTCTTCTAGCCAAAAATGAACAGAGCTGTGAATAGCATTGAGCTTGCCTCCCACAGTCACTTTGGTTTGAAAATAACAATCAAGACACAAAAGACACTCTGCAGATTGACCACAGAAGAAGAGAAAAACCCCAAGCACTTTGTTTTGCTTTTGTTTGCACTGCTCTTTAATTTCCAGCCCAAATCTTTCATTGTTATGTTTAACAAAAACATGCTCTTTTTTCATAAATGTCTCAAAATATTTTTAAAACTTATTTTTGTATTCAATGTCTTAAATTATCCAAAATTAAATTAAGCTAGCCTCCCTCTCTGAATCCTCAAGAAACCTAACTTCTGCTCTGTTTGTGGTCATGGCTGGTTTCTGTGCACTGCTGTACCATATGTACATTGCTCCTTAAAAGGGAATTTTAAAACACCACTTCCTGAATTTTACCCACACCCTCCAACATGTGGAATAACTCTCCCTTTCCACAAATTTCTCACTTGCATGCACTACAAAATGTTTCCGAGACACACTTCAAAAAACTGGAACATGCACTCCAGATTAGGCTTTTGTTTCCTGCAACTGCAGCCTGCAGCTTGACCTATCCCCAGTGTCTGTAAGCTCTTTTTTAAGCTCAGTTTTTGCATCTAAAGATACTGGGAGCACTTTTCCTTTAGAAACACATAGGCTTGGCAGTGACTGCTTGCTAGAAATCACAACACTGTTTTCTTTCTGTAACACCTCTGCCAGTCTTCACTATTCCCCAGCAGTAAAAATGGAGATTGCTAATGCCACAGCCCATTTTCAGGCTGGCCAGTCTATCCTGTGGTATCAAACTGCTCTTCTCTCTCCACTGAAAACCTCTAGTCATGCCTTTACAATATCTTGATGTTTTCAGCATCCCCTGCTGTGTTTGCTGTGTTTTCTCTGCTAAGAGCTAGGTGGGGAAAGGTGAACAGTTTAGGAATTTGAAGAATGAAAGGAGTATTGCTCTGGCTCAGGACAAAGAGCAATTGTATCATCCATCTCAGAGACCTGCACTGGGCTGCTGCAGGGGAACTGGATGTGCCATATCGAGTCTCTGAGCATTTTGAGTGGGGACTTTCACCTCCCTGTGTCGTAACCCAAATTCCTCATGTATTTTGGCACAGCAAACTGAAATCTCTCTCCTGCCTTGTGCAATCTATTTCCCTAATCAACTGGAACCTGCCTTACCACCAAACTTATCAAAGCCTTCCATCAAATGAAGGTGTTACATATTCTCCCACCCCCCTTTTTTTTCTTTCCTTGGCTGGAAATTAAGGTTCCTGGGTAGTTTCTCTGGCCAGCCTGCTCAGCTGTACCATGCTGATCAGAGAAGAGAGTGCGATCTTCACTCCAGAGAAGCAAAGAAAAAAGTACTCAAGATGCTCTCTACACTTCCCAAACCAAAACGAGAATGTGGCCACTGACCTCTGAATACCCTCCTGTTTCTAAAAAAAGCCTTTTTATATAAACTAAGAGGAGTGATCCAGTCCACCCTTCACTCCAAAGCCAAACATTTGCAACAATTTCTGTAGCCTCTATCACTACCAAAATCTTGGTACACAAATGCAATACTTCAACTGTCTCACAGTTTGAAGACTCTCTCCAATAAATACACTTTATTTCTCGCTAAGAGACTGTCCCTTGGCTCTTGCTTGCTGAGGAAGCAAGAATACACTCATCAAAACCAGGTCATTGGCACAGCATGCCACCATGCACTGAGGCAGGCCTGCAGTTCATCTTCTAAGTACTCCTTATTTTCAAAGAGCAGTCCATGATCATGAGTTCAATAACAATGGAAAATTACACCCAGCTATCCAGGGATTTTAGCTACAGTTATGAAAACAGATGCTTTTTAACACATTTGATCAAGTCCTTTCCCAAGGAGTCTAGATACAATGGCAGCAAGCAGCACTTAATTAGTTAAGATGTCCTGGAGAACTGCCACTGTTAAGCAATCTCAGCTGCAGCAGCCAAATATTTCTGCAGGGAATAACTGCTCCCACCCAAGCCTGCATCCAGAAGATTAAAAAAGTATTTCTTTAGAAAACTTCTCTACCCATTCCAAAAAAAAGTCCCAAAGTGCTTTGCACACAAACTGATGCACAAACTCGGAGTAGGGGTCAGAGTAAGCTCAGCCATTCCTGCAAAGAGGTGTGGCAATTCTGTTAACACGCAGCAACAACACACAACAGCTTAGGATAATAAATTAATGTTGGAGCCTACTGAAACCGCAGGTGGCACTGAAGTAAACACACCATAATTTAGTGCATTGCAATTTGGCCTCGGTGCCAGGAACAACACCTTCATTCTCCTGCAAAGGGTCTGTGCACACTCGCAATTGCGAGCAGATGAGATCTGTTGTTTTTCATGAGAACTTCCAGAAAAAGAACCCACTAATACCACATTATTGCCTGGTTTCATTAACCACTGACACTTCCTAGAGCTTCTAGGAATTACTCAAGCCCTGACTCAGCATGAGCCTGGATGGAGGACTCAGCACGAGCCTGGAGGACTTGCCTGGATGATCACAGGAGATAGCAGCGTGTGCCCACCAGAGTCATCTGCTGGCCTGGCTTCCGGCTTCCTCTCTAATGGCTGTGTCCCCACCCTGGCACCCAAGAGCACGTCTGCCCTGCAGGGCTGGAAAGCCCCCAGTGCATTGGAAGCAATAGCATGGGACACCCATGGGAGCTGAGGCACATGAGGGGCTCCCTGGCTGTCACTTGGGCAGAGGTGCCAGTGCTGGGAGAAGGACTGGGTGCAACTCTGGTTGCAAGCCCAGTACCAATGCAGGTGCTGCGAGTTCAGGGCCCCCATAAAAAGCTCTACAACACTCTCTTGCCAGGAGTTTGGGCACAGCTGCAGTTTTGGCTGCAGAACAGAAAACTGCAAAAGCCTAGAAAATATATAGTATGGTCATTTATTTGGAATAAAGCTATGCTCCAAGGCCAAGTGCAATTGTAAATATTATGTCTAAAAGTATGGAGTGAACAGTGAAGATGTTCATGACTGAGCTGCGCATTTGTACACCTGGTGAGGCTTGGCTTCAAACCAGCAGCAGGGAGGTAAGCTGAGCAGACCACTGGCGCGTGCAGCCAGCAGCTCATTTGGCAGGAGGGGAATTGCAAATTCACCCAAAGACAACACAACATGAGCAGGAAACACAGGGGCCAAGCACAGCAGCAGTGCACACTAACACCTCCCTCAGGGTAAAAACAGGTACCAATTCTGCCTTGTGATGAAAATGGGTAAGATCTATGGAGGCAACTCAAGTTTGGCATTAAAAAGCCTCTAAAAGCCAAGTAAAACTGAGCTTCTGGTTGTGTTCAATGTTCCCAAAAGCATTCACTGTTGCCAAATGCCTTCCTCTTGCTCTTCAAGAGTTTTTTCTTCCCAAATGGATATGAGCTGTTTCTCACCAGCATTGTGTTGAGTTACCACTGCACTCACTGGAAAAGGAAAAATGATTGGGAGACACATTCTGAGCCAAATTCACCATTAAATGTCTGATTTGAGAGTATTTTCCACAGCCACCTGGCAGTGACCACTGGGAACAAAAGCTCATGGCAATCTCAGCACAACATGACAGATAAAAAAACAAACAGTGACTTTGGAAATACAACTTCTGATAGATAGCCAGATCAGAAGTAAAGTACCAGTCTGGAGTGAAACAGGCACCAAGAGACTGCTAGACTTGAAGGCAATTTCAGTCTTGCTCTTGGTTCATGAAGAGTCAGAAGTTGCAACACTCTCCAGCCCAAAAACAACTGAGTCTTGAGAATCACTGCTATCGATATTTTTTTGTTAATGGCGATGCCTACAAATGGACAGTGATGGAAGCAAAGGTGAAACAGACACAACCAAGGAGTTGATTACTGCCAAAAGATTTCCCTGACAGAGCACCAAAACCTTTAATGAAAGTAAAAGAATCAGCACCAATCTGTAAGCTCAGAGCTGTAAGCCTGACATGAGCAGGAAGCTCAGGAAGTTAGAATGGAAGCTGCAAAAACACCTGGGAATGGAATTAGGTCCCATGGAAGCCATCTCTCAGAACCAGAGGAAGCACTGAAGAAAGAGAAGGCTGCTGCTACATTTACAGAATTCTTGGGAAAGGGAGGCCCATCACATGGTCATACACCAGAGATGCTTCTTACCAGCTGTGAAAGAACATGCTTAATGCTTCAAGAAAACCCCTTCTAGGACACTAACCAGAGTTTTGATCAGACTTTACAATAAATAAGAATAAAACAGTTTAATAATTAAAAAACCAGAGCAGTCCTTCCTCATGAAAAAGGAGGGAGCAATGTTTGCTTTGATGCTGTACTGTATTTTCTGTCTGGGATGTTGCCACCAGCAATGCTGTTGAGGGAAGCTCCTTTTATCCTGTGCAAAATGGAAAATGTTTTCTGGAGCGTTCCAAGGGTATGAACAGAGAAATTTGCCCTCAAGTTCATGGTAAACTTGGGCAAATGCCATGGCTCTGTTGGCAGGAAATCCCCTAAAAGCAAGCCAAAACATACTGCAAAGTGCCTTTGTGTCTGCCCGACAAGCATCTGGGTAATAGCTTTGGCTCCATGAGAGCTGGTTCTGAACAGAAGGAGAGGTGGGACAATCTCATTGACTAAAAAATGTCCCAAATGGTGGCCTCACAGTCAGTCATGGCTGGAAAAAAATTGTCTTCACAGGGCCAACACTATAATCAAAAAAGGGAAGAGAAATTTACTTGGTACCACAACCTGGATGTGCTGGGGCCTAATCGCGTCCTTTGGCAGAGGGGTCACATCAGTTCCTGCCACTGCAGGCACAAGCCTGTACGAGCCAACCCTGCTGCTCAAGAATGCCAGATGAAGGATCCAGGCCATAGGCCCATGAACATTTTAAGAAGGAATAAAAGAAGCCGCTGAATGATGTGATCCTCTCCTGCCTGTCCCAACCATACCTCCTGCTGCTTCCTCCACCTCTTCTTGTGCCGGCACAAAGTCGTGCGCAACTGTGGTCTGAACTGGTTTGAGGGAACCAGAGCAGGTTGAAACTCGTTTGGCAAACACAGCAGCAGCAGCAAGAGAAAGACTGTGACTTTCAGTGACAGTTTTATGTTAGTTTAAGTCATTGGAACTGCAGTCCCAGCCTGACCTCACTGTAGGAAAAAGTTACTGAATATTTGTAGAGTACAATGGCAAAAGAAAAAAGCTGAAGACATCTCCAACTCCTGCTCGCTTGCTCCCAAACTGGTAACAAAAGGAGACACACGTTAACTGCAGCTGGTTTCTAGTTTTCAGAATAGTGCCCACTGTACACCCACTGCAACGAGATAAGATGAAAAAACAAAAGTTTCAGAAAAATCCTTTATCCCATTGTGCAATGAGAGTCAACGTGAGGCAGTAAATCTGCAGACACTGCTTTTATGCCTCTCTCCTAGGGAGGGAGCCTTCCAAGGGCAATTGCTCCCATGCTCCAGATGACACATTTTTAAGTCCAGTCCCCCCCAAGACATCAATGTTGGTAAAATGAATGTTGAACAATAGTCTAACAAAGACCAGAGTGGAACATCCAGCTGAGACCATGTCCTGAACATCTGGGAACAACAGATCTAGGTACTTGGTGACAAGCTAGCTGGGTTGGAGGTATGTAGGGCAGGGGGTGAAACAACACTAGGAGTCCTCTTGCCTTTTTTCCAGGCTGTTTAGCACAGCACAGGTGGAAGCAGCCACATAGGGCAAAAGTCAGTATCTGCATAGCCAGGCTATGCCAGACAGCTTGCCTTCTGCTTTGGATCGGAGAATTTTACTCAGCCAGACCAAAACAAACTTAAGGTGATTTGGCTGTCTGGATTAGGCTACAAGAAGTCCATGTAAATCAGGAAATAACTCCCTCAGTGAGCCTATTTATTATAAAGAGTTTCTGCATGGTGGTGACATCTGTTGTTTGCCCTATACTGTTGGTGAAGCTTTGTCATGGCAGGGTTATTGCTGCAGCACAGCTGAGGAAGAACAGCCCAAGGGGAAGTTTGAGACACCTAGGAAAGAGAAGCAAGTAGAAGCCTGGGTGAAAGGCAAGGAGCAGCAAAAATCTTTCTTTGAAAAAGGATGTGGGATAAGACAACATGGGGTAAGGATGAAAACATGGGACTGGTGCATTGTTTGACTGAGTGTTTTGGAGACTGCAGCAAACTCTTGGACATGAATTCCTATTATAAAGCTGACCTCCTGGAATATGTACGTGGTACAGCAGTTGCTTTAGTTTCAGCAACTAAGCAGATCCTTGCCAGAATTTCCTGGCAGCATGCTTTTTGGGAAAAGAGCTGTCTAGCGATTCCAAGGGGAAGCGTGCAGAGATGAGCAGACTGTTCAAAATCAGCAAAAACACTGACTGTACTGCTTGCAAACAGAACATTTTTTCCCATACAACTCTTCTACTAGGACCTAAACAGTCAAGATCTTTTTTCTTTTCTTTCTTTCAGAAACAGAGGGGCTCAGTATCTGCTAAAAAAGACAAAGAAACAAAACAGGCACAAGCAATATATGAATGCTCACTCATTACCAGTGCTGGGCTGCTGTACAGTACCCACATCACCCAAGACCAGCTAAAGTCCTCCAACTTCTAAATCCTCCAACTTTTTGCAAGCAGTGAGCAGCTGCCTGTTTCCATGCTCCATGATTCCTGAAGCACAGTGTACTATTTTTCCAACCACACAATGAAATATATTTTCTACAGCTGTGCTTGCTGTGTTTAGAGCCTCTGGAATAATTTAATGATTCCAAAGGCCAGGAGAGGCACAAGGATGGATGTCAGCAGACCTGGACTTAGTGTTCAGTCCACTTTATACTCTCAAACCTGGCAAAATCCAGAACCTCTGAGCCTAACTTCTTAGCCTGCAAAACACAGGAACTGCATTCCTCGATTACCTTTTCACCTGTATTTCGAAAAGTGGTATTTTGGAATGTCTAAGCAGTAAGACACCTGTCAGGCCTGGAAAAAGGCCAACATTGGAAAACTCCAGCAAATCACAATCACATCACAGAGACCCCAATAAAAACTGCTAGGAAGCAAAATCCAGTGGCTGCTGCCATTCTTCCCCTTGGGGACCATGAGTTCTCTGGGGAGTCCAGCTAAATTGTTCAATGAAAATGCTGACCCAGCTCATCCACCACTCAAACATCTTTTCCTATGTGAGGAAATGCAACAGTAAAGTACATTTTTCCATTTTATTATTATTATGTTCGAAGAAAATAAAAAAGACAAAAAGCAGCTTTTGCCTCACCAGGCTACCAGCTACAAAGCTTAAGAACTAATTAGAACTTTACATAGTTATTAGACCTATATCTGTAAATCTGAATATAGTTTTATTATTTGGCAACACAGCACTGTTTTTATTTTTTTTTTTAAGAGGTGGGTGGGGAATCTGAACTGGGTTGTTATCTAATTTTAAACATAGGCTGTCCACCTGCTTGGCATATCATATTCTCCATTCCTCCACTCCACCCCTTAACAAAATAATACCTTGATTTTACATCCTATTCCCCTACCCTCAATGACTGGTTTAAAATTACCACAATCTTACTTGCTGCCTAGAATTGCTGAGATCAGCCATTTTCAAAGACAAACCTCCCTCAAATTCTGTAACAGGGAAAATGGTCCTTTTTACAGGAAAAATTCCAAGCAGCCACAAAACAGGATCATGTTTCAGAACACATGTCCACCAAAGACCAACTACTTTTCCTTTCCATTTCAAATGCCACCTTCCTCTGCTTCTTCTTCCCACAAAACTGTGGTGGTAGATAAATCCAGGATTTAATTCAACAGGACTAGCAAGAAGGTCTATTTTCAGGCACACAAAAGTCTGAAACACACACATTGGTGGTCTGAGAAGGTCAAGAGAAGCAAAAGCTTCTCAAAAGCTACTTCAGTACATGCATATGTTGGTTAAAATCAAAACAGAACAACCATGAAGCCACGCTTAAAAGGTGCTGCTATGTTAACTGCTCATTAACCAGAAGTTATTATTAACTTTTAAAAAGCTGATCTATTCCCAAGCATGTAAAGCAGTTGCTCTAAACTGCTCATATTAAGACTACTTACATTTACTATCACCACTTTTCACCTTGAAGGCCTTCAGAGTGCCTCAGCATATGTACCTATCAAAGATGCTCCACAATTGCTGAGCAGCTAAGCTCTCAAGCCCTAGAATATGGGTTTAAAGGACATGCTCCCTCTATGACTCCTTCCCATCCAAAGGAAACTTTTTTCCTACCGTTTGGCAAAACAAGCTTTGAAGACATTAACTGATTTTATATCAGTGTTGGATGTTTGCCTGAATTTGCAAAAAGCCTAGAAAACAGGTCTCGTGTTTTAATTACTCCCCTCATTTTGATGTGGTGCACAATGCTCCCTGTGAGACAGAAGAAATGTGAACACACAGAAACCTATCTCCCCCAAGGAACCATCCAGCAGTGTGTGTGACCGGCATGTTTATTCCGTGATCTCACTGTGACCTGTGAGTCTGCTCTAAAAAGAAGCCTTTAACATTCTGCCTCCTTCTAACAAAATCTGGTTTTGTCTTCCAAGAACTTTTATGATGCAGCCAGGCACTGCCAAGTATAAAGACAGCTAAACCATCCCATTAAAATGGCAGGGGGTTACTGCTTGGACCAGAGTGTTTGTATGCAATCCAACCAAGCCTCTCTTTAAAGATGTCCATGGGAGAAACATGGTGACCGTGCCACCAGTTCCACTGTGCAGCTGCACTCCACACTGCTGCTCAATTTAGATCCTGCTTGTTAAGGAGCCTGCGAGCCTCTGCACACATGCAGCTTCTTCTAGATTCCCACCCACACAAATGCAAAACCAGGTTTCACCTTCCCCACTCTGCCCTGTCCGTGCATCCCCCTCTGGCCTGAAAAAATTCCTGCCATCTGTCCTGCCTGGGCTGCTGACTGCTACAGTCTGATCCAGGCACTCCAAGGCTCCAATACAGTCACGCCTGTTTCTCAGCCTGCTACAGTCCCTGGAGCTGCCCATGGCTCCCTAACCTGAATTGTTCACTGAACTATTTGGACATTTTGGAAAACAAGTCTGCTGTAAAAGGTCTGCAATACATTAAAATCCTGCCATAAGCATTGACACAGCAGCCACTGGAGTCTGAGCACAGTGTGTCTTGAAGATGCTTACTACAGAGTCCTGTTCAGTTTATAACCACATCCCCCATACTTCACTGGCTAATTTGAGAAGTAAAAGCATGTTTCTAGACTAAAGGATGAAGTGTCAGCTATTCCTGTCCTTGGATCCAGGTTAAGTAACAGTCTTTGTATGTATAACACATTTCCACACACAAGCTACTTTGGGAAAGTGAAACTGTGGGCACAACAGAGGGATTGAGTAGAAATCATAGTTGCATAAAAACTAGAAGATACCATTGGGTGTGGTAAGAAAGTATCTCCAGTCTCTAATGTAGGGGTACAATGTTCAGAGCACCACATTTCCAAATTCAAGGAGCAGAGATGCCCTCCCAGCCTAGGCTCAGGACAGTACAACAGTACAACATCAATGTTCAACTTTTTGTGTCCCTCCTAGAGAAAGAAGACACCATCAGACTGAACAAGCTTAAGTTTTCCTTTAAAACTCAGCATTTATCACTTTCTTATGCTTTCAACTTCCCATTTTTCCATATATCTTAATCAAGTTTTGCTGACCACCTGCTCTGACCTCCCTGCTGCCATCTAAGGGGACTCAGCAGGTACAGTCACTCAGCCATTTGCTGGAAACTTCGCTATTTTTAAATCTCACATTTTGGGAAAAAGGAGGTAAGAAGGGTTGCAATGGGCAATGTGTGATCCTCACAGTAGAACATTCAGCCACTGCAAACCCACAGGGTTTACCCAAGACTCTCTCTGCACAAGGACTCTGAGTGGTCCTGAAGAGAATAAGCACACTGGCCCTCCTCCTTGAAAGGACATCCTTAAAAAGATATACCAGATTTAAACTTGTTGTGCTTGCCAACAAAACCAACAGATAAAACCATGAAACCAATAGATAAGACACTGAATTAATTTCCTGTTTGAGTGTGTCAAGCTCTAGTGTTGTGTGTACGGCATTTCTCCCTCAAGCTGGTTTCCTTGCTCCTGTAGAATGTCATCTTGAGTACCCAAATCAGTGAGAAGAGCAAACAAGAGTGGCAAGATGAGCCATTACTCCGGAGAAAGCACCCACTGTGACAACCCTATTTCCTTGTCTCATCACATCAGCTCTGGATTGTGCTGCAGTGAAATGCAAAGGCAATGCACAACAAGGGCTGAATACAAAACCCCAGGGGACACAAGCCAGACCTGTAGTATGGTACAAGAGCCATGCAGGTTAGGAAGGGAAGCCATACAAAATGGAAGGACTTACACCAGAGTTCATAGTAGTAGTTGCAACACTGGGATTGTCCACAACAGTGGCCCGTTTCACATATGTAACTTTGATTGTTGACACCCATGCAGGTTTCCTTGTCCTAAAATTAAACAGACACACTTTTAAGATGCTTTGTCAGTATCTTTTGTAAATGTTTTACTTGATGATCTGCAAGCATTTGAAAAGCACAAGTTATGGTCTTTGGAAACTCTAAAATACATAAGGAGGTTAAAAGACATCTAAGGACCACCAAAAAACAAAGGACCATTCAGAAGAAAATCCCCATATCTCCAAACCCATGAGTTACACTGTTTTAGCATCTAGTCAGCACTGCTGTCTCATTATCCCTCTCTTTTTCCACTAAAAGTTACCACAGTTTGGGAGGCAGGCATTCTCTTAGAAGAAGAGATGACATTTATTCCACATTGTACACAATATCACTGTATTACTGGGGCTGAATGCCAAGTGGAGGAAAAGCATTCATAAAGGGAACATCATAATTTGAGAAAAGACTGCTTGGATTAATTTAGATCTAAGTGATAATTACAATATGTTCCTGCAAGATTCCTATCTAAAATGATTTCTTCATAATTAGCCATGTGCTTTATGGAAGATCAGCATTCCTGTAAAACTTCTTCCTGGAATAGAAAGTAGTCCAGAAGCAGAGCCAAATCAGCTGTAGCAAATCACCCAGCAGGTCCTCAAGACACCTAACATGGAAAAGGTCTATGCTGTGAGGTCTCAGTTCCCCACATGGTGCACCACTTCTCAGAAGTCTGTGTTTTCCTGCTAGTCTGAAAATATGGCTGGAAAAAAGGTATAAAACACAAGAAAACAAAAGCATTTTACAGGCAGTGGTTTGTACATCCTCTATTAGGTTTTGGAGTAACCTGTGAGTTCAAAGAACACTATGGAATTTAAGAAACAAAAAAATTTGTTTCTTAAATTATTTAAATAATTTCTTAATTCAATTAAAACCACTGTAACAAAGTTTTTATTTTCACTTTCTTTCACTTGAAGTCTATTTCAAGGAAACGAAAATGTGGGTAGGCTTATACTGAAAGCTGTGTTGAAAAAAAAAATAATTTTGGAAGTATCAACTTGCAAATAAGAAAACACCAACCCACTAAAGCCCAACAAAACCCCACCAGTAGGTGACAGGGATGCAAATTTGTGGATCCCAGCACTGGCTGAACTGCACTATTCTTCTCATTTATGTGAGTCCACCACAGCCACACTACTCACAAACTTCTATGGAGCCACCACACATGCAAAATACCAAGTGCATTTTAATGCTGAACCACCTCACTGAACAAGTGATGTGAGGCAGCAGCTTCAGTGCAGAAGAGTCCTGCACTACGTTTTCAGTTTATTTGGGGATCTGGAGGAGAACCAGCACTTCCCCACCACACAGCATGCTGGTCGGAGCCACATCTCACCAACACAGGTCTCTCACCTAAGCACCCAAATTACAGAAGCAACATAACTCCTGAGAGCAGAACAACCTCCTGCCATCTTTTCTCCTAAGAAGTCACACCAACTTTTGATCATGTGAGGGCACAATTCAGCTAACACAACTCAGCATATGACGCACTGCTTCCCATTCTTCCATGGATAGCGTTATTTCCACAAAAGGCTCCAAAAACCACCTTTAAAATGCACCCAAAGAGGCAACACGCTGGAGAGGTCTGCCTCTATTTTTCAGGAAGAGGCAAACATTTTGCTGGACAGACCAGTCCAGAACTACTACAGGCAGCTAAAGAAACATTTGGTTCTTGAGATGTTGGCATGCCTTGAGATGCTGGCATGTCAAAAGTAGAAAAAACACAATTTTCCTATACGGTAAAGAGGTGTTTCCATCTCTAACTGATGGCAACTATTAGGAGACTTTGCTGAGCCAGCACAGAATTTTCTGCTTCAAGCCTGCTACTTATTCCAAAAATAGTCATTTTAGCCAGCAAAAGAACTAGAACTAGGACACATCTATTATCTGCTCTTATTAGTTTATTTACATTTTTCCTCATTTTTGTTTGCTTTGCAGAGCTAATGTAAGTGATGAACAGCATAGATTTTGGCTCTCATATGAAGACAATTGAGAAATTAAGATGCCATTGCAAAACTGCAATCCTGTTGATAATGCTCAAGTCAGAGAATGACTAGCTGAGGTTTGTGGTTGTGACACATGAAGATCAGTGTGACCTGTTGAACCAGCAAATGAATCACATGGAGCTGGTGAAAAACCAGTCTCACAGTGCCATTTTATGATCTTCTCTGCATCACCACACTTGATCCATCCTTGACCACTTCTGGCTTACTCCCCAAAAATTTCATCCACTCAGTTTTGCCTACTTCAAAGAGTAGCAATGAGGAACAAATCAGTGTCTTTGGGGAGCAGCAACTCGTAACATCTTCAACTATAGTTTTCCCACTTAAAAACTTGGAGCACTACTGATTTCAGAGACTTTCATCACACCATCCTTTTATTTGAACTTACTGACTCCCTCTTGCCAACTTCATTATATTTGAAATGACTTTTCCACACATGCTTACATGCAGGGCTGCTCCTTGTTAACCCAGCTGGCCAACACGTGTCAGGACATTCTCAACAGAGGATCCTGAGCAGCTAGGATGGTGTTCTGCAGGTTCCTCCTGGAGATCAAGTCTCAGGCAACATCCTGCTTCCCATCTAGAGCAGAGTTTATATCTTACTGCCCATTCTTTATACACTGACCAAGACAAATGCTCTTCCCTGCTAATGTTCATGTGCTTGTACCTTCAAATAGTCCCACAGCTGGGGTTCTGAAGTCCTTGCAGTACCACCAGCCACACTCCTCAAAGTCCAAGCAGCTCATTTTGGAGCCTTTCTGCTGACCTCTGCCAGCTCAGCCACCAAGAGGCTTTTGGGAACATGGAGCTGTCAGACTCGGGGGCCACATGTCACACCCAGAACTGTCACCCTTAATTCTGTGACTTAATTAAGTCACAACTTAATTCTGTGAAACTGTATTTCCAAACAGTTTCACAGAATTAAGGAATAATTTGGTTTGGAAAGGATCCCGGCAGATCACATGGTCCTACTACTGCATGGCATGGCTACCTCTTAACACTGGGTTAGAGCCTGGCACAGGGAAAGAGATAAAAGGTAAAGGCCACAGATCTTCACAATTAGAAGTCTACTAGGGAAAGATTCTGGCACAGGGAGAGCATTGTTTTGGGATATGTTATAGGTGACTCCTTTGGAACAAGTGTTTGTCTCCTTTCCTCTTTTAAGTCAAGACTCATTTCTGTGAAAAGCTGAGCCGCTTTACAGTTTGCTCCTTTTCTGCAAGTCAAGGAACAGGTTATGTAGAGCCACCCTGGCCATGACAGAGACCATCACACTCTTTGTTAGGAAATTTCTATTTACTTCCAACCTCTTGGATCTGACTTCACTTTCTATTTAAATCTCAGGCTGTACTTTTCATACCAGCAGCATTTTATTATTTCTACTTCCTTCTCCCATGCATTCTTTGTGTGATAGGCTGCCAAACTAACTACTTAAGATATATCAGCAATACAGTTATCTAGAGTCTAAATGTCTCCTGGAAACAATATCCCACAAGTGCTTGTGCTATGAAGTGTACTATTCCCTTTTTCACACTAAGAGCCATACAAAAGGCACAGGGCTGAAAGAGTAATTTTATAGATAAAGAAAAAATAGATGGTGGAAAAAACTCTCATAGAAGCAAAGCTGGAGCAGTCATATTTTATTGACCTGCCTTTGTTTTTAACTTCCACTGCAAACAGTACTTGTAATGGTAATTTTTAGTCATTCTTACTAGCATGGAGTTTCTATTAAACTATTACAGAAGGGTTTTGGAATATTTTTAAGGTAGCCTTAGGAAAACAAGGAAGGTGGAGGGCTTCTTTCCAAAAGCTCTTTCTTCCCCAACAGCCAGTGGCTATTACATTCCAGAGTGGGCTTCCCTGCTGAAGGAGAGTCTCGTTTTCTTGTTGTCCAGGCAAGCAAGCACATCCCTCCCCACCATCCTTTGTTCAGTTAACTGTAGACGCCTCCAGGCAGGATTACTAAGCAGGATCTTCCTGGGTCTGCTCTCAAAGAGCATTCAGTCCCATTAGAGCAGAATAGTCTTGTTTCACAACTAAGAAGCCAGAACATGCTGTTCATTATCTCCCACCTGCAAATCCTAGGAGATTCCCAGTTAGTTTCAGGGGATTCACTTTGTCCTGTAAATCAGCACGTACCCTAGGCTGCATGTTGTATCACTGCCTCCTGGTACCATCCTAGGAGTTGGTCTGAGAAACTGCAATCACTCAGTCCCTGACACACAAAAAGCCAGAGTGTTTGGGAGAACACTGCAGACGTGGAGCCTGTGTTCCCTCCCAGTCCAGTCCAACAGAAACAATCTGTGATATGTGGTACAGGCTCTTGTCATGAAACTGGTTGAGCTGGGAAGATCCTACCTGGTGCATTTTGAGAGTCTCTTCATATAAGATGGGGCATTTTGGATTAGTTTTCACATGTCATAAACTTTATAAAGTAACAGTGAATAAGATTCTTTTTCTTAACTTATTTTCTTGTTGATATTTGGCATTTGTGATAAACCCACAACCATACTGGCAACTCTGCAACTCTGCCAGTAGTCCACTTTTGCTGTCAAGTGCTTTTACAAATAATCCTTAAAATATCCAGCAGCGGCAGATATAAGAGAACTCAAGGCAGTGCTGTATGTTGTCACATCTGAAGCCACAGCAAACAGTAACATCAGTGCCAAGGAAAAAAGCCAATTATTCTCTTCACCTTCCACTCAAGTATTAGACCTTTACTGGAGGTCTGTGTGACAAATTAAAGGTCAAAATCTGGGGCACAATCAAGACAAGAGCCATTCATGAAAGTCTGAAGGTTGACTGTGCTGCAAGGAAAGATGGAACAGACCTCCTTACCCTACTTTTGTAAAGGTTCTCAGTGGTAAATTGTTGGGTTTAATAGCTGTAAATCTGTTAGGATTTACTATGTCTGAAGCCAATGTTGGAAATGAAGGAAAATAACTGATTGACAGTGGAGTTCCATCATAATAAAAGGATCAAGGCACTTCTCTCTTTTCTACTCTCAAAAGTCAGCAGTTAACCTGGGCACATACTGTTGCTAAGTCAGAAGGGAGAAAGATGAAGATGAGCAAATTCCAGGCTAGCATGGCTCTTTTCCAAGCTGAAAATTAATATGTGCAACTGCAGCAACAAACATCACAGCCCACACTCAGAAGTGCATAGTTGGCAGCCAACAGCCTACAGAAGTTGACTCCTCAGTTGACATTAATCAGGTATCCAAAACCAGCAGCAGCCAGTATCATGAAATCTAATAATCATTTTAGCTTTTTGCTCTGTCTCCTCTTTCCACAGAAATCCTGACTCCATTACCCTAAATATGAGCACCTTTATATGGCCTCAATGTGTCATTCAAACTGGCAGACTATCCATTCATCCTAACCTTGGTAATACCCTGGGAAACGCTTGGAAATGTGACTTGCATTTACTTACAGCAGTTTATAGGCCATTCCTGTCTCCTACTATACCCAGTTTTTTTTACCTACTCTAATTCCCTAATTTCTCCAAATTTCACTACAGCATTTGCCAAGGCACTACACAGCAAATTACTATTTTAGCAGGAAGAGATGGAGAGTTACTACAGGATGAGAGGAGTAAGTAAAGGCCTGAATAAGAGGAATACAGACAGAGGGACTCAGAGAAAAGCCCAGCAACAGGATGAAGGGAGACTGCCAAAATGGCATCTGCAGAAGGGCAAGATACAACTGGTTTTAACAGGGCTTGGGCTCCACGTGTGACCACTCCAGACCTTCTGATTTCACAGCTCTCATAGGGACTTTGGTAATAAGCATCTATTTAATAACAAATCAAGATCCTGACCTAGTTATTTCAGTAATCTCATTAATCGCAGGCAGCAGTCCCTTGCTCTCAGTACCCAGCCACACCCAAAACAAGCAGGATGGATGTAAGCAAGTGACACTATCCTCAGAAAAATGCATTGAAGTTTGTATTTTGAGTAATTCACAATCAGTACTTAAACCATATATATTCTTTAAGCATTCTGAGTAACAGAATGGAAGTGGTTGTCAGTATATTAAATATGTCAGAAACAACTATTTGATATCCACTATTTACCAGTTCTCACTAGGCTGTTACTCAATCTCACATATCAGACTATCACTAGTGTTGGTTAGCAAAGTGCATCAGCAACAGCTCATGAGAATGCAAACACAGAACTACCAAAGAAAATGATCTCTGTCTGATAAGGCACTTAAGGGGTAGTAAGTTAAAACTGCTACTGAAAATACTAGGCTGAAATGCCCAATCTTGCCACAGGGTTTACAACAACTCCTGGTTTACCAGCAGCCCCCCAGTTCCTAATCAAAGTTAATCTTAAACTCAGGAGATCCTTTCGGAGAAGGACAGTAGGTGGGATCACAGCAAGGACAGGCAGAACTGCTGGGGAACCCTGGGTCACCAGGGCATCTCAGGACCCACAGACATCGGTGTGGCTGAGCCCTCACCAAAGCCTCCAGACATCTCCTGCCTTCACAAACATTACACCTGTGAGTCCTCTGGAACATAAAAGCAAAAATCCACCATCTGAGCAAGTGTCATGCCTTTGGTGGGTTCAATTTAACAAAAACACCCAAGACTGCCACAGATGAAAGTGGCTTTGACTGCTGGGAGTTACTGGAACCTCAAGTGCCAGGCTCTGCCAGCACACCAGGGGATAGATTCCTGTAAGCCTGCCTTATGACAGACAGCTGAGGCCAGGAAATAAATCAAGTCTGGACACTTCTTAAGTCACCCACCACAAATTTTGTTTTGCGGAATGTGGGGGAAAAAAGTGTAATAAGTGCAAATATGCAAACACTTTAGAAGTATAATAAGTGGGGGAGGAATGATGCCTCTGAGCTGTCTCAGGCACAATAAAGATCTCCAAAATGGGAATTCTAATCCACAACATTTATTGCTTCACTAATGCCAGCATCAGGAGAATTATATTTAGATCACCATGATTAATCAGCCACAGCAGACCCATCCTCACCCCCAGCAGATGCAGAACCTCCAAGGTTTTATTACCTTTATCTGAGGAACAAATTGGTTTGTTGCATCCATTTATCCTGAAGAAATACTCCAACTATCTTTAAAGGGACACTCTCCTTTCACAGATCATGGACACTTTGATATATTTCAATAAGAGCTGGTTTGTTTCATTTTTGTTTACTGCAAGTTTCAATTTCAGATTCTGACAACTACACATTAGTGTTTTAAGCACCATATGTTTACTTCCTCACTCCTTGCTAGAAGCTTCCCAGCTGCAGTCCTCAGCCCTCTCACATTAAAGATACACACTTCTAGACTTCTAGGAAATTACAGCTTTGAGGAGGTCATCTTGCACTTTGTTGGTCTAAACCACCAAACAGAAGACCATGCTGAAAACCTCAAGCAGTTAAAATTAAAACCGAAAGCATTTGGAATCCAACTTCTTCTTTTACTCTTTTTCCTTTTTCATTTCTGCAGTAAACTAGGCGAATGTATTTGAGCTACCGTCTCCAACCTTAGGAGGAAATGCTCACTCAAAACTAAAAGCAGAGATCCCCTACAATCATGTTTCCTTGGATGGGAGCTTTAAACACCCACACTGCACTGATGTCATATAGTGCTGACCTAGCTTTTCAGGCATTTAAATATCATCCTCACTGCAACAATAAAAAAAACCCAAATCAACCAGACACCTTACTTTTACCAGGTGTTTGGCAGTCCATCTGCAATGCTACAACGCTGCTGGCTCCCAAAGAAGAAATGAAGGCAGATCCAGGGAAAGCAGCTGTTCAGGGCAGTCCAGGGGTGCAGAGGAAAGGGTGCTGGTCCTGGGGAGCCAAAGGTCTCACTCTGATCCTTCCACCCTCACACACAGCTCATGGGAGGGCACCACACTCAGCACCTCTTCCCTGAGACTGCAGCCCAGGATCAGCATCCCTTGTGTTGAGTGAGAACAACAAAGGGCATCCCAGACAGCCAAGTGTTTACAGTCTGAATGTACCAAGTAAAAACCAAGACACAATGGAGGTGCTGAGATGCTCCTGAATTCCTCCCCTACTTTCAATTAAACAGTACTGTTCAGTAATAACCCTTGGAAAAAGAAATTTCTGAATAATATTTCCATGTAGGACACACTCACAAACACTTTTTTTTTTTTAAGACTAAAAATTATTAGAACTAAGAAAAGTGCAAGCAGCTCTTTCCCACTATATCCTTTATCAGTGGATAAAAATAGTCAACTTTGCTCTTGTGTTCTTGAGGCAACACCTTTTCTTCCTGCTTCCTGTAAATGCCTCTATTGATGCCAAAAAGTTACCCAGCAGAGAAAAAAGTACCATCCATCCACTGAGACAACCAGATGTTCACTGTTCCAGCAAATGAGGCCAAATTACACCTAACTTCTACTTTTACACCTTATGCAGCACCCCAGCTGCACTGAACGCATCTCTAAAACAAAATGGATTATTTAAAAACAGGAACTTTAGAGAAGAACACATCCGTGAGTCTCAAGCAATCTCAGCATTGAAGCAGCTACATCTCACTGCAATTTGAGAGTTACCTAAAGCCATTCAGCCTTTGTGCCTGAATTTCCCCCTCTGGTTCAGTTCCTAGTTTTTAAGGCAAGTCTCTTTGCTCTGAGTGCTAACAAGTGAACTATTATTTATAGCTATTGCACCAATCACAGAAGGTCATTGTGCTAGAGGTAGTTTCTTATGTAAAACTCTTTTCGGATGGGGGGGTGGGGGGTGGGGATGGGGGTGGGGAGAGAGCTGCATTTCACCAAAACTGAACTGATAAGGAAAAAGAGACAGCACTGTTTACTCAGCAGCGCGTCGAAGCCTTTTAGCACTGATAAACAACTGAAAGTAGGTGGTTTAAAGCATGTTATGGTCCAATCTCGACTTCTTAATGTTAAATTAGAAACTGCAAGAAGCACTCTGATATAATTCAGTATTTATTGTGGATTACAGATCACAGCAGTGCTGGAAAGAGTTTACAGTTAGATTCTCCTACAGACGTGCCTCCCAAACCAAAAAAAGGGTTTGCTCTCTCCAGCCTAGGAACACATAGTTGGCACCTCCTCCAGCAGAGAGCAGCTGGGCAGTTGCTACCATTTCTCATTCCACTCGATGTTACCAGCTATTAAATTATCCCAAGTTTCTTGTTCAAGCTCAAACTCTCGCAAAACA
This sequence comes from Melospiza melodia melodia, assembly GCF_035770615.1. Lineage (NCBI taxonomy): Eukaryota > Metazoa > Chordata > Aves > Passeriformes > Passerellidae > Melospiza > Melospiza melodia. The sequence goes on from NC_086202.1 coordinate 12,710,916, forward strand.
ATTTTAAAATCACCAAGCTGTGGGTCACAGCATGTTGCCATTTTCCATTTGGTGCCTTTTGTTAGAGATGGGACACACACACACACACGTATATACCTCTCCCTGGGTATTTTCTGGGATTTTTTCCCTGGTTTTTCTTTTTTTCTTTATTTTTTTTAAATCCACAGTTTTACATACAAAATCATGCCTGTACAAGAAAAAAGTTCAAAGTTTGGCATGTTTTTAAGAAATGCAAACGCAATTTCATTTAAAGGACTGTGGAAAGCACCCTAAAACCGAACGGCACAAAGAGCCTCCCTGCTGAAAGCCTCCAACAACAACAAGGAAGTTCCTATCCCCGGCTCACAGTTTTGCTCCTTCCTCGCTAATAAAAAGCGTCTCTCACACAACTGTGCTCTCCGATCACACACCACGGGTGGGGAAGTGCTGATTGTACAGTTCCGTTTTGGGAAAGTCAGAAATCATATCCTTAGAGGTGGGGGAAATAAACATAAAAGTAATCGGTCACATCCTCCACCTGAGCAAGCAGCTCCCACCGCACTTCAGCCGGTTGGTTACCTGTCTGAGACCCAGGAGGAAAGGCATTCTGCAGGCTCATCCTCCACGCCAGCACATGGGAAGGCAGGAATTTAAAGCCCCACAGCAACCATTTCTTCATCTGCTGTGGGCAGCCCGCTCCTCCGATCCTATTTAAACCAGGGCTTCCTCAGCTGGGAATGCTAAGTAAACAGGGTCCTGGGACACTGCACGCACTCGCTGGCTCCCCCTCCTCCTCCTCCCACTCCCTGTGACATATCTCAGACGCAGCCCAGCCGGGGTGTTTGCAAGGGGGAAATGACATCAGGTCGGGCAGCTCTGAAAAAAAGCCCCAAAAAACAAAACAAAAAAACCCTGCCCCAAGTAAAAAACTAAAACAACCCCCCAGCACAAAAGCACACACACACAAAACCCCCAACACAAACAAAAAAAACACCACGCCCCCACAAAAGGAAAAGAAAAACCACACCAAAAGGCAGCCCTGATCCTTAAGAGTGCTGAGCTGCTGGGTGACACCAGGCAGGTCGCTGCAAACGGGACCTGTCAGGGAGCCCTGGTGGAGCAGAAGTGCAGAAGCGCTCTCCTCCCTGCTAAGGGGTGCTGCAATGGAGGGCGATGTATTAAAAATGTTGTCATGAGCCACCAGCGTGGTGATGATTAAATCTCGCTAAGCAAAAATAGACAGTTCATCTATTTCTGAGGAGAAAGTCAAGTTTGATGGTGCCTGCTGGACAGCACTGGAGTCCTAGATGCCACCACAATTGTTTCCCCGAGTACCTGCAGACCCTGAGGACCTGGGTAATCTTCACAGATTCAAAGCACTTCCCAGCCACCTTCTGCCTACCACAGTTCCACTTTTTCTGACTCATAGCACCGTTCAACTCTCAGCCCCTGATAACAGCTGTCCCTCTAAAGAAACAGCAACAACTTCCCTGATTTCAGAAGGATCAGGATTGGACCCTTCCAGCATCAGACAAGTGATGGGAAGAGTTTCAAATCCACCTCTCCCCAAGGAAAATATGACTAGCCCTGTCAAAAGGTTTCTCATTCTACTTGAGCTCATTTCACATTTTCATGCCAAGGGGCAATTAAGCCTTATAAACAAATTTATCATCCAGTGCCCAGGATGGCATGTCTTGTTTGTCCTCCCCCAAGCAAGGAGTACAGCAAGTTCCACAGTGGTGCAGAAGATGACACTGCAGAAGGTAATCTAAATTTAACTTCCTTTTCTACCTCCACTTTGAAAGTTCAGCAACCTCTTTTTTTGTGCTTCTCTTTAATCAGCAGCTGTCCTCGTCTGTCGGGGAGGGGGAAGTCTGGGACACCACTGCCACTCCCATGTGCCCCAGCAGCAGCTCCATGGATATTTGACAGAGGACAAACTCCCCTGGCTTTTGACCTCTTTGGCGTCCAACAAATTAAAATAAATGACAAGGGAAGGAATATAGTTTTTTTTTGCATAGTGAGTTCACTGAATGCCTTTTTTAGTAGCAGTTTTATTAGTAATTTCAGTACTTCAGGTGAGAGAGAGAAATCACATACAATTCTTGCAAATGCTAATTAGAAAAGAGAAAAAAAGAAAAGAGGAAACTAAAAAAAAAAAAGCAGAACAGACACCCCTTGCCACCCAACAGCTAGACAGCTTTCAGCAGTGTCAGAAAAAGACACCCATTTTGCACATGCCAGAACCACTCAGTGACCACCACTGCTGCCTCCTCTCAGTCCAGCCCAGAGTGGTTTCCCAAATGAGAACCTCACTCTGTGTGTCCTCTCCACAACTGGACTGGGAGACTACACACAAGCATTACTTATTTTTACACCAATTTAAAGGTACCATCTAAAAATGCTGTTTAAGGGTAAGCACATCCCTGATTTCCCTAAGAGAAAACAAGCAAGGAAGCAATTTCCTGGAGGATACAAAACATCAGTGTTAAATAGCATCAGCCAGGCAATGGGATTTTCCAGCTTTTGTGCTCTTGGATCAAACTAACTCTCAACCTTTGCTTTTCCAATTCTATGGACAAACAGCAGTGATATAAAAGGGCAGCTTTCTGTTTTAGTAATCTGTTCTGTGGCCTCGCACTGGCCTTTGAAACATCCGATTTTGGCTGTTGCTATCCAGAGCTGTGGACCAGGCAGATCCCAGGGCTGAGCTAATGCAGCAGTTTCTAAATCCCTACTGGCAGAAGAAATCTAACTTTAACCACACGCCTCTTCCCCAGCACACACTCAAAAGGCAAAGCATCATTCCAGATCTAAGACAACTTGTGAAGGACTATCAAAAGCAGGAACTTGGCGGAAAAGCAAAAGCATCCTAATTTATATGTGAATTTAGCAATCCTGGAAAGGCTGACACAAAAAAGGTGGTTTGCAAGCAAGCATTACCACATTGGACTGCAGCAGGAGCAGCCACCTCTCTTGCAGTGACAGCAGCCAGTAACATGCTCCACAACTCTGCTATAGGTGACTACGGAAAAAACCCTGTAGAGGGACAGAAAAAAAAAAAGAGCTAGACAAGGTAGCTCATACCCTTATAAAACACTAATCAACACCCTTAGAACACCTGCAAAACACCTAGGTTCTCCTAATCGTTGCAATTGCTTTGGATATACCAACTAGTATCCTTTTACCCCCTTCTCTTTTTTAAGTTCATAAATTCCTGCCCCAAAGCACTGCCTGGTGGCAGTGAGTTTCATAGATGGTGGTTGTGAACAAATAGTTTCTTTCATCAGGAATGAATTCACCACCTTCTAATTTGACTTTCATATTATTAGCAGGTGGGAACAGAAGTCCTCATCCATCTTCTCACCCATTCATTACTCTGTACCTGTTAGCTATCTTCTTATAAAAGATATCAATCTTCCCTATCCTCTTAATGTAAAATCTTATCCCAAAGCCTTCAGCTGCTCATTGTCCATTTCCAAAACCCTTCTAATTTTCTCCTGCTCTCGGCTTGGGGGAAACCAGAGCTGAAATAATAATTATTTTAATGAAAGCAAGAGCAGCTCTAAGGCAGAATCAGGACGGGTTCACTGCCTTTACACAAACCTGGAATTTAAGATCTGCAAAGGCTACACAAGAGTGCATCTATCTAAGATATAATGACAAAACAAACACAAGTTTTGTGTTTGTTCACACAGTTCCTCAATAAATGACTCTCTCTTGAGGGCTCTGAAAAGTCAAGACTAATGTCAAGACAGATTATGGGATCTACATTACTTTCAAAATTTGCTTGTTCAGGCAGCCACCAACCATTCTTTTTTGGCATGTCAGCATGGATCCCACCACAGAAAAATGGTGAGCAAGTTTCTACTGGAAAAAGAGGCCTCTAGGCATTACCAGCCTGTAATACTGCTCCAGAACATGCCATCTGCCCCAAATATGATGTCCAGCAAAGGATGCTGCTCAGTACCTTCACAGGCCAACACTCTGTGCCTCATGACCTCAGATAGAATGTGCAAGTGAAACACATGATGGAAGTTGTTTGGGCCATTTCAGAGTTGCTTTCCGTGTTTGATGGGAGATGTTTGAGAGCAAGTCTGATAACCAAGCAAGGTATAGTACTCATTTTGATACACCCTGAGGAGACCCAGTTGTGATAACACAATTGCAACAAAAATTGATGTGGTGCACCTCAAATCTGTCAGGCTTGAAGCATAGGCTGCTCTCAGTTGCTCCACTATTACAGTCCTAGGCAGAGAGAGGTTTTGAACAGTAAATACAGGTGATGTGTAATATCCTCCATTTAAACTTTAATACCACAGTTCTGCAGCTACATACACAGGTTGACCATAAAGTTGGAACAATTTTATCTAATTATTCTTCCATTTTCCCCAGTGCACTCTGTTATTTTCATGTTGATAAGAGGAGTATTTCTGGAGCACCATTTTGTTAGTCAGCCTGCAGCCCTGGGTGCTAGGACTGAGACTTCATAAATCTGGCACACACTCAAAACACACTGTGAAAGAAGCAACCTCAACGAAGGTGACTTTACCTTTCCCCATCCTGAGTATAAATAAAAGAAAAAGGAAAGAAACATACAGAAAGGTGTAAAAGCAGATCTCTGTTTCTCTAGAATAAGACAATATCCAGGAACAACTGGATATTGTCTTATTCTAGAGAACAGCTAGGCTCCATCTTGACAGCAAATATTCCAAAGGGACTAGTTTGCTAGCAAAACTAGCATGAGACACTGGAAGATGACCAGTGCTGGAAGAGCAATGCAATGCTAAATCTGCCTACAAACCATTTCTGTCTGCCCACCTGTGCACTTGTAGATCCCTGAAGAGTGAAGGGCAACTTCCCCACCCCAATGATAGCGCTACAAGAACATGATGATTTTCCAGTGTGAGAGCCAGGTGTCCTGGGTTCATGTAACATACAGCATTGGCACTGCCTACCAAGAATGCCATCAACAAATTCCAGAGGACCAAGAAGAAGAGGTCAGGCTGGTAACCTCCCAGTACCTGCATGACCTAGAATATCTACTCTTTTGCTCAGGGGACAAATGGCCCAAAACAAACCTTTCACTCTGTCTAGTATTACTGTATTCTTCACGAGTGGAGTAAAGTGGGTCCCCCAGTCCACATGCACTTCAACTAAAAAAAAGAACACTGGAGTCATTGCATTTACTGTTTTTCAGGCCTAACTGTCTTAATCTTTGTTAGAGAAAGCAAAGAATAATTTCAGGAAAAGACACCATATCTGTTGGAACCGGCGTGTGAGTTAGCACTGCAACCAGTCTGATGGATCAATAAATTTTAATGTGCAACAAAGCACAAGGGCTTGCAGTGGTAAGAAGCTGTGCCTCTTCCCCACAGACCATCACTTCTGCCAGCTCAGTGATTCAGAAGTGCAAAAAACTCTTGCAGGGACAGTGTATTTCAACCTCACTGCTGTTACCTGTCTTTCTCTCTGAGTAACTGGTTGATCAGGGAGGATGAAACTCTATGCTTTAAAATATTCTCAGTGTTACTGAGAGCCCCAACAGCAACAGTTCATGCTTGATTCCAACTGACTCTTGATTCCGACTGAATCCCAAACAGCAATTGTCAGCCAAGCAAGCACAAATATGTGCCACATCTCCACCCAAAAGCCATGTGTAAGCCCTGAACTCAAGTAGTGTGCCCCACAGAGGAAGCCACTACCCACTCCATCATCTGCTATTTCAGTGAGAGCTTGTCCTCCTCTTCACTGCTCCTTTGTGGGTGAAGAAATGCCAGCAGTAAAGCACTTCCCTTTGCACTTTTGTACAGCAAGCAATCCTTCCTCTGAAGCTGCATTTTGTATTAAGCTATTCTAAGGGCACTCAGGGAAAGGGCAGGGAGCAGACAAGGGGTGGTTGTGGAGGACATACCCAAGAGGAGTCCTCTCCAAAACCCGTCTGACAGAGGAGATAAAAGCAACCACATCCAGGCTGTTCAGACACTCCTGCCCACTCCGCTGTTCAGCTGATGGGAGAGTGGCAGCAATGAAAAGTTCAGGCTCTTCTGAGACCAAAATAGTTTTTTCTAAGTGTAGCTTGAGGTTTCCAAGCTACAACCTAGTTCCCACTGCTGTTTCTCCATGGAGCAGAAAATGATAGCCACAGGTCCAGCGTGCTTTTCTTCACAGCAACAGAGCTGTGGCCAAACCAATGCAACTGTAATGCCAAAGTCTGTGTGAATCATCTACTTTTGTGTGACCACTCTAACACCCACACTGCCATCCAAGCCCAGGGGTGTTAAAAAGCTTCAAAGTCCATCACTGAGGCACAGAGGGACTAAAGGCTTGAAAGTGCCCTATTGAGAAGTGATGCTAAGTGCTTCAAAAAAGATTGGGTTGATTCTACCCCTTTAGCATTCCCAGGTTTTTGGGTACCTGAAATGCCCAAATGAAGATGTCAGGCTTCACTTTTAGTCTGGAGCGTGTAATGAAGTCATGGTAAAACCTACTCAGCTTTCTTCTAAGCCTGCTGGGAGGGGGAGAAGGAGGAGGGAGTGGAGAGTTCAGCTGTTAAATATTTGAAGAGACTGCCACAGTGTATCCGGGGTGGTACAGGGACACCAGCTTGGCCCCCTGCTTTTTGGCAGTACAGCTCTTGTCTTCCTGATGCCCATGTATGCAAACAGGACTTAGGTAACGGCTCAAGAGGAGAGGATCTGCTCCAGACAGGGAAGAAGGCAGAGTCTGCAGACAGTAACAGGATCCCCTAAGCACAGAATTAAGACGGTAAGCGTCTGTTCTAGTTTTAGAGTCTTGCACCATGTGGGTACCAAAAATACAGTGTGTGCCCTTTGGTCACATCATCACAGACATGCATTGTCCCAGAGATGCTTACCAGCACAACCTTGATGGAGAACTTGGATGCCCTACTCTTACAAGTGCTATTTGATTTCTCTACAAATGACAGCAACTCACTATTTTTAGTGCTCATCTCATGGTTGCTTGGCGTTTCCCTTGGGCCTCACTTACCCTTGTTTCACAGCTTTGGTGCCAGCTCCCACGAAGCATTTTTTTGATGCCAGAAGGGATCATGCCAAGTCTGTCTGTGTTGATGCCAAAATGGCAGTTGGCTTTACTGTTGAGACAGGATTTGCCAAAACTAACAACACTAGTGCTGGGGTGACTAGAATTGACTTTAAGGTTTTCATCTTCCTTACTCTTCTATTGCCTCTAGATTCCATGGGGTAACAGTGCTCTAAATATCTTTTGGGGTCCTAGAAGATGGATTTTTTCATCATAGGCTAAGTCAATAGGCAATTATACAGCAGACAGTCTTAACTTAGAGATCCTCAAAGAGAAGGATACTTTTATACATGAAGCAATTATCTGGGATGCAGCACTGCTGCTGCTGGGCCCAACTACACAGGCCAAGGCCTGCTACAGATAAGGCAGGGCATGAACTCTCAGAGCCTGCAAATGTGTTTATAAAGAACCTACCACAAAAACAGACAATCTGGTGAAGATAAGGGCGGCTACGTGATTTACCAAGATATACCTACGACAGAGGTCTGGAGTGCACAGGAAGGTCAAGGATCAGCCAAAATGCATTACATTAACATGGGCAAGAAGATAAAATCCAAGCAAGTTAATTGCCCTTTGCCCCTTTTGCACTCTCACAAAGTGGCACTGTGTGAAAAGCCAATATTCAGATAAAATCTAGTCTCACACATGATGCACAAGCATGTTGGTTATGGGAAACACCCACAGAGATAGGAACAGATAGCAGACATGATAGGCAATCACACGTGCAGATGCCTGTGATTTTAGGTGAGGGTATCCCTGCAAACTACAAATTTGATGCTAACCTCTGTTGCTTTTCTTATAAATCTGAAATCCACACCTTGCTCAGAAACAGTGGTGTTAAATGGGCACCTGATGGCCCAAAGACACTCAGCTCTTGCTTCAGGAATAATGCATTGGTTAACCTGACAAGAGGTAAACAACTGGTTAAAAAGCTTTGTCATCAGGTAAGACTTTGCTGGGAGGATCTGTTATGCATATAGTCTGGTCAGATTTCTCTTAAGTTTGTTGGCCTTTCCTGAGCATAAGTTTACATCTTGAAGAAGTTTAGAAAAGCGCCCCTCAAATCCCAGCAGTCTTGTTTTCTGTACCTTGTTTTACAACAAAGAGGCTCTTTCATTAAGTTCTGAGAATTACATTTCTTCAGCAGAACACCACTTCTATGTAGCCTGAACCCATTTTTGGAGGAACAGATTTTTGGGAAATCCTTCAGAAAAAAAAACAAAAACAAAAAACCAAAAACATCAGCAACCACCTCTTTTTGAGCACACTGCTGGATATTATGGTTTGGTAATGTTATACTACAGAGCAATATTGCATAGGCTGAGGTAAATGTCCTCAAGTTGCTCTCTAGAAATGTACACCTTCAAGAACTTTTTATCCCTGGACTTTTCCTTCCAGGCCCTGCTGTGCCTACATGTCCACTGATTAAATGGATTCTGGTTTGCAGGACACTGCATTTACAGTACTCAAACTACAAACAACTGCTTTAACTGAATCTTCTTCCTCTTAGAAAATACAGGTGTATCACAATATGGTATTCCCAAAATTAAAAGTCTCTCAATTAACCCAATGGGCTGTGCAGTATCTGAGTTTTACAGGATTTCTGTTATCTAGCAGAAACACAAACTCATTCTTACAGCCCCACGTAGGCTGGGGCTCAGAGTTTGGCACAAGCATGAGGAAAGCCCCTCCACCCAACACAGCGTGGTGGTCCGACTAGCAAACAGACAGACTTCTCCCCTTCCAAAATGAAGGGCACTGAAGATCACATTTCTTCACACAACCAAAACAAAGAATGAAAGGACATCACAAGTTTCACTAGTAAGAAAGCTCAATACCACAAGCATTTAAAAGATCACAGCAAAACAGTATTAAAGACATCACTTTTACATCTCTAGACAAAACTCTATGAGAGCTATTCAGTCTTAAACTCCACTCCTAAAAACTTCCTTAAAAATGCAACTTTATGGAAAAAACGCTTCAGAAAACCACATTTTAAACAAAAGATTGTCTTTTCTAACTTGAATTATTGCATTGCCTATGATCTCTCCAAGTATGTGAAATAGAAAAAAGAGTAAACAAAAGTAAGGAATAAATCAGCATTGTGTATGGTTAAGGGCAGATTCACAGAGTTCACTGGTATCTGTGAAAGAGAATAAAATATAAAATACCTTAAAGCCTAATCTCTCTCCTATTACAGTACAGGTTCTGTTTTGACTGACATCTTTACAAGAAAACAATAAAAGCCCCCCAAAAGGCCACCCACTTGTCTGCTCTGCCAACCAGAGAGCAGATGTTTTGAGGGAGCCCTCAGAAAACATGGTGTACACGAACCAGAGCTGATAGATGCAACTTTCCAGGTGCAGACAAAGCTGGTTCCAACCAACCATACAGGGCAAAAAAATCCAGTGCCTCCCATCACCAGCTTCACCATCCTGCTTCATTTTCCCTAACCACAGAAGGGGGACAGCACCTGAGGTACCAGAACCACTGGGCTCAGAATGAATTCACTGCTATTCTTTCCATGCCCAGCAGAGCTGCCCCGGCTGCCCAAGCATTCCTGGCGGCTGGGCTCGGGCAGAGCCGCCCCGGGAAGCCCCAAGTTATGTAAGGGACAGGCGGCGGGGAGGAAGCGATGTCCCGGTGTCGCCTTTCAGCTCCGGCCCTGGCATTGCGCAGTTTGCACTTTGCTGAAGCATTAAAGGCACTGGTGGCACCTGCAATCACAGCCAGTTTCTAAATTTCAGTGACAAACCTGCTGGCCAGGAGGCTTTGCCCTTTCAAGGGCAGACACCTCCAACACCCTGTGGTCCCACACACCTTCTTTCCTGGTATCTGCAGGGTTTTCCCCTTAGGTGCACCGCATGTGCAAAGCTTATTTCAGAGAGTTCAGTAATTAAAAACTTAATTAAGTTTTATTTTGGGAAGAAACATTGATAACCACAGCCTGCCTTTATGGGCATTATCTCATCCAAACTGCTATGTTTTCCATTAATGCTTGTTATTCCACTGGAGGATAAAGTGAACACTCCCCTGGCTGCGCAGAGCAGAAGAGGAACCAGATGATCCACACAGTTTTACCTCTTTCATGCACTTCTCTGCAGCAAGGCTGCAGGAAAAGAGAGAAGATCAAGCACTTGCTTTCTCCTTGCTCAGGCCTGGCTCCCAGACATGCATGTGCTCTAGATCACAAAACCAGTGGCCTTTTACTACTGCAAACATTGCTGCTTTTGGAATTCTCCCAGAGCATAAACCAAGTGGTCTGTATGAATCAGTATTTAAAAAATCAAAACAGATCAAAACCTGATTGACATCCTACCTTTTTACTGGAAAGTTGTTAGTGCTAAATTAGAGTGACTGCAGCAAAACAGTGAATGTAAAAACACCCAGAAAAACACCAAAACAAACCCCCAACTAGCAAAATATTTTCTTCTTCAAAAGGTGAACAATATATATCACCCTCAGCACTCAGAAAGCTCACTGCCCTATGGGTGACTGTTGAATGAAGAAACTCTGAGACAAGGAAATATTTTCAATTTTTAGAAATACTCACTTCTGACACATCACAGGCTCCTACAGTAGTATTTTTCCCCTGAAAGGGGTACTTTGGGGAGTAGAAATTCTGAACATCTCCTTTGGAACACCAGCACACCAACCCTCATTTCCTGTCAACAAATGAGAAAACTAAGCACCAATTTAATTTCAGAGACCCAGCCTGCACCTTGTAAAGTCATTAGACCATTAAAAAGACATCTTCCAGGTAAAAACACATAAAGAACTTAGGGACAGACAGCAACATTTGTGAGCAGGATTAAGTTACAGATTTAATTACAGACTGACCATCAGACTTGTCCTCCTTTCAGCACTTGTTTCTTAACACAGGCTTCAAAAGTCAGGGCTGTTTGAAAATCAAAGAGGCAAACCCAGAGGCACCAGGCTGTCAAACTGCTCTGGGAACGATTCACTGCACCCAAAGCATCAACATTTCTCTAACCTATTCTTAAGGCAACTGCAATCACTAGAGAACCCACTGCCTCAACAGGGGATGTACCCCTGTGCTTGATGCCCTTTAAACACAAGGTTGCTCTTTCCCATTAACATTAACTCAGGCCTTAGTGCAAGATAAGGCAGTATTTTTTTTTCTCCACTAAAAACAAGACACCTGATCGTAGGGATCTTCTTAACTTAGCTCACCTGGAAAATTGTTCCATTCTTCTATAAGCTGCTTCCAGAAGACAGAAGAAGTCTTTCTTTTCTAGACTACAAGGATTAAATCATGGTTTTACTGGTTTTCTCAGTCTGAAACTTAAACCCATTTTAAAATGTGGGATCCAAAATGGGGCATATCACTTACTAGTGTGGAGTATTACAAAATACCTGTACAGGACAATTCTACACTGTTAAAGATTTGGTGAGTTTTTTACTGGAAGAACTGCATTCAATTTCTGGTCTAAAACCCCAGACTATTTCACTTTTTCCATTGCGAAATATTCTGCATTTTTACTTGAGGAGAAGTGAAATAGACTTCAGGCTATTTCATCAACTTGTCCTCCTGTTTTAAAAAACACACACAAACTTCCATCTGCATCTCAAGTGTTTTCTCTTAGTCTCCCAAACTGTTGGCACAGAGGCAGAACAAACCCCTCCAGGATCCCAGTCACCACCACAGACACTTCTCAGCAAATATTCATCACTGAAAGGACCCTCCTGAACACAGACCCTCACTGAGTATCCCAGAACCAACGTGCTGCCTCACTCAGGCTGGGCTGTAAAATATCCATTGAATTAACCAAATTAAATTCATCAGCCTCCTCCCATGAAGCTGTTCCTGATAAATCCACATTGTTCATTTCCTGTTATCTTAGAGATGCTTATAAAACCTTCAGGGATTTATTCTAGTACTTCAATAGAGACTGAAGCACTTCACCATTTTCTAACTTTTTGTTAATTTTTCCTTTAATCTGATCCCCTATACATTTAGTATTTCTTTCCATATGTGCAGACTTACAACTAGGAATTTGTACACTTTCTGTTTGGGGGTCTTTTCCCTCCAGAACCAAAAGAGCTGCAAACACTTTCAGTCTGTATCAGTTACTGAGTTATTGTACACTCACTTCATTCATTAGATTTTTATCAATACCTTTATTTTTCTTTTTTTTATATCTAACACTGTTTTGCAGAACCTTTTCCTAAGCCTTTGTGTGTTCCTTACTAGCTGCAATATAATTTTTACACCAAAGGTAAATGATAAAATCGTTAAAATTTTTACTGTCCCTTCAGTTTTAGATGGCTGGATTTAGGAGATGGTTTTAACATCAGCAAAACATAATGAAGATGATAATAAATTTCAGAATCCTTTTCAAATGCAGGTCTGGCATGCAAAAGAAAAATGTTAAGAACTTTTACCACATATTCATCTTTGGAAAGAATTCAGCATAAACTGACAGCATGGCTTTATCTTTTAAAAGTGTCAACACACAGTGGACTGTCTACTGCAGTCTAAGCTCACACTGACTTGAAGTCACCATGAGGAAAAATAAGTGACCATCAAAAATGTCCCAACATTCTTGGGAAATTCAAAGCCATGCAAAATCAAAAAAGTTAAGCCATCTTCTGTAAATGTAAAAACATATTAGTGAAATGGAACTTTTATCTGCCAAAGCAAGCCAACAGAACCAGTGCATTCAGTGCCTCCACCATGCACCCAAAGAGACCTTCAGAGATGCCTGAAGGATTCAGACTGGAAACCAGACGCATAAGAGAGACAAATCAAGCAGCTTTGTTGTCAGACAAAGCACACTGGACCAGGGTGAATTCTCATACATGCAACTAGTGCATTCTTGAATTGTGCAGTAAGATGAAAGTCTGAGCTGTTTTGTGCTCCACAGCCCTGTAGCTCTGCACAGCTGAGCCTCTCTACTTCCCTTTTCAAGGCAGGCTGGAGGAAACACAACCCTGCTGCTTCCTCATTAGCATGAAGTGATGTTGTCAAATTGTCTGCAGACAGCTTTTGAACTACCCCAGGAACAGCCAGGCCTCCAAAAACTCAACACACACATGGAAACTTCCCAAGAGGAGGAAGATGCAGCAGTGGCTCCTACAGTCCCTGTGCTGCAGGTAGCTTGGGAGTGTCTGCAGCTTACAGCAGTTCTCACCAGATTCTTGTTCAAGTCCTCCACTCTTTGCTCTCATTTAGATGACCTGGAAGAAATTTTGATGCATGCAGATGCCAAGGCCATCCCTTGTGAGCTGAGTCCTTAGGTATGAGAAATGCCACCAAGTCAGGGGTTTGACTGAGAGCCCAGATCTTGCTGTAATGTGATAGCTCTGCCAGAGCCATCCTGCCAGGTCTATTAAATCCCAGTATTTCATAAAGTAACAGTAGAATCTGAAGTAAGTTTAGTTTCTGAAGGACAGAATCACCAGTTTCTGGTGGTCTGGAGGTTTTGTTTTATTTCAGAGTGTTGCCCTAGGTCAGGTCAGCTGACCACACAGGCAAGGAGCACAGGCTGCTGCTGCACCACTGCAGATGCCAAGCATTCAGTATGGGCAGTCAATGCTAATGGCAGAACAAAAGACAAGACCCTTTTCCCAAGTTCAACAGTCCCCCCACAGACCCAGCTTTACTTGGATTGTGTCTAGGAACAACCATTTCCTCACAGTAGAGACAGATTTATTCTTGGGAAAAAAAAAAAAAGGGGGGGCGGGGGGTCAGATCTCTCAGAGAGACTCTGGCATCTTCAAGAAAGGTCAAGAACTCAGCCCCAACGCCTCTAAGCCTTACGAGGAATGAACAGAAATGAAAGAAACCCTCTATCTATTCAATAGCACAAATTCAGACATTCTGTCAAGATCTGAACACTTTTACCATGTTTTTTTCCTAACACAGCCTGGGGCTCAAAAACATTCTTAAACATGAAGGTTCATATAAATTTACCAAATTAGAGTCAGAAAGACTTTCAAATGTAATTTACAACTCAGCCAGTCAGCAAAAACATGAAAGGGCACTACCCAGTAGATTCCCCCAGTAAATAAACACTCAGAGCAGCATCAAAATTTGTTCTGCAATAATGTCTTCATGAGACAGTTGATCTTTAGTGATCAAGGAAGTTGTGGATAAACCTCAAGACTGAGAATGTTTTCGGTGCATATTCTCATTTCTCCCGAGGGAATCTTGATCTTCTGAGGAATATTAACATGAAGTATGCAAAACATTTTATGGACTGTTTATAACCTAATGACTCCAAGTGTAACCTTAGATGTCATTCTGCAAAGGCTTAGTCATGTTCAGCAATCTGAGCAGAGGGAAAATGCTGGAGCCTCTTGGGCAGATCACTTTTATTGCTCCTTTAGCTCTGTACAAGCAGTTTCACATAATACAGTTAACTTATACTGGTATCAGCAAAACACTGCTCAGAATCAAGCTGACATAAAACTCATGGTTACATTATTAACTAATAAAATCCTTCCAAGGACTTGTGTTTGGAAATGTTTCTTCACATATACAGCCAAATCTGAAAATGCAAAAGATTCTTACTTAAATATTACTTAATAGCGTTCTTGTGAAAAAGATTTTGAAATAAATACTGTAATCCTTCAATAAAAGACAAACATTCATACTGGTTCATACTGGGTATGCTTATTGCAAATCAAGTTACCTTCCTGGAAACTAGTATGTATTTGCTAAATGAAAACAAAGCATCTCTTATGGCTTCACAATTAGAATTTAAAAAACAGATGCTACAGGAGTTAGTTTTCTTTACAATGTTACTTTACCAGTTGTACATCTTAAAAACAAGTATTCAAGGAGAAAATATTGCCACAATCTGTGAAGTTAATATTTATGTTTAAAATACTCATGGAAGAATCTAGCTGTTTGCTTTCCAGAAGCCACTATCTGGTCTCTCCTATTTTTCCAATAAGAAGAGGCCTTTGCAGAATTATAAATAAAACACTGAAACCTCCATGTGACTTTCCCATATGCAGCTTTTCAACAGCCAAGTGATTTCCCCTATCCTATTCCCACTGTTTGCATACTAAGGCAATGTTTGCCAGGTTTTGCCAAGTAGAGAATTTTTAAGCCAAATTTGTAAAACGAAGAAGATAAAGATTTTGTTAATATCCTCTGATCAGAGATAAACATCATAAGGAGACTTAAACTATGGAGAAGAGCAAGAGAAAAAAAGATTTTATGTTTTGCCATCAATTTACCAGGAACGTCATTGTGTCAATGTAGAATATGAGCATGCCAACATCAGCTTCTCTGAGTTTTTGAGCCTTACATGTAGCAATCCCACTTCTGCATATGTTCTGAGACATAATACTCTTCACTCATTTAACAAACAAGCAGATCTAACCTGAAAGGTGGAGGAGTTAAGAGAACATATCAGTTTTATTTATCTAGGGCTACTGGCAGATGTAGCTGACAGGATTTTCCTGCCTGTTGCTTTTCTGGTTGCCTTCATTCCCACCACAATATCCAGATATCTGAAAAACCAACATCCAAATGGCTCTCACATCCAAAAAGCTTGTGGAGGTGACTGAAAACCAGGCTTCCAGTTTTCTGAAGGGTGGCACCTGTGACTACACCTACAAGGAACAACACAGCTGCTAATTCTGATCCAAAAGGACATGGCAGGCAAGGCTGGAGCACTTGTACCAGGAGAGGAGAAAGGACTGCCTGCCAGAGGAAAAAGCAGAGGACAAAGTACTGAGCTGGTCATCACTTGAACAAGTAGGGCAGCCCAGCAAGGAATGCAGGAAAGTCACCTTCCACAGAACATTAAGATGCCATGTTAGACTGAATGCCCCACAGCAGAAGTCCAAGACTTATTCTTCCCAGGACACCAAAGTATCTCTTTTCCAGTCTAAGCTGCAGCACAACATTCATTCCCACTGACCTCACTTTTCCCCTTGCATGAGGAACACACCCAAGGTGCTATCTTGATCAATGCAATCACAAAAGGTTGTTCATTACTTGCAACAGTTCAGTAAAGCACATCTGGCAGTATGACAAAAATCTGCACAGGGACACCTTGAAATTCTCCTGTTCTATTTTATCAACATCAAATCCCACTAATATCTGAACACTCCTCTGTCTCCAGGAGTGCAAAAGCTGTGGCTGTGGGCTGGTGACAACCTGCAGCTTCACTCCATGTGGCCCCCAGCCTGTGTCACGAAAGTCTGGCACCAGGACTTGCATGAAGAAACTGCACACACAAAGGGGATGGAAAATCCTGCTCCACCCTCAAGAAAGGCATTCTCTGGTCCTGCTTACAGCCTGAAAAGTGAGGGGCAAGAGGTTCTGTCTTTACTCTCCACAGATGTGTTCAGCTCTACTTGATGCCTGCACTCCTCCTAAGTTTATGTTTACTTCCCATTGACAAATATGTTCTTCTGCAGTCTATTTAATCTATTTTCAAAAAGACAGGTAACACTTCTTGGTTTTTTACATTAGCCAGGTTTCTTGTGCAAGAAAAATTATGACCTCTATACAAAACATAACTGGGATTCCAAATAACTGGTCATCCATTCTCAAACTGTATTGGGCTTCATGTCTGGCAAAGTCACTGTTTTCTATTCTTTCCTTTTCTACTAGCAAAAAAAGAACAGAATTTACTATATCAGAAACAGATGAAGTCATTAATGTTTATAGAGAACACCTATTACTTTACATTACACAAAAGATTTGATGTTTCATTTTTCATTTGATATTTTTCATACTAGTTCAGTATTAATATTTGTATACATACTGAAAACAAGGAGAACTCTTAAAAGTTCACAGGGTTCAGAAGAGGACATTCTGTGATTTAGTTATTTGCAGGTAATAAGAGAAAACAAATACAAAATCATATTGTTTATGAAAACTAGTAATTGTTGATGATGACCATGGTTTTTTTAGGGTCAATCTTTGAAGAACTGGCAGTAAAAAGAAGCATCTTCCTTTTATTTACCCCTGTCCTATACCAAATATCCATACTAAAAATAAATTCTAAAACCAAGACAACTCTATTTTCTTTTATTCTTCCACAGTATCAAGGAGACTGAAAGCATAATTCACTCTAATAATTTCCTGTAAAGGAGGATTTCATTGTCAACTATAGTAAGCAAACATCAGATTTAAATTTTCCCTTGCGACTTGCCAATATTCTCATGACTCAGCTTAAAAAAAATGTTTTCTTTCCACTTCAGTAACTTTCCTCTTTTGGTCTCCAGCAAAAAGATGGATGACAATTTAGAAAGATTCCTAGCCATGCATCATTTCTGGTTGATATCAGTAACAAGCCAAAAAGTAATCAGAGATTTAAAATACTGGCAGAAATAGTTTAGTGGTTGGTATTCCTTTGATAGCAGAACTTCAATACTGCCTTTATAAAATCAGCATCAAAAGAGATGCAGAAATATGTACTCAGTGCTTCTGACATACTTGATTGTAACTGGACATTCTAAGTAGGAAGCCATAAACACACTACCAACAGCCTCTGAGATAACCAGCAACATGGCAGCAATAAGTGGCATCAGGATTAAAAATTAATTATCTCATTATTTCTCCCAAAGTGCCAAGAACTCAGATCTCCACGTGACTGAAGACTCTTTACAGAGTAACCACACATGAAAACACATATTCCAGGCTCACAGGACTGGAACCCTCATAACAAAGTGTCACAGTGATGACTCAAGTTCTATGGGCAACTTTTTTTTCCATGCCATTAAATATCTAATTTTTCTGTCTCCACACCTCACGATCCACTTTTTGTACCTCAAAATACTGACAAAAGTTACCAGCGATCTCCCATGGCATGAGATACATGGGAAGCTATGCAACAGCCTTTGGGGTGGGAAGCCAGCTCAAATCTTAATTTCTCAACTCAGGAGCACAAAGAAAAGAACACTTGTACCGGCTTTCACATCTCTCTTCTTCACATCTTGACGTCTCTGCTAAGAGATTCTAACAACCAGGACACCAGAATTCATACTTCAGCATCTTCAACTTCTTTCCTGAAGGACTGCAGCTATTGATTCCTGACAACGTTGCCAAGCTGGTCCCTGAAACAAGCCAGAGAGCGCTCAGGAAACAGTCAGGAAAAGGCTGGAAGAAAGAGGTGGATGCAGGCAGATGCCAGCACACAGGTCAGCCCCTGACTGCAGGGATTAGTAAGGCTTTCCATATCACAGCATATCTCAAAGAGACTGCAAGGATTTCCCAACTTCAGAATAACAACTCAAAGAGGACACAAAGAGGAACTGGGAAGCTGCAAAGGCCTGTGTGGCTGAACTGAACCCCTGAAGCTCTCTGCAGCCTGGGCAAGGTACAGTCCAATGTGTTATCACAAGTACCAGATGTTACTCTACAATGAAGTAACTTCTTGACCAGAAATCTGAATTTAGAGGTCAGATCTAGCAGTGCAGCTTTGTACAAGGATTCTGACATGAATGCTAGAAGCAATAAACAAGAAAGAAAGAAATAAAAAAAAAGCCAACCAACCATCATTCTTTAGAAGAGCAGCTGCCTGGAAGAATTTCAGAAATACTTAGTCCAAAAGTGTTTCAGTTGCCATTCAAAATACTCTCCCATTGCATTTTCAATTTCAAAATCTCTTTGCCTTCAAAGTCTGTATCCTCCTATATTTTATTCAAAAGCTCTTGCAATTTAAAAGTCATAGAAAAGCATACCAAAAATACCAGACCTGACTAAATGCATCCATTTCTCTGTAGCCTTTATTCCTTCTAAAGCTCCATGTGTTCTTACAAGCATATACGGATACACAAGTCAAACAGGATTTTCTGCTATAGAAAGATCTGCTTCTAGTGTTTATTTTCCACTTGAACCGTAATTTTGAATAGCAGATGCTCCAATTTTAGTTTAAGCAAGTAAACATAAATCCTGATGAAAGGCATTAGGGGTATAAAACTGCCCATTACCTCTTTGGACTAGATTTGAACTGGTGACCTAACAATGTGACACTCGGTAGTTCTTCAACTGTGATCACAGAGATTTGCATCAGCAAATACTTAAATCCCAGCAGATGATACTTCCTTGGGAAGAAAAGAAGTCTTCAGAAGTAAGAGTCTACATTTGTGCCATTTTAACAAGCAAGAAAATACAAGTAACAGTCACTTGATTCCTATGGGCTTCTAGAAGATCCTGGTATTACATGTACACAACACATGAATTTGTACCAAAAGCCAGAACTTGCAAAGTTCAGCATTCACTACTATACAGGGGTAAACACAGCAAGTCCCAATAGTCTCTGTCATGGCTTTAGAAATTTACTAAAAATGAAGACACATTTTGTACAAAAATGCACAAATAGATCTACTTTGAGATTACTTACTAGGAATTAAGGTTTTCACATTCTGTTCAACTGCACCATGTACATCTGCAGAGCCTGGCCACCAGAACTATCCAAGCTCTTTGCAATCCAGGAGCCTTGCATCAATATCCTGGTGCTGTGGCAGTGCAGGTAGGTGCAGGTCCCAATGAGGCAAGCACACACTCCTCAGCTGGTTTCAAAGAGGATCAGCTGAAGGCAGCTACCACTTCATCTTGAAAAGAACCATTCTCTGATATTTTGTTTGGGTGTAAAAATTTCACAATGGTACATGTGCCAGCAAGGCAGATAGAGCCAAAAGCACAATTAACAATACCCAGCAGAGGGTAGATGCTGTTTAACATTTTTCAAAAAGTACTGCATATGTGCAGGCGCTCCATTTCACTGAAGAATCTCTAAAGCCATCTCCTAATCAATAGTAGTATTTTTAATCTCCCTGATAAAATATAATACTCCCATGAAGAGCCAGCAGCCCCTCTCCCCATCACATATGCAAACTCACCCACAAGTGTGACCAATCCTACAGAAAGGCTCTTGAGAAGAAGCATCTGTACAAACAGCAATCTGCCTGCCAGGGGATGGAAGTCCTTTGCTTGGGTTTGCTTTGGAACTACACATGTGCTTCAGCTGCTCTACTCTCCTTCAGCCATCCCAAAAATACCAGCCAAAACTGTCAGGCCATCCACATGAAGACAGTCACGTTCTCCAGTTGGCATCCAAGAGGTGTGCAATTAAGGACTTGCCAAGAAAAGGTACTTATCATAGGTAATTTTCACAATATCACACTAGCATTAAAATAGCTTCAAGAAAGGAAAGGAAAATGTAATAAAAATTACAAAAGCAGGTGATAAATCTTCCAAAAGCGTTCAAAAAGATCGCAGAAAAAGCTTGTAAGGGTGAGCAAATTGATTTCATAAACATGCTTCTGATTAACCCTTTCACAGCTTCAGAAAGATACCATCTCTGTTGTTCCCAAGCACATCTGCCAGAGCTTGCCAAGGAAAGAATGAGCAAGCAGCTTCAAAGGAAGGGTGAGGTACCTATAGCAGTAAACCCTAATCCTTTCTGGGGAAACCACGCAATTCAACTTAGTCATAGAAAATGGGATTAGAAATTCTAAAACAAAACAAACACAGCATTGAAGGAATTAGCAGTCATCCCAAAATCATGTTGAAAACATTGAGCAACATTTAAGTAACAACTTTTGTCAGGGCTGATAAAGAGAAGTAAAACTAACATCTTTGACAGGAAACATTTAGTGGATGGGGATAGGAACAGGATATCTGTGTCAGCCCAAAACTTTACACACTGGATGATGGCTTGGCAAAGAGCAGAGGTGTCAGAGAGCACCACAGCCATCACCACTAGAAATTCAAGTGCACAGACCCCTAGAAAAAGGTTTCTGTGATTTGACCATAGGAAACATGGCATTGATGGAAGCAGACAGTGCTTTGACAATAAAGTGATTGCTCATGTGCAGGGCCAGAGGGAGAGTCTCTGGGGAGCTATTGGGGAAGCACAGCCTTATTCTTTCCACAGTTCATAATGTCATTCAAACTTATGTATACAAGAATGTTGCAACTGCTCAAGTGATCATCTCCACTAGCGTCACACACATGGCAGAAATGCAGAGGTCAGGATTTCTGAGGCACTTCCCCAAGGAGACAGTTAATGTGACTTTCTGAAGTTCCCCACGTTTCTTGCACTGGAACTTCCTGGACATCAGTGTTGCATATTTTCCAATGCCCAGATCTAACCCAAATTACATGTTTACACAATCCACATGAAATTCAGTTATGACAAATGTGTGTTTTCATCTTTGAACAAGAGCTGATTTTCTAACTTAAGACAATCTTTCTAAAATAAACCATGTCTGTGCATAGGGTCAGGGTGCCTGGAGAGATCCTAAAATAATTAGTTCAAGTGAGCTTCCCATGCCTTCTCACTGCCAAGCAAGCTTCATTAGCAAGTACCAAGTATTCAAGTCCTGATGGCTTCAACAGATAAAACAGAGAACACAAAGACTTGCATAAGGAAAAGGAAGGCAGTGGAATAAAGTAGATAAGCAAGGAGAAAATAATACCTTGAGAAAAAAAAAGGCAGACCATCATGATCTAAGTGCTAATTAAATCTGCTCCCAATTGGTAAATGAATGTGACCATAAGGCATGAGTCCAGTCTAGCAAGAGAGCATATTTCCCCTTTGATCATTCTCTGGTGTCAATGGAAACCAATTGGGGCTTGAAGAGATACCAAGTCATTGAGAGATGACTATCTAATTTAGCACACAGAAGGTGAGTGAAAGTAAATTCGAGTTTCCACCCAACATCTTCAGGTCTGGGACTATCACTTGCATTTAATGAAGTCAGAGCACTCAGATTTCAGCCACCTCCCTCTGCTTTCTCTCTTCACACTCAACAGTCTCTTCTTTCCTAGATATCAGGCTCTTCTTTCCTTTAGAAAGGCCTCCATGCTTCCCTCTCTCCAAAGTGAAAAGAAAACAGGACAAGACAGCTCACATGCAGCTACTTCTTCATGCCACGCAGTACAGCACAGGGCTGTCCAAATTCAGGGCAAGAGCAGAATCACTGTGTTACCTTTCATTTACAACTGACACTGCCATGTGAGTCTTTTCTCCCTTGCAGTCTCATAGATCCCAGCAGAGCCCTGCAGAAGAGTGACCTTGCAGCAACAACCAACTGTACAATAGTAGGAACAATGGGAACCAGGGAGATCCTAAACCAAAAGCTGTGGTAGCTTTGAGTGGAGGAGTTTGGAAACTGCTTATCTAGAGTCTCTGCAGGGAAGGCAAAAAGATATATAAGGACCACCCTGCAGAGCCCCTCTGAAATCTCAAAGGTAACCATGAAGCCAGGAGAACTGCACATGAAGCCAGGAGAACTGTGAGAAAATTCAGCTTCTACCAGTAGCAGTAACCCAATCAACTCGCAGAGCCTCTTTGGTATACCTAGACAAAAAAAAAAAAAAATAAAAGAAAGAGAAGATAGGACATTTCACACTCTGCTCAGTATCCTGGAAGAAGAAAGCAAAGAGGGGATTTTTTTAAAGTACTTGCTTAGAAGTTTTGAAGGAAAAGAACAACCCCTAGTTTTCCTTCCATATTTAGGCTGAGACTTTTTCAGTATTTCCACTGTTGCGAAACAAAACACAGAAGAAAACAAATCTTCTTTGACTACACAGAAGTGCCAACCAGAAAATAAGCCACAAAAGCTTGTATAAATACATGCATATCCCAAAAACCAGATGCACCTATCAAAGCATTGTTTAAAGCTTGTCTGAGTTGAGAGTGTAACTGAACTCTCTGTACTTGTTGCTAAGAACAATTTTACTCAAAATAATAACCAGGATTCAAACCAAGTAAGAAATAATGAACTTGGGTTTAATTGGTTTGCGAGAAACCCAATTTGCAAGTGCTATCCTTAGCCAGCTATTGAATATGACTGAGCCCAGAAGGCACTGTGATGAGTGACTTAAGTGGAGGCACCCTACACCCACCAACATTCCTGCTGAATGAATGTGAAATCGGCAAGAATTGCTTTTATTTATCTTACTAAAAGCATTTCTTGGAAGGGCTGGAAAAATTTATTTCAGATGGATTTTTCAGCTGAGAACAAAGTTGTATTTATTATAATTATGCACTCTCCAGTGTGGCCTGCCTTGCTGAGAAAGAACATTAAATTCAGCTGTGCACGAACGCATGGAAGTGACCTTTTTGAATGAAAATGCTGCAGCAAGAGACTTGTGGAGCATTCTCACTAAATAACCTACTGTCTGCAACTTGACCACTGATTTTAGCTGCTACTTACATGGGCACAAGTCCACATGAGGTCAATCACGGGGTCAAGCTGAGAATAAATCCTGTGTGCTGCAGAATACAGTATAGGGAACTGTACTTGCTCTCCAGTCCAGTATGGATTTATGAACTTTTGTTAACCATGATGTAGAAGCATAACGTTGCAAGGCACTTTAAAGAGGTCTTTTCTGCAGGACACCCAGTGTTCACTTTATATAAGAGGATCAAAGGTGTTATTGACACAAAGGGAACAAGCTCTCACTTAATTGAGAGCAACAAATGCAAAAACAAACACCCACCACCCATGCAGAAATAGCCTGCTCCTTCTTTGTGGAAGGACAAGGATTATCTGACAGACTTCTGCTCCATGGAAAGCCCACACACTTGGGGAGAAGATAGGTTAGCACTGAAGAACTAGCAACTTAAACTAGAATGCTCATTTCATCACCAAATGAAAGGTGAAATGTAAAACAGCAAGAGTGCAAGACACACGCTTGTTCAGAAATTAAGGATGTCATTTCAGTGTGCACATATAAAATGTCCCACTTAGACTCATCAGATGATCTTACTCTTTGCAGAAAGGTTGGGTATCTCATCCGGTGAAGAACTTAACACAGATGTCTGAGCCTTCCCAGCAGCTGGGCAGTCAAATTCCTGGTGCCAAAGAAAGCAAGGCAAGCTTTCGTGATGACGTGCAGGACATCTCATGGGCAACTGGAAATCATTCCTCTGCCTGCCCAGCCCAAGAGCATCCCACAAGGATCAGGATCTGCTGGCAACCTGCTCCAGGCTCCCTCTCCCTTTCACTCCCAAGGTATGCTCTCGTGGCAGGCTCTCATGGTTCATGGCCATCTGAAGATTTTGGTATGCAGTTCAAAAGCCTAGAAAAGAGACTACCCTGTACTAAGCATCCAGAAGTCAAAATGCAGCTGTAAAAACAGTTTGTGCTGCCAGTTTGGGTTCTGCACTCCCTTTTCAGATTCTGCATTTGCATTTCAGCCAGCTCCCACTGCTCTGCTCACTGAACCTGCTGCTTTGGTTCCAAATCTCCATCTCTGTGTGCTGTTGTCTCCAAGGGGAAATAAGATACAAGAAATTCCATGTTTTGACTTTGTTACAGAACAAATTAACTCAGCTGCAAAAAAGGAAAAGCTTTCACTTGAAGGAATAGTTTTCCATGCACAAACAGAGCACATGCAATTTGTGAGGGCACTAAAGCTTAATCCTCATGTGTCTTCACATGTTGATTATTTACAGTAATGCTCTCCAGATAAATAGAAGAACAGTCTCCACTCAAGTACAGAAGAAGCCAAGAACAATAAAACTGTATCTTGACAATTAGGTAAAGTTTGACCATAGTACTTGAGGGCATTAAAAACCTTTGGACCAAAACCTTGCAGAAGAAAAGCAAGTGCTTCTTAGTTAACAATTAATAATTTAGACCTGAAGACTTTTAGCCAGACATCCAGCTGAAGAGGAAAATTACACACTATTTATACAGCCAGTACCACACAATCCCCTAGAATTTTGATACAAAAAATACAGTTCATAGTACATTTGCCATTTTAATGTCCATGCTGTAGATGAGAAATGTGAAATTACTTTCTTAATATCATGTGGTAAGCCAAGATCACAACTGAAGAGTTCTTGCAAAACTACTTATTCATCAAAGGGAGTACATTGGGGTGTTTAAAAATATTTTAGATAATATTTATAGATTCACTCTAAAAAAACCCAAAACTAAAGCTGAACTCCAAAAATTTTCTACTTTTTTCCCATTGTTGCACTATCTTTTGGGTTAAGTAAACTAGCAAGGCACTTCACCTTTGAGAGCCCTCATAATAAGCATATGCAAGATGCCTGCCGCCAGGACAGGGAAAAAGCTGATCAACACAGAAGCAGTGCAAGACTTGTAAATGAAGACATTATTAGGTTGAACCAGATAAAAGAAGTATGCTTAAGGACCATTTCCTTAATTAGAGACACTAGTTAAAATCACAAACAAGTTTTAAGTTGCACCCTGTCCTGAAGGAAAGTGCCTTCAGAAGGACGGTTGGCAGGCAGCGCCGCCGCCGTGTGAGAAGAGCCACTGATAGTGCCCGTGTGAGAAGAGCCACTGATAGTAAGAGCTCTCAGCAAAAGAATACAAATAAACAAAATCTAGGGTCATTCATTTCAGAGTCTGTCCCAGCTTGTGAAGTGCCACTAGAACTTAAGGTTTCCAGATTTGTAAAATTAACTTTTTCTGCGTAATGATAAAGGCTGCATCAACAGCAGCACTCAGCCAGCCTACAGATAATACTCATGCAAGGTACACAGTTTCATAGACACAAATAAACCCTCCATTTGTTTGGTTCCAAAAGATCAAGATGGCCCACACCATCCAGCCAGGTCACTGTAAACATCTCATCTAGTGCTGCTTTCCTCCCTTGAAGATCTCTACATTTTCCAGCTGAGGCAAACTGTTCACTGCCTTGCATACCCAGATTTAGTCCTGTTTTATTAGGACACACTGAAGGCACTTAATCCATTGGTTGCACTTCTAAAATGTTTTAGAGTAGGATTACAGCAAGAAGAGTTTTGGTTATATACTGTTAGATAACATAACACAGCGAAGAAACCATCACTGTCACACTTTGTGTTGGCCAAAGTTTATCTGCTCTGTTAAAGGCTGTGAAAAAAGAAGATTAGTCTGAGCCTCATCCACACCAGGAATACAGCAAGCCCTTAATTTCACACCAGCCTGAAGTCACATGCCAGCAAAGGTGAAACAAGGCAACAATAGATTTGTCTGGCCCTTAAACTAAAGTTTTCCTGGCACAATGCTTCTCAAAATATATATATCATGCTGAAAATAAAGGAGGACTGCTTCTCCAGCTAGTTCATCTAAGAAAGCAGAGTGCAGGTTTTAGAAGAGAAAATGATTGCTCCAGAGCTCCTGAATTCATCTTTGGCAGGATGATCCTTGAACTTTGGAGTCAAATGATGGGCCTAAGAGCACAAAATAGGTCTGAGGAGAAAAATCTCCTAACTTTTGTTTTGACAGCCTAACCACTGGTTTAGTATGAACACAGACTCTGGAAAGTAGAGATAAAAAGGGCAGAAAAGCAAGGAAGTCAGTAAAAACAAAGAGCCACAAACATGAGAGTGATATTAATAACCCAGCATGTGAGATGCAAAAATTCCTAGTGAGATGAGTAGGGAAAATGAGCAAAACAATGAGACAAAAGGAAAACAATACAGCTAGGGAAAAAAGTAGAGGAAAATAAGAGCTCTTATTTTTGACACAGCGATTTAAGATAGGCTCTGTCAGAGTCCAAGTGCTAAGTGTCAGTAAATGGAGACAATCAGCAATGACAGATGTCTGCAAGCTTGTTTTATCTAAGCTGCAGATCACAGGAGGCTGGAGAGTCAAATGCAAGCTGTTTGTGAAGTTTGCATCTTCTAAAAAGACAGAAGTCAAAAAGGACAAGGTAATTTGAAGAAAATTCAACACAGGCTTAACCCTCCTCCTTTCTCCTCTTCGGCATTCACTGTAAAGCAGTCTGCAAACAAATGAGGCAACCACTAAGAAAAAAGGAATTAATCACACAGGAGACCCAGACATGAGTCATGACTTTCACATGTATTCAGGTAGTTACATGCATTCCAAGCAGAGTAAAGGTCTTTCAGATCAAAACTGAGGAAAATTCTTTCCTTCCACCAAGAAGAGAGGCAAGTTTGATAATTTTAGAGTTACAATTGATACACAGGATGCGATGAAGTCAGCCCAGTATGAAGTCAGCCCAGTGTTGTGGCCTCGAAGACTGCCTTCTTCAAAGGTTTTGTTCAGTGTTTACAACACTCCAGTACTATGCCCACCACCTCCTCCAGCCCTTCCCTTACCTCCTGGCTCATTCTGATCTCAGCCCCCAGTTAACCCTTTCATTCCACACCAGTCACTCCAAATTCTTGTTTAGCTCAGCTCTAAAATTTGCTTTTACCGACTGCTACCTCTGTGGGACAGATTTTCTGCCCACCACCAGTGGGATGGCTGTCACAGGGGATAATTTATGCAACAGCATGGCCTGATCTTCTGCTGGAGACAGAAGACATGCAGATCCCGTGGGTTCCTGCCAGCAGTCATCCACCACCTGGGATTTAAAGAGGATCTCAAACAGAAAAAGAGGTTTTTAAAACAAACAAGTGACTTCTGATACGGTGTAAACAAATAAAAAGCCTATTACACAGAGTAAGGAATACAGAACTTAGAAGGAAGAGGACTTCTGCATATTTTGCACACTTTCTGTATCAGGCCTCTGGTGTGGCTGCCACCATTACACCACTGTTTGACTGAAAGTATTATCTGAGACTGTCTTTCTTGATTATCAGCTCTGATTCCACAATAAGTTTAAAAGAAGTTCTCTTGTGGACAACAGTACTTGACCTGCTGGTCATATCTTTGTGCTGGACATGAGAGAAAAGAGTGAATCAGTTCTGCTCACTAAAAAGCCTTTGCACTGTCTGTAGGCAAGTCATTAATGGTCAAGTGTCTTTTCTGCTTCCAAAGGAACACTTGACACCTTTTACACAGGGAAAGCTCAGCATGGCTGCTGAGATTCCTGGCAAATCACACTCTTCATAGCTGCTGCTACAGCTTATCAACCTTTTCACCTTCAAATTGCTCTTTAGCCAGCAGGAGAAAAAATGAAAAATAAAAGTATCTGTGTAACCACTCCCATAAATGTTTTCCACAAGGCTGACTGACTTTGCAGGCTCACAAACTGTGAGCTCCAGTGGAGGCTCTGGTAAGAGGCATGGCATGTATCATGTCAGTCAACCCAACCCAAAAATTTCCCAGTGCTGATAAGCTCACTAGTGTAGCTTCTCACTCAGTGATCCCCTGTTTGGTTGGTTTTTTTAAGGTGTCTTTGTGCCTACCTGTTTCCAGGAATTCTGTTGAAATTTTACGCATCTTTGAGGTATCTTCCTATCAAATTTCATTCAGGTTGGTCGGCAGCTTCAAAATGGATGGGGAGATGGACACTGATAACTACATAAAGCTCACCTTCTTCTGTGAACTATCTTCTTTCATTAATAAAATCCATTTTCCTGCTCAAGTCACTCTCTCTCCCTTCTCCAGGACATTTAACAAATGTCAGTATCTTGACAAGCTCCCTCAGCCTGAAGTAGAGCCAAAAGAGGGTTAGTTTCTACTTTTCCCATGTTCCCTCCCAGATCTCAAAAAAAAAAAATCCCCACAAGCAACAAAACAAACAAAAAAACCCAAACCAAAACACAAAAAAACCCACCCAAACCCAAACAACCAAATCCCATGGACCTCCACTCGAATTGCCTCTGAAATTTTTATTACTGCCTTGCACACACCAAAACTAGAGATGAAATAAAAACACATCACCATTAGAAGTTAACAAATTTCCACCTCATAGTAATGGAGAAGACTAAAGAGGAAAGAAGGGAGAATCCTCTTCTCTATTGCTAACAGAGCTCTCCTTTCCTGAGTTTCACTCTTTCCTCTGCTAGCCCTAAAGACTGCTGTTAAGAACGCAAGGTCTTGATTCTTTATGAAAAAAGGAAAGGTCCCTGTTGTCTCTTATTCCCTAAACCTAGCACCCTGCAACTTGTCAGTCCTGGCAGCTGCTTGCCACACCCACCTACACCTCTGCAACCCATTGTCAGCAAGAAGCCATTTAAAATGCTGCTGGCCAAAGCTCTGTGCCCTCAGGATCTGCACTGGGAATCTCCTCTCAGTCACTTCCTCATAAGCTTCCTGTGCACTGTCAGTGTTTGGATTTGGCTTACAGTGTGCCCGTATAAAAGTGCTTGGGAAGAAGGAACTGTCAGAAAACTGCATCTGAACCTCCTACACAACCCAGTTCTCATGTCCTTTTTTCTCTGACCAGTTTGGACCAGCCTTGGGCGATGCCAGGTGGAGGGATACTGGCTCAGCAGAGAAGGCCTGCAAACAAGCAGCACCACAAGGTGTCTTCACACAAAATAGTCTCTCGCTTCTATTTGCAGGTGTTGTTCAGGGCAGAGCATGCCAAGGAGCATTGGCTACACTGGCATTAAATGGTTTGTCCTGCTGCATCAGTCTGCCACCATCACCTACCTCACTTTGCACCTAGCAAACCCCTGCATGTGAACTGCTCTGTTGCATTCCAAAAGCAATTGCACAGACCACAGCTGTCATCTAAAAATAATACTGGAGGTGGTGATCCCACTGATAATCACATCATTAGAGAAGAATCAAGCTTTTCCTTGTCCAAGTAGAAAAACAGCAGGTGTCTGCAGTACCTTGAGCCTTCCTCTGCAGTCAAACAGTATCTACTGCTGAAATCATGGAAAAAACTTCATTTGTGACTGCCACACCAACACACTTCTTTTAACAAGCAAGGTAAGGGCATGCAATTCCTGCTTGGCAAGCCTGGCCTCTCCAGCCAGCTGTTATTTCAGGTACGTTTGTTACGTGCACTCTTCACAGGCCCAGCCACACAATCACCTGCCACAGCTCCATTGCCACAGCACCCAGGTGTTGGCATCTCAACACATCTCTTCTTAGCTGTGGGCTTTCCAAACACACATGACAGCAGGGGGATGAGGGATCCAACTTCCCTGTCAGCATCTCTCAAGGAACTCATACAAGAATACCATCCATCCCCCTGAGCTCTTTTCCTCTGACTCACAAGCACAAACCAAAACCTGGCATAATCAGGCTGTCCTGCAACGTGCAGTGACATCTCTGCCTTGCCATGACTAATGGCCCTTCCAGGACTGTCACCAGCCCAGCCTCACAGACAGCTTTTAAGATCTCTGACAGGCTGAGTCCTTTCCCCTACACTGAAAAAACAGCAGCACAGCTTGCCTGCTTGTCTTGGATTCGTTTGTTGCATTCTGAAACAAATGCAAGCAAGGACTCTGTAAGAGACATAAAGTCCTTGGTTATATGCATTAATAAGCTCAGAGGATTCCTATGCAGCTATCCAGAAAGGGCAAATGCTTACCCTGTAAAGCAGGGCAGCTCAGATCAGAGGAATATCCCCAAACCTGGTACCAAGTACATGTTGTCAGGGGACAGAACAAAAGGCCACGTGCAGCTCAGCATTACTGAAACTGCTGGGCATGCCAGACAAGGAGACCTTTGCATAGGCACAGCCACAACCACAGGGCACATCAGTGACAGCACTGCATGGAGAAGTAGGCCACAGGATCATTAGCCCAACAATAGCTTTTTGCCACAAGCAAAAGTCTGTTCAATCCTGCCAGTCATCCCAATGTGACTTACAGGGAAAAAAGGCAAAAAGAAAAGGTGGGCAGTTTGCATTTACTAAATATATTGCCCATTACCTCAGAGGATGGCCATATGGAGGATCATAAAGAAACACAAACTATTACCAACATTAGTGCCCTTCTAATACCACAGAAAGACAAAGGTGAACATCAACATAACACCACGTTAATACAGGCTGACAGAGCCATATAAAAGAGCAGAGTTTCCATTTTTGCCAGCAGAAAAGCAGCTGTTGAAGATGCTTAGAGGAGCAGCCCTTCTGGGAATGAAAGTGAGGGTTCAGTGGGTGTTTTAGCCAGGTCTGAATAACTGCTGTTGAAATGTGGCTACATCCATCCTCTGCCTCCCTGCCACTGGCAGATGACCACTTTGGGCAGGAGCTCAGAGCAGAGCAGCACCTCATACAGCAGGGCCACTGCTCAGGGACTCTCAGCACTGGATGCTCCCACTAGCCAGATGTGGCTGACCTAGCCCAACAGGCTTGGAGGATGGAAAAATCCCCAACCATAGCAGAACAACTCTGGCAGATGAAACCTTCCAAGTTCCCTTCTCACACACAACTCTGCAACAGCTCATTCTTAAACAGATGCTAGCTATATTTTTCTTAACTAATATTTGCAGGGTGGCAGGGAAAGTCTCAAAAAGGCAATGACAGGTCCCAGTCACAGAGATGTCTTGACTTCTGTGAAGAAACCTGCCACTCTTGTCCCCAGGGTTCACTGGAGACATTTTCAGACCTGGCTTTCCATCTGCTGCCCAGCTGCAGAGATGCAAGTTGAAAGCCTTACAGAATTTTGTGTAATTATGAGTGGAACTCTCAAACAAAATTTAATCAGCAGGAAAGTGTGCTCTACAGATGAGACACCAGAGTGCACAGTGGTATAATCATCACAGAAAGAGCAGTCCTTAACCCAGCCTGCAGTTATTTAGAGGTTCCTGTTCTAAGCAAGTGCATCACATACTTTGATCTCTGCTGCCTCCTGCCAAAATCGTGGATATTAGCAAGCCAAAAAACCAAGAGTCTCAGAGAAAGATATGGCAGACAAAATACATCCTATGGTACACAAGCAGCTCTCCTCCTGAAGGAACCTGATGCATTTCAGGAGACACAGAAGTGCAGTTGTAACTAATTACCTTCACCTCAATGAAAAACGTTGTTTTAAACTTACAGATGAGAAGCCTGTTACAGGAGGATTGAAACTTGGCTGTTCAGTTCAGACTACCTGAAGTGATGCTCTGAAAGGGCTGAATCCAGCCAAAGCCTTGGATGAAGCATGGTAACTCCACATTGGTGCAATCAGAGCTGTGGTCACAGAAACTCTGTGTGACAGGGGTGTTAGCCACAGTGACAGTCGTGCTGAGCTGTTCCTTAAAGGCAAGGATCTGTCCTCTTTGTCACATATCATGAATCATGCCTCAAGTCACAGTCCTTCAAGCAAACTCTTTAATTTGGGATTAAATCGGTCTTTACAAACATGCTTCTGCCAGATTTTGGCACAAAACCAGCTTATTAGAGAAACACAGATTCCACAGACTTGTCACATAGTTAACATTCACTTAAATCTCTTGTTTTTAAAGACAACAACAGTTGAGAAAACTATGTGATAATTAAGTTGCAGGCATGGGAAGCAGACAGATTATTGAGACGGTCAAATAACCTTTATCCTGTCCTGTAGAGACAAACTACAATAGAAAAATTATTAAAGTTTAAAGTTTTTCATTACAAATTTTATCAATTTCATTTTGAAATATATTAATTTCTTATTTCCTTCTGCCATAAACCGAGAAGCACATAGCTAAAGTGTGCTGCTAAGACTCTACTTCTAAGATGCTACTGAACACAGCCAGATATCTTCTTCCTGTGATGTTTATCCTGATTTTATTACAACATAATTGGAATACTTCTGCCTGTAATTTACAAATAAATGCTTCCACTCGAGTTAACAAAGTTTCATGCTCTGATTACAAGTGAAACTGCTATGAATAGTCATGGAGACAGATAAACCTGGACTTGGGATAGAAGATAATATAATAGCTCATCATTTTCTCTGCGATCCACCTTAGTTAAAAGAAAGGTCTTTGACAATCCTGGGCAGCCTGGACTTATTTTAACCTGAAAAATCAGACACTCCTGCAGAGCACAGTGTGTTCTCCTGAATGTTTGTTCAGTGCTAGGCAGTACAGCTCCACCTCCTGAATTATTTAAAGGACACATTTCTTGCAGGCCAGCCTTAGCCCACCAGGTCTGTGGTACAGTTCTTCCAGGCGAGGGGACACACACCCTGAGCAAGCAGCTCTCCCTGACAGCAGAAGCAATCAGGACATTGCAAATGTCTGCAAGGTAATGGAAGTAGGCAGCAGTCACCAGAGGCAGAGGGCAACAGCACTGGAGAGGACAAGAGACAAATGCTGTCAGGGTTTCAGGGAGAAACACAGGAATCTTTGGTGCAGAGATCTTCCAAGTCCAGCACTGCCCCGCTGCAGGTCTTCTCTGGGAGCTCACTGGCTTGCTCTCATGAAATCAGGCTCTAAGGCAACACCAAAGCAGATGAAGTTTTGTTACATGCTAATTTCTCAAGATCTTACATTACCACGCTGGTTTTTGAGTGGGCAGCTGTCAATCTCTAGCGTGCTGTGAGATAATTCCAGCCTTTTGACAGACAGAGTATACATTTAAGATCTAATAAAAGCTGGGAGAGTTTTATATAGACAGACTAAGGAAAGGAAATGAGTAAAAGATGCATTCCTATCCAAGTGCTCTTAAAGAAAACGTAGGCAGCCAAACCTGTTCTCCCCCACTCTCATGTATTGTACCACTCAAAACATATTATTTTAGGATTATTTCTGGTGCACTGACTAGAGAATATATCCACAAGTCACAAATGCCACTATTCCACATGCAATCCAGATGTACAATTGCTTCCATGCCTTCCTCCTTTTTTCTTTCCTTCTTTTCTACTTCCTATTTGTTTGACTAATATATAAACTGTCTGAGGCAGGGAGCATCTTGCACAGTCTTCAAAGCAGGTATGACATTTTTATTAGCATGTATAGGGTTGCAGAGACTCACAGCTACCATACAGATAATCCTACCACCTGACCACTGCTCACAGCTGGGTACCACAACAACCAGAGAGCAAAATGGTTCTGAGATGTGCTTGTTTACGTTTAGTTTATGTACCTCAGCCTGCAGGTGAAATGGAGCAAGCACCAGGACTTCCATCTATTAAAGGCCGTTGAGACAATGTTGAAAACACACAGTTCAACACAGTCCTGCATCTGGCTCCCTAGGGCAGGAACAGCCAAGCCTTAGCCTCAGTGTGGCTGAAGAGGATTTGGAATGGCTCTACCAACAGCAAATTACACAGCTTTTAAAGTAGATAAGGTGCTCTCAACACCTAGAAAATAGCAGAATTCAAAAGATGCATAACATCTGTAATTATAGACAAACTCCTCACCTCCTCCTCCTGCAGAAGTGTTGAGAAGTATTTCAGTGGATGCCTTCCAGAAGGACACATCCATCTGCATCCCTTTGACAATAGGCACAACGCACCCCATGACACCTGTGACCTACAGTCACAGCTCAGCATCTCATTATCTCTGACCTTCAACAAATGCAAACTGCAATTTGTACTTTATACAGAATACACCATATCAAACCAGAAGTCATCATATTCCATCCATGCTCTCCATGGGGTGAAAAAGGCATAAGGACTCCATGAATTATAAGATCCAGGTCGTGCACAGGTTGCTTGGCCGAGTGCAGTCCTCACTGAGCATCACTGAACATACACATCACATCGAGGTGGGAGAAGTTACAGGTGTCTACACTGCTGGACTCAAGACCACCACTGGAGATGTGACCAGTACAAATTGTAGCATAGACATGAGACAGAGTAAAGAGACGAAAAAGAGGGAGCAAACTTCATTAAAACCCTTCCCCGGCATGACAAAAGTAGTAACCGGGTGGTCAGAGCCTATGAAGACAAGGCCTGGTTCCTCTCATCCCAGCTGTAATAAGCTCCCTCTTCCTTCCTGCTGCTGAAAGGTTTGAACCGAAGCTCCTTCTCCACTGTTCCTGCCACGGGAAGACCAGCTCACCTGTCCTGGGCAGCACCACACAAATCCCACTTTCCTGCTGACCCACCTCTTCTGTCCCATTGCCACCATCCAGCTCACTCTAAACCTCCTTCAGCCCTGTCCCCTCACAGGTCACCTTGCTCCCTGTCACCACCTCCGAAAGACACCTGCACCTCCACCCTCAGGCCCCTGCGCACCTGCCAGCTCCAGCCTCCTGCCCTCACTCCAGCCACCTTCCCCTTGTTGTCCAGTCAAACACCTTTCTCCTTCGTCCTGCAGCCCCTGTGCCGCACAAAGCCCCTGCAAGCGGCACTGCCACCGGTGTCTGGACCCCTACACCACCTCTCCATCCCCACGGCACACAGGAACCCCCAAAGCCAGGGCTCTGCATCTCCTCCAGCTTCACTCCAGTCACGGGGCTCCCCAAACCTTAGGCGGGCCCCCAAGAGCCTCTTCCCCCTGGCACTTCACGCACACCCGGCCAGCCCCGCCGGAGCCTCTGCCCCAAGGGCCGGCGCAGCCCCCGCACTCACAGCCGCCCCTTTTCCCAGGGGCGCAGCCCCCCGGCACGGCACGGCGCGACCCCAGACCCCCCGAGCGGCTCCCCCCTACCTGGGCGGGCTCCGCGCCGGCGGGCAGCCCCTCGGGCAGGGCCTGGAGCAGCAGCAGGGCCATGGCGGCGCGGAGCCTCCTCGCCATGCCCCCCACCCCCCGCTCCCGCCTCCCCGGCCCGACTGCGGCCCGGGACGGGAGCCCAGGGGCACCCCGCGCCCGGACCCGCCCTCGGCACTCCTCTATTGGGCGGCCGGCGCAGCTTTCCGCTTGCCATTGATTCAGCGCGATGTCGCTTATGGCAGAACCGGGAGGGGCGGGGTCTGCGTGCAGGGCGCTGCCATCTTGAGTGTGGCACAGCGAGGAGGAAACCTGAGGGCGCACTCGGGCTGCCATGTTGTGAGTGGCGGAACTGGCTGGAGAGGGGCGCGGGGACTGCGCGCACACACACACTGACATACGGACAGACCCACAGCCTCCCTGTGGCTGCCAGGCACTCATCCTCCATTCAGCTGGTCACTCCTGCTCAGCATGAGCCCTGCTCAGCCTCCTCCCCAGTGCGCTCACATTGCCCCAAACCCCAGCAGCCCGCCTGGACCTGGGGCACACCGGGGCATGGAGCGGGGGCTGGCATGGCAGCAGCGGCATGGCTCTGGGCTCAGGGCCTCCAGAGGGTAGCAGTCTATTGGTGCCAGAGGTTAGCAATCTGTTGGTGCCAGCACCACTGGCAGACATAAGCAGCATGGAGAAGGGGATCTGCCCCTATGGCTGTGTCCCAGCATGTCCCCACACAGTGATTGTCCACACTCCCAGCCGGAGTGGGGGCATCTTGAGCACGGGGCATTGATTCCCAGCTCGGCAGAGACAGCCCACGTTCTGGGGCAGTGTCAGAGGGTTTCTGCACTGCCTCTCCCAGCAGAGTACCAGACAGGCTTCAGGCCGGATTGGCATGATGAAGTTCATCAGATGATCAGATAACACATTAAGAAAGGCCAGAAAAAATAATTGATTTAGCAACTTATCTCCTGCCCTGGCTTTTTTCTATCCAGATCAGCTCTCCTGCCTGCTGCTAGTGTGGGCCAGCAGGCATTCACCTGTCCCACCTTCACCATGCCCTCTCCTCTTCCTGCGGCAGCCAGATCCCGGCCTCCTGCGGCCCTTGGGACTGAAGACAGTCCCTTCCTGCTGGGATTGCCAGTGCTTGAGGGAGCCCAGCAGCCTCCCAGCCCCTGCTCAGGCTCTGCTGCACACCAACGTGACATCTTTGGTGTGGTTACATTTGAAGTCAGGTTGTAAATATGCTGGAACACTGACATTTCCGCCACACACAGTTATTGAAGGAGCTTTATTCCTGTTCCCAGCTAGCCCTGAAATTAGAGGCACAGCAGGGAGAAGGCATGGAGATCAGGGAGCACAGGACAAGCTCAGATCAGGTGTGACTCATTGTTGGAGAGCAATTAACACTTGCTGCTCTTCCCAAGCAGGGATTCGTCTGGCTCTGACTCTTTGCAATGAGGTTTCCTTCCTGTTGCAATGGGAAATGGAGGCCAGACT
This sequence comes from Melospiza melodia melodia, assembly GCF_035770615.1. Classification (NCBI taxonomy): domain Eukaryota; kingdom Metazoa; phylum Chordata; class Aves; order Passeriformes; family Passerellidae; genus Melospiza; species Melospiza melodia. Next base: position 12,747,582 of record NC_086202.1, read on the forward strand.
GGCCACAGCTTGCAGCAACTCCTCTGCTCCCCAGTGAGACCAAGGCAGGCTGCAGACTTACTGTGGTTTTGGGGAGGGCTGGCAGGCTCTGGCTGCAGTGGCCATGTCCAGAATGATGTGAGCTGTTGAGATGACTTGAATCCTCGGGGGGAGATTCCAGCTACAACCTAGAAACCTAGAAACCCTGCTGAGCTGAGCTGAACTGTCAGCTGGCATAAATCCATGTTGATCTGAAGAGGGAATCCACTGCTCTAAGCTCAGGGAGGCGGGAGGGAAGCTCTGTCTTGAGCATGGCTTGCCAATTCTATAAGCCCAGAGCAAACCTCTTACTCTGTCCATAAGCAATAAACTGCACCATGTCCCACTCCCCAGGGCAGGGGAAGAGCTGATGCAAGATGGCAACAGCACTTCAGGAGGTCTCTGTGCTCCACTGCCCCTCAGGGCAGGAAAAAAGGAGCAGCCAAACAGCTGAGGCTTTTCTGCCATGGTCCCAAACTTGGCTTCATGTGGCTGCTGCCCCAGAATCACTGCCCAAAGACCTCCCTGCCCTGCCAGGACTCCTCCAAACTGCCAAGGCAGGAGGGGTGAACAGCAAGAACAGGGAAAAGGCAGGTTTTGGGTGCTACAGCACATCATTTGACAAACATTGCCATGCTCCCAAGCATGCCAGAGTCACCTTGGTCCAAAAGACTGCTACAGGTACTTTTCTGAAAGCCCTCACGGCTGTTTTGGGTATAGGACAGGAGCAGTGTGAGCTAAGAACAGTCTCCTTGTGGCTCCTCTCCACTCCCAGCAGGAGTGACATCTGTTTTATTTCATGTGTTTATCTATTACTTTAATTGTGCTTTAACAAGAGATCTAATAATGCCCAGGGAACAGATATACAAACTTTCTTCTTTCTGTTCTGCTGTTAATTCTTTCAGAGCTCTTTTACAGCTTTCTAGGAGTAGCTACATGTGGTTGGAGACATTATCCTTTGCCTGTTGCAGCTTTGGCAGGAGTAAACCTGCTGTGGATACTTCAAGAAGTACCTTTTGGGTTTGGCTGCTCTCTCTGAAGGAGCAGAATGTGTCTCTACTCGGGCACATGGCTGATGTGAGAATGCTGCTGCCCTAGGATCTGACACATATCCCTGACTGGAGGGAGGAGCATGGATCATCCACTGGGCAGTGGGACTCTCGGAGCAGCCACGATTGAAAGCAGGGGCTTTAGGACTTGGGCTTCTTTCTCCCCCAGACTAGGCTGCAGCACGCTCATGCTGCTCTCCTTTGGGGTGGGAGCAGCCTCATGGCAGACCCAAGATAGCACCATGAAACTCTGCCTGGCCATGAAGATAAACAGCACCCATGGGTGTAGGAAGGGTCTCCCAGTGTTACCCTCTCAGGCCCCAGAAGAGGATGACTGTCACTGTGAGCAGAGCACAATCACCTTTGTCACTTGCCATGGGACCTTGCAGCCCCAAGAACCTCTTGGGGAAGGCTGCCATTGAATGCCCCAGGGTTTCAGAGCTCATGCCATCCCTTACACTCTTCTTCCTTTTCCTGGCCCCTTTGCTCACCCTCACCCTGATGCTTGGTCAGTCACAAAGCCCACACTACTCCCTTCCAAAGCAAGCATGAGACCCACATACCAGCCCAGCCCAGAGAACCAGAAACAGAGATCAGCCAGAAGCACAACCCACAGATGGTTCTTAAAAATCATCACATTTATTTTTCAACCTTCCTCTGCTGTTTGCAGTGCAGCAGCAGTGACTGAATTCAGAGCCTGAGTGAATGCCTTGACAGCTCTGTGACAAGAAAGAGAGAAGCTACTGGAGAGTGTTCAGTGGAGAGACACAAAGATGATGAGGGATGATCATCTCTTATGAGGAGAGAATGTGAGAGCCAGGTCTGTTCAGTCTGGAAAAGGAGAAGACTGAGAGGGATCTCATCTATGCATATAAATGTCTCAAAGGCAGGTGACAAAAGGATGGTGCCAGGCTCTTTTCAGTGGTGCCCAGCAACAGGACAAGGAACAATGGCCATAAACTAAACCACAAGAAGTTCCACCTCAACATGAGGAAGAAATTCTTTACATTGAGGATAGCAAAGCACTGGACCAGGCTCTCCAGACAGGTTGTGGAGTCTCCCTCTCTGGAAATATTCAAAACTCACCTGGATACATTCCTGTGTAACCTGCTCTAGTGACTCTGCCTCAGCAGGGGAGCTGGAATAGATGACCTCCAGAGGTCCTTCCAACCATAACAATTCTATGATTTCTGTGTCTTCTTCCCCATGTCAAAGGGGGCACAGAGACAATTGTTCCCTAAAGCTACAGTTTCATGCTTTCACTGTGGGGACCAGAGATGTAGGACAAGGGTGACAGAGCTCAGAGGAATGAAAAAAATTAGAGCTAAAAACAATTAGCTATTTCTTTCCTGGCTTGTGGCAAACACAGAGTGAACCTGAACCTGAGAGCAAGGAATGCACAGTCCAAGCATTGATCTCTGGACTTTGGGATGGTGAGTCTCATGGTGCAGAGAGAACTGGTCCCTTCACACCTGCCAAGACACCATCCATCTCTTGGGAAGAGGCTACTGTGGTGGTTTAAGGCAGGAATGTGGTTTGGTTGCTGGAACAATGGCAGGATATCTGCTTTTAGAGGTAGAACTGTGCTCTGAGCCCCAAGGGAGAGAGCCTCGTGCCTCATGGGGCCAAACCCAGTGAGGCCCAAACAGGCTGGGCCAAAGGAAGGCACAGGAAGCACAGGCATCCCTCAGGGCAAGAGAGACATGGGAAGGCTGAGACATGGCCAGCAGCAGATGGGCATGGGTCAGGACAAGCCAAAATGCTGCAAGCTGGACAGAGTCAGACCCTGATTCTACAGTGGAAGAAGGCTGCAGGGAAGGTGCTGGGTGGGGGTGCAGATCTGGGCTGGACTGTGGGGTGTGATGGCTCCTGAGGTAGTCTCCATTCACAGTCCTTTGTTAAAATAGACATATGGCACTTGGTCCCCGTGCTTGGCCATGATACTGTCACGCAGCTCCACCTCAAGGTCAGCCAGTGCAAGGGAGCTGTGGAGAGGGAGATACACACTGAGAGCCAAGATCCTCCTCTCCAACCACCAGTCAAACCACCCTCCCTTCCCATTGCCATTTGAGGCCTCTGCAGTCCCTGAGATCTTGCAGGCTCTCGGCAAGACCCACCACCCCTCCCTCCCAGTGCTGGAAGGCAGAGAGCTGCCCATGCAGCCAGGTATCCTGTTGGTCCCAGCACAGAGCTCACAGAGCAGGGCAGGCACATGTTTTCCTGCTGCCCTGGGCACCAGTGTGTGCAGGCAAACACTGCTTTGGGTTGAAGGGTGGGTGCCCATCCTGCTTCTCCTGGGATGGGCAGAGAGGAACTAGGGAAGGAGGAAGGCTCCCAAGATCCCATGCAGGAGGGGGAAGCAGTGGAAGAGGTACCATCGCTGGGGGAAGAGGGCACAGGCTGCTGGCACCATGAACAGGAGGCTGTGGGACAGAGAAGAGCAGAGATTAGTCCTGGGAATCCCAGCCTGTTTGCCCTCCAGCCACAGGGATTTCAGCCCAAGAAGTGCTGCTCACACCCCATGACTCCCAATAACTGGGGAAAGCCCAAGCTGAAAGGTAAGCAGCTTTGCTATTTCTTCTGGGAAAGAAGTATTTTTTCAAGCATCTCTTTGGAGCCATACTCCAGGCACTCACAGGTGACTGAGCAGTGAGATACTTACAAGCCCCCGCAGAGCAGCACCTGCAGAGGCCCATGGAGAACCTGGATCCGCTGCAAGAGAAGAGCCAGGATTGAGTCCCTGGCCTCACCACAAGACCCACTCACAGTGTAGGCAGACTTCTCCCCTCAGTAGGACTGAATGTGGTGTGCACCAAACCCTGCCACCCTCCCAACAGCCTCCCCATGTCACCTGAGAGGCCATTGGTGTATCAATGACTGAAGTAGGGAGCAAAGCAAGCCAGGCTCTGCAAATCTCCATTTGATCCCCAGCATATCAACAGCAGATATGGGCTGGAGCACCACAGAACCCACTGGCTGAGTGGAGAAACATGCACTCACCTGCATGAAGGTGAATTTCTCCAGCCGCTCCATGATAATGGGCAAAATAACTAGGCACAGAGAGCAAAGGTCAGCCCAGATCCCAGAACAGCTATCCTGCTAGCCAGCCTGCAGGGCTGTCCCAGCAGGACCATCCACCTGGAGGCCATGGAAGCAGCTAGTTATGCTGGGGACTGCTGGGTGTTTGCTGACAGCAAGGACCTGACATGAGACTCCCACACATCCACCATTGGGGCAGCATGGTCTGTGATCCTCACACTCCTGCCCTTCCTTCTGGGCTTGCAGGATGTCAAGGGTCTCAGGAGCAGAGGGGGTGCCAGGCTGCAGGCTGAGGGGCTAGGGTCAGAAAGCACGAGAGAAGCATCCTTATGGGGCCAAACTGCCCCCTGTCTTCCAGGCTGTGGTTTGGCATGGAGGGGGCTGGGGGACCTCTGATAGGAATGGCTGGATGAGGAGAGCAAATGCCACCTGGAATGCAGGGCCACCCTCCCTCTTTTTCATGAGGGAAACTGAAGCAGGGAAGGGCACGGTGGTGGGTCCAGGAGAGTCCCCAGTTCAGCTGCACACCCATGTATTCCACACTCACTCATGCCCGGTGCTGCCATGGTGATCCTGGAGAGCACAACCTGCGCGATGCCCTTCACTGCTGCCCTCTGCAAGCAAAACCAGCAGGTGAGCCCCGGCAGCGCCCTGCCCCAACCCACATCCCCATCCCCAGTGCCCCAACCCGCATCCCCATCCCCAGTGCCCCAACCCGCATCCCCATCCCCAGACTCACCCTGGAGCGGCCGAGCTCGTTGTTGTTCTCATCTGTCACTGTGATCCCGTTGATGATCTCCCTGAAGGGGATAGGCAGTCGTGAGTGGAGGATGGGATGGTCGGGAAAGCATAAGAACACAGCAACGGGGTGAGGGGGTGCCAGGGGAGTCCTCTACACACAGCAGCCCCAGATGCCCCCAGGGCACGGGGCTCCAGCACCCCGGGGCACCACGGTCCCCAGCCCAGCCGATGCTGCCATCTTCAGGGCACAGCTGTGAGCAGGATCTGGCCGTGCTAGGGACAGACACTGCCTGGATACACAGCTGAGCCAGGGCACAGTCCCTCACACAGTACCCGAGCTCCTTGTGCCCTGACTTGTGGGGAGCCCCGAGCAGCAGACACAGGTCAGCACAAGGACCCCAACTGGGGTGTGCCAGTATCAGGATATCATGGACTAGGGTTCTCCCATGCCATGCAGGAGATCTTTGGGTTTGAAGGATCTTCCAGCACAGATTCCAGAGCAGCTATCAGCCAAAAATCCCCCTCCTGCTCTAGATGCAGGCTGAGCCATCCCATCCAGCACCCTCCACCACAGACACAGCACTGCAAATGCACAGACCCCAGTTCACCCCTCTCCAGCTCCCAGGAGGGGAATCCAAGGCAGGGAGGCCAGGCAGCCCAGGAACCTGGCTGCCACCAGCTTGCCTTTGGAGGGAGCGGGGTCCCTCAAGCGCCCCAGGCACGTGTGACACTTACTGTTGCCGCATCGTAGGGATATTGACGCAGTTGGCAGCAGCCACAGCTGCAAAGGGGACCCAGCGGGCCAGCAAGGGGGGCGCTCGCTGTGGGAAACAGGCTGGCATCAGCATGGGAGAGCAGCATGTGCCCAGCTGCCCTACCTGGCCCTAGCCTGGCATACCTTGGTGTAGAGGTTGAGTCCCACTGCGGTGGCCAGGGCTGCACTGGTGGCCGTGACATAAGCCACCCCGATTTGCCTGGACAGCGATTTCAAAGAAGGGAGATAACAGAATCACCAACTCTGACTCAGCCCCGTTCCCTCTGTGCCCAAGACACTGCATAGAGGGTCTTCACAGGGCATCCAGAGGTGCATCAAGTGGGCACACGGCATCCTGTGGGGCCCGCTCACCTCAGAGAGATGGGGGAGGCAGCGTTGCGGTTGGTGTAGTTGACAAAGGCATTGAAGGACTGGTTCACCCACTGCCAGAAAACCACTGCAGGCACTGTCCTGTGGAGGGAAGGGATGGGAGAGCACCCGAGGGCTGTCAGGGACACCTGGCCTGTGCCCGTGGCCAGGCTTGGCAGGGAGACAGCCAAGATGCCTGCAATCCACTCATCATGGTGTCTCCAAAGGGAAACTGAGGAACTGTGGCAAAGTGACAAGCCAGTGGCAGAGCTGGGAAATGATCCCAGGAGTTCTGGTTGCCCTGGGGAGCACAGGAAGGAGGGGCCCAGTCCTGCAAGGCACTTGGGCAGGGGTGGGAGACACAGCTCTCAGCAGAGTGGCAGCCATCCTCTGCTGGGCTGAGATAAGCCTTTGTCAAAGCAAGCAGCAAGGAGGGGACACATGGGGACAGAAGTGGCTCTGGGGAATGAGGGTGCCTGGGTTTCTACTGGTGTCTCAGGGATACTGGTGTGGGGCAGGAAGGGACACAGGGAGCACACTCTGGAATGCAGGGGGTGGAGAAGGGAAAGCTGTCAGCAGGGGCTGGGGATGCTGAAGCAGCCTGGCCTAGGGGCACATTTGGTCCTCATTTCCAAAGACTGCTATGGGCTACAGACCAAGAGCAGCAGCCAAGCAGGATGTGGTTGCATTAATCATTACAGGAGCTATGGGAAGAGCTCAGCTGAGCTCAGGGTGAGGTGAGACCATTCCCAGCCATGCCAGGGGGATCTGTGATGCTTCTACCAGGTTGGGTGCTGGGGACAGAGCCCAGAGACATTGGGCTTGACCACAGGACACAGGCAAGCACAGAAGCCCTGGGCATGCCCTGGGCAGCACCCAGCCCCAGCGGAGGCAGGCTGGCCATGCTCTGGCCTTGGGGGAACTTGAGAGGGGCTGGGGGCTGTCAGGGCTGTGTCCCCAGCCTGGTGTACCCAGGAGCTCACCGATAGAACTGGAGCATGCAGCCAGTGATGGCCATGCCCCCCGGCACCTGGAAGGACATCCTGCCAATGAAGTTCATCTTCTCACCGCTGTCAGGGTGGAAGGCTGAGTCGTACAGCTTCTTGGCATAGAGCAGCTGCTCCTGGCTGCTTCCTGGCGGCACCAGCCCAGCCCTGCAAACCCAAAGCCCATCAGGGGAAGCTGCACAGACCCGCCAGCACCCAGCACTGCTGAGGCACAGAGCTCTGGGCACCACATGAAAGGCAGAAGAAACATCTCCAGAGAAGGATGCATGTCACAGCTTGAAGCTCCTGGGAGAAGCCTGGGAAACCCCCCAAAAACTACTTCCAACAGATGTTACATCACAGCATACCTGCTTGAGAATGACTGCCTCCATCCCCTGCAACACTGCACAGTGGGTGGGATGGCCGTGAACACAGGGATGGCACCTGCCCCATTTGTACCCCTGCCCCTCACCTGCAGCTCTCCACTAGGGCCTTGGCCCGGTCCAGCTCCTCCTCTGACACCAGCACTGTCCGAGGGTCGGTGATGTTGAGGAAGTGCTTCAGGCGCCCCACGAAGGTGCTCTGGTCCCAGCGTGGGGAGTCGATGTCGAAGCTAGGAGAAACTGTGGCCATCTTGGCGTAGGTCTGGGCAGGGGAAAAGGCCGCTCAGTAGGATCCTGCCTTGCTCTCTCATTGAGTGCACACCTGCCACGGCCACAGGAGCAGTCAGCTGGGTGAGAGCCATGGCAGGTTTATATTTAACAGAACAACTGGACTTTCAGCAGCCCCGAGCATGCAGCCCAGGAGGCCCCTGCACTCCTGCTGTCAGCAGAACACTGCAGTCAGGATGCTACTTCACACATCACCCTGCTTGCCTGTGGTCACCCCACTTGTGCTGCACCCCACACCCCCTCCTCGGGGTGGTATGGTGCTGCACAGCACTGCAGGGCCCAGCTCAAGCCTCCAAAGGCTGCCCTGCAGGCGCTCCTACAGGGGCACTACTCTGCAGCCCCCGAGTGTGCAGACTGTGCTGTGCCCCCCACAGCACCGTCCTGCACATCCTTCTAATGCTGCTCTGCACTGCCATGGCATTGCCCTGCCTGCTCCCCGGGGTGCTGCACCATATGCCCACACTTCACAGCACAGAGTCACAGAAAGAATTAGGCACGAAAATACTTCTGAGATCAACCTATGACCAAACACCACCACGTCAACTACAGCATGGCTAACCTAGTGCCTAACCCTAGCCAAGTGCCATGTTCAGTCTTTACTTAAACACCTCCAAGGGACTGTAACTCCACCATCTCCCTCAGCAGTCCTTTCCAGTTTCTAACCACCCTTCTGTAAAGAAACACTTACTAAAGTCCAACCTGAACCTGGCACAGCTTCAGACTATATCCTCTCGTCCTGTCGCTGACTGCCTGGGAGAAGGGGCCCGCTCCCACCTAGCTACACCTCATTTCAAAGGTAGCTGTAGACAGCGATAAGGTCTCCCTGAGTCTTTTCTCCAGGTTAAACGCTCCCAGCTCCCTCAGCCATTTCTCATAAGACTTGAGCTCCAGACCCTTCACCAATTTCCCTGCCCTTCTCTGTAAGGCACAGCACAGCTCGACACACCCCCGGCTCGGCTCGGCTCGGCCCGGCATGGCATGGCACAGCCCCGGCACACCTCCAGCGCGGCTCGGTCACGACTCGACTCGACTCGACTCGACTCGGCACGGCTCGGCACGGCTCGGCACGGCACGGCACGGCACGGCACGCTCCGCTCCGCCCTGTCCCGCCCCAGCCCAGCCCAGCCCCGTCGCGTCCCCACGTGTCCCACCTGCGCTCCCGGGCCCCGCTCCCGCCCTCGCGCCGCTCACCGCCCCCGCGCTCCGACGCGTGGCCGATCCCAGCCAATCACAGAGCCCCAAGCGGCCGCGCCCACCGCCCCCGGCAGGGCCGCCCCAGTACGCGTGCGCCGTTCGTTCGTGGGAGGCCCCATGGCTGGCCCCTCCCCCGGCGCGGGCACGTCGGCGCGCGGGTGGGTGTGACGCAGTTGCCCATGGTAACCCCGGGCCGCGCCGAGGATGGTGAGCGGGGCGGGGGCAGCGGGGCCGGGCCCGGGGCCGCCGGGGCGGGCTGAGGGCTGAGGGACGGGGCCGGCGCGGCCGGGGGCGTCTGAGGCCGCGGGTGATCCCCCCGCGGAGCGTGGGGTGATGGGGGCCGGAGGGTCTGTCGGGCCCGGCCGGGCTCGTGGCAGGCACGGGCAGGCCTTGGGCCATGAGAGGGGGGGCCGAGGCGATGGAGCCAGGGGAGCGAGCCACGCTCTGCTGGGTGCTGCCGGGCAGTAGGAGAACAGGCAACGGGCAGTAGGGTAACAGGCAACGGCAGAAACTGATGCACGGGAAACTCCACCTGAACACAAGAAAGAACTTTGCCGTGCGGGTGACCACACGCTGGAACAGATTGGTCAAAATTTGTGGAGTCTCCCTCAGTGGAGATATTCCAGAACCATCTGGACACGATCCTGTGCCATGTGCTCCAGGATGACCCTGCCTGGGTGGGAGGTTGAAGCAGTGACGGACTGTGGTCCCTTGCAGCCTGCCCCATCCTGTGACTGTGTGACACCGGCCTGGGGTCTGAGTGCCACCTGGACATCCAGTCAGGATGGAGGCCTGGGGCTGGGCAGGTTCAGGCCCCCATACAAAGGAATGAGAACAGGGAACGTTTTGGGGCCTCCAGCCGTGGAAGACCCTGGTTGGGGTTGGGGCTCTGGCAGCACACAGATGTTATGGGGGACACAAAAAAGGGGGTTGAGTCCTAAAAAAGGCAACAGAACTGGTGAAGGGCCTGGAGCACAAGTTCTGTGAGGAGTGGCTGAAAGAGCTGGGATTGTGTAGTCTGAAGAGGAGGAAAGTGACAGGATAGGGGGAAATAGCCTCGAGCTCTGCTAGAGGAGGCTTAGACTGGACATTAGGAAGAATTTCTTTACAGAAAGGGTGATTGGACATTGTAAAGGACTGGCCAGGGAGGTGGTGGAGTCACCACCCCTGGAGGTGTTTAGGGAAAGATTGGAGAGATTGTACATGGCACTTGGTGCCATGCTCTAGTTGACGTGTAAGTATTCAGTCATAGGTTGGACTTGGTGATCTCAGAGGTCTTTTCCAGTCTAATTGATTTTGTGATTCTGTGAATCAGGTCTAGACAGGGGCTGGGAGGCTCAAAGATGCTATGGGGGGCTCTTTGTTGGAATGGAATCAGCATGCCTGGAGTTGATTCAGTCAAGGTGTGAAAGGTGTGATGGAGGGGTGGGTGCTTGGGAGGGCTGGGGACCAGGATGGCAGTGGCCTGAGGAGGGAAGGAGCAATGGAAGAGCCTGGCAAGGATGGAAGACAGTGCTCAAAGACTGCCTGTGAAGAGTCTGGGAGCAGCTGTGACTCTAAAGGTGCACTGGACAACCCAGCCAAGGTGGGAGGAGGCAACCCTGAGACTTGGATCCTGTCTATAGAAATTGAGGGAGCTAGAAGAGAGCTTGCAGAAGTGGAAGGGCTGGTTTTTGATACACAGCCTGAGAAGGGGCTGTGTATCAATCATGGCAAAAAGAGACTGGATGAAGGGGTTAGATGTTCAGAGATGTCCAGGACAGAGTGCTCAGGGGCTGAAAGAAGACTGCCAGTTGGGTGGGATGGGCAGTCTGGTGAGTCAGTGGGAAACCCCAGTCAGTGTTTGGCTGGCTAGGATAGTTTGCTGGGATGTTGTGTGCTCTGGGGTTTTCTGCCATGGGCTGGCACGATGAGGGACAGTCTGGGTTCAAAAGAAGAAATAAGAATAAACTGTGGGAAAGACTGGAAGTGGAGTTTTGATGTTGATGAGAGAAAGAAAGATCCCAGGAAGAAAAGAAGTGTTGGAAGAAAGAAATAAATTATTTGAGAGGTACTAGCAGGGATTGAAGGGAACAACTGGGTCTCTTGGGTGGAGGGCAGTGCTGGGAGACTGGTGAGGGTGTAGTGCAGTCTAAATTGAGGTTGGAGGAAGGTTGGATGATGGACCAGGGTCATGCAGGTATTGGGAACAATTTGGGTTTAGATGTCAGAGTAGTTGGGGTGGGACAAGTGGGATGCTGGCAAAGTGCAGTGAGAAAGGGTTGGAACTATGGATGAGGGGTGGTGACAGAGCTGCCATGGATGTAGAGCCACTGATGAGGATGCTGCATGAAGAGAGAGCACAAGCAGAAGGCAATAGCAATGGGGAACAAGCTTTCCCAAGAGTAAAGCCTTATTTTGTCCAGGAGCCCTCTGGACATAAGTTGAAGGATTCATGCAAGTAGAGGGATTCGTGCATGGGAAGAGGTGTAAGCAAGAGCACCAAAGGCAGCTTCTCATCTTCACTGGGTTAAGTCTGGCTGCACACCTACCTGCTGGGTCACAGAGAAGAAGACTGAGATAAAGCCTGTGGGATCTGCTCTATTTCAGATGGGTTGGTGATAGGGAATGTTACACCAGGCACCAAAGCCATCACAGGATGGACATCTGCTGTAAAGATGAGGGCAGCTCCAGCAGTGCAGTGCTTTGTGGGACACATTTGGCTTGCAGCTGCCAGATCTGCTCTTGTGCCTTATGATGTCCTGATAAGCTGCTGTAGTCTGGGATCTGGCTGCTCTTATCCAGGCATTTGTGTGTCGAGAGGATGACTGGGTGTTCGCCAGTGCTCGTGTTATTTGATACAACATTTTACTGCCTCTTTGTCTATTTTCCACTTCTTGGAGTTGTTTTTTGAATTATAGCCTCTCAGGCAGGGTGGGTGGCACTTTGGGGTGCCTGGTGGGCTGGGTGGACTGGACAGAGAACTGGAGAGCAATGCACTATCTCTCTAGATTCTCAACTTTCACTAAAACAGAATAATCATTTGTGGTAGAAACTCTGAAACAGCAGCAAATACATCCAAAGCAGCTATGGCAGCCTGGGGGTATGGGTCAGCAGTCAGAAATCATCCAGACAGCTTGATGTAACAATTTACTGCTTGTCATCTGAGCTATGGTAGCTGCCTGTGAGCACGTTCCTGCCATGTCCTGATGGCACTGGAAGAGCTAAAACTCCCCTCAATGACTGCTTGCTCCAACTCCAGCGCTAAGAGAGTTAATGCTGAGGTTTAAATTATTTCAGTGTTCATCCAAGTGAGTAAGTACAGAGGGGCAGTGTCTTCTTCTGCAGAGCATAGGAGGATTTCTCACAGCTGTGGGGCAGGGGTGGTGGAAGGTCATAGTTGGAGCACAGAGGGAAGGATGAGCCATAAAACTGCAAAGCATGAGAGATGTGTGGAGCTGGAAGTCTTTGGCACCGCTAAGCAGCATCTGCAGCGGGCGCATGGCAAGGGCGAAGGGAGGCTGCTACATGAAAGGATGTGCTGCTTTCCAAAGTTTAGGAAATGCTGTTTGAAGCAGAGGTTGTGGCTTCCTCGTCACAGTAATGCTTCCTATTGTCACTGAAATAACAATCTTTACCAAGAGACGTGGTATGTTAGTGATAGATGCTGGGGCCAGAGGATGGCCAGTGTTTTTCTAAAACCATTGATTGAAGATGACATCATTGTGTCAAAACCAGATTTGTCAAAGTGTGGCCCTGTTTTATAGTTGAGGAAACTGAGTCACAGAGTGCCTAGCTGACATAAGGCACATCTGGTGAAGAGGATAAAATAACAGCATAGCTAAATGCATAGTCAGGCATCTTTCTCTTGGTCTTGAGCTCATGTTTCTAGGAAAACCAGCATGTATGCCTTGCCTGCTCTAGGCGTACCTCATACTTAGAAATTCTTTATTTTGTCCCTTGTTCCTTGGTAGTAAGGCTCTATTTAAAACGGCCCCGTTAAAATGCTTTCAAGTATTATAAGTGTCTCACTACTTTAGTTTTCAGTGCAGTTCAATGTCCTGATTTTTAGTTTATTTTACTGATTGCTGAGAGGTTGATATGAGAAATCACCTGCAGATAGGAGAGTATACCAATCACTAGCAAAGACTTTGAAGTTCTGAAACCAGACAGACACTGCTGACATTGTCCAGTCCTGAGCATTGGCTCTTCTCTGCACAGGGCAAAATACTTCTTTCAAACCTGCTGAAACCAGAGGAGTTTGATTTTAATTATGAAAAGAAGATTCATGCTGGTATTGGTTTATGTATCAAACTGGAAAGTGCTGTGTGACCTCTTTGACAGAAAACTACATTAGTAGGTTTGAGCTGGAAAAACTCTGTAGGTGACTCGACTCCATTAAATTTTGGATTTCAATGCAGGAAAGAAAGTCTGCATTGAATGACACCATATGGTGGAGACATGCAGTAAGCAAATGATTTTTTGGGAGTTTTGCCAGAGTAAGAAGTATTGAATAAACTGAGCTCAATAGATTAATTTACTTCGGTTGTATTTCGAAAAAGACTGGATGATTTTATGACCATTAGTGACATTTGCAGTTCTGCAGCCGAAGATAAAGGTAATCAGACGTCATTCTTCAGGGCACCAGCTAATCAGTGCAGTTGTCAGAAAGGACTCCCCTCCTCCAGCTCTGTGTGTGCAGGATTGCACCCTGGATGACAAATGTAGCCTCATATATCCACTGTGCAAGGCAAGATATTTGGCTCAGCTAAGCCCCTCGTCCTTCCCTGTGTCAGCTCCTCCTGTGTGACTTTCTGAAATCATCCCATGTACCCTCTATCTTTAACTTACACTTTAAAAATGGTGAGCTGCTACCATATTGCTTAACAGAAAGCAAATAAATAAATTGGTGCCCAGAGCTGTGCTAGGTGCTGTGCCAGCAGAGCACCAAGGTGCTCCCATGCCATGGAAATACGGTCTGTCTGGGGTGAGAGATAACCAACTGATACGAATAAGTAGAATCCAAGACAGGTTTGAACTTGACACATTTGCTGCCTAAACCTCATCAAGGATTGTAGGTGTGGCAGAGAAGGAATTAGCAGAAGAATCATGGGCTGGTTTTATGGATATTTTGTGAGGCTTCTCCCACGGTTGTAGGAAAGTCACAGAAGTTTGAGAACCGAGCTCAGCAGTGCTGGGGAGCTGTGGGGAGACAGGAGTTGTCATCTTGATGGCAAATGTGCTTGGCTGAGATGAGTCTTGAGGATAAAGTGACTTGTGGTTGCAGTAGTGGGGAAGAGGGCATCTCTGCAGGGGTATAGAGATGGGGAAAATGTGATTGTAATGGCAGGCTGAGCTGCTGAGCTTTGTGGCTCTATTCCATCTTGGTGAAGTGAATTGATTCTACCTAAATGTCCACATCTGGTAGATAAGCAATTGGTGGTGACTGAGGGTGACTTTATTTTAAATTCATTATCTGAGCCTTGTGGCTAATAAAGTTAAACAGAATACATTTACTTCTCTTTCCTAATAAGAACCAACCGTGCTTTGCAGCAGCTTGCGGGCCACACTTTTTATCCACGCCCCGTGTATCCAGCCCTCAGTACAAGGAAGAATTGTTCTTTCCATTATGGCTTTATATTGCCAATCTGATACAATATTTAAACAGATTATCTCAATGCTCAGTTTGTCCCAAACCAATTTTTGCTTTGTCCTGTAAAGTGAATCTTCCTTTCAGTGGCTTCTGTGGTACAGGATGTAGTTACATGCATCAACTAGTTCAAGAGACCCATATACAGCATGAATAAACCCACAAAACCCTTAGCTAGGACTATAAATGTCACTGTATTTTTATATATGTAGGATTTTTTTTGAGAGAGAGAATAGGATTACTACATGCAGCTATAATTGAAAGTCCTTTGATAATTTGGTGGGTATTTTAAACCTAGCAATGATATACTTTCATAAAACCACACATCCCTGTTTTCTGAAGGATGTTAATAAGATGGTTAGCTTTGCTTTCATGCTCAATGTGTTTATGAGTGCTCTTACCCATTTAGTTGCATCTTCGAATTTAATGTCCCACTCTGATTTCATAGTAATTGTCAGGAGTCTCTTTTTCTTTATTCTATGTCCCCGCTCACTGTCTGGAAAATGCAGTCTCCTCATTGCTGACCCCATCAGTCTGTCTCCTCACGGTGCTTGTAAAGAAAACCCTCTCCACCAAGGACAAAGATGTTTTTAAACAGGCCAATCTGATATAAGACATAGTTTGCTTAACCCAGAGGTGACCAAGAAGCGGATGCTGGCTGACTGTGCCCAGCCTTGAGTTGCTCTGTCTGGCTGCCCTTCTCCAAAGGCTGCACACGCTGCCATGCTGTGCTGTTCATTATCTGAGCAGCATCTGCAGTTCCCTTCTCTGTTACAGATGCCGCAGTCTGCTTAGTTTTGTGCAGCTGACACGCTGCCCTTACACTCCTGTGAGGCGTCTCTGCGGCTCCTCAGCCAGCTCACATCCACCCTGGCCTGCTCAAGACTTGTCCTGCTTCTCACCCTGGACACTCCAGTGAGCAAGTGCCACTGGCCTGGCTGCTGTGCAGTCATCCTGGGAATTCTCCCTTCTCACTACTGGCTAAGTCCCAGCATGAGACATTTCTTACCTGCCCTGTTTCAAAAATCTGCTCCTCCTGTGTTGTTTCTGTGCATCCTCTTTGCACCACATCTTCCCATTTCATGGCTTTCTACCTGACAAATCCCATGAATAGCAAGGCATTGCTTTCTGACTCTCCTCAGCCCGTTAGTTTCAGCATTGTGTTTGCCAGCAGAGGAGTGCTTGTCCATCAATGTGTGTGCAACAGGGGCTGCTTGTCCCACATCATGGTGGCATGCAGCAGGGAACTCTGCTGAGTTATTTTTTCCAGTCTACTAAGCTGTCAGGAAATGCCTTCTGTCTTTCTAATCAGTATGCTCACAAGATAAATTTTAAAAAAGTAAAAAGAAAAAAATGAGAAATGCATCTGGACATGGCTTTCTTTAGTTTTAAATCTTTGCTAACTACAGGGATTCACATTTTAAATACTATTTACAAAATAGTAACAGTCATGGGAGCCAATACTATTATTTGGCTCTTGATATAAGTTGTATATACAGACCATGCTGGCAGCTACTGAAATAAAGTCCACTTCTCTATGTTGGCTTGCTTGTCTTCCAGCCTTTTAAATCAGCTTACTTTATACCTTAGAGAATACTTTTATTTCTATATATATCTTCTCTTCTATTGGCTACCCCTGATAATCCTGTGATCAGCCATGCAGCAGTGTCACTTGAGTAGAATATGGAACGATGCTGATCGTTTTCTCATAGGCTGTCATACTAGCCCAGAAATAGCATCCATCTACAATGGGAGAAGCTCTATTAACATTTACAACTGTTCCTCTTCCCGACCCTTGAGAATTGCTCCATGGTAGATAAGCAATACTTTGTAATACATTTCCTTGCGCTCAGTATTTTGGAGTTGAATTCTGAAATATAAAGGCACCTAATCCTGATCTGCTCTGGGATACACTGCTCTGCTCTTAGCAAGTGGAGCTGTGAATAGGATTAGCATTTCAACAGCTGCTTTTTTTAACTGTGAGCAATAAACTAAAATAATAGGGCCTGATTCAGAGCTCTCCAAAGTCGGCAGTGGTGCTTTGGCTGATGTACATTGGCTTTGGGTCAGGCCCATAAGAATGGCAAATTCAGTGTTTCCCTAGAAAGGAAGGAGAATGTGTGAATTTTAGAGTTCCTGCTCCTGTGGAGTCTGTCCACACTGAGCTGAAATCCACAGATTTACAAGCCAACAAACACAACTGTAAATTTGACGGCAGGTGAAAAGAAAATGTGTTGCTAGTCATGCAGTTAAAACTTGTGCTTTTTAATGATGTCAAGGGCACTTAGGACATGCATATAAACAAGTAACCACTAGAGGTATTTTTGCTGCTGTTCCTTTTCTCTTTCCTCAGATGTGTGGAAGTGCAGACCATCATCAGGGCAGGACGTGGGTTGAGCCCTATGGCCAGGGAGATGAGCTGTTGGGCTGGCAGGGCTTGCAGTGACTGGCTGCACTGAACACAGCCCTTCAAATTCATTAGCCATGGGCCCATGGGTGAGAGCCAGCTGTGAGCATCTGGCCCTCAGGGCCCTGCACGTGGTGTTACAGGCCTGTACACTTCAACTAAAAGCTGTTTGGGGATTTACTGTGCCTGTGCTGGTGCCTGTACTGAGCAGGCATAGCACCCTCTACCAAACAGAGCCCATTTCTAATTCTCAGCTCTTGAGCAGGGCCTGGATTCCCAGTTTTTTACCTGCCTATCATCTACAAAATAGGTGATACCTTGAGCCTGCTTATTGGGCTATTGCAGATTTGCTATTGCTTGCACAAGCTTTGAATTTCCGAACCTCAGCTTTCCACAGTGCTTTTTAAAAGCGCAGCAACAGTAGCAATCCTGCAGTTTTTTACACATACCTTTCGAATCCAGTTTTACTAAGTTCCTTCTCTCCTCCCTGTTTCTTACACATCACACACGTTTTTTGAGCTGTAGCTGGTAATTTAACAGAAACCCATTAAATTACTCTGAAATCGAAAATGCTTGCAGGGGTGGATCAGATGTCACATGCATTTGAATCTCTGAGCGTTACTAAAAGCTTTAGCATCATGACCTGTGGTGCCGAGTCCTTCCCAAAGCACTCCCACCTGGGAGCAGGGAGGTGAGCAGTCAGAAGCAGCATTTGCAGAGTGGCTGAGGTTGGGAGTGAGCAGAAGGACACTGCTGGATACAGGGGATGTGTTGCAGTGGTGACAGTTGTACTGCGACGTGCAGCTCTTTATCCTGAGGACAAGTTTCTGATTGCCACGATCTGGAGGGGATTGGGAGCAACCTTCAAGGCTCAAATAGTCCTTGGCTCTCAGCAGGAATGTTTAGAGGGTTTAGTTCCTCATAGCAACAAAGCACTTCAAGACATTTAACTGATTACACCCTTGCAGGTCAACAAGAAGCATTTTCTCCATTTTGCTATTGGGAGAACAAAAAGGTTTGAGATGTGGGCCCGTGGGCTCAGGTTTCTGCTGATATTTGAACTTTCTTCCTGGCTCTTGGTTTTAGTGGGCTTCGACAAGGGAATTGTCTGGGAGAGATGGAACAGGAATGCTGAGGGCTTCAGAAGGGGCTGTAGGTGTTGCCTGGATTTTCTCAGGCAAATTAGTAGCAAGAGCACCTGTGTCCACAGGCAGGTCTCAGTGTGGTGTGTGCTTCTTGGGCTCTGAGGAGTCCCTGACATGCAGGGGCTGCAGAGGAGTGTGGCAGCGTGCCAAAGACACTGAGGCATTCCTGGTGTCACAGCCTGCTCCTGTGTCCTTGGCTGCAACTGTCCCTCTCCTGTGGGGTGGGCTGGGCAGTGAGAGGCAGGCGGTAGCAGGGTGATTTGCATCTCTTGGTTATGTACCAGGATCCAGAATATTTTTCTAGCCATTTTAGAGAGGTGCTGGTCTTTGACTGGTGGCACTGACAAAAGCCTGGGTGTGCTGCTATAAGGTGCATGTTTGTAAATGAGCTGACCTGCATATTCTGTTTCCTAATCCTGAGTGATACTGTCAGCTCAGAGAGCTGAGCCTGGGTAATGACTGGAATCCACTGTGCTTTTCTTAGTGAGGATGTGTGGTAATCTGAGGTAGTTGTTAAGTGCTACATCCTGAGAATCACAACTGCACATGCCCCATGGGTTCAGCATGTTTTAGACAGATAAACGGGGTTTGAGATGACCAGGGTAGTTACTGTAAGAACCAATGTCAGGTACATTGTAAGCTGTAGTTACCTAGGAGGCAGATCAAATTAATGGGGTTTTCCCTCTGATTAAAGTAATGAAGAGCTTGCAAGGATGTGGTCTGCAAGCTTCTGCACAGGATATGCATAGGCACTGTCTCCCTGGCACAGGGAATGCCAAACAGCTGTGTGACAAGAGCAGTGCAGCCAGCAGGGCACCCCACTGCGTGACATTTGTGCTGTCTGAGACCTTGTTGGTACTCTGAGATGGAAGAAAATAGGGCGGAGTAGGAAATGAAATGAGAGTAAGGACTGCAGAAAGGTATTTAGGGTGTCTTGGGAGCCACCACCAAACAGAATCCATTTCAAGGTAGGGGGGTATAACATTGTGGGGGACGAGAGTTGGGGTGGGGAAATAACAGCTATGGTCTCTCTTGTGCATTTAGGGTTTACTGTCAATCTTGCGCAAACTAAAAAGCACCCCAGACCAGGAGGTGAGAATCCTCCTCTTGGGGCTGGATAATGCAGGCAAGACCACACTCCTGAAACAGCTGGCATCAGAGGACATCAGCCACATCACCCCAACACAGGTGAGGAAGGCCTTTCCTTCTTCAGGCAGTTACTGTGGTCCCACCTGCCATGTTATACAAAGTGCTCATGATTGTAAAAGGGGGAGCAACTGGAGCCTGGTGCACCATTAAGTTTGTGTCTTTTCTGCCTAAGAGAAGGTTTCCTGAAGGAGCCAGAGAGCTTCAGGCCACATTGGTCAGGTAGTGCAAAAGCGGATGAGTGCTGTGGAGTTCTGCAAAAGGCTTTTGCATGGATGAGACTTTGTTCCTGTTGTCCTTGCCAAACAGGGGACATGTAGAGTGGATGCTGCAGCACTGGACGAACCCTTGTCTGTTTACATCTTTCACCCAACCAGCTCCAAGGGTTCTGCATGTACCAGTGCTCCTCTCTAAAGTCTCTCATGCCCTTTGGTTGAGCTTTGGGATTGGAGGAGAGTGATGGCTCCCTTCAGGAGCACTGCAGCATTGCTCCAGAGGAGGTTGCTAGAGAGCTATGGGATATGCTTCCCCCCACCCTGTAGCTGCCTCCCAAAGCTCCCAGCCCTGGCACCCTAATTCCAAGCCTTGGTCCCCTGGGTGGTGTGGCAGCGCGTTGCCAGCCCACACCACATCCTGTTTTTCTACTTGAATGCACTTTCAGTTGGTGCTCTAATTGATGAAATGGACCCTTCAGACGTGCAGCTGTTGCTCTTTTAAGCCCAGCATTAGCTGTGTCGTGTCGAATGGAGCTGAGACCTCTGGCTTCATATTAGTTGTGACTGTCTACTCAGCTTTCACAAGCTCAATCTTGCTTCTCACAGTGCCCTTTTTTCCTCCTTATCTGCAGCTCTCCCACCTCTTCCTGCACCCACCCTGCTGAGCTCTCTCAGGGAACTAACTGCATCATATGTCTCCATAGGCATGACAGCATCAACCCTTGACCCAAGAGCATTGACAAACTGATGGTTTAGCAGCTGCTTTTGCTGGTGCCTGTCCCACAGCTGATCCATCTTTGTGGGTGCCCAGTCCATCTCAATGCACATTGCAGGCATGGGATATATAAGGTGTTAATGTCTGGCTATGAATATGCTCCAGCCATTCAGGTTTATGCTCTATGTGGCTTTGTTTCTGCTCTTTCCAGGGCTTCAACATCAAAAGTGTACAGTCTCAAGGCTTCAAACTGAACGTATGGGACATAGGCGGACAGAGGAAGATCAGACCATACTGGAGGAACTATTTTGAAAACACTGATATCCTTGTGAGTATTGGCTGCAGCTGAATGCTGTGTTCATGCAATGGCTTTCCAAGGTCTCAGCCAGAAATTCAGAAACAAGTAATGTAATGTCCCAGCCCTCAGTAACACCATTGCCATTGTAGCAGGAGTTATTCTGAGCTAAATGGCAAGATTGGTTGAGTGCAGTAAGAAAAATACAGTTATGTTTGCAGAAATCATTCAGTTGCATGTTTTTACTTTCACAGGATGGTGCTGTTTATAGCCAGTTCCTTTCCTCTCATCTCAGTCTCTTTCAAATGAAAGAACAGTAATAACATGTACTTTACCCATCTATAGCTCCTTTCACTGGAGACTCTGAAGGCCTGTCGTGGGCATTAGTGACTTAAACATCATGTGTAGAGGTAGGTCAGTATGGTGCCCTTGTTTTATAGGTAGGGAAACTGAGGCATAAGAATTAAATGCTTTGTCTGGCATCAGATAAGAAAGCTTCTGAGTGAGGGACACAGAGAGACCCCTTGTCTTTTTCTCCTTTAATTGTAAGGCTGTCTTTTAATGGTTTCAACAACTGAGCTGTAATTACCTTACAATTAGCTACAGATGACCACAATTACATTTACAGTGCAGGACCTTTGTTTTTCCATGCCAGAGCACATTGCCCTGGGACCCTCCAGGTGCTGTCTTGGCTAGTTTCAAAGATCACCTCTAGCATGCAGCCACATATGCCAGGATGAAGGCAGACTGGGGGCTGCAGGCCTCTCTCTGCCCCAAGCACTATTGCCTGTGGGAACAGAGAAAAACCAAGGTCTACAGACTCCCATGGGAAAGTAGGAAGCTCTCTCAGAAGGACACCATTCCTCCCTCCTGTCACACATATACTCAGTAATGTGTCAGAAGCTTCAGTGCACTTGCATGGAAGGATAAGTGCAACTAGGAATAGGACTCTGTTCACCAAGGCTCGTGTCCAGTTGCTGAAAGGCCTGGCTGTGCCTGCAGGCTTAGAAAACATTGTCCAAATGAAGCTATTACTTAAATGTGACTAGTAAACCCTTGATACTCTCTTTTGCCAATCTTCATTTTTGAGCCTTAATTTGGAATCTAAAGTTCAGGAACAGCCACCACTGCAAAAACCCAGCTGATTGCTTTTGCAAAGAGGAACTGTGAGATTTTTCATGGGGTATGATCTGGGTTTGAGAAACGAGCAGGACACACACTGTGCTCCTCTGTGGCTGTTGAGGACAGAGATGGTGTGGCTGTGAGGTGACTGTGCCTTGATTTGGCCCAGGCTCTAGCGCTGTGGGTGGTGGGGAGGCAATAAGTGTGCAGATCAAGGTCAGCCCTGCAAAGCAGCAGCATTGGGATCTCTGCCTGCTGTGGCAGGTGCTCAGGATGCAGAGGCTGTGCAACCACAAAACAGTATCTGGAAGACTCTGCTGGCGAAGACAATAAACTACACTGGCCTGTTGCCTTCCACCCTTCCTAGCGTGTGCTGCATGGGAGGTGCAGAAATAAAGGTGAATTTGAAGACTGAAGGAGATGAAAGCAGTTGTTTTCCCTGCCCCTCTCTCACCCCAGTTAAAGCAATGTACAGAAAAAAAAACCTGTTCATATGACTAAGAAAATGGGTGGATAGAAGCAGAGTCAGTTTGGGGGAAGCAGCAGTGTGAATTCAGAGAAATAGCTGGTGCACCAATGGACTTGAGTTCCCCTAGCTGCACTTCATGCTGACACCCAGTCCCAAACTGGGAGGAGTTGGCATGCTGGGGCAGTGCTTTGCTATTCAATACACACCAAAACTGGGATCACGTGTATGCTGATGGCTTGCTCTGTCTTGTGCCAGTCCTTACCCCTGTTTTAACCAGCAATTTTACCCTCTGACAAACCTGGTGCAGATTGTGCATTTATAAATTGAGCCAATTTATCCCTCATGCTATTTCTTCATCTAGTCCCACCACTTGCAATTTCTGCCCAACCCATTTATTCCAGGCTGTGTTTTGGCTTGTTTCTCAAAGGAGGTACCCTGCGTTACAGAAATTTCTTTCTCAAATCTCCATTCTCCAGCATGGTGTTCCAATTGGTAAACTATGTTACCAAGCCCCACAGGCAAAAACAGCTCTTGTGTGGCCTTGGCCATAAAAGGAGGTTGGACATGAGATACACTACAGTTCCCAGGACCCCCTGCTTCTCTCTTCCCCTAAACTGCATTGCATAAAACAGAAAGGACCCTCTAAAGAGTATTAAAAAGCAGGAAGTAATTACAAATTCAAATCCATGCAGGTGCCTTTGAATGAGAGCTTGGTCTTGCATCACACACCTGTGATATTTGGAAGCTTAACGCAGGCAAATAAGGTGTGGATATCTGGCTGATTGCATATTCAGACAGGCACCTGCAGCTATTTGGCACAGTGCTTGCTGGTTTGGAAGTAGGCACTCGGCACATACTTTGCTTTCTCTGTGCTGTGCTTTTGTGGCTTTTGCCCCAAGCACTGTTGTATCTAGTTCTCATCTTGCAAAACAGCTCCCTAGTGAGGAATGAGAAGTGCAGGGGAAAGCCTGGCTGGATGGGACCCAGAGCCATTCCTTCCCACTTAGAGAAGCACTGCAATATGGAAGGTGCTGCCTTTCAGCTCACAAGCAGCACTCGACCATTGCATCCATGTGTTGTGGACTTCCCCAGAGATGGCCAGAGGGAGGACAGGTGACAGTCCAGTCTCGCCCTGCAGCTTCTGCCTTTCTTTTGCTCTGTGTTTCCTACCCTACATGGGATGCACAGGGGTGGGTGCCTGCTAGGGGCGGGGAGGCCGTGTGTAGCTGATGCAGTATTGGTGCACGTGCTGGGGATCACACTGCAGGGAGAGGCCTGTGTGTCATGCCCACGGGCTGGTCCCCATCACGTGGCAGCGGGTGCGTGCTCTGCTGACGCATCCCCACGCAGCTGCGTCCAGCCCTGCCGCGTCCCCCAGCCCCTGTCAGGGCACATCAGCCCCCAGTGATCTGCACAGCGGCTGGGAGGTTGCTGGGTTACCTCCTCAGGCCTCGCATACAGATTTTCCTGCTGCGTGTTTGGTCCCATTTCAAACAACTCAAATGCTGCTCATTAAGAGAGTGCCTATAGTTTAATAGATATTGCTGCTAGAGATCTAGAGATCTTCCCTCCTCCTACTATTTGATCGAAATTATCCTAGAAGCATGGAGTCTTGTGCTGAGACTGCCTGCAAGGATGCCATTTATCTTGATGGCAGGGTGCTGTGCTCATCTATTCCCTGAAAACCAGGCTGACACTTGCTCCCTGTAAGCCACCAAAGTGCATGCAGATGACATGCTAGCAGCTTCAATCACTACTGATGGGGAATGGCAGCAACTGGAAGCAAAATGCTCAGTGTTTGTCACCAGTCCCATCCCTGTCTGCTATCCCAGCATCCTTCTTTGAAAACCTTCATGTATCAAGCAATGAAAAAGGGATACCAGTCTGTTCTTGCCTGCATGTTGTACTGAGGTTCCCCATTTTTTTAGATGGCAACTGAAGATGGAGTCTTGCAGGCTGAATCCAGCCTTCATACCCAACCACCCTCTCCAAGAGGCTACAGTAGGATTGCCTGATGGAGACAGACTCAATGTCCCCAGCACATTCATGTGTCCCCTGAGTGCCATTGTGTGCCTTGGCTTATTGAGGAGATGATGCTAGAGAGCAGCACGGCACAGTCACACCAGGCCAGTGTTTGTATACTTTGCTGGGGTGAAAGGCCGTGTCTGGCTTCTCAGGTTTTGCCCTCCTAAGGTCAGCTTCAGCTTGTAACAATAAGTTTGAAACAATACCAGCAATCTCCCATTCTCTTCAGATAATATATGCTGTGGTGATGGTGACAGCATCCCAGTACTTCTGCCAGCTCCTTTCTGATTCTACCCACATGGTTGTCCACTCCTCTGGCATTAAAAGAGGTGGTTCCTCTCCTTTCAGAACATCATGAAGTTTTCTCAACATTTGCTGCAAATAATAGCAAGGATCTTTGTGCCCAAAAGTGTAAACTCACTTAAGCACATGCTGCTGTGGAAGAGTGTCTTCTGGGAAGAGTAACTTTTCCTGTCATTTCTTTTTTCAGATCTATGTCATTGACAGTGCAGATAGGAAGAGGTTTGAAGAAACAGGTCAGGTAAGTTACTTAAGCCCATCTTCCTTTGAAGTGACTCAGTGCTTCTGAGTGCCCCTTGCTCACAAAAGTTAGGAAGAAGATTTTGTTGTTCATGAAGGGAATTTGCATTTCAAGAGACTTGCCTTTCAACATCAATACAGATTATTTTGGTAGATGTGAAACAAGGAAAATAGGTAGCCTAATTCTGTTTAAATAGAACAGTGTTCATTAAAGTTATACAATAATAGCAAATGGAGCCTAATACTGAAAGCACAAACTTCTCTAAGTCCTTTAAACCTTGCCAAACCAAGACCCTGAGGAATCCTATTTTCTTATTTACGAAGCTGAAATGGAAATCATATTGACTTGATTGTCTTTTGGATGTAATTGTAAAAAAGCTAAGAACTATCTAATACTGGCCAGAAAATAAGATTTCCATTTTACAAAGTTCTAATGTTTTGTAACATTTTTTGGTTTAAGTTGGAGCAAAAATAGGACTTAAACTTCACTGTGTAAAATTCTGAAAGTGACAGTGTCCCAAAATAGCTAGCAATAGATTTACCCCACAGAAATGGGAGATGTAGATTAAAGCCTTCTGTTCTGCCTGATTTGAAGGAGATACTTGATCTTTTGCCTCTCAAGTCTCGTGGACATACCCCAACAGCAGAACTGTTGGTTGTTCTAGGGGTGGGGGAATCTTTCCCCTGCTGGAGCTATTTCATTTTATATCAGTAATTAAATATTCATTGGGCAAAAGAGATAGAAAGGAAGCAGCAGCTTAGATCACTTGCCTGAGTCAGGCGGAGCCAGCCTAAACCCCTCCTCATATTTCCGCAAACACTTTTGGTTTCAATAAATCAGCCATGTCAGATGAAAGAGCTATTTTGTTGAAAATTTCCCAGCCAGTTCTGTTTATAACTCCATTCCTCTCATCCTGGCTTCCAAACCAAACATTGCTTTTGAGGGGGATGGAGTTGTATTTCCACTGCAGTTTAGCATCTCCCCGACTGCACTTGTTTAATCCAGAAGTTTCTATTCAGTGGATAAAAGATGTTAGAATGTTATCTGAGAGCATGAGATCTTTCCAGCTAAATAAGGCGGCCACAAAAATCTCCTATACTCATCTGTCTGCAATGCCAGCAGTCCCTACAGGTTCATGTTCTGCTGAGTTTGTCATATGTTCCCATAGGGAAGCGACTTGAAACTGAGTGCCGTTTTCACATGAGACCATTGCACAACCTAGACATGAAGTATTTCTGCCACCATTGATCCACTGCAGATTCAGATTTGAGCTTTTAAAACATCTTTTTGAGTCAACCAGTTTTGAATGAACAAACCCATTTTTTAAGATGCCATCCAATGTGTGCTGTGCATATGGAGCCAAAATTCAACTGTTAAGGCTCATCTAGCTTGTCTTCAGCTAATCAATGCCTTCAAAATTATCAGCACTTTCCTGTGGGAGGGAGATTTCCATTTTGGGGGGAAGGTGGGGGTTGGGAAGTCCTCTCCTATTTAAATTGTAATGATTAAAACTTCGAACAACCACTTGAAACTCATAATGAGCAAAGATACCAGGGCCAGTGTGAGTGGTTGCTCAGGTACAAATCAGGTCAGTCAGGCAATAACTTAAGACAGATTCCTCATACTGCCAATGTACTTGTTGTTTTTTGCTGTTTCATCAGTTTTGGTCTACTGGGATCAGAGACTGGTAAAACATGGTGTTGTAGCCTTTAAGGCAACTGCTAATTTCAGACCAAAATTAAGATTTTTCTAACCTGCAATTGGAAGAAATAGCTTTTGAACCTTGGGCAGAGATGATTGTATACATTTTTGCTCTCTTGTAATAAGATCTAGGTTTCACTGGAACACACTCTTCTAGCATTTGCCCTAAATATATTTCTAATTAGAGACAAGCATTGGTGGTTGAAGATTTTCTTCCCTTCCCTCTCACCATCTTTTCCCCACCCCACTTCCTTGTAAATGATACAGGAGCTGGCTGAGCTTTTGGATGAAGAAAAGCTTAGTGGAGTCCCCGTGCTGATATTTGCCAACAAGCAGGATTTGCTGACGGCTGCCCCTGCTTCGGAGATTGCCGAGGGACTGAACCTGCACACAATCCGGGACAGAGTCTGGCAAATCCAGTCTTGTTCAGCTCTTTCAGGAGAGGGAGTACAGGTGAGGCTCTGCAGAAGGCTTGCTGTGCCAGCAGGCCATCTGTAAGAGATTGCTGATCTGCAGGGTGGGGTCAGCACAGCCAAAGCCTTGCAGTGCAAAACGCAGGGGGTGCGTGTCTTGGGTCCTGCGCAAAGGGAAGGGAGAGCTGGGGGCCCTGGGGCTCTCTCCATCCCTGGTAAAGGGGAGAGCAATTGCCTCCCCACCCAGGAGCCCTTAGCTGGCCTAGATGAAGACATTGATTTCTTTTAAAGAGACTGCTGTCAGGTTAATCATTCTCACAAAACAAATTGTCTTTTACTATTAACCCTTTGACTGGTACGAGTGTGCACTCTAGAAATCTGATTTACCTTTGCTACTGATGTCATTTGGCATTTTACTAAACCCAGGCACCGGGGAGAAAAACTGATCAATTTTTCTCATCCAGAGAAATGCTAGAGTTGCACATGGAGCAACAACCACTTCTGATGTCAGCATGTGGGACAGCAAAAACACACCGAGGGGTCTGCACTGTGTCCCTGTGCTGAACTGTAATAGTTGTGTCTTGGGCTCCTGTGCTGTAGTCAGTTCCTGCGGTATAGTAGTTCTTTGTAATGTAAATGGGACCTAGGTTTGTTTATTTCACTCTTAGGTTTTCCTGAATTAATGAGGTATTTGCAGAGCTCGAAATCTGAGTACTCCCTTCACTGATATTTAAAGAAACAGAATGGTGAAGACATTTATCTTCACCTGCAGTTTCAGTAAAACCTTATTTGCAGATGCTACAGAGCAGTTCAGAATAGTGAGATCTCAAGCTGAGTATGAAGAGTCACAGAAGCAGCCCTCCATGCTGAGTGGACAGTAAAATGGCAGATGAAATTCAGTGTTGACAAGGGCAAAATAATGCACATGAGAAACAACAATCCTAATTATACGACGATGGACTCAAAATTAGTTGCCATTACTCAGAAGCAGAGCCTTGGGAACAGAGCTCATCAAAGGCCAGAGAGGAAAATTCAAACACTGGACAATTACAAGAAAGCAAAGAAGAAACATCTTTTCTATCAGGTTAAAGTCATTGTGAGTCCATACCTTGGATATGACCTCAAATTCTGTCTCTGCCACATTTAAAAAGGTTTTAGTAGTAATAGTAGAATCATAAAATCCTACAAAAAATTAGGTAGAAGGGTCTTCAGAAGATCTTCAGACCAACTTCATGTTTAAAGCAGGGATAGCTGTGAGTCTAGAGGAGGTTGCTGAGAGTCTTGTCCAGTCAAGTTATATCTAAGCATGTAAATTCCATATCCTCTCTAGGTAACCTCTTCTAGGCTCTTAACTACCCTAATCAGAAAAAAATACACTCCACATATCTGCTTAGAATTAGGAGAGATTTGAGGATCCTCTGTCAGGAATGATCAGCAGCACAGAGTGGCATCTGTATACAGGGATAATAAATAAATTAGGACTAGCAGTTTGTAAGAGAGAGGACAGAGAGTGGGAACATCTTCAGGATTTATAAAATAAGGTATAAAAATGTCAGATAGACTGTATGCTATTTTTACACTGCTAGAGGAAGAGCGTTCCTGATGAAATAATCAGAAAATGGTTTAAAAGAAATAAAAATAAGTGCTTCTTTGCAAGTGGCATAATTAAATTCTGGATCTCATTGGCACAGGATGTTGGGGAGACCAAAGGTATCAGAAAAAAAACAGTATCAGAAAAATACTTAAATGAATTTCTGAAGAAGGGATGTGCAGGCAATGGCTGACCAGTAAGATCTAGAGGCAGCTTTTAACTGAGGAACTGAGCTCTCCTCAGATCCTGAATAATTTAAAAACACTCCCTCTCTGAGCTTGGGCCATGAACTGGGAGCAAAGAACAGAAGTAAGGCAGATCCTGTTCCTACATGGTCTTTCCCCTGGCATCCAGAAAGAGGATGCTGGCCTGGGCCTGTAGTTAGCTAAGCTACAAATTCAGCTATGTTGTAGCCAGTGTTATAAAGGGCTTCAGCTCGAATCTCTGCTCTGAAATTTCTAGTCCAAAGAAATCTGACCAGGAAAACAAGGCTGCAGTTGACAGGGTTTCAGGCAAACATAGGTTGCCTTCCTACCCCTTCAGGCCCTTCTCTAGGTTATGGAAGTCCAAGGGAGCTAGTAAAGAGACAGATGAAATTCAGAGATATGTGTTGGATGTGGAAAAAGTAAATGATACAAACTGTCACGTTCTGTTCTTGAGCTTTGAAATGGGCTTCCTTCTCAGGCAGATTTGTGGGGTCTCTGGTGTGGGCTGCACACTTCTCCACTGACAGCACCTTCTTACTGTGCCTCCTCCCTGAAGCACAGCACATCCCTAATCATCCAGTAGTGCAAATACTCAGTCCAATACCCTCTGCCAGGGAAATGAAATCTGCTTCTGCATTCACTCCCAGAAAGTAGAAGACCAGAACTAAATAAAAGTATTTGCAGGCCTATGTATTTTGTTCATCATGCTTATCTAGACAAATTAGTTTAGATGCAGGCTAGATAACATCCCACTTTGTTGTAGTCAGTCTCACTGTCCTAAATACTTCAGTTTATTCCACAAATGATTATTGCAGAAAAGTCAGGAAAGTCGCAAGCTCTCTATAGCTTATGGAAGAAGAGCCCCTACTTTTCTCTTCGGTCATAACTTCAGCTCTGTCAAATCAGACAGCAAGAATGTCAAGCACTCCCTTTCCTTGCAAATGGAACAAAGTGTTTGGGGAGATGGCTTTTAAAGTAAACCCAGATCAGCCTAGGAAAAAATAGTGTCTTCAGTCCTGGGATGTGAAGGAGAGGTCAAACTTTAGGAGAATCAAAAAACTTGTTTCAAGAGTGAGATTAGGAAAGATGTTTTTGAGGACTGTGGTGCACCAGGGCCACAGGTACCAGAGGCTCGGAACAGGAGCTCTCCATATGTGGTTAAATCTCAGGTCACCGCTTTAAGGACTTTATTGAGAAATGACAATGAGTGGCAGCAAAATAAATGGAGTTGGGGAAGCATCAGGTGTTCAGAATGAAAGCCAAGGAATGAGCACACCAACCATTGCAGGTGATGGAATGGATTAGCTGGAGTAGAATTGGAGTCATTACTGACAGATCTTGCAAGGAAGAGTGGTGGCATATCTTCTACTGAGCACATGTAGGAACAGAGTTCATATGGGAAGATGTTTGTGATAGCTTGAAGGAAGAGCAATGAGCAAAGATAAATAATGCTGATACATGAAGGAGAAATAGTTTGAAGGTCATTTAATTAGTTTAGCAGCTAGCACCATCGTGTATAGAACTGGGTAGTTAAGACTGGGGATTTCAAGGTTAATGAGATTAGATTATGGTTAATAGAATGATATAAATTTAGAGAATTTAACTATTATTTGAAATGGGTTATTTAATAAAACTGTTAATTAAGGGGGGAATCCATATAGTCATCTTCTCTTTTAAAATTAACCATTAGGGACTCTGGAAAAGCGGCCTAGCAGTGTCCTGAGCAGGCTCAGAAGAGAGGTGACTGGGTTAACTGGAAACTCCATGTAGTGTCTCTGGATGCCAGCTGGCAGCCCCTGTTATGCCAGCTGAAGACTTCATTACCTCCCGACTGGAACTGTGGGCAGCACTTGTCTTGTTAATCAGACTTCATGGTGCCATCGAGGCTTTTTCAAGCAAAATGTCTTCTTGGGTCTGTTCTTATCCTCAGCCCCAGTTAAAAAGCAGGAAAGCCTTTTCTTCTTGCCACAGCCATCTGGGCTCTTCTTCTGGAACGGGGTACTGACCAGCCTACACTGAGACCTCAGCAAGTGAGGGAGGTGATTACTGATGACAGCAGAGGAACATAAGGGAACTATTGCCTCACAGTGACTCTGGTGCCATGTAGGCTCTCTTGGGGTATTTGTGACCAGGTCTCAAATTGTAGCCCTTGGTGTGCAAAAGCTGTGTACGTTCCACCCTGGCCAGCCAGGGTTGGTGTGAAAGCAAACAGAACCCTTCTGCTTTGCTGCCTCCTCTCTTGCTGAGGTGTTATTTAGGGGTCAGGGTGTGATATTAAATATGACTTAAGGCTTGGGACTGATGTGTGCTCTGTAGCTCGTTTCTTTGAAGCAAGATTCTCCAATCAAGGCAGCAGGAGTTCAGCCTGCCCTGAGGAACTGTCCTCCAGAATGATGATGCAGCGAATTGTCCAGTGTCTCCCAAACATAATGACCCTCTGGAGACCATTAAAAGCCAGTGAAACTGAGAGTAGCCACTAAACTTTTCCAATTTATGCCAGAGCCCATCTGGCCCAAAGGATTGTGGGGAAGGCTGAAGCTCTGTCTCTTCCCTGGCTGTTTCAGCCTAGTTGAGAATGAAGCCCAAGACCTAAGTTATGTCTGTGCTGCAATTCAACACTTTCATAAGGGCAAGATTTAGAGCAGGACCATCCCTGGCGGATAGCACATACCAATGAGGTATCTGCAGAGCTTAGGTTTAGTCTTAGCCAGGAAAGGCTGGATAGGGATCTCCCACATCTTAACAACGTTCTGGAGCTATTTGTAAATATGATTTAAAACCAGTTTTGATGACTGCAGCTCTCCTGGAGCAGGCAGAGCCTGTGCATGTTGAGGAAAAGCAACCATGTTTCCAGATTACACCACAATGTCTTCTGATTTTTAAGTAGGGTAAGGAGGGAGTCTACAGGGATACAAGGTCTCAGAGGACAAGAAAATAAGCTTTCACCCAGGCAAAACCCAATGGATAATGTACTGGCAGGAGCCAGCCTGTATGATCACCAGAGGTGCAAGGAAATGACAGATAATGAAGGCACAGTCCTGGCTGTGCAGAGGGAGAAGAAAGTGACAGTTAAAATAACGCATACCAAAAATGCTAGAGATTGAGAATTTTGCACTTGCCTGACCCAATTTGTTATGGCAGACAGAGGATTACATGAAAGGATTAAGCTTTTCTGTCCTTAAGGTCACATTAGGGGTCACAAGTTTGTGGCCTTGCCTGATCCCAGGCTTGCAGGGGAGCAGAAATTGCGAGGCTTTTTATGGGGTGGAAAGGACTTGTTCACTGTGTTTGAAGTCAGATTACTTCACTCCCATAGCCACAAAGCTGATAATGCAGAGAATAAGCAAGCAGTGGGCTAATCTTAAGCAGGACTTTTTATTTCTCCCAGGGAAGGCTCTACCAGTACTTTCCCAAAGGGCCTTGGAGTACAACTCCCTTGGCACAATAGCAGATGGGACTGCAGCAAGGCGGGGTTGTGTGAGCAGCATTTCTCTGCAAGGAGCGTTATCCTCTTCCCTGGGGTTCTCTCTCTTTGCTTTGGTAAAGTTTACTAGCTGCTTGTTAAGGAGCTAAGAGAGGCAAAGCTGTAAGATCTGAAATCTTTCCCTGGCTAAGTTTTCCCAGGGTTGACTTGAGGCTGGAATACTAATATTGTATCCGCCTCAGTCCTCAGAGTACCTGCCAATGTTTCTGTGTCTCAACAAAGCAGCACAAGGACATCTATCAAGATCTAAATGTTACTGTAGGGATTATACTTTCTTCACAGAACCATCTTTTAAACATGCAGATATAGGGACAGAGTGTGCAGGGACAAAGGATGACAACAGTTGACTCCTTGAGGACTTGACTCTTTCAAGCACTGTTTCCTCCTTCCCATGTGCCTTTCCTATAGCAGCTCTTTGTGTTTGTAGCAGCTTCCCTGGATTTCTTTATCTTACCAATGCTCTGTCCTGCTTCACACCATAGGTAGAAAAACTGCAAATGTACCTTTTAGGTTTTTTTGCTTTCCATTGCATTTGGTATTCTCCAAAGCATCTGGGGACACTGCAGAACAACACTCCCCTTAAAAAAAAAATTTGCAGCAGAAGCTGCAGATGTAGCTGAGGAACGCATCTCACATACACCTTTCTGATACAGCTGAACATGTTAATTTTCCCTTTATCACTGTCAGGCAGGGGGATATTTACAATTAAATGTGATTTTTCCTGTCAATTAGCTCATGCCAGAAGAGAGTTTTTAAAATCTATTTCTGCTTTTAAAGTTTGGTGACCTACTTACGTATTTCAAGCGTGTTTGGAGTTCACCTTTCCTCTTGCATTTTGCTATGTCATTCTCTTGCCCTCGTTAAATGCTTCATGCAGCCAGGCTCCCAGCCATGGTAAATCCCATCATAAACTCTGCTTTATGACCCTCGCTGCGCTGGTGCTGCAGTGGTCTGCCTTTCTCCTTGCCCAGCTCCCCAGTGGCAGCAGGCAGTGTTTTAATCACTGTGAATTCAGGTTGTGGTCAGATTAGGTAGAAGATAGGATGCGTGTTTGTTGTTTTGCAGTGATGTATTGTTTTTGGGATTACTGTGCTGAATAGCAGAGGGTGTCAGCTGATATTTATTACTTTAAGCTGTCTCAGCTGTTCTGGTTCAGCAAATAAACCTACATTCAAAATGAATGAGGAGCTCTGCTTGCCTTGTATGCCATGATGTGTGCAAATGTGATTATTGCTTCCAAGGCAGGGGAAGCTGAAATCATTGTGAGAGCATTTTTAGTTATTTATTTATTTTTACTCTTTGCAGGCAATCATGCAGATTTCTAAAGCACACAATCAAGTCAAAGGCTTGACACCTCTCCTTCCAGCCCCATTGTTAAGCCCTGGCATTCCTCATGCTGGGAATCACTCGCTCCCTCTCTCTCTAAAGTGATAAGCTTTAAACCATGCTATTGATTGCTTAAGGCATTACATGTTTTACACCTAGGTTATCAGTGTTATTGAAAGGGGAAGACACAAAGCTACCGGGCCTTAAAATGAATCTACCTCTCATCTTTTCCCATTTGCTCAGAGGATTTCAGACAATTTGTTTTACACTGATCTCTGCTGGGGAGATAAATAAATGAAACTGGAGACACCAACCCTCCCCAAGGTTAGAGTTAGAAGTGTTATTAGTGTAGGGCCTCATGTGCACCCCAGCACAAACTGGGCTCACTTATTCTTTATTTAACACAGCAACAAGGGCTGATTTCAAAAGTTGCTGCTCCCCTTCAGATAAGAAGTGTCACATAGCACAGTTATCAAGGTGAATTGGTATTTTCAAGTGAGAACCTCTCTGCTTCTGATTAAGCCCTGAGGACTCCCTCTCTTCTCTCTTAACTCTTTAGCTCCCCTCTGACATGGCCACCACCTTTGTGGCTGAGGGACAGCATAGAGGCACAGCAGTGAGTGTCAGCTCACCCAAAGGGCCTGCTGTATTCTGCCTTGGGCTGCCTGTCCTTGGAGAAGCTGAGCTCCTTGGCAGCCTTTTGGCACTCTGGGAACAAGGGAATAGGAAATCAGCAACACTGCTACCGTAGGGCTACCAGTGACGTTTGCCCAAAAGCTCTGACCTTTCTTAGGGTCTAACTAAGGTTGTTGTGGTAATGATACAAAAATGACCACTGAACATAATACTGAAATCCCTCCACTCTGAACTCTGAGGTGATATTTGACTGACTTCCAAACACAAAGATGCTGCTCCTCTCTCATCCCCAAAACCCTACCTTTTGCCTTCAGCCTCCCTATCTGCAGAGATAGCTCGTAGACAGGACAGAGGTAAGGGATTTGATGGGACACAAATATGAGGAGACTGTGCATCTTGCACTCCATTGGGCACATCTCCTAACAGATAAGTGACAGGAGCAGATGAAGCTTTGGCTTTCAATAGCATATCCTGTTCTGGGATCTCAGCAATAAATTCACAAATTGGGTATTCACAGCACAAGTGTTGCCGTCCTGCTTGCACTGGCCAGAGAGCTCACCCACACATTTTTACAGAAATACCTTAAGGAGTATATCAGCCTCTTAAAACAGGACCACAGAGCTTCTTACTGAACCCCTGTGGGATCACTGAGGGCCCATTTTCTGTAGGGTCCCTGAGAAACAGGGAGCAGGGTCCAGGTCTGGTTATTGCAGTGACTTTCATGAATCTGGATTTCAAGGCTTGCAGATGAACAGAGAATTAGACCTGTTTTCTTAACAGGGGGCTGACTGTGTAACAGTCTCCTAAAATCCAGTCTCAAAGATAAGATGACTTGCCCAAGATTACACAAATCATCTGTAGCCAAACCTGGAACAGGGTCTTCGTCTGCCACTGACATACCTTGACTGCAAAGTGATCCTTCCTCGTAGGACCTACACATAGTGATGTGATGAGATGATGATACTTTTTTATGGTCAGATGAAAGATTTAATAACCTCTGTGTGACAGCATCTACCAAGCAAGGAAGCACTTATTTTTTTAACCCACAGTGGTTTTGGGGACAGAAGGGCAGGCAGGGGGTCAATGAGGCGGCAGAACATGATGCTTGCAGAATGGTGGTGGGTGGGCTTGGGGGATTCCTCCTCCTGTCGCTTGACTAACGTTACCTTTCTCTGTCTGAAGGACGGCATGAACTGGGTGTGCAAAAATGTCAGTACTAAGAAGAAGTAAAGCGTTCTGAGCTGCATGGAAATGGAGGAGCGGTGGGAGCAGAATTCTAGCCTGAAAACACTAATTTGCTGCTTTCTGACCAAATGTTTTTCCATCTGTGCACAGCTACAGCTGTTAAAAGAAAAAAAAAAAAGAGAGAAAAAAGGGAGCAACGTTGGTTTAAACCTACTGCTGGATTTGGAACTTGACCTGCTCTTTAGTATCAATTTTTTTATCCCAATAAAGGAATTACATATTTCCTCCCTATGCATAAGTAGTATTAAATGTCTGATTAGCAAGCAAGTTTGTAAGCAGAAGCAAGACTGATTCAGTGTGGAGCAGAGGGAGTGGTGAGTTACTGTAGTGGCTTAGATGCATAGGAGCTGCCCTAATAGGCGCGGTTGCTGAGGACACGCTGGGCATCAGTCACAGCTTCCCCTCAGTGACAGATAAAATGCAGTTGTGTTACCAATTGTGGGTAGTTTCTTAAAATAAAGCTGC
This sequence comes from Melospiza melodia melodia, assembly GCF_035770615.1. Classification (NCBI taxonomy): domain Eukaryota; kingdom Metazoa; phylum Chordata; class Aves; order Passeriformes; family Passerellidae; genus Melospiza; species Melospiza melodia. Next base: position 12,783,179 of record NC_086202.1, read on the forward strand.
TAAGGAGTCATTTGTGTAACAAGGGTAGAAGACTTCCACATATTCCTATAGCCATAAAAGAGGAGTTTGATGATAACGAGGCACTGTTGCATTGCGACACCGCTGTAGAAGGGAGAGAAGGGTTATATGTGTATAATTGAAGCTCTTTGCAGTTGGAATAATGCAGGATGAGCGTGCCTAGGGCTTTTCTCGCAGCTGAAGGAGAATTTAGCCCAGCATTTCACCTTGAGCCAGCAAAAATGTTGCTCCTCCGTTCAATAAGTTCCATATGTAAGATTAGTCTTCATGTTGAACAATCCCTGTTGATTTTCCCTTGATGTTAAGGCAACTCTGCAGGAAAATGCAATTAAGTCCATGATTACTTTCTAGAATGAGATATCAGGTCCCAGGTTTCCTTCTCTGAAATGTGCAAAATGTATTCTCCTACCCTACCAGCTCAGCATGCCTTTCCTGGCTCTTCCAGGGCCTTGGGGGACTGCCCCACAGCAGGCTGGCTGTCCAATGCCTGAGGTGCCCCAGCCTGGTGCTGGCTGTGGATTGCCCGGGTGGAGGCTGAGGATCCTGGTGAACAGCAGATGGGAAGTGCTCTGTAAAACGAGCATTCATTCTTCCCCGGGCTGGCTTCCCTTTAAAAGGCCACAGTTGCTGAAATGGGACAGAGAATGTGATTTCCACCTCCTCCCCAATTCAAGTCTAGCCCCACACTGACAGGGGAGCGGGAGCGATTAGCACGCTGAAGTAGCCATGTCCTGCATGAAGCGAGCTTGGTGACTCCTGGGCCAGTTTCTAATGCACAGATGGTAGAATAATCCCACTGCCCTGCTTGCCAGCTTTGTTTGCTGCCTGCCTGCGAAAGGCCAGAGAATGACTGGGGACTGCCTTACCCCTTCCACCTCCTGGAGACGGACGGTGGCGCAGGATGGGAGAGCTGCATGTACTAAAGCATGTGGCTTTACCACGCCTCAGCGAGTTGACTCATGGACCCAGGCAGACGGCTGACACCCCTGGCGCTCCCAGCTCTTTTCTCCTCCCTTCCCCTGGACATCTCCACCTCACGGCACAAACATCTGCACTGTACGTGAAGCAGCCCCTGGCTGTCTGTGTGTTACAGCCTGGCATATTAAAATCATCTGGGGCACATTCCAGGTCCCCCCATACATCAGGATGTACAGTAGTGGTTCAGGGATGATCTGTGTGTAGTTCAGCTGTCTTTGCTGTGGCTGGGGGCACAGGGACAGCTGGGACAGCAACTGCTTTAGCAATCCAACTTTAATCTGCCTGTGTCCGTGAGTCAGCACCCTCCGAGTGCATCTGTCTCCAGCAGGGAGGCAGGACACGCATGCCGGAGTAGCAGAGCCTTGCTTTAAAAACCAGACGACCGGGGAGCGGGGTGGGGGGGAAGAGCGGGCTCAAGTGAGCTGTTAAGCAATCGCTAATGACAAAGTGACACAGCTCCGGCTTTGCATGGATTGAGTAAGGAGTCATAAGATGAGATGTTCATTTAAATGCAGCTTGCTCGGTAACTCCCCAGCTGCGCAGGCTTATCGGGAACTCTGCAAATTTGAGTATGGCATGTTCCTGGGTCAGTCCAAGGAGGAGAAATTCATCCCAGCATCACCTTTTCCTTGCAAATAATGCATTTGCCTGATGCAAGCAATGTAAAGAATTACAACCCTTTCCTGTGGGCAGACTTGTGCTGGCTGAGTGGCAGAGCTCTGTGACAGATAGTCCCTAAGCTTTGGATTTGCCCACATTGCAGAGGGACACATTTGCCCGCAGATGCAGAGGGAAATGCTCAGATATCTCTTCTCTGGCCCGGGCAGGACAGGGCAGAGCACCCTTTGGAGCTCAGGCTTTGATCTTTCACACTTGCAGGGGACTTGAGTTGGTGCTTTCTTGCTCCTTACTCTTTTAGCAGTGGAAAACTTAGTCTGTGACACTGCACCAGTTCCACAGTTGGCTTCCTGGAGCTGAAAAGAATCCAGGAGGGTAATGTGGTTTTTTAAAGTCTCATGTTGGTTAAACTTGGAAATATGTGTAAAATAAATATGTAGTAATTTTCCTATCACTTTAGTTGGGAAGGAAAAATTGCCTTATTGAACTCGGGATCCAGAAACATTTGCTGGCTCATTCATTATGTTTACTTGTAGCCACACATATTGGCTGCTTGCATCTGTACCTGCCAGAGTGTCACCTGTAACCCAGTAGTTAATTTGGTTTTCCCGTGCCAGGTGGTAAGAGAGGAAGACCGTGATAGAGTGAGCTGTGCTGGGAGGATGGAGGTGGGGAGTTAAAATGACCATGTCTTAAGTATATCATCCTACAGTGATGGCTGTAAATGTTTGTTGTATTGTAAACGTTTCTCTGTGCAACCTGGTGAAAATGTGTAAGAATTTGAGGTTCTGTTCACTTGCTCCTCCTTATCTGAATGTATTTACATCTGCTATGGCCTCTGCAGGGCTCTCTGCCCTGGGCAGCACCTGGCTGAAAACCACCTGGACAAGTGTCTGGGGCCGGCCAGAAACGCCTGCCAGCGATCAGTGCAGCCGCTGCCCCTCTGCCAGCCCTCAGCCCCGCCCTGGTTTGTGGCACACGCAGGGCTCTGTCCTTCCAGCGCTGTCAGCTTCGCCCTCCTTTAAACTGAGGCGGGGGGAACCAGGCGGCTCCTTGCTATGGGGGGAGCTCTGCCACACGTCCCATCAATTCCTGGATTTTTTAGCCAGGAGGGACCGTTGTGTTCCTGTTTCCTGACCTCCCGCCTAACGCAGCCCGAGAAACCCCTCCCGCCGTGGTGACCCGCGGCTGAGCTGAGCCCCTGTGGTAGGAAGAAACCCAGCCGTGATTTAAAGGCTCCGAGTGACAGGCAGACCTCGGGACGTTTGTCACAGGGGTTAATTCCCTTCCCGTGCTTCACTTTCACATCATTAAATCTGGTTCTACCTTTGCGATAGATGAAAGAAGCCTCTCCTGCTCCTGCCCCGTTCGTTCCCTGGAGGGGAGAGGTGCCGGAGAAGTGAAATTCTCCAAGGGCATGTCAGAAAACCTGAGTCCAAGCCCCTGCTCTGATGTGAGTGGGGTGTGGGGACTCATGTCCTCCCCAGCTGTGGCCATGTCCTCCGCTGCAGCTTCGCTGGAGAATGTCTCTCCTGCCCTTGGAGGATGCTTGCCAAAGCCTCTTGCAACCTTCTCCCATTTGCCCACTACCTATGATGTTTCTTGCAGATTAATGACTTCTCCCTCTGTCAAAACTATAACTGGTCACCAGACTCTTTTTATGAAGTGTACTGGGATGAGACCAGCCCACTCCGACATGCTCACTCTTCTCCAAAAGCAAAAGATGGCGGCTGTTGCATTCCCTGGGCCGGCCAGGTCCACGCAAGCTCTTTCTTTTATGTTCCCTTTTTGTATTTCACCAAAAAGGGATATTTGCAATATCTGGTCATGTTGTTACTCAGTGTATAATTTAGATGTCTTTGTCAAAAAAAAAAAAAAAAAGAAATAAATTAAAATTTAGTAGAAAGACAACTGGTGTTTGGGGGTGATCTTTTTTTCTTCAGCAGGTTCATCTTCTGCCAGGATTGTCTCTTCCCAAGGAGCTTCCAGTCAGGTCACAAAGCTGCTCTTCCATTGCTCCAGTCACACCACCAGAAATGGTTGGTGGTACTAGAAGTGATCAAAACTGTTGAAGAAGCCTTTTTTCCTTTGGATTTTCAGTATTCTAAAACTATCAGAGAAGTCAGCCAGAGAGAAAGGGAAACTCTGGGAGGATCTTCTTTTTTCAAAAATTGTGTTGTAGGTTAAAAAAAGCATGTCGTGAAACACGTTCTCTACTGACCTGGCAGGAAAAGGGAAGGGGAAAAAGAAAAGCAGCAAACTCTTTGGGTTTGGTTCGGTGAAATGAGGTTGGGAGGGGGTTAGGAGGGAGGGAAGCAAATCTGTTGCTTTCCAGCTAATCTGACTCATTACTGTTCCTGCAACACCCAGATGGGCCAAAAAGCAAGAAACTGTTAGAACTCTTAAAAGCATCAGGTTCCTCCCTGCACAGTCACAGTCAGGATGCCTGGAAGGCTGTCAGAACCACTGGAAAAAAAACATTATAGATGGTCACACTTTACCTTCTTTTCTCTTTTTTTTAAGGCACGCTTTATACTCAGTCCTGGTATTTTTTCAGGAAAGTAGGAAATACTTTTTCATCTTGTTTGCCTAATGGATTGGATGTGAAAAATATTTCTCTGGCAAGTGAACACCCTGAGAGTTGTTCGACTTGTCACAGCGTTATGTATCGGCCCCTGCGGCCCCCGGGCCCCGAATGGCTGCGCTTCCCCTCTCCTGCTGCTGTTTGGGGTGGGATGTGGTAATTTATTGGGAGGCTGCGTGTGACCTTGCGTGCGTCTGCTGGAGCGAGCCGCGGGTCCCTTCCCCGCACAAGCCCCGCTTTACATCCGCATGATGAATTTAGTGCTCCCGAAAGGACAAGGAACCGAGCGGATTGGGCGTGGGGAGGAGGAAAAAAAGAAAATAATAATCTGCAGCCTGCAGGAGAAAAAAACACTGAGATTTTTGTTCCTCTTTGACCAGTATTTCCCTGTTTATGGCCTCGCAGCCCCGGACGCCCGCCTTTATCGGAGCAGAGGAGTGCTCTGTGGCCGCAGAGCCGGATATTTCAGCCTCCGTGTTCTCGCCGCGTTGGCATTCCCAGCCCGGCCGTGCTCAGCTGGGACACGTTGGAGCGGGGCAGCTGGACTGATGGCCACGGCCGTGCTCCAGCCCACCCACCTGGGCTCCCACCCAGGCGCTGGCTGAAGCTTTTTTCATTTTATTTTGTTTTGTTTAAGTGGAAACAAGCTCGCACTGCAGCCTCGTGATTGGCTTCTGCCGAAATGGCAGCTTCGGGCTCAGTTGGCTGAATTTGGGCTTGTTGGATTTTTTATTGCAATCTGTTCACTTATTTCCCTTCCCAGCACCAATTGGAAGCAAAACTTCTAAAGCTGTGGTCAGGCTGTGCCCGTGCTGGGAGATGCTGTGAAAGGCTTGCTGGAAACAGCGTGGGGTGGGGGGTGCCTCCTCTGCATTTCCTATGTATCTGTCTGACTGACGTGAGTATCTGTATCATTTTTAATGGGAAAAGGAAAAAAAAATCACATTCAGAAGAGGAAGGGTTGGAAGGATCCTCTTTGCTTGCAACGTTCCATGACCGCCTGTCTCTGAGCTGCAGCCCTCCGAGCGGCACAGTCAGCCAGCCAAACACAGCCTCAAGTAAATAACCCTCAGAGGAAGGGGAACTGGCAGGTGGGTTAGGCCCCAAGTCCGAGCTGCATTAGGAGCTGGCAGGAACGCCCTGCAAGTAAATCACCTGGATGAGAGATATTTTTAAATAGAACATGTCCTTGCTGCTTGGCTTTGCAACATTTGTGCTACCAATGGGAGCCACAGCCTGCATGCTTTAATGCTTCTCTGTCTGGCAGGAGCTTGGGGTGCTGAGGGGGACACTGTTGGGGACAGTGGGTTCCCCCCTGCCAAGAGCATCACTGTGCTGTCCTCAGCCTGTGACAGCTGGGTCCCAACTGACAAGACAAAGCCCAGCATCTTGGGGTGGCTGAGCCAGCTGTCCTGCCCTGGCTCCATCACCCTCCCTGATGTCAGACAGGAGGATTTATATGTATTTTGGGTTCATTTTTATAGCTGGCACCTGTGAGGCCAAAGCCAGGAAGGGATAAGCGAAGGGGCCTTGCTGTGAGGGGCTGTGTTGGTGGCAGGGGCATGGAGAGCTGCCCTGGGGTACGGCGAGATGGGCATGGCAGCCTCTCTGCACCTGGGGACAGCGCTCGGGTCTGGGACTGGGCAGAGAGCTGGGCCTGGCTGGCGGCTGCTTTGGGAGCTGGGGCAGGAGCTGCAGCTCTCACAGCCCGGGGGGGTTGGGAGGGGCCCTGAATTGGGTGCATTCAGCGTGGCACAGCTGGTGTGGGCTGCGGGGCGGGGGGGCTGCAGTTGCTCCTGACACTTTTGCCTCTGAATGTGATGATAAACTCCCTTTCCCGATTAGCGCTGATCCCTCTGCCTCCAAAACAGTTGGCCCTAATGAACATACGGCCCAACAGCTGTAAGCGGTTATACATATGCATGGATATATATATTTATCCCCCCCCAGCCCATCCATATATACTGGAGATCACAGCTGTTGCTATTCTTCCTTGCAATGCAGATCAGACGCTCTCTCTCTTTGGAGTCTTACTTGACCTATTTTGCAGGCGCAAGATTTTTTGTGATGATGATTTCCCCAGTTGGTGCTTTTGATTCTGCCTGAAACATCTTGATTGAAGGCAAACAATGGCAGCTCCGGCAGCCGGCAGCGCCCCGCACCCACGCGCCGCCCCGGCCCCGCCAGCCGCCACGCGCCGGGGGGGCCCGCACGGCCCCATCCCATCCCATCCTCTGGTGCCACTGCCCTGCGCCCGCGGGACACGGCTCTGCCACCGGCCCGCCATCCAGGCCATCCAGCCTCGACCTTGAGGCTTGTCTGGTGTCCCCATCCTCTGCCCGCCTGCCCCTTCTCAGCCCTGAGCCTCTTCCCGCCAGCTGGAAACTGCTCCACCACTCCAAAATCTTGCAAATCATGGTGGTGATGTCCCTTGGGGTCCCAGCCATAAGACCAGAGGGGGAGATGGTGCCAGAGCTGGCAAGAATATCAAAACCCCAGTGGCTGCTGTGCAGCATCCCATGGGTGATGGACACCTTGGAAGTGCAGTCGCCAGTGACCCCCAGCCTCTGCTCACTGCTTAACACAAACTTTCGGGGCTGCGAGGGAGACTCCCATGTCCCTGCAGCCCTCCCTGTCCACACAGGGTGCCCCAAAGAAGGGCCTCAAAGCCACCACATCCTGGCAAGGAAAAGCGGCCATCCGGGCGCACACAAAGCCATTTCTTGTTTGGCATTTTTGTTTGAAGTGTGTCCTTCATCTGGGTTTCTACAGCAACTGGGAAGTTCCTATCCTGGCCCAGCTGGAGGGACTGAAGCAGCCAGGGGAACAGAGCAGGAGGGCAGGAGGCAAGGATTGAGGGCAGGAAGGGAAGAAGCAAAAAATCAAGTTTCTGAGAAGTGGGGCTGTATTTTCCACCTCCATCTTGGAGGAAAATACAGCAGCTGGGACAGGATTCCAACTCTATCCCTGCCCCTCTGTCTCCAGAGGCAGTGCAGCCAGCTGGGGCCAAATCAGGGGGTGTAAAACAAGCAGCTTTTAGGATCCCTTCAGGTAAAGAGTAGTCTGCTGTGTCCCACAGTGGCTGGCCCCGGCATGGCTGCATTCTCTTAGCCCCTGTGCCAGCCTGGGTTAAAATGAAACACACTTTTCTAAGAAGAAAGCAACAAAACCCAATGAAACTCCAGTGGTTCATCTTAGGCAGTGAGTTTTTCACTTGTTCATTATGAGATAATACCCAAATCTGACTAATTAATATTCCTGCATATTTTCCAAGGGGTGATGAGGTATCTTAAACATCTCGTGGAGATGGGCTTTCATATTTATAAGGTTGATGTGCAAACTTAAATTGACACCGTCTAAATATACCCTCATGTTTAAGCATGGGGCTTTCTCTCCCAAGGCAGCAAGGGCTTTCCTGGGGTGCACACCCTGGCTGGAAGCGGGACCTGGGGCTCAGTGGGTGGGAGAGCTGCCCAAAAAGGCTCCTGCGAGGCAGGGTGTGATGTTGTGTGATCCATCTTTCCACAAAGATTGGGATTTGTGTTTGCTCTGGTAACGGAACAGAGCACAACAGGCACTGACCCAGTGGGGTCAGTGGTGCTTCGGGGTGAAGGATCAGCGTGAGCACCCACACAGCCGGACGTGCTGACGGGTACCAGGCAGGGCCTGCAGCTTCCTGCAGAAACCCTTCTCCAAGGTTAAAAATAGGAATGGGTTGAAAACTGAAAGCCTGGTTTGCGTTCGCCCTCATTATGTTGATTGCTTATTTACATGTATGCAAATGGAGGAAGAGGCAGTGGCTCCTCCACCTGGGGACCCCTTGGCACAGGGGACCGTAAAGCCCACCAGGTAAATCCCTGCTGAGGGCTGGGCCACGGGGCTGTGGCCCCTTCCCAGGATCACCCTGAAAGCGAAGCGTCAGCCCCTCTTGCCGTGCCGATCCGAGGGCTGAGCCTCGTGCCGAGGCCGGTGGCACGGTGGTTACGGCAGCCATTGCCTCCCCCCCACCCTGCTCCACCAGATGTGCGTGTCCAGCTCCAGCTGTTCCCCATCAGCCTCCCCCGTGCAGCACTGCCAGCTCCGGGATCCTTTTTCCACCAGGCCCCTTGTCCTTCATCAGACACCAATTTGGTCTCGCCCAGCTGCTCATTTTTCTTTCCGCCGTGTGACATGTTTTCACCTGGCTCCTAATCCGTCTCTTTCCATTCACAACTCGAGCTGTTTATGGATGTGCCTCTGCTCCCCCTGCTCTCCCCACCCCCCGGACAGAGCCATCCATCAATAAAACCCCGCTGTGCCCCTGAGCCTCAGCGCTTCCCCTCCCAGGACACCAATATCCCAACAGCCACGGGCACACATTCCTCCTGCTGCTCCATGGGGTGATCCCATGGGGCCATTGCTTTCCTCCTCGCCCTCAGCAGCACATGGGGCTCGATGGCACTGATGGTCCTGGAAGCTGAGGCACCCAGGACACCAGGGGACTCTTCCTGGATGGGGGGCAAGAGAGGGGCTGTGGCGCCTCTGCTCGGTATGGGCACCCACTCTTTTGGGGCTGATCCCTCCAGCGAAGGTGTGGGGTGAGAGTGGCCCATGGTGGGGGCAGTCCTAACTCTTGGGGGTCACCCTGAAGGGGGGGGGCTGTGCCTGTGTCCCCCCATAGTAGGTGACAGGTGCTTTAATGCCTGGGGTGGCAGCTGCTGCTGCTGTCACAGGAGGAGGCAGCTGTGCCAAGGAGGAAGAGTTTGATGATGATGAGGAGGACAGCTGGGCAGTCAAACCTAGAGGCACCAAGCATAGGGGCCATAGCTGGGGAGTGCCCTGCGGTGGGGGGCGGCCCAGGCTGCGCATCAGGGACCCTCCTCCACAGGCAGGGACGTCACTCATCTGGCCTGTATCCTCATCACCCAGGGCTCCTCTTTACCCCCCAGCAGCCGGCCCTGTGAATGTGGAGGGGAGACATCACGGGATCTCTGTGGAGGTTGAGAGCATCCTGCTCCCTTCTGCCACCCTGGAGTGCTTTGCTTTTGACTGAGAAGCAAACCCCCAAATATCCCAATGGATGGGGGGTTTCCTGAAGAGCCCGAGCAGGAGAGGGTTGAGAAGAACCCAGCAGGACAGGCAGGGCTGAGCTGCCAGGCTCTGCAGCCTGTGCGTACAAGAACACAAAGGGGCAAGAGATACTGGCCCCCGAACCCAGCACTGCCTGGGAACTTGTCCAGGGTTGTGCTGCCACCTCTGTTGGAATGGAATGGGAGGAGTTAGTGAGAGGGTCCCCCTCCCTTGAACCTACTGTTCCCCTCTTTCAGCTCACTGAGACTTTCTCCCCTTCCCAGTTCCCACTAAAGTAGCACAAGGGGAATTCAAACTGGAACTAAACCAGGGATGTTTTGCAACCAAGGAAAAAATAAAGCAAGCTGAACCTGAAGAGAGCAGTGGAAAACCCCTCCTGCCTCTAGGACACTGCTCTGTTTTATGAAGTCAGCCTCATTTTCCCCAGATGAAGATCACCCCTGCACAGCCCCAGCCAGGCCAGCCCAGGCTCCCACTGCACATCCTGGACAAAGGTTCCTCCTTGCCCTTCCCAGCCTTGGCTGGGCACAGAGGGTCCCCAAACCAGCCCGGGGTGCTGCCAGCACCCACAAAGCCCCAGGGGCAGCGGGGCTTTAGGTGGGGATGAAGGCTTAAGGGCTGGGTTCCCGGACAGCAGCACAGCTGGAATGGTGGATGCTGGCAGAGTCAGGAAAGCTGCTGCTGTCCCCAGCCCAGTCCCCATCCCACAATGGGGATTGTTCTGGAGCCCATGGGCAGGATGCGGCCTGGCCGGCTCCGTGCCTGACTCACATCCTCGCTGCCTGGGAGGGAGCTGGTGGAGAGCCCTTCCCACGGGGCTGGGACACGGCCTGGGCACTGCAGGGGACCCTGTCCGCACCTGGGACCCGCTGCTGCCCCATGGCCGAGCTGCTCCCTCCCAAGAGCCCCTCTGGAACCCCCCGCCATGGCCCAGGCCCTGCGGGACTGGGCAGCGTTTCCTGCCCAAAGCAGTCGGAGCCTCCCTCCGGAGCTGGCGTTCCTGGAGGAAGAGCTGCAGCAGAGCGAGGCATTTGCACTAAGTGATCACATTTATTTGAATATTTTGCGTGTGTGTGTGTGTGTGTGTGTGTGTGTGTGTGTCTAAAATTGGTTACAGAATAAATACCTGTGCCTTATAGCAGGAAGTCCACTTTTTTTTATACAAAGTGCTTGTTACAGGAAGTTGCATCAGCGATATGCAGGAGGGGAGTGCGTTTTGGTCACGCTTCCCCTCCTGAAAACTAGAACAGATTTTTTTTTATTTATTTATTTGTGGTTTTTTGTAAAGTTTCTTTTCCCTTTTTTTTTGTGCATTAAATTTCCTGCCATTGTGTATTTACAAATCTCTGAAAGAAGGAAAAAAATGCCAATATGCATGAGAAGTGGCCTTGTAACACAAAAAAAAAATCAGCCTTTAAAAATAAAAAGTAACAAACCCAAAATCTACAAGTATCATTTCATACTGAATCAATGATAGATTTTTTCTTTTTTTTTCTTTTTAAAAAGGGAAAGAAAGGGGTGGGGAAAGGGGAAAAACTGAACCAAACCAGAAAAAATGAACTTGGAGAAATATAAAGAGAGAAGGTGCCATTGTCCCTTCTGAAGTTTTCCAAAGGCAGAGAGGAGCGAGGAAGAGCACAACGCACAGACCCAGATGTCCGACTGAAATCCCCATCAATTTCTTCTCGGTAATTTCTCCCTCGTGTTTACCCAGCGAGGGGCAGGAAGGACTTCCAGAATTAAATTAAAAAAGGCATTAAAATGAAAAAAAATTATTTCATTTTTAAAGGATTAAAAAAAAAAAAAAGGAGATATGATAGAACAACCCTCCCCAAAATCCTGGAGGGGTGTGAGGCAGGGAAAAAACTGGGTTTGATTTAAAAGGGGAGGGAAAAAAAAAAAAAAGAAAAGCCAAACCAAACCAGACTTTTCTCTCTGAACACGTCATCGAGCAGGACTCTCCAGAGAGTGTGACGGTTAACTGGTGACGTAGTGTTTGGCCGAGGGCTGCCCATAGACCCTATAGAAATCCTGCCGCCCGTGCTGCTGGGATGCGTCAATCCATTCCCTCACGGCAAGTCCCGGGAGCGACTGGGGCACGGCGGGGGCGGGCGGCAGCGGGTGCGAGTACTCCTGCGACGACACTGTCCAGGGGAAGTGCCCCGAGCGCGGGTAGGGCTGGTGCCCGCTGTGGTTGGACACCGAGGAACAGTAACAGTTATCCACGGAGCAGACGAGGATTTTGCGCCCGCCGTACTGCGAGAGCACGGACTGCTGAGATGACGTGGTGTTGGGGTAGTGAGATGGGTTGAAGACGGAGCCCGAGTGCACCGGCTGCGGGCCGCTAGGAAGTCCAACTATGTGCTGCGTGGAGCTACAAGGCACCATGGCTTGTGCGGACTGCCCCTCGCCGGCCGAAGAGCCCTGGCTCATGTACTGGCTCGCCACAGTCCCGGACGATGGCTCGAGGAAGCTGCCCTCGGGAAAGGCGGTGGAGTGCTTGCGCTTCTCCGCGCCGGAGTTGCTGACGGTGCAGGGGTACATGGGGATGCTCTGCAGGAAGGGGACGGGGGTGCTCAGAGGACCTGTGGAGGGGAACAGGAGAGGGGGATTGGATTAAGCACAGCGTGGCGCAGCTCCGGGGTGCTCCGGCCCCAAGACCCACGTTCCAGCCCCACGTGTGCAGTGGCAAACCATGCACGCAGCCCTGTGCAGGTGGACTTGCAGATTCAGTTCCGGGCCCTTGGCAGCGGGCTCGGAGCAGCCCCGGGCACTGCTCTGCAAACAGCTCATGAACACAGTCCCTAACAGGAGCAGAGTGGGACAGCCTGGGGGATAAACACCAGTCCCCCAAGGAGAGGACTGGGAAGGCTCCACAGGACGTGGTTTGCTCCCAGGCATTGGCTGGGGGCTGTGGGACCATGCCAGTCCCTGGCTGTCCCTGCCCACATGCTGACCCCCATCTTTCCACTGACTTTTCCTGGCAATGGCCAAACCCCCAAAAGCTCTGTATTTCAGGGTTTTGTGTAACCCCAGAACACAGCTATTTCACAAGACAAGGAAAATGCCCTGGGGAGAGTCGGGAACTGGCTTGGTGACTCTCCCTGCTGACTGCAGAGGGGCTCCAAGGGGTCCCTGCCCCAAAGAGCTCTCCCCACCGTTTTGTACTGGGATCTGCAGGGCAGCCAGCTATGGATACAGGAAGTAGTGAGGTTCCATGCCCCTAGACCTCTCAGGTTTCACCCACCTTCCAGCAACTTCCTCAGCTGCTTCTCCTTCTTGGCAATCTCGTTCAGGAAGAGCTTGGAGTTGAGGTGGCCGATTTTGGGTGGGGGCAGGCTGCCACCTGTACAGTTCTGAGTTCTGTTGGGGATGGCAGGCAGAGAGGTGTGAGTTACAGGGTGAACTCAGGAGAGGGACAGCTCCTCCCCTCATGCACTCCTGGAGCCAAACCCCCTCCCCAGGGTAGAGGACAGAAGTGAGCTGGCTGTCTCTGGCAGGCAGGACCTTCCCTGTCCAGTTTTGCTTGAATGTCCCCTGCCAGGGCACACCTCCTGCAGTCCATGTCCCCACTGCATGGCCATCCCAGCTCATCTCTGCTCTGCTAGTGCTGCCTTTAACTCCCTGCCCAGTGGAGCTGGATGGAGCTCTGCATCCCAACCCTGCTGGTCCCATCCTCTGCTCTTCCACAAGCACATCCCCTAGTCCACGGGGAGGACTTGATTCAATGGCTGCACGAGGGGATTTTTTCATCCTCACAGAGAGAGACAGGGAAGCTGAGCATAGCACATGCCTCTTCCAAACCCTGTAGCGTCCCTGGCCCTGGTCTTCCTCTGGATATTGTGCTGCTGCCACCCCTGTGGACATGAACACACCCTTTTCCCCAAACACGTCTGTCCCGCAGCGCTTACCTGTCCATTAAGATTTTCACAGACTTGGTGTTCTAGAAGTGGAAGGAGAAGCTCTGGTCAGTAAGGCCAATCCCTGCCATAGTGGCCATGCCCCCCTTTCAGTGTCAGCTTCCATGGCCCCCCAGGAGGGGACAGTCTGACCATGGGCACTGAGCCCCCTTTCCCCTGCATGGGCTGCTCCAGCCCCATCTCCAGCTGTGGCACCTCCTCATTTGAGGCCAGCACTGAGCCTGCCTCACTCCTCGACTTCTTCCACTGCTGAGCACTCGGGAGACATCAGCCAGCCCTGCCAATGTCACCATCCTGCTCCCCACCACCCCCCACACATACCCAATTCTTCCCACACAACCAAGCCTCTCCACAGCCCCTGTCCCACCCTGGCATGGGCAGCTTGTCTTACCTTCATGAAGTTGATGTCCTCAGTTTTGTCAAACATGACCTGAACAGAGCTGAGAAGCTTCTTGGCCTCCTGCATGCGCTCATTGAGGTGCAGAACCTGGGCTGCATTCTCGTTGCAGAACTTGGCCTGGGCCTTGTCCAGGATCTCCATGGTCTTCCGCAAGTCCTCATCCAAGATCTGGTGCATCTTCTCGTACTGCAGGCGCACCTCATCCTTCAGCTGGTTCACCTTCTCCTGGGGAGAAGAGCAGGGTCAGTGCTCTGTGCTCTTTGACCTCTTCCTGGTTGTTCCAGGACACCTGGGTCCTTTCTCAGTACAGAATGCAGCCTGAAAGCTGCACCCCAGCTCTGCTCTCCAGCAACACCCGGACAGCTCAAACCCTGCTGTCAATTCCCACATGGGAGGACTTCTACGTGCCAGAGACCCAACAGGGGCACTCTGAAGGTTTGATCGGTTCAGCAGATTCCTGGACTTACTTCCTGGGGTCTGTGTGGGGATCAGCTCCAGAGACCCAATCCCAAGGAACAACCTGCTACACCACCAATGGAAGTGTGCTCTCCTGAAAAATCCCACCCATCCCTATCTGCATGCCCTTTCCCACCTTCATCCTCATCCTCGGCCCCATCCCAGGCTGGAGACACTTCATGTTCCAGAGCCTTTGCCTTCATGCTCTGGGAGACCGAGGGGCTTTAAGGACCACAGGCACTCCCTTCCTGAGAAAGGCTGTGCTGAGCTGAGGCAGGACGTGCCATCTGATATTTAAGAGCAACCTTGTTCCTCGTCTCCCAACTCAACCCAGGGCCCATGAGGCCTCAGAGCAGCTCCAAACACTTATTTTATTCTTCCAAAATGATGACTGATGACACTGAAATGGAGGCTGGAAGTCTGTCCAGCTACTCCTCCCCTGCATGTCTTCCTCCCTGCCCACCTGGTCCCTGTGTCCCACGAGCTTGTCCCCATTGTGCCACAGGGGGACAGTCCCTGGGACTGGCCGTGGCAGGGTGAGGCACTGGTTACCTCGACCAGCCGCTTGTCTGATTCCAGCTTGTAGAGCTGCTCCTCGATGTCCTGCTCCCGCTCCTCCAGGCGGTCCTGCTGCTTCATCAGCATCTTCTGCAGAGAGGAGAGAAAGCAGCATCGTCAGAGCCCAGCGGCCGCATGTGCCAGTGAACATCAGTGCTGCCCACACTGGCTCTGCCCACATGGTTCAGGAGGGATGGTGCTTTTACCCAGCAGGATGCCACTGCCAGGCTGAAAGCCCCCGGGTAGCTTGTGGAGCTGGAAATTTGGTTATTTCAATGGCAGGAATGGCAGAGGGGCTGCCTGTGCCAGGCTGTGTTATCGGCTGCGCTGGGTCCCCTGAATGGGGCAGCACCTCAGGTAATTTCTGCAGCCTGGTCAGCGGGGTTGGGTCAGGGCCAAGCCCTGGGGACTGTGGGGGCACGCAGAGAGGCTCATCCCCCAATAAGGCAGTACCATTTGAGGCCCATCACCCATCGCCAGCAGGCTCCTGTGAGACATCACCACCTCCCTCGCGCTCCGTACGCCACGCCAAATCCTTTCTCCCTTCCCCGCCTCCTTGACAAGCCCCAGAGCCAGCGTCAGCGTAATCTGGAGGGACAGAGTGAGGAGGAAAGGAGCCTCCCTCCGCCACACTGCCAGCCCCCAGCCCCACTCCTTGGGGCTGGGCCTGGGCCATCCACCAAATAACTGGGACAAAACCTTATCCCCAGCTATCAGCGCGAGCGCCTCGCTCCTGCATGATTCCCAGCCTGGAGAAACCCACTGCCCATGAGAGAAAGGCTCCATCCCTGTGAGCAGGAGCATGGCTTCCCAAAACACCCCTCAAAATCAACTCCAAATATTTGCCCTTCGTGTTTACTGGGTGGAAAAGCCAGGACACCAGCGGGGCGAGGAGAAGGGCTTCACCCGGCACGGAGATGCGGCGTTCGAGACTCAGTGACGGGGGCGAGATGGAAAGAAACCGGCAGCAAGAATGAATTTCGAGGGGATTATTGCTATTATAAACCGCCACTTGGGAATTTATAATCAAGTAATTAATTCCTGGACGAGGCGGGAGGGGGAGGGTGGCAGAGGCGCTGCCGGGATTAATTGCATTGCAGGGAAAGGCTGTCACCTCCGACTCAATTCAGGAGCAGGAATGCGAAGCCTCCTCCCTCCTGTTGTTTTTCTTAAGGTCTCAGGCACCTCCAGCCTTACTGTCACTGGGCCCCTACCACTAATAATAACGAGGAGCTAAAAAAACCCAGCTTCCCACTCACAGCACACTGCACATGCATGCCCAGGATGCACATGTGTGCACCCACCCAGGCCCATGCAGACAGACACACAGACAGCACATCCACTGAAACAGGGCTGAGAGGCAGTCACAGCAACACAGACCCCCAGCCCACGGGGGGACATTTGCTGCGCATGCCTACAGAAACACAGGGGCCTGCAGCATCCACGGGCATCACTGGAAGCATCCACACTGAGAAAGATTTGAGGCATATACTAAGAATCTCATTTTTTCATTGTAAAATGATTGTTTTTTGTGCTGCTGCAGCAGCAGGAGGCTGCAGTCCACTCCCAGGTTTAACACGGTGGGAACTGAGCTCTGGAGAGTGACCGCAACACCACTTGCTGGAACCCTGGAGAACCAAGGCAGGAACTAGGTCCTGTGCCAACAGCCAGGCCTGAGTGTGGAGCTGCTGGGGGTTTCTCTAGGGTCTCAGACAGGGTTTTGGGTCAAGCACCAGGCAGAAGTGTGGAGCAGGTAGACAACTGTTGTATTGCACTAAACAGAAAACAGCCCCGTGTAGGTGGGTTGAGAAGTGGCAGGCAACAAGCCTGCTCCTGGGCTCCAAGGAAAGAGATTCCTTCCAACATCCCTGCTTGCAGGAGGCCAGCTGAATGTGGGAGTTGGGCAGGTCGTGCAGTGCAGGCTGAGCTGCTCACGCCCCATGCTGGGCAGCCAAAGGACACAGCGAGCTTTGCACCGAGCCCTTCCCTACACCTCCCTCCCTGCCACAGACTCGCCATCTCCACCACAGACAGCCAGACCCAGCCCACACCAGCCCACCAGGAGGACAGCCAAGTCTAGCCAGGCCCCCAGGAGCAGCCCCATCCTCAGCCTGACTTCCCTGTCTGCCAGCTGGGACAGGAGTGGGTAAAAAACATAGGACAGGATCCCCCGCTGGGCACAGAGGCCAAATCCCCATCCCACTCTGTCATACCTATCAGGTATCTGACATATCAAGGGCAGACACTGCCCTTCTCCCTGATGCTGCTGGGATGCTGTAGCAAGGGAAAGCAAGGTTTCCCATCACAGGCAGATGCCAGGCAGGCAGAGGCCACCCTGGCAGCCCCACTGGTCTGAGAGACCCCCGAGGGAGGCACCAAACAGCCCGGACACGCACGTACCATCGCCCTGCAGCTGCCGTGGCAGAGCTGCCAACCTTTGTGTTTTGTAACAAACCTCAGACTGCTCCACTCCAGGAATCATGCAATTATGGGAAATCACAAATATACATATAAACATATGTAAAAATAACTTTTTATATATATATATATATATATAAAAGTTAATTTAATATCACCTCACAGCTGTTAAAAGTGACCAAAATCCAACCTAAAGCCATAGAAATCAGACAAAATAGAGGACATGCAGCGCTTACTTTAAACCTCATACTTGAGCCACTCTTTTTTTAGGGTGATTTAAAAACTGTACGTGCCTGGATTGCAGCGGAATGGGAGGGCTTTTCACCCATGGCAACAAAACCTTAACAAGACACAAGGGTATGAACTACCCCTTCTGGATCCGAGGGGCAAAATCTCATTGTCTATGCAGCACAGGCTGAATTCCTTAGGTATTTTGAAAAGGAAAATATATCCCTTCCCCTTCCATCCCCTCCCAAATCTGGCATTTCTGAAGTCATGAACTCCTCCTCCTCCAGGATCAGAATTTCTCGGGATAATTTCTCATATTTCATGCATGACCTTGATGCTGGGAGAGCCGAGGCTCCCTCTGTCCAGGCACCCTTCCCAGGCTGTGCGCAACTCTGATCCCAGTTTGTCTTTTCCGAGACACGTCGCCAGTTTGCGAAACGCATACTAAAAATGCTTTTTATTCCAGCACAAGCTGAGAGTGAATTCATCTCATTAATTAATAAATTAATCGGTGGCTGGGGTAAGTGGCTGGTCCACCATGACCCTGTAGGCCCCCATGAGACTGGGCTAGTTCATGGACACCAGCTTATTCTGCAGCAGATGAACATAATCTCCCTCCTCCTCACAGAGTAAAATGAAGTGTGGGTACGAAAGGGACTCCCTTTTGCTCCCATACAGGGAGCTTGCAAACACACCATGGGCATCAACTCTGCAAGGGAGCTGGACTACCAAAGGTGGAAGGACAAAGGAGGGGACACTACCATTCACTTCCCTTCAGGAGAGAGGGTGCACTCCTCCCCTGCAGGCAGAGGAGAGTGATTCCTGAGCACTAATTGTGGCAAGTAAGATGGGTTTGGGGTACCAAGGTCATGCACTGGGACTGAAACACAGCTTGGAGGGACATCTCTGCAGGAAGCAAAGCAAACATTGCAAGGTCTCATTGCAGGGAGGATGCACACAGCTGGTCCCCATGGGACTGTGCTGGGGGAAGGCTTCCTGACCATCGCTATCCACAGCACTTGCTGGGAGGAAATCACCACCAGGGAAACCACACCCTGCCTGCCTCGCCCTGCCTGCACCTTACTGCACCCCCTGCTCAGAGGGAGCACAGTAAGGTGCAGACTATGCACTGACCCCAGCTCCCAGTGGCTGCCCCAGCATGGGACACATCCACCCTGCCAGGCAGGGCACAGGGATATGTCTGCTGGGGGACAGGGCCATCCCAACAAAGAACTTCTGCAACATTAAATGCCTGCAGCCACAAGACAGGAAGATAGTAATAAAGAGTTTAGCAGCTCTGATGATACTGGGCACCTATGCTTCTCGTCCGAGAGCCACTGCATGGCTGCACCACCACAAGCCTCAGATGTGTTACAAACATGGGTCCAGCTCAACCAGCTGGGGAAACCTCCACTGTAAATGGGGGCACTGGGGTGTAGGAAGGAGCTCACACCCACCCAAGATGTCCCAGGCAGGGAGCAGTCTGTGGGCACAACATTTCCCCTGATTTGTCTTGGGCTGGTCTCAACACTGTCCTCTCCCAAAGGGCAGAGCTAAGCCTGTGCTCACTGCTGAGCCCACAGTGGATTATGGCCCTGCCCTGCCTGAGGCTCAGCACTCCCCTCATCTCCTCTTTGCAGCCCCCAGATGCCCATTGCCCTGGGGCCAGCAGCAGGGCAGCAAAATCCCACGACATGCCCCAAGGTTTTGTGTTCCCTGGCTGGTCAGGGCCCTTGTGTGCCTCCCAGGGAGAGCTGGCAGGGGACAGCCTCTGGCACCCCTTCCCTGGGGGCTGGAATGCTCACCAGCCCCTGCCCAATTCCCAGCAGGATCAGGAAGGAGCCTGGCAGCTTCACCAGAGGCAGAGCAGTGCCCCATGACCCGCTGAGCTGCTGTGGCTTTAAACAAGAGCTGGAGCAGTGAAAAGCCTTACTGTGTTCACAGGGCAAATGGAGCCCATGCAGCTCCTCTTGATGTCTAATAGGCACTGTGCATCCTTCAGGGCCGTTCACCTTGCAAGAGCAACCGAGTGCCCACACCCTGACCTGTGGGATGCTTGCAGGATGCTAATTCCCAATAAACTCTGCTGAACTTGTCTGTGGGTTTGGAGGGTACTACAGCAGGGCAGGTGGACAAACCACAGGAGTGCACAGCTCTAATTCCCATAGGAAACTGGGGGAGCAGAGAGCCAGCCTGCTCCACAGAGCACCTTTAACCACAGCTGGACAGCTGGCCTAGGACAGGCACACTCACTTCTCTGCCTCTCTCCTTCCTCCTCCTCCTCTGCGCCCAGGCCTTCCCCTCGCCGCCAAATCCCAGCCACTGAGTGAATAAGGACATTGTTTGCAGTCACCGGAAAGCGAGAACGGAGGGAGCAGCTTGGAGCATGAGGGGCAGGAAGGGTGAGGAGGAGGAGGAGGAGGAAGGTGGAACCGGAGCGAGGAAGCTGCAAAGGGCAGATGCCTGCAGCGGGAATGGCTCCAGACACCTGCAGCTCAGCCCAGGGACCGGGATCAAGAGCCCCCATTGAGACACATGTCCCAGCACGTTGCTGGAGACGGGCCTGAAGTCACAGTGACTGAATTTTAATGCACCAAAAGCCCTGGGCCAAGGAGGCGAGTGCAACCTTTCGCCTCCCCAGGCCTCCCACACACAGGCTTCCCTCTCGCCAGCCCCGCTCCACTGTCAGCTGGACCATTTTCTGAGAAAAACCCACGTGATGAGCTATTTTCATCTCTCCTGAAAGTGTCACCCCACCTGCTAACACATCAGAACCCTGACACTGTGTACATCTGGGGCACAGCACCCCACTGCCCCCAAAAACAGGATCTCACATCATAAGATAATGCATCATGCACTGCCACAGCCCAAAGCCCTGGAGCATCCCTCCCACCCTGCTGGTGGTCTCCTGCTGACCAGATCTAGGCAAAACCAGCTCTTCGAACTCCCCACAGCCCTCACAACACTCGCAGGAGGCAGATCCACTTAAAGAGGCAGGAAGGAAATGCTTTCTGGTTGGGGTTTCATCTTGCACACATTTACAGTAAGCACCAGGCAGGAGGGAAGGTCTCCAACCGGAGCATGAGGTCTTACCTCCCCTGGCCAGCCTGGAGCAAACAGTGCTCCAGGCTTTGGCTTTTCTCACAGTGCTCCCTGTGCAGAGATCAGGCTGGTTTATCCTCAACAGGGGAAGGAAGAGTGGAGGGGAACAGCCTGAGATATTAATAGCTGCCCTTCCTAGGAAGGGCTGGAAGTAGCAGCCATGCAGTGAAGAGGCACCAAAGAGACCCCCTTTCCAGCACTGAGGGACACCTGAGCACCAGGAGAGCTGGTGCTTTGTAGAAAAGGGCTGAGGGCCAAATAATCAGCTCCAGCTTGGGGGAAGAGGATGTACAGATGCCTCTTGCAAGAGCAGCTCTCTACCCTGCTGTCATGCTGGAGTGGACAAGGATGCCTCCTGCTTGTCCACATCACCCTGTGAGATGCTGCATGGCCTCTGAGCCTTCCCTGGAGAAGAAACCATCAGGTTTAGACCCATGTTCCATCTCCACTGGCTACCCCACAGGCACAGCTCCATGTCCCACCTCCTGTGCCCACCCCAGCACAGGGCATCCCTGCAGCACAAGTGGCACACAGCAGCTGGATGCTCCCGTGGACCCATGACTCATGACTGCTGAGCAGAACCAGGTCAGGCCTGGCTCCTGGGGCATCCCAGGACAGTGGGCATGGCAGACCATATTTCTCTCCATGTCCCTGTACCAGAGCAGATCCTGAGCCACCAAAAGGCTGTGCCAAAGGCTGGGACAGCTCTTTCCCTTGTTTACACCTAGCAGAAAGGAAGAACTTGTTAATAAAGAGAAAATACAAGGCATTGTGTTGCATGGGGCCAGCAGCAGGATTTCTGGAGATCAGGAAATGGGGACCTATTGTCAGAAAGCAACCCTTCAGGAGGATCTTGAGAATGCTAATTCACCTTCCTGGGCCTCTGTGCATCGCCCTGCTCACTGCAGCCATGGGAGTTACTTCGTGCTGTGCCTCTCACACAAATGGGGGAATGAGGCTGGGGCACTACCTAAAGGGTCTGGACCCCAGCTTCAAGCCATGGCCCAGCTGCCACTGCTGTCAGTGTCCTTGGAGTAGGAATGAAGATTTGCTCCAAGAGGAAAAGGAGGATAAGGGAGATTAAGGGGCAGAGAGATGAGGCCAGTGGCTGGAGACACATCACCTCTCCACCAGCAGCCCTGCAAGTCCTGGAGGAAGGAGCCTTCCTCATAACTGGGTATGAGGTGATTCCAGTATGGATGTTGTACCTTTCAAAACAGAGGCTCCCTCCATGCAAAAGCATAATAGAGGCAGTGAAAGCAGGGTAAACTGCCTATGCCAGATTTGGGGCTCCAGACTCACTCATAAGATGGAAAAAAGGGGCTGGAAATGCACCAGGAAGACAAATACCAGGACAAGAAGCCAGTTTGCATGCCGAGCATGCAGCCAGGTGAGCCATGACTGATGCTGCTGGCTCCACAGGACAAAGATGAGCCCTGG
Organism: Melospiza melodia melodia; assembly: GCF_035770615.1. NCBI lineage: Eukaryota > Metazoa > Chordata > Aves > Passeriformes > Passerellidae > Melospiza > Melospiza melodia. The sequence goes on from NC_086202.1 coordinate 12,804,969, forward strand.
TGATAGAATCATAGAATCATAAACTCATTAAGATTGGAAAACGCCTCCAAGATCTTTGAGTTCAACCTTTGACTGAACACCACTTTGTCAACTAAACCATTAGCACTAATGGTCAGGTTCAGTAATTTCTTGAACACGTTCAGGGATGGTGACTCCACAACCTCCCTGGGCAGCCCATTCTAATGCTTAACCTCCCTTTCAGTGAAGAAATTCTTCCTGATGCCCAATATGAACCCTCCCTAGCATGGCTTGAGGCTTGTCCTTGTCCTGTCACTTGTTGTCTGGGAGAAGAGGCCCATCCCTACCTTGCTACACCCTCCTTTCAGGCAGTTGTAGAGTGATAAGGTCTCCCCTGAGCCTCCTTTCCTCCAGGTAGCCCCAAAAACACCCCCAGCTCCCTCAGCCACTCCTCACAGCACTTGTGCTCCAGACCCTTCATTAGCTCTGTTGCCCTTCTCTGGACTCACTCCAGCACCTCAGTAGTTTTCTCGCAGTAAGGGGTCCAAAACTGACCATGGGATTTGAGGTGCTGTGCTGAGTACAGGGGAGTGATCACAGTCCTGGTCCTGCTGGCCACATACTGCTACACAAGCCAGGACGCCACTGGCCTCCTTGGCCACCTGGGCAACTGCTGGCTCATGGTCCTCAGCTCTGTTTCTGCTGGGCAGCATCCAGCCACTCTGCCCCCCAGCCTGTAGCACTGTGTGGGGTTGTTGTGATCCAAGTGCAGCATCCAGCACTTCACTTTGTTGAACCTCATACAACTGGCCTTGGCCCCTCGATTCAGCCTGTCCAGATCTCTCTCTAGAGCCTTCCTAGTATTAAACAAGACTGGTCTCAAAACTGAGCCTTGGAGAGCCTCACTAGTGACCCGGCCAGTAGAGCCACTTCCTGCCCTGTCCCTGCCAGGAGAGACAGCATCCCATCAGGGAAGATGCTCCCACACTGTGTCCCAATACCACAGGGACAGCAGATGCATTTGGGTGGTGCAGGAGCAAGATGGTGGTGCAGCCACCTCTGAGGGCTGGGGCTGCAGGCACGACCAGGCCCTCAGGGCACTGAGGAGCTCAAGAAATTTAATTTCTCTCTGCTGGGCAGGGAGGGAGAAGAGATCCTCATCCAGGCCTGGGTGTGAACACAGCCCACCCCAGGCAGCTTTCAGTGGGAGGACAGCACAGGCCACATTGGCCTGGGAGTGAGGAGAGCCAGGGAGAGTCACAGGGCTCAGCTCAGTGTTTATGAAGGACAGGGTCTGCATCATCTTTGCCACCAGGGATGCAGGGGAGGAGCTCTTTTCACCACCTCTTTCAGTTTCAGGGGGAAAATGTACATGTTTAGGGCTGCTTATAAATGAGTGCCAAAATTCACCCTGCTGCTGAGCCATCTCCAGCACAGGGCTCTGGCTGCAGGCCCTGGCACAATCTGCCCTGCCCAGCACCAAATGCCCTTTGAGTAACCAACTCAGGAGCACCAGCACTGGAGACTGCAGGGAAAGCCCAGGGTTTGTGACCTCCCGAAAAGTTTCAGACACCCAGACCCAAGTGCCTTGAGCAACTGTTTCCAGCCACTTGGGAGCTCAGACTGACACCAACACCTGGAGCACAACTGTTCCCCGTGACCAGCACTGCCTTGTGCTTCACCCCTGCCATGCCAGAAAATAAAATCTGGGGCCTGCAAGTGTATTGAGTGGGATTCACCAGATTTCACAGTTTTTCAGAGCCTAAAAGATCGTGTAATAAGTCCTGCCCTTTCTGTCTTCAGCACACTCTGTGCTTGTGGTTTCTCAAATGCTTCAATCAATTTATATGGACATTAGGGGGGCCCTACAATCCTTTGCTCCCTCATGTCTTTTTTCATACATCTGCCCCTTCCCAACCACAGATACAGATAAAAATTTAATCCAGAAAAAAAAGAGCAGTCTGTCTTTGGTGGGATCATCTCCCCCAGCTGGCTCTCAGAAGCGCTCTGCCAGCTCCAATGGTGGCAGTCTGGGCAGCAAAGGGAGATAACTCAGTGCTAAAATTCAGCTGAATCAGAAAGTCCTCACACCAGTCCTATTGCTCTGACATATCATTTCTCAGTTGCTCCTCCAATAACCCCCACAAAAAATTCAACAGGCTTTGGCAGCACCCCCAATCCTGCCTCAATCTGTTGCTGTCCCAGTCTTGTCTAGCTCTGTTGAATTCCAAGATCTTCCCAATGTTGACAAAATCTCAGGGTCTCAGCCAGTTGTTCCCAAACTGTGGCTGGGGGAATGGCTTGCCTTACAAAGGAGCCATCCTGCAAAGACCCATCCTATTGCTTGGCAGCAAACCTACCCCATCTGCAAGCCCTGCAAAATTGAGAAACCCTCACTCCCCCTTCCAAATAAACATATTGGATTCAAGATCCAGCTGGCCTGTGTGATCTCAGAGCCTTCTCCCTGCAGGGGTGAAACACAGCCAGCCTCTTCCACCCTTGCTCCCACTGCAGGCTGAGCAGTCTCCCCCCTGCCCAAAGACCTCCACTCTGCACCCATCAGGCTGAGTCCTGCCATGGGAAGCCCTGAGCTCTAAACAACCTCTTTGGCTTCCCACCCCCGTGATTTCTAGTTTCTGCTCTGGAGGGAGCCTGGTATGAGGATCTGGAAGCATAAACAGGCTTTATGGGGAGCTCAGATACCTCTGAGGGGCAGAGCAGCAGCAGTACCCACGTGTAGCCACGTCCTGGCCATGAGACCACTGGCAATGACCTGCAGCCACGTGCCCCATCAGAGTCTCATTTGGTGAGCCAAAGACAAGGGGTCCAGCCGCCCAAGGCACCTCTCCAGACTCAGGCAGCACTAGAAAGAAAACCCTCCTTTGATTTAAAGGCCATGATTTTATTTTTTTTCCTCCCAACTGATCTAGTTAAACTTCCAACCGCTCAAGGCTATTTTAATTTGTACTGGTAAGTTAAATCAACACAAACAAGGACAGAACAGGTTTATATGCACGTCTATTACTGGCCTGCACCAACTGAAGTGCAGCTACATTTCTCCAGGCAGCTTTTTTTTTTCTCTAATAAAGATAAGGGGGATGTTTTTGTGGACCTCCAACTGACAAATGGAGCCTGAAAGTGAATTGGGAGTCAAAGCCTTGAGGAAAGTCAAGGTGACTTATGCACCAATAGGCTGGATTCAAAGAGCTTTGCAAAAATGCAGATCAACTAACAAGATTTATAAAACTCGTTAGGGGCTTAGAGGTCGCTTAATTCTCAAAGGTGCCAAGGAAAGTGCCTGACTTGCAGAAGGATGGATGGGGCTTACAGAGGTGGCTATCTCAACCTTTCAGTTGCTTCAAGAAAAGCGGACTCAATTTCTCTTGGAAATGAGGTTTTGACATGCCAAAATGTTTACTGCAAGCCTTGGCTCCTCCATCATTTACTTTAAAGAAAAAGAAACCAAGTCTTGTTGCTGCAGACAACTGTTAGAAACATCTACTGAAAGCCACAGCAGAATCTGCTGCTTCAGCTCACCAGCGCCAGACACCACCCAGAGGAGTATGAGACCAGATTCAGCACACAAGCTGGAAAAAACAGAAGCGGGGAAAAGACTTTGCACTTGCACAGCTCCCCTGTGCCTGGCATTTTGCAGGCTGGAAGCAGCCTGTCAGCACCTGTGGGCAGCCAAGGAAAGGTACAGCAAGTCCATCCACCCCAATGACCATGACCACAGTCTGCTGAACACCAAGGACCCTCCATTGCCTCTCTACAGGGCTTTTTCTCTTACCAATTTTTTTTTTTTTTTTGTGAGGTGGTTGTTGAGAATCTGAAAGCCCGGATTATAATCTTTATGAATCCCATAGTTAGATCGCGCTGAACAGCAGCCCAGCAATACCAGATGTTCAAACAAAGCTGCCAACCGACAGCTGTCTGCAGCTTGCAGCGTGTTTTTACTTTAAAATGCAAAATGATACCAATCTATATTAAAAGAGAGACGTTCAGAGCCTTGCGATAGCAGCTGAAGCCGCGGATATTGCTCTTTCACGCAGGGTGTGGCAGCAGAAGGAAATATCTCAAAAACTACTGCTTAAGCCACCCTCCCAGCCCCCCCAAATCCTGGCCCCTTTCCTAATGGGAAAGAGACTCACGTTACTGCCTGAGTGCCGTGAATGTACCAGTGCGTGTCCAAACAAGCCAGCAAAAAGAAAAATGCAGCATGAACAAACAGTGTCTAACGAAGGATGCCAGAACGAATCTGGGCGCTGCCCACACCTGGCCCTCAGCAGCATGGGGAGGACAAAGTGACACATGGGGGGATGGAGGGAACCAGTCCTGGGGTGGAGGGTGCAGCCCATCCTGCACCAGTGATCAAAGTGGGACACGAAATGTCCCTTCTGGCAGCACAGCATTGCCAGTGGAAGGGTGGGATGGAGGGGCATCTTCCACTGCCCCAGCCCCGTCTGCCCAGCGTCTCACCTCAGGTTGTCCCACATCCCTCTAAAATACACAGGGATGCTCTGGTCCCACTGGAGAAACTCTGCCTGAGTCTCCTTGATGTGAAGCAGGCTTTCAACTTGCATTGCTTTGTACCTTTACTTCTTATGCTGGCTGGGACCAGCACAAACCCTACACCCTGCAACCTTTTCTGCACACCAGCAGCTGGAGAAGGCAAGAACTGCAGCTCAGCCTTGCCCTTCATTATTTCTCCTTCTGGAAATGCAAGCCACCCACAACAACCACATTTTGGGGATGGCAAGTCCTGAATACAGTAGGCATGGCACAGTACTCCTGTTTGCAGGAATTGTGCAAAAAGCACTCTGACTTACTCGAACGTGACGTCCCAAATCCCCCACCAGCCGCGATCACAGGAAATCTTTGGGACCTGTCCCAGGGCTGCCTCATTGTGCTCCGAGCAGCAACAGCATGAATGAATCATGCTCCTCAACGTGACACCCAGCTCCCAGCAACGTATTCAGGACCAAAATATTTACGTTGCAAATGAGTAAGAATAGGACCAGATCCCCTCCCCAGCCTGCTGACATAAAAAGGCCAACCTGGTCTTGCAGTGAGCAAGTGGGTGGCAGAAGGATAGGAAAACAGGAGGCAGAGACCAGTCCCATGTCTTGCAGCCTGGATGTGCCCAGCAATGCTGAATCAGAGCCCTTCTCAGTTACAGCAAAACCCCAAAGTGGCAAGCACTGAGACTACAAATCCTGTGGTACCACACTCCCTCCGGGTGACAAGCGAAGGAGCATGCTGGGACCTGTAGTTTCCAGACAGCCAGCAGCAAAATGCCATCCCCCAGTAAACACATCTCAAATTAAAGGGATGCAAGGTCCCCAAACTCCTGGCAAGGTGCCAGCAGTGGCTTCCTGTTGGCAGGCACTTGGCCAATTCCCATGTGTTGCAGTAGCCCCCTTTTAAGAAGAAGCCAAGAGCCCACACCCCACAAATCCCCTCATCGCTGACCTGCAACCTGCCCTTTCTGAAGCAACGTGTCTGCATGGATTGCAGGATGCTCCCAGAGCTCTGGTGCAGCCCTGGCCCGCAGGAGCTGTCAGCCCTGCTCCTGCCTTGCTGTTGAGCCCCTCCACGTTTGCTCCATGGCACTGCAATGCCAAACCCAAAGCAGGACCCTGCATCCAGTGCTGGTCACACATCAGCTACATAAAGTCCACCAATGCATCCCTCGAGGGGTCACATAAAGATGCCACTGAAGCAATGAGAGTCTTAGGCAGCAAAAAGCAACACACTGGTGTGGTGTTTTCAGGCAGAACAGCACAAGCAGGCAAAGCTCCACCGAATCACCATACCAGTAAGGCTGGGGACAGTCACCTCCCCCCCTACAGGATCCCAGATGGGCACACAGCTACCCTGGGAGTGCTGTCACCCTGTGCTCCAGCAAGAGCAGACCACACATCACATCCTGGGGAACGTGGCACCCCTCTCCTTGCCCGCTCACCCTCCCCGCTGCAGAGGAAATTGTGCGCCCGGCTGATGTCAGGAGGCATCACTTCACACAAAGGCCAGGCTTCCTGGCGGGGAAGGGGGGGGGAGTGGGGAGGAAGGGGAAGAGGAGCCTGGGGCAAAGGCAAACAGCATCTACAGCTCCTTGTGTGCGCAAAAGGGGCAGCAGCAGGGGACAACATGGCCCCTTCTATTTCAATTGCCCTTGCACTCGGGAAACAGAGGCAACATCATATTTCCTAGTGCCCTTCACAGGAGCCACGGCACGGCCCTGCCTGCACCCTGTGCACCCTTTAAGAATACACTGAAAAGAAGGGACTCAAGTTTATTTTAATTTGCTCCTGCAAATAAATCACTCCCATTTTCTACATGCCTGGCTGTGGCTGTTGCTAACCAGGGGACACAGCTCCCTGCTTAGCACCCCACCAGGAGAAAAAACAATTCTATGGCAAGATCTAACATCCGCACCCTCAAAATCAGCACAAGTGTGCACCCCACCTGTCTCCTGCTTATGGGTGGCTAAATACTCATGGTACCCATTAATTGATAAATACAGAGAAAAATAACATATTAAGGACCAAAGGCAAGAGTAATCAGCAGCCCTCATTTCCCAAACTCCTCTCCCCATTATGCTCCCGAAAGCCAAGCATCTATCAAAACATGGCCTATCATGGTACCCACATCATCAATATGACCTCCTGCTCCAGCATCTCCTCCTCTACCTCCTGCAGTCCCAGCTCACTCCCAGGCACTGAAAGAGGCTGGTGGCCAGCATCAGACTATGTTGCTTTTGTCTCCAACTCAGCCACTCTCTCAAGGACAGGAGCACTCTGGACCAGCTGCACAGGGACCAGTGAAGAGGGCTCGGCTGTAGGGGACCTGCAGGATATGGTCGATGTTGATTGAAAAGGGAAATCACTGATATTGCAGAGGGCAGCCAGGGAAGGTGGATTTTGGATGTGGGCACCACGAGGGAATAACTGTAAAGGAGCAAACCCTGCTGCTCTCCTTCAACGTGCTGACTTGTGCTCCTAGGAGAAGGCCTGCCATTGGTTTTTAATCTCACCCAATTACGGACCAGCCTTTGACATTATTGATCTCAGGCCCCTGAAGTATCATTTATCTTCTGGGTTTGACTCGGCCATCAGAGTTCGACAGCTCAGACCCCAGTCAGCTCCATCCTCCCAGGGAGCCAAGGGAACTGCTCTGCACAACCCAGTCCTGCTGATTCACGTGAGCCATATTTGACACTCAGTTTCCATCCTCACATAAGGTGTCGTTCACTCTCTGCCTACCTGGCATGTCATCTTCTGACTCAAAAATCCAGCTCCTCAGGTCTCTGGCAGACCAGCACTGCTTCCTCAAGCTTGGCAGCCCAAGGTGCCTCTAGTGTGCCCTGCTTCTCCCTTTCAGTTTCATTATCCTCTTTCAAGGAGGATGCGGTGGAGGCACAAATGTTATGGGATGTGCTGAGAACTGCACAGGCACTGGGGGAGCAGCGCCAGCAGTCAGGGTACAACCAGAGAAGCCATTTCTAGCTGTGACCCACTGCCATTTTCTAGAGCAGAAAGGACCAACAACGGTAGATCCTCATTCCCTGGTGAGATTGTACGCACAGAAAAACCAGGTGGATATTGTGGCTTTGTGGTGGCTTCCCCTTACCTGCCAGCCAGCACAGCTGCCACAGGGCCAGCTCATGACTTTTGGTTGACCTTCAAAATGTCAATGTCTGCTCCCTCCACCAGACCCAGAAGAGATGGGCTGACGGGCTCCCTGTCCCCTGGATACCTCCATCCCCCACCAAACTGACAGACACTCCCAGCCTCCAGTGTTTGGGAAGCACAAGATTTTCCTCAAATGCCTTTGTCAACAGTTATTGGATGCAGCATGTACATGAAGGCTGTCTTTCCAGATGCCTCCTGTCTCTCTCTCCTGCAAAGCCAGGCCTTGGTTTTGGGAAGGAGGAATATTTCCTGAGAAGGCTCCAATGGGCAGTTTTAATGCAGAGAGAGAGGAAGGTTTAGTTTTTGTTCTTCACCTTGTTATCATTTATCATATTGCTGAAAAGCACTTTGGTAAATGGAGATTAATACCATGTGCATTCCTAGATTGTAGCAGGAACCAGCCCTGGGGAGGACCAGGGGAGGAGTACCTGGATGGGGGCAGCTAGCAGGGTCCATGCAAGGTACCATCATCAGCAAAGAAAGCTCCAGTCTCCAGGATTGCTTCCCCACACTGCCATGGACTTCCTGACTCCTAGCAGGTCTCCCCACCTCTGCTTACCTCTAAACTAGGGTAATACCCTGACTTCCCATCCAGACTTTAGATTGTTGCAGAGATTAAAATGATCTTTATCTCCCCTGTTCTAAGTAGAAAGCTACAAATTCCTTAGCTGGAAGACAGGCCTTGGCTTTACCTGCTGGGCTTACATGCTCAGGAATTGTCTTTGGAAAGGGATGGTCTTCACACCAGGCACTATTTCCAGTTCCCTGCCCAGATGCCCTGTTGTGCAGGATGCCAGCAGGCAGAGGCAGGGAAATAGCCCCCAGATGTGCTCTCATTCCCTTGATGGGGGCAGGCTCTGTCCCCACCCCCTACAATCAAACTACCTCTGACCAAAACAGAGCTCGCAGGCCTCAGCCACCCAGTAACAACAGTGCAGCTGTGGCAGGAGAGCTGCAGTAATTCCCTCCTGGATCTGGCCACCCCCATCACTAAGGGCTAGCACAATACCAGAGGGAAGGGGGAGCGCAGCACCCGCCCCCGCACTGTCCCCAAAGGGTCTGCGAGGGGGACAGAGACCTCGCAGCACATTTATTCCGCTCCATCCATTTGAGAGGCACGCTTCAAGGGGCTTTATGCCGGCAGAGGCGAGTGCACCAGGACAGGAAAAGAACAAAGGGAGGCACCGGCACCCCCAGCCCTTTGTCTGAGCGCAGAGGAGTTCACCTGCAGGGAAAACCTGCTCCCACCGCAGAGGCGGCAGCTCCACATGGATTCAGAGGGGGAGAGGGATGCGGCCCCCCCTTGCAGCGAGAGGATAATGAGCAGAAGGACGCAATCACATTACCCTCTCTCTCCCCTTGCACAAGCCCATTACAGTGCACGCCAACCCCCCCGAGTTACCAACAACCCAACAACCGCAACCAGCAATAAAAACCATTGCCACAGAAATATCAACCCACCCCCCAGCGTGATCGATCTGTGTCTGCGTGTGGCCCAGCACCAAACCCTGGAGCTCGGCTCCACCGACCAGGATTGACTGGGAGGGAAGGGGGTGGGAGACTAGTTTCCAGGGGATGGGGTTTTAAAGCCACACAATAACTGGCTCAAATGAAGGTTTAGATTAAGCTGTCGTATGGCAAGGGAAAACACTGCCTCCATTAGGACATGCGGGATTTTCTTTCCCTTTCTCCAAAGCTACAGCTCTAGGATGAAGCTTCCAGGTTGCCCAGGCAGGGAGAGGAGAACTGGGTGATGCCGAGCAAATGGGGGATCCTGAACAGGGAGAGATGGGTAGAGGGAAGAAAAGACAGATCAGCCCCAGATCATATAGTCGGCTGCTCTGACAATGTTTACTCATATTTCAGAGAGACACAGCCATCCGGAACATCACTCCCTGCCAACTGCCTCATCTGGAGCCATCCACAGCTCGGCTCTTCCCAGCCCACTCCAGAGACAGCCCCCCCGTCAAAGCATCCACACAGGAAGAAACTGAAAAAGGAAAGGTAGGGGGAAGAGAAGAAACAGAGAAATTAAATTAATTCGTGTTTTGGGGTTTTTTTAACAGTTCTGGTACATCATCTCAGCAAACAGATGACTTGGAGTGCAACAGCACCGCTGCAGAGTGCAGGGCACTGCGCTGAGCTGGGAACTTCTGCTCATGTTACCATCACAAGAGAATCACAAGACAGAAGAGGGACAACCATGATGCCCTGGTGAGAACAGGCTGAAGCTGTCCTTATCAGAAAGGATCCAGGACTGAGAACCTCTTCCCTGAGTTCATCTGGGGGACATATGTAAAAACTTTTGCGTGCATCCAGAGTCTCATGCCTGTGAATAACTACCCCTCCCTCCATATTAGGGACCAGACATCTCCTCCTCCCATTCCCAAGTGTGCTGGATATGGCTCTCCCAGGAAAAGGAGGGGTAGCTGCCTCTGTCCTTTCGTGGAGGAAAGGGAAGGGCAGGACATCCCTGGTCCTGCAAATTTCACATCTCCCCACCAGTCCCCCAGCATCTTCCTCACCCTCTCTTCCAGCAAACAGAGGTTCATTGCAGAAAACTGCCTATCACTGCAAGCAAGCTCAGCAGTTCCGAGTCCTCTGTGCCATCCCCCTTACTTCAACCCAACCAGCATCTCCTCAGCCTACAGGCTGCTGATAAATGCAAGAAGTTGACAAAGTCACCAGAACCTAGCCCAGATCCATAGCATATTATTTTTTTTAAAGCAAAAAAGCCAGGCCAGACCAGATTCTGCCCTAAAGCTTTTGTGGCAAAGCAAAATCCTGCTCCAAGTGTTTATTTATAAATCCGTACATACATGTACATTTGAATTCTGACAGAATTAATTCTGGCATCCAGCTAATTCAAAGCATTCCTCCCCCATCACACTACTGTTGCAGGCCAGCCCTGCACAGAAGCTGATTATAAAATGCTGCACTAGCCAGGCATTTCTGCAAAGGCTTGTGCTATTGAGCATTCAGTCTTTCCTTGCTTGGCTATTTCATTGTTTCGGTGTCGATCCCTCCTCTCTTGCCCTGTGTTTCCTGGTTACTTTTGTCCCTGCTCTGGAAGCACTGCTGCTCTCAGAGCATTTCAGTGTCAGATTGAAAAAAAACCCAAAACAATTACATGAAATTAAAGAGAAGAAAAGAAGAAATTATCACCATGTACCAAGATTTCCAGTAAACAGACAGGTAATGAGCAAAAAATAGGCCAATAGCTGCAAGCAAGCGCAGACAGATCTGGGGACAGAAAGCCTGCTGCCCGCCTCCCAAGTACAGCTAAGAAATCCCTGTGTGGTCACACGCTGTCCTCTGGAGCAGAGAGGAGAGAGGTCAGGGCAGCCAGCACTGTAAGAGCCTCTTTATTCTTGGGCAGTTGCACGAATCTGATCACTTGTGCCCTTTGTGAGACATGGAAATCTGCCTTCTCCTCCCACCCCCTTCGCCAGCCCCTCTTCTGCTCCTCCCGCTCAGATGGGGACAGAGGCAACTCCTTGGCTCCAGAGGCAAAGACCAAAGCAGCAGAGAGGCTGTGGATGCCCCTCTGGCAGGACCAGGCCCGGATCAGCACACAGGAGACCTTGAGAATAGCGCTTTGCGGGAGCAAGGGGAGGGGAGAAGAAGGGAAGGACAGTCCTGGGGCTTGCACATTCCTTGAAGGGCTCACCCAGACTCCCTCCTGTGAGGCAGGAGGCCGAGGGGTGGAGACAAGTCCAGGGTGTCCCACTGCAGTTCCTGCCTCTCCTACTTCTCCCTCTCCATCGTGCTCATGGGCTTGAGGAGAACGGCACGCTGATCGCCTCCATGCCAGCAGACACATGATGCTCACATAAGTATCACACGATAGATTTAGATTAAACAAGTGTCTGGACTAAGTTCATTACACCCTCATCACCAGACAAAGCTGGGCTTAGACCTCCTAGCTCAGAGACCAGACCACAACACCTCTGTCTGAGGGGCTCATTCAAAGTCACTGCTGAGGGAAAGCTTCAGGGTGGAAAGCTCTAGGTAGGCCAGGGCAGTCTGGTGAGCAGGGCTGTAAGCCTGGGCTACATATTGTTGCTACTCCTTGCAAAGCAGCTCAAGGTCCTCAGGTGAACCTTTCCTTATCTCTCCTCTTTCCACCTCACTCTCCAAGCTCCCATCCACACTGCATTGTCCCCTATGGGAAGAGAGCATTCTCCACAGCAGCCCCTGTCCTACCCCTTTACCAAGGCTGTCCCCTCCACACAAGTCTCCTTCCTGCCACCCAAGCCACCAGGCTGCCTCCCAGCATTCTCCATCTCTGCTGTCACTTGGATTGACTCTACACAAAAGACTTGCAGCTGCAGGTCTGGAGCAACAAACCGCTGGCAACCTGACGGGCTAAGGGCACAGAAAATGTTCAAGCTTAGCAGGAAAGCAGCAGGGAAAAGCCCTTAATCCAAACCCTGCAGAGGCAGGAGACTGCTCCAGTTCAGCCAGAGATCTGGGACTGCCAGATACCCACTGCTGCTTGGCCAGCAAACCCAGAGGGGTTTGCAGCAGAGTGGCTCAGCGCCCCAAGACCACTCTAGGGCAGCTCAGGCTGCTACAGCTTGAACTGAAATCTGCTGCCCCTGATAACACGGAGCAGCAAAGCCTGACAGATCCATGTGGTGAGTGGCACGGAGCTCAGGAGCCAGGCTAGGTGGGTGCTGGGATTTCTGCCACTGCCCAAGGCCCAAGAAGTCAGTGCTCATCATGGCAGCGTGACCAACTGACAGCATCCCAGGGCACAATGATCAGCCACATTTAGGAGCATGTTCCTGGGCAGGAATTAGGGCATAAGCAAAGCCAGGGAAGGGAAGACCTGGGTTAGGCTGACCTAACCCTTGGGCTAGACTGGCAGTTCAGCTCTGGGGTGCTGGTGGAAGTTCAGATGGCAGGCGCAGGGAGAAGGTGCCCATCTCCTGCTTCATAGGACCTGCTGCAAAAGTTGTCTGGGGACTGGGAATGCTCAAAGAGTGCCACAGCAAATGCCTGCCAGGCACCAGCCACACCACCTACAGCCACGAGAGCTAAATTAGCACTCAAGCACTCGGGCACTTGTACTCACAATGCCTGCAGTGAGCTGCGTGCCGTGCTCCTCATAAACAAGTCATCTGGAAAATAAGTAAGCCTGTAAAAATCCAGTCCATCACAAGTTACCAAACCTGTTTCAGAGTAAAACAACCTAGAGCAGCTCATGCCAGAAGCCTAGCAGTGAAGCTGATATTGAGCTTCCCCACCAGTAGGACTCCCTTGGTCCCAGCAAAACATCCAGGCACTGATAGCAGCATGGGGATGCCATGTAGGACTTTGTGGTGGCCAAAGCTGGCAAAGTGTCAGAGTTTTTGGTACAGACTTGAGATCCATCTCTTCCTGTGCTCCTACCAAGCACTCAGTTCTCCTCCTTCTCATAATTTAGAAAGCATGAGTTGGCCTTATGTGGGGTGCTGCCAAAGAAGAAAGCCCAAACCCACTGAACTGCAGATGGAGCCAGCAGCCCGGTCCCTGTCCCCCTGGATTTGCTGAACATGCACAGCTCCATGGACAGTGCTGGATGCTGCTCCTACACACCTCCGGGAGGATCCCCAATGTTTTCCTCCAGGTCTCAGCACCACAATGCATTTTCTCCCACTTAAAAGCCACCAGATATCTGGTTCAAAGCCACCAGATATCTTCAGAATATGAAGGGATTTCTAGGAAGCTAGGACAGGGAGAAATTGATCTCTTCCCCAAAAACAAAACAGAATCAGAGCCTCTCTACCCAAGACATTTCCACTGGTGGCACCTCTAGCTGAGAACAGGCAGCTGGGAAACCTCTGAGCAAGCTCAGATGTACCTGGCCTCAATCAACCATGTCCCCTACAAAGACAGGGCAACCATAGTAATACCCCACAAGTGAGTCTCTTTCTCCTTTCTCTGACTGCTGACTTCTTACCCACACTCCAATCCCAGCAATGTATTTTCCCCCTTTTTGGATGGAGAAAAAATAAAAAGCAACACATCAACCTCGCACTGGAGCAACTTTCTTTTCCAGCCTTAGAAGCAGGTTCCCCCATGCAGGCAGGAGGCACATGGCTAGGGCAGCAAAGGCAAAGATGGAAGAAAAACTGTTTCATTTTGAGACCTTGAAACAAACAAAATGAGAAGAAGCAAAAAAAAAAAGAAAAAAAAAAAGAAAAAAAGAAAAGAGGGTGCCTTGTTGGCTTTTCTTTCCCCCCCTCTCCTCTTTAAGCACTACAAAAACAGGAAACAAAGGAGAAAACATCTCACGGGGGGAAGGGGAGGTAAGCGCTTTATACGCCCACGAAAGAAAGATTAACCACATATTTTATTTACTGTTTGTATTACAGTTGCACCGTGGAGTTCAACTAATTCTGAGCCAGGGCTCTGCGGGTTTGCGCAGCACCTAATGCTGAGCGGGGTCCTTCCCCCAAACCCACCAGGCACATGTTCTGCTTCAGGCAAACCCTGCACGGACACCCCCTTTCCTCTGGCAGACACCCTGCTCCAGCCTCCTTCACCCAGCCAGAGCACTCCTGCCCCACCTGCCAGCTCAGCTGACAAAGCGCTGGTGCTGTCCCCAAGGAGTTTTAAGCCCCTTTTCCCCTTCAAACCAGTCTGTAACCAGGCGTAAGGTGCCCTTTGAGGCAGGTTGGCAACACAGCCAGAGGAATAAATGCTTAAAAAGCAGAGTTTATGGGGAGCATGTTTGCAGGCTCCAGTCCCTCCTCCGGACCACGGGCGACATCCCCTCCACAGCAAGTTGGCGTTGCAACCCCCACACTTGCGAGTCCCTCGCACCAAGGTCAGGGCTCTGATCCTCCCAACTTTGACTCATTTCTCAATTAACGGCTTTCTGAACACAAGCCACACATGGAACAAACCTCTCACAATGGGGCCTCCCCCGGACCTCCCAAGCCCAGCGTTACTCATCTGCCCCCCAGTCGCAGTCCATCTTTTCTCGGGATGCTCCGAGTGCGGCTCACCACCGCTGCAGGGTGAGCAAGCAGCCAGGAATCCCGGGCCCGGCTCCCGCAGGCGGGAAGCAGTCACCAGCTGAGCTCATGCACCCTAATTCGGGAGCCGACGAGGCGAGGCCACCTTCCTTGCTGGCTGGCAACCGGCAGCTTTCAGCTGGAGACCCAGCCACAGCCATGGAGCAAGGGCTGGCAACCTGCTGGGTGCTTTTCCCAGGGGCTCATCCCTACTCCAGGCACTTCATGGAAGAAGTGATTCAACTATAGGGAGGATCCTTTGGGCACACCGTCCCCCAGCTTGGTGCTGTCCTTCACTGACCCAGACTCCGTGCACCCAACCGAGCCACGCGCCCAGCGGGAAGAGACAAGCTTATCATCACAGAGAAAGGAAATTAAGATAATGTGGCGATGGAGGTACCGAGGGATTTGGCCAAGGTCACAAAACAATTCCATGGCTCTACGATACAACTGTCTAACACTTTTGGTGTCTGGCCACATATCCTAAAATTTCAAGCCGGGGCCAAAATCCAGCCTAGGCAGTGGCAGATTTCTGCCAGGTCATTAGCAGCGTGCATCCGCAAGAAGTGGCGAACATCCAGCCATAACAACAGCAGCAACAACAAAAAAAACATGCAGCAAGAGCAGGAATAAATGAGATCAAAGTGTCCTGGAAAAGGACCTGGAAAAATAGTTCTGGTCCCTGGCTAAGGCTCCTGGGAGATGCACATGAGAACCCCATCCCAGCCCTGCACAGCCCTCCCGAGGTGGCTCCCCACCCTGGCAGAGGGAAACCAAAATGACTCCCTATAAATAGAAGCAGAAAAGCACTTCTCCAAAAGACTGACTGGGTCTTTCCCCTTCCAGCGTGTGTGGCGGAGCTGCTGGCACCTCCGCGGAGGTCCCTGGTTTTCCCCGAGAAAACCTGGAGAGGAAAATAACCTTCCTGTGAGCTCAGGCTGGCTCCACTCTACACAGAGCTGCATCCCCCCACCCCACTCCCAGGCCTGGCCATCCAATTGGAAAGTAATTATACTGCAATTTTTATTTATGACTTCTTCGGTTTTTTTTATTGCTAAATGGTGACTCATTTTGGCAACATTAAAATACACAGGAAATCATGCCCATTTTACAGTAATCACCATTCAATTCATTGTTAAATATTTATTCGGCAGACAAGCGTCGAGCCTCTTTCGAAGGGTCGGAGGGGGAGCGAAGGGGCAACCCTGAAAAGGGGGAAGGTGGTAGAAAGGTCAGGGCAGGGCTGGCTGCAGGGCTGGTAAATGCCCGCCAGAACTGGAGGGTGGGGAGCCAGGGGTGAAAGCTCCTGCCAGATGGCCTGGCCAAGAGCAAAATACAGACCCGCTTTCCCTCGAATCCAGCACAACAGCCCAAGCTGCTCTAGGGAGAGAGGCAGCCCTGTGCCCCCCAATAAAAAAATCACATTATTTGGCCAAATCCCAAGACTGAATCCCCACCAGTGAGACGTCATGGGTCTCTGACACGTCATGGGTCTCTGACACGAAGCTCTTCCATTGCCAGGGGGAAGAGGATGGCGGCCACTGGCCCCAGTGGGAGGCAGTGGGAAGAGCAGGCAGTTTGACATTCACAGGCCTTACAATGGACAGGGTTTGCTCCTGCAGCCGCTTTGTCCTCCCAGGAAGCCCAATTTTGGGGTGACTCGACCTCAGCTGCAGGCAGCTCTTCTGCCTTCCCCCGAACAGCTGCATAGCCCAGCACAAGCCTGGCAGACTGCCCCTCCAAACACCCCTGGCCCAAGACTGCAACCCTGCCCTGCAGAGTGCACACCCAAGGGGCTGTAGGACCCACAGCTCAACAGCTACAAAGGCCCCACAGCACAGACACCTTCCCCGGGGAGCCCCCCTAGCACCCACGGGCTCCGTCACTGCTTGGCTGGGAGGCCACCCAACATGTCTGCCACAGGGGGACCCCGGGCGGAAGGAGGAGCAGTGCCAGGATGGATTTTGAGTAGGTCCTACACAAACACAGGCGAACAGACATGGCAGGGAAGAGGGTGACTGGGCAGTCCCCAGGCTGGGCAAACCCGAGCGCCCAGGATGGTTGGACTCACCCGGATCTCATTGCGGCGGATCTCCACGTCGCAGACCGAGTGTCCCTGGTGGGCCCCGCTGTAGTAGCAGCAGAACTGGCAGACGGCCACCTGCTCGGCCTCGCAGTGGTACAGGCGGTAGGCGTTGTGCTGGGGGCAGCTCCAGGCCCTCACGTCCTCCGCCTCCACCAGGAGATGCCCCCGGGCCGTGGAGGGCTGTTGCAGGTGGGTCTGGACGTGGGACTGGCAGCACGGAGCCTCGCACCTCAAACAGATCTTCTGGGCCGGCAGCGGCGGGCCCCGGCGGCAGAAGACGCAGTGCAGGACTGAGGGGGGCTTCTCCAGGTTGAGGGAGTTGAACTTCTCCACGATGTTGGTGAGCTTCAGGTTCTTCTCCAGGTTGGGCTTCTGGTTGTAGGCCTGGTTGCACTCCGGGCACCGCACCAAGCCCGACTCCTTGGCCCACGCCTCCCCGATGCAGCCCCGGCAGAAGTTGTGCTTGCAGGGCAGCTGGACCGGCTCCACAAAGACATGCAGGCAAATGGGGCAGATGAGCTCCTCTTCGAAGCAGTTCTTCCAATTCTCGGCCATCTCTGCCGGCAGCTCTGTCGACGCTTCCCCCCAGCCGCTTCGGTCGCTCAGTGCGGTCTAGGGGCGGACGCCGGGGTCTGTCCTCCCTGAAAGGGAAGGCTGAGGGTGAACGGACAGGCTCCCCCCTCCCGCAGCACACGCCATAAATAATAAACCGCAGCAGATTTTAAAATCGGGGATAAAATAAGCTACAGAGCAGCACTCTAGGAATATCCGGCAAGAAAACGCAATGTCCCCATCGCTTCGTTAAAAAAACAACACAAATGGTCAAAAAAACCCCAACACGATCCTGTTGGACTTACAGCCCGAAGTCCTAAACACCCCTAAAAGCCATTTGCTCCTTTTTACCCCAGAAGGTGAACTGAAACTTACCAAAGGTTGAAAAAAATCCATACAAAATCCAGCAGCAGAGTCCAAGTTCCATATAAAGCTCCTAAATTTAGCGCTCCGGATCAGATTTTTCTTTTCTTAGGTTTGCAACTGACATTCAATATTTTAAAGGGACTTTTGTCCCCCACCAAACCTGGCCAACAGCTGAGGGCAGCGACTCGCTCGGGCTTTTTTTTTCCCCTTCCCTGTATTTCTCCTCCCTCTCCCCCTGATGGGAGTTGGGAATCAGAGTCTTTTAAAGGAAACAGATCAAAGGGTTAAGATCCAAAACGGGAAAAGGAGGAAGATTAAAAAAATAATAATAATAGCGACGATGACGATGGCGGAAAAACGAATTCTCTCTGCGGCCCCCGAGATTTGCTTCTAAATCGGAGGAGCAGCAGGGGAAAAAAGGAAGAGGGGAAAAAAGATAAGACAGGAAAAAAAAAAAAAAAAAAAAAAAAAAAAAAAAAAAAAGAGAAAAAAAAAAGCTCTCTCGCCTGCTTCGAGATTGCGAGGTCTTGAATGGGAGAGCTCGGTCATTCAGAGCAAACGCCAGCCCAGCACAGCCCGCCCAGCTCCTCCAACGCTCCCGGAGAGGGGACGGGCTTTGCCACGGGGGGTTCTGAGCCCCGCAGACCCCAAATCAACCTGCTCTCACTTCCCACCAGGGCTGGGGGGAAAAAGGCGCCCGGAGGGTCCGTCCTAGCCCGCTCTCATGGCCAGCCCGGGGGTCGCAAGCCCCCGACGGTAACAATGCTTAGGGGCGCACGGACGGCGCCCGAGCCGGCGGCGGAGCGCTGCCTTCCCCGGCGCGGCCCCGCCGGGAAGGGGCGAGGCGGCGGCGGGCAGCCGGGAGGAGCCGGCCGGAGCGAGCGGTTCCGGGAGAGCCGAGTCAGCTCTCAGCCATCTTGAGCTGCCCGGCTGAGAACGGAGACCGGGAGCGCGTTAAAAATAAAATTAAAAAATAAATAAATTATAAAAAAAAAAAAAAAAAAAAGAAAAAGAAAAAAAAAAAAAAGAAGAACAGAGGGTATTTAAAAAAAGAAATTATAAATAAAGTCACCAGAACAACCCTGCTCCCGGGAGCCACCTCCTCCGCCTGCCCAGCGAGGCTCTGCGGAGGGGCTGCGGGGCCAGGCGAGCCCGAGCCGAGCCGAGCCGTCCCGTCCCGGCGGGGCCGCTCAGCACAGCCCCCCGCGCCCGCCCCCGCCGCCTCCTCCAGCCATCTTGGGGTCGCCCTGGGCGCCGGAGCCCCACGCCCCGGCTTCCTCCCGCCGCCCCCGGGGAGGCGGCAGCGGCCGGGGAGGGGGGGGAGGAACGCGGAGCGAGGCGGGTGGGGGCGCGGAGCCCCGCAGCGGGAAGGGGAAGGGGGGGCGGCGCCTCGGGCTCAGCCCCGGCGCGGGGGGCCGGGGCGGCGGCGGGGGGCGGGCGGGGCGGCCATGGGGGCGGCGGCCGCGCGGATCGATCAACCGGGGAAAGGGGTGCGGACGGGCGCGCCCCGCCCCGCTCGGGAGCCGGCCGGGGTGGAGGGCGGAGCGGAGGCGCCGGTGCCGCTGGGTCTCGCCGGGCGCTGCCGCCGCCGCCGCCTCGGAGCTGCCGCTGTGCTGCGGCGGGAGCAGCCCCGCCCCGGCCGCGGGACCGCCCCGCGCGTCACCGGGCACCGCCCCCGCCCCGCCCCGCGGCCCCGCCGCCGTAAAAGGGGACACGGCCCGCGGTGGGGCCCGGCGCCGACCGCCGCCAATCTCCGCCCATCTCCGCCGGTCTCCGCCGCTGCCTTCGAGGAGGCCGCGCTCGGCATGTCCCTTCTGGCCCCTGCATCGGCCGTAGGGCCGCCCTGCCCGGTCACCGGCGTCCCTGCGCGGTGCCCGCTGCTCAGCGTGCCAGCCCGTAAAAAGGCAGATTGCCCTGGAACCAGTGCACATCTGGGTCACAGCTGGTGCTGGGCACCGTCCTCATCGCCGTGTACAACTTCCTCGCGGCGAGAACAGGAGGGGCAGGCACTGGTATCTTCTCTCTGGCAACCAGGGACGGGACCTGAGGAAATGGCCTGAAGTTGTGTTAGGGGAGGTTGGGATTGGATGTTAGAAAAAGGTTCTGGTTGGGCCCTGGAACAGGCTCCCCAAAGAAGTGGCCATACCACCAGGCCTGCCTGAGTTCAGGAAGTGTTTGGAAAACACACTCAGGCACACTGAGGATGTTTAATTCTTGAAGATGTCTTGTGCGGGCCAAGAGTTGGATTCGATGATCCTTCTGTGTCCCTTACAACTCAGAATATTCTGGGATAAGTGCCCTCAAGAGCCTCCTATGTCCTCTTGGCTGGCTTCTAGATGGGCTGTTACTTTGCATTTAGATGCATTTCCTCCCTGTGCAGAGCCACAGCCGTTTGTCCCCTGGGGTCTTTCCCAAACCAGAACCCCCAGCACCTTCTGCCAGAGCTTGGGGCACAGAGGTGTCTCTGTTAACAGCTCTCCCACCAAATGTTTCCGCAGCTGTTTTGCGGGACACTGTATATCTAACCCCTGCCATATGTGCCAAGCTGCTGGGAATAAAGCACATTGCTGGTGGAAATCCATTTCTCACTGGCAAGAGCATCAATGGCTCAAAAACAAAGTATTTACATCAAAAAATTATCGGGGTCCACAGTCAGGTTTGTGATGGATTGACAAGAGGGCAAGGGCTCAGCAGCTTTGGGATCCAGCCCAGACCTGACCCTTGGGTGACGCTCTCTGATGGCAATTTGCCTCTGGGAGGGATTTAGCAGGAATTCCCCATCTGCGGCCTCAAACGTCTGAAGACACCACTCAGCAGTGTCTGCTATAGCGCCCTATATCCCAGTGCCTTGGACCACCCAGGGCAGCCTGCTGGAGGGATGAGCATTCCACACCACTCCCAGTATGGGGATTATCCAGGTCTTTCCACACTGTGTTTTACAGGAACCCCCTATGTGTAGACAGGCCCTGCCTAGAGACACTCTGATAAGGAGACAGTGATGGCTTCTGCTGGGGCTCACCCCGTGTCACCCCTCGGCCACCCCCCTCCATCCCTGCCCTCCTGGGGCTCAAGTGAAAAGGGAGCGGTTTGCCGTGCAATTCCTGTGCCAGGCCTCAGAGCCCATGGGCTGTACCTCTCCTGCAGGGTTTTACAGCCAGCGGCAGCCAGGGCTGGTGGGAGCTGGGCAGGGCAGCATGAGATGTGTCAGAACCGCAGGCGACTGGCGGAGGCCGTGTGGAGGCAAACCTCTCCTCGAAAAGTCAGCGCAAAACTATTCATGACTCTCACTTCTCTATAAACACACACTGTACCAGACAGCCTCCAGTGACAGCCACCATCCCCACCCCAGCCAGCACAGAGGCTTCTCAGGCCCCCTGTACTCCCACTGTGGCTGTGCTGGGAAAGCTGATTGGTATTTACCAGTACTTAAAAGAGGAAGGTGGATGGGATGGGGCTTAGCCAAGCTGAAAGATCCACCCTACTCCTGGCTGTGAATCTCTCTGCCCTGGGACTGGCACTGGCACTCTGTCATCATACCCACATCTGGATGATGCCATCTCCCTGCCCATGCCAGAGAAACTCCCTTGGCAAGGGAAGCCCCAAAGCCAGGCTGGGCATTGCAGCCCTTCCACAACCAGCGGCAGCTGCCTGGAGGAAGGCAGTAGACAAGGCCCCCTCTGCCTACACAGCTCCCAGACCCCTTTCTGACAGTGCTGGCTGGCTGATGAACGCCAGCAGGAGCAAGCAGCAGAAAGCCTGCCCATGCTTCAGTCTCCCCTCCACCAGGATCTTGGTGTGGGTCCCAGACCACGCCAAGGGGCCACAGAGGTGGTTTGTAGCTGAGTGCTGGTGTTCATCCCTCAAACTCCCCCAAGCCTCAGTTTTCCCAGCCACTGCCAGGCCATCATTCCCCTTTCCTGAAGGGAGACCATCATCTCCCTTCAGCAGCCATTAGTCCTGCTCTGGAAAGACCACTTCCTGCCCTGTCTCCCCAGTAAAGTGTCAGCATCTCTGCTGAGCCCTCAGTGAGCACTGGCTGGGCTGCAGGTACCCCCTGCCGAACCACAATGCTCAGGCACTTGTCACTGGTGTCTGGCATTGAGGTGGCCTGGGATGTCCCTGGGAGCAGGGATGATGTCCCTGGGCACAAGGATGAACTGGCTGCTCTGTAGAGCCAAGGTACCAAACTCATTTTGGTGTTTGGGGCTTGGGACCCTGCTGAGCTGATGGTAGAAGAGTGTTTGCAGAGATTTACAGAGAGGTTGGCTGTTAATGTGACATCATCCCTGTCTGCCACCACCCTCCCTTGGGAACACTCCTGAAGGCTCTGGCACCCAGCCCTGCACCTTCCCCAGAAGCCTTGAGCCCTGTGGAAGTGGTACAAAGGGCTATGTTTCTTGGGTCATTTATAACTCAATTAACCCATCAGAGAAAAAACATCACTCCCCTTCTGTCCCCTTCTGTGTCAGGCTGTTGAGGTGGCTCCGTGTGATGGAGAAAGCTCCCTCCACCTCCTCCAAGTGATTAACATGCTGAAGTTTTTCACTTAAGTTTTAAGCTGGGTTTAAGGATGTAAGGAACTTGCAGGGCGGCAACAGTCTGGTTTCCAACACTAAATATGTCTGCTGCGGCCATCCTCTGTTCCTGTTTGGGGTGGAGGAGGAGGGAAACAGCCCCATGGAAGAGGAACAACGCAGAGGTCCCCATGTCACCTGCTGGCCCAGCCCAGGACACAGCACCAACATGCACCACTTGTGCCCAGCCATGCCATGGAGTCACACCTGTCCCTTGCACACTGTCACCTTCCGGCTGTGGCATCCTCCCAGCCCAAAACCTTTTGGGAGAAGATGCACGTGTGTGTATGCAGTGTGTTTGCAGGGGAAACCTCCTGTCTCTGACATTAATAAAAAGGGACCAGAAGCAGGGTGTGCAGCCTGGTCCCCACAGCACACAAAGCAGGTTCCCAGTCCCACAGGCACTGGATCCAGCGACACCCACATGTGACACTGGAAGCTGGGAGCAGGTCTGGAATGCTGTGCTGGGTGCAGGGATGGTGATGCCCTTGTTGGCCCCGTGGGAGAGCCTTACCCTTGTGCAATGGGTGTGCAACTGGGGCTCCTCTTGGGGCAAAAATGCTGGGCTTTCTCCCTTCCTCCCTGAGCCTAAAGCATGAGCCAAAGTGGGTATTGAGGGTTGGCCAAGGGGAACTGCATGTCAGGGTGTTGGAGGGGAGCTCTACTTTGGTTCAAGCAAATCTGGGGTGTAACAGCCCAGTCTAAGGTTGACTGGCCAAATCCAGGGGTGTGCAGCTGTGGAGCAGGGATGATGCTCCAGGGCTCACCCTCTTGGCTGAGCTCGGGGTGCTGCTGGTGCTGGTGAGTGCGGAGCGGGCCGGCAGCTGTGGGGCTGGAACAGGGGGAGCCGGATGAGGGCCAGTGTAGTTCCCTGCTTGGTGGGGTTTCTTTCTATGCAAATGCCTGGGAGCAGCTGCCCTGCCGGCGTGACTCATTTCCTGCTCTTGTGTCACATTCTGGTCAGGCCAGTTTGGCAAAGGCTTTCTTCTCTCCCTCCCTGGCTTCTCCTCCTTCTCTCCCCAACGCCGAGGGCTGGGATGTGCATTTGCTCAGTCCCTGGCAGGATGAGGCAGGATTTTCAGGAAACTGCGTCAAAGCCACAAAACCTCCATATATATTAAAAAAACCCCAAAACAACCAAACAAAAAAATCCAGCACAATTTTCTCTTATTCTTTTTTTCTGAGCACGATGGAGACTGGCGGCCAGACAGGCTCCTCTGCTCTTCTCCCTCCTGGGGCGGCTCCTTCCCCTGAGACCCAGGGGACAGGACCTGGCAGAAAGCTGTAATAGTTTGCTGGGTGGACAAGGGGAAAAAATGCAGCTTGGTCTCATTTTACCTTCTGCTGCCAGTTGTAGAAGTGCTGCCAGAGCTGGGCAGCCTTTAACAGGGCATAGCTGGCGAGGGCATCCGGGGCAGCCACCATCCCTGGGATTTGCCCACATTTCTTTTTCCTCAGCAGAGCTCTGGGCAGTTTCACCACTGCACTCTGACAAACGTACTGGAGGGGGTTAAAAGTAACTCATCTTAAAAGGGGTCTGGAAATGATGGCAACAATTGATGACAGACCCCAGTGTGGTGAGTCTCCCACCACAGGCTGGGAAAAGGGAAGGCCATTCTGGCAGTGAATCCCTCTGGCTGCTCCCACAGTCTGTCCAGGCTGGCACTCCCCAAAGCCCAGGCTGTGCCACAGGTAGAAAAGCCATTTTTTGAGGCATTTCCCACCTGATCTGTGTTGTAGTGGTGAGGTCAGGATTTACAGCCTCCCAAATGGCCGTGTAAATCCTCCTGCCCCGGGGCGCTTGCTTTGCTGTGTCACCATCCCCTGGGTGCAGGGACTCACACAGAGCCCCTCTCTGTCCTCAAGGCCAGGGCAGAAAGCAGCAGCCCTTTGCCTTGAGCCCGTGGCTACCAGTGGCCCAGTCCTGCGCTGGCCCTTTCCCTGGCGCGTCCATCTCTGGCCCAGCATCCCACACCACAGAGAGGCATTTCCCTGAGGGAAAGATGGAGCCCCTCAGTGCTGCCAGCCCAGCAACAAGCCTGCGACATGAGGATGCCAGCCCCAAGTCTGATCATGGGAGACAGGATGGGAGCAGGATACAATCCCACCACCTCCATTCCCATCTGCAGTTCCATTCAGCCACTCTCCCACCAGAAGGCCCCTGTGGTCCCTGCCCAGAACAAGGTGTAATTTTTGCAATCTTCACATCAGTTTCTCAGCCTTCCTGTTCATTTTCTGCATGTTCCCTGCAATTCAAGTCGGCTCCAGCCAAATGACCCAGTGCCACACACCTGCTAGAAAGCCCCCTGCCAGGGAGCTCTTGGGCTTTCCTGTGAAGGGCAGAGCATCCAAGGCTGCCATGCCCTGTGCAACCCCAAACCTGAAGCCCCAAAGCCAAGTGGTGCCACTGGGCTCCAGTTTGGTGCAGCTGGGGAAAACTGAGGCATATGAGGGCAGGGGATTTCTCCAGAGCTGTGGCCCATGCACTCACTGCTACTGGGGTTTAAACTTCCTCTCAGAAAGCTTAAAGGTCTGTTTGCCCACAGTGAAGGGAAAAGCAGGAGAGCACTGGTATAAATTAGGTCAGGAAGCATGGCTAATAAACTGTCACTCCTGGTTGTGTAATGGGAGCAATTATTGGTTTAGGTTTTGTTAAGACACCAGGAAGGAAAACACGACCTGTCTGGGGGCAGGAGTGCGATGGCAAACAAAAAAGGAGGGTCCTGTTGACAGAAGGATGAAGCTGCTTTTGTGTTGGAGGCATTTCTGTCTCATCCTGGTGTGTTGGCAGCCTGGGGCTTGAACAGACTCCTGCATGGGGAATGCAGGGAGGGGGTTCCCAGCTCTCTCTGTGCTCTCTCCTTCTCCCGGGCACCCCAGGGCTCCAGGGTCTCTAGGCAGGTGGTTTTAACCCCTCTGAAGTCTCCCTGTCATGATCCACTCTGCTCAGCTCAGCGCTTGGTACTCGCTGTCCCCCCACAGATCCTCCTTTGGGGACCTGTGGGGACCTGTGGGCAGCAGGGCCTGTGTGGGCTCTGCAGGAAGGCCTGGGAGAAGTGCCTGAGCTCTTCCTGCATCTGATGGCCCTCCTCTCCCTGCAGAGCTGCCAGGCTTCCCTTGCTGCCCACCACCTTGTGCTGCCCCTGCTCTGCTGGCAGCCAACACCTCTCTGTCCATCCGCCCCTCCCTGCTGCCAGTCTCTGAGGAGAGAGACTGGTGCTGGAGGTCACCCAGAGCCTGGCCAGAACAAACTGAGAACCCTCCACAAACAAAACCCCAGGGCCCTGGCAAACCTGTGGTGGGGACACCCACATCTCCTCCACGGGTGTCAGGAGAGTGGGAGGCTCCTGGAGTGAATCCAGCTAAAGCACAGCACTAAGGAGGGGCTGTGGCACCTGGCAGCCAGGGTTAGCCTTTAACCACCCAAAACATGTCAGAAAGGGAGAGGAAATTCTTGAGGCATCTATTAACATAAAAGGAGTCATACTTTACGTACGGTCCCACTTATGGCTTATAAATGATTACTGCACCTTTTAATAAATGGTTAATCAAGTGTTAGAGTCCAAACAAGTTGATGGGTTGCTTATTACCACAGTTTATAACCTTTTATGAATGCCTTCTGTCGATGTGCTTATAAACATCCATACCACGTACTTCTCATGTCTTGACACGTTGGTCACATCTGTTTGAAGTTTATTAACCCTTGAGTTGCTTGCTGAGGGCAGGCTGGGGGTATCCTGCTGTTGCTATGTATCAATCTGTGCAGCTCAGAGGGCACACCTGCTCCAGCTGAGGGGCGGTCTGGGCATCCCCCTTCATCCAAAAGAGGCTCCAAGCAGGATGCAGCTGCATCAGAAATAAGTTGGCAGTGGGGTGTTGCTCTTGGGGGTGCATTTTTTTTTGGCCACCAGGACAAACAGCAAAGGGAAGTCAGTGGGAGATTCTTCCTCTCTTGAAGTCACCGAGCCGAGACAGGACGTCGTCCTGGGCCGCCCGCTTGAATCAAAACCACAAGTTATTGGGCTCAGTGCAAGGGGAATGGGGGAAATTCTCTGCTCTCAAACACAGGAGGTAAAACACGATGATTTAATGGGCTCTTTTGGACTAGAAACTCACGGAAACATCCTTGGCCATCACTGTTCCTGTGCAGCCGAAGCCCCCCTCCCACCCTGTTGCAAATAATGAAATGAAACTTTCAACAAGCTGAATAATCAGAAAACAATTTTCCAATAAAATCATTCGCTGAAATCTCCTTTTAAGGCAAGGACTGGGATTCCCAGTACTGAGTGTGTTCCCAACGCCTCGCAGCATTGTTCAGCTGGCTGTGCTGGGGCTGGGCAGGCTGCCACAGCGCCCTGTGCCCCAGGGATGCTCCCTGTCACACAGCCCAGCCACCCCTCCACTCCTGAGCCCCTTTGCCTTCATGTTTCCCCTTTTGCTGCAAGCTTCTGATAATATTCCATTTCAAAAAGCAAGTGGGGCATACGAGATGCCATGGCCCCACGCTTGCTCCAGCATTTCTAACAGCCACAGAAGGGATTTGTGCATTAAGCAGACAGGGATGATCCCAGCCTGGGCAGCAAGCTGGGTCTCCCAGGTCATCTTGGCCTTGGACACTCCTGGAGATTTTTTAATATCTAACCATGCTTTTTCCTTGCTCCCTGCTGTCCAGCCCTTCCAAAGTAGGTACCCCATCTCCTGCAGCAGGAACATCTCCAGCACGGGACAGCCCTGCTCACTGCCCTCCAGCAGGTTATGGTTTGTGGCCAGAGTGTAGAAAGTCGGAGGAAATGAGAATGCTGGGAAAGGGCATTAAAATACTCCTCCCCTAGGAAAAACAAAACCAAACCTGAGGTATGCTTTCTTGGAAAGCCACTGTGGCAATGGCCACTGCCTGACATGAAGCTGCAGGCAGTGCTTCCCTGTGGCAGGTGAGCAGTGGGGCATGGAGGGGACAGAGGGGACAAAGCCTGCACTGAGGCCACTGTGGCGGAGCTGCTGTGGCCTGTCCAAACACTGCTTCAGTTCTTGTGAGTGATGAGGTGACAGGGCAAGGTAATGTCATTTTTTCCCCAGTGCAAACCCTGCCTGACAGCAGGAACAGTTGCTCTGGAAGCTGTTTGGAGAAGCTGGAGCTTTTAGGCAGGCCGTGGGTGCCTAGACAGGGAGCTGGGGCATGCAGGGGGTGTCCCTACAGTCTCCTCCCACTCCTGCCAGGTGCTGCTTTCCTACGCCAGACCTGAGGCTGTGACAAGCAACAGGACAAGGATGCCTGCTGGTTCCCTGGTGTCCCCAAAACTTGGCTGGGGGTGCTTGTCCTGTGCCAGAGGGAGGCAGCAGGATCTGGCCAAGCCTGGCTGCTCTGGGACCCTCTCCAGCCATGGCTTGGCCATCGGGCCCCCAGGAATACGGGGCATTAACATGCTGGGTCCTGTGCACTGGGTCATGTCAGGAGCTTCTCCTCTGCACCAAGGTGCTGCTGTGGCCAGTTGTGCCACAAACATCAGCTGGGAGAGACAGCAAGCAGGAGAGAAATGAGGGGAAAAGAGGGAAAAAATATCCAAACAACAAAACCCAAAGGGACATGGTGTGCTGATCTCCTGTGAGCCCACATTTCTGGGCATTGTATGACACATCCTTGTGGTGCAGGGGCCTGAAGCATGCAGAACACTTCCCTCCCATGTCTGCACCATCCTGCCATGGGCTAGGGGACATGGCATGGGACGGGGATGTGCCATGGGAAGGGACATGCTGTGGGGGTGATGCTTTGTGAGGGGCTTGGGGGTCAGAACTGTTCCTGGGTGCCCGAGTCCAGTGACGTTGGCTCTGTCCTGGGTGGGCAGGGAGCACCACAGGAGTAGGAGCCCCTGCTGTGGGGATGCTCCTCTGTTCCACCCATGGGGGCCCATCTCCCGCCCCGCTCCATCTCCCTGTTCAGCTTCACAGGTGCACCCTCTTCCCCACTGAGGTTCCCAGCCACTGCCATTCACTTCTCAGATGGGAAATGAGCCCCAGCCCTCTCTCTACACTCCAGAAAAAAAAAACCACCAAGAGAGGAGCGAAATAAACAAACAAATCCTTCCCTCTCCTGGCTTGGCATCTGCTCACAGCCCTTCCATTATTAATTAGAGAAGCTGCCGGCATTATTAGCAACAAACCGCTCCTAATGAAGTTCAGAGCCGCAGATCCAGGAGGGGCTCCCAGACACTGCTTTTCAGAAACCTTAATTAAATTCACTGCCCGAAGGTGCTTTTGGCTGGGGTGCAGGCAGAGCAGCGAGGCTGCCTGGGCTGGGCACGGCCGTGCCCGTGGTGGGCCCTGGGGAAGGGTGCCAGCAGGAGAAGGCGTCCCGCTGTGCCACAGCTCCAGGGTCCCCCCTGGATTTGGGGCTGAGCAGAGGAATCAGCTGGGATGCAGTGCTGCAAAGGGGGTACTGCCTGGCCACCACAGGAAAGGCACAAGTGGATAGTTTAATTCATTAATTAAATTTACCAAGTGGCTGACAGTGAGGGTTGCCAGCACTACGTGGGGTCCCTTGCTGGGATGTGTTAAAGGGGCAGCCCTGGGCTTGTGTATGCTTCAAAAACTGGGAAGGCAAGAGGCATGAGGGGGTCTTGGGCCAAAGAACCAGTTGTGGGTGGCCTCTCTCCCCCCAAGCCCCTGTCTGGGTAAATAACCTCACTGGGGAACTCCACTGACCATCAAGATTTCCCCAAGTGAGATGGTGAAACCTTACCAAGCTGAGGTTCTCTTTGTCACGTCCAGCAGGGCTGTTCTGCACTGGCAGAGCTTGGAGATCTCACTGCTTTGCACTGGGGCTGGGGCAGTTTGTGTCTGGATGCAGCTGTGGGAGAGGTCTCAGGAAAAGGACGGCTTTCACTCCAAACTTCAAAGGAAAAGAAATCCTTGCAGAAACCCTTTCTGCTGATTGCTCCCCTTTTGATGCAGGGTGGGCTGAGATAACACCTGCGAAGAGCAAGTGCAAAACCTGCCTAAAGCTGGGTTTTGGCTCTCCATGCATCCTTTCCTTTCCCTGTCATCCTTCCTCTGAGCACTGCAATCTCCCTCCCCCCCTGCCCAGATATTCCACCCTTTTTCTCTGGCCTTAAAGGCATTTATTACTGAGGAGTGTAAAAAGATTACTGCAAAATCGTTCTGTGTTACTGGGAAATCATTGCAACATTAGCTCAGTAATATTTTTTCATAAGTGTTTGCTGTGTCTCTTCTCCAGCATATTCAGTCTCTGCACACACATCCACACCCCCACAAGTCCCACTGAAGCCAGGAGGCACTTGGCAGAGGACAGGAACACGGACCTGACCTGACACTCACCCCAGCTCCCTCCTTCCTGTGCTGGTGGACGAGGTTGCCATCTCTCAGCCAACTGGCTGCATCCTTGGAGCCACGTGCAAGCACTCCCTACTCCAGCTTGTCCAAAGAGCACGGAAAACCCTGCCTGTCAGGGCACTCAGGCTGCTTTGACTCAAAGGGTTTTGCCAGCAGATGCTCATGGAAGATGCTGAATCTGGCAGGTCCTGGGACCAGACATTTTGCTGAGGTTTTAGGGGAAGAAAAGATCCCTTTCCCTCCCACACTTGTAGTCCAGAGGTCTGGGCAGGAGACCCCACTTCCCTGGGAGCAGGGAAGAAGGTGTCAACGAGGAGAAGGAGCTGCCAAAGGAGTTGCAGAGCTGAGCAGGAGACAGTCAGTCCCACTATGTTGCCCGCAGAGAAGGACACTGACAATTCTGCAAATACCTTTAATGCACTTAGAATACACGGGAGGAAAAAAAATGTTTAGTGATTCACAAAAATATTACAAAAAGTCACGTGCAGGCGAAACACACCCAGCACTGCAATAACAATGTAAGAATTTACATTAGAAACTAATATAAAATATTTAAAAACCTCTGCTAGTTTAGCTTTCTGTTTGTTTTTTGTCTTTTATAAAAAAAAGGAGGAGGGGAGAGGGAAGAAAGGCCATCTACAAGGTACTGGTACACTGGCCACAGAAACACAGGCTCCTTCCAGCCCCGCTGGGAGTGTCCTGGGGCTCCTCCATCCACATGACCCCTGCGTCTGCAGACCACACACACACACCCACACACACCCCCAAACACACACACGTGTACATGCCTGAAGGACAGAAAAGCTCACCCCAAGGCTGCAAGGGCAACCCCAGAGGTCAGGGTTTGCTGTGGTCCCAGTCACCCATGTGTCCCCTGCCCTGGGAACCTTGCTTTTGCTCCCATTCAGCACACAAAACAAGTAGTGTCCCCAGCAAGAGGCAAAACCTCCATCCCTTTAAAAAAAGGGAAAAAGTTAAGGTGTCCAGCCTGGTCTGGACAAGAGAAGGGTTTTGAAAGAGTAAACTTGGGTTTGGAGCATGACTGGGGCCAAACTCACAGCACCAGGACTACAAGGCTGGATGTGTGCAAGGAGCATCCCAGTGCAGGAGCCAGGGCACCACTACAAGCCCCTAGCAGGATGCTGCCTGCTTCCACGGGGCTGCAGATTCCCACTTTGGGGAAAGCCAAAACCCAGAGCTCCCCAGCCCGTGATCAGTCCCTACCAGCACAACATGGCCACTCACACCCACCTCCCCTTCCTCAGCCCCTGTGTGTTTTGCATCCTGCTTGCTTCTGTAGAGAGACAGGCCGGGAGCCTCGTCACCAGCACCAGGGAGCCCTCCTGCTCCCACCCTGCTCGGGGCATTGTCACCAAGCTGTGTTTGTGCAGGACCCACCGCACACGGTGACAGCTCGGGCCCTCCCTCCCTGGCCCTCGTGCTCTGGAGTTTCCGGAGCCGCACTCTCGCTGCAGTTGGGCCCCAGGGAAAGGAACAAAGGAGCCATTTTCATCTCCAGCCTCGTCGGGAGCCGAGGGAGAGGGCAAGAGAAAAGAACAGTGTTTGCAAAACATGACAATGGGCAGGAAATTTTCTTCTGCCTTTTTGAGGTTGGGTTTGTTTCTCTCTCTCTTCCTCTTTTTAAAGAAGGCAGGCACAGCATCAGGACAGTTTAAAAACAACCAGGCCCTGGCCAGCCACATCTGCCATGTGCAGCCCTTCCTGGGCTGATGATCCTCTCCGGCTATCAGAGCTCCACAAGCAGGTGAACGATGCTGTGGTCTTCCAGCAAGGGAAAGGGGCGGGGCAGCCCCTTCACAGCAGACTAGAAATGACGTTTGTGAACTGATGTGCCACTTATGATGATTTTATGGTCTGTCAGCGACTTTAGAGGAAACAGAATCATGGTAGAAATGAAGAGGTGATGAAGCACAATACACGACAGGTTCACTGCCTGTGAGACAAGTTGATACGGGACCACGTTTACAGCACATTTGCAACCTCAGGCCTATTCTCCATTTGAAATTTTGGACTCATGTCAAACACAAGGCTTGGGTTTTTTTGAAAGAAGAGAGAACAAGCAGACACTGCACAACAGAAAAAAATGTTATAAAAATAGTGGGTTTGAAACAGAGCTTGTTAGGTTGAGGGACTTTAACCCAGCTTTAAAATCTTAAGAGGTGAACGCCATAGGCAAATGTGGATTTTGAGATTGCTCTGGATAGAGTCTTGCTGATGTGCAGGCTGGCATTTATTAATAGGGACAGATGCACAGAAAGGAATTCTTGGTTGCTTGACAATTCGTCTGCCCCTGCAGCTTCACTCACAGAAAAATTAAGGCACAATGTGTTCTCTCACAGGAGGGCAGCCACCCAGTCCCTGGGACATGGAAGGGCTCTCCTGGTGCTGGAACCCTTCCTCACCTGGCCCAGATGGAGTAGGGACTGAATACAGCCCCAAGACTTGATACAGTGAAGCCAGAAGGCACAAGGCCATGCTCTGGGCTACGGAAAAACTGGACACATGGTCTAAGGGCTTGCTCTGGCCTGAAGCTTTGCTCCCCACCTGATGTGATGCTGCCCTGCCCTGGCCAGGTACAAGCTGGCAAAGCAGGACATGGACTCTGGATGCCAACCTAGGAGGAGGGAAGAGCCAAGCATTGCTTTCAAGTGTTTTGGGTTTTGGGTTTTTTAAAAAAATATTTCTACTGGTCCCAGATGAAAAACAACACAACCCTCACTTCTCCCAAGACCATTTGATGACCTGATGGTGTAATTTCAAAAGCCATCCAAGAGCAACTGAATATTTAAAGAGAAGAGCTTCAGAATATAATTTCAAATCACTGTTGGCAATTCCATGTAGAGTAAAACCAATATACACCATCCTCAAAGAATTAGACACAGCAGGCACCATCTATCTAAGCCACTGAAAATATGGTTACAGCAGCTACAAGACTGACTGCTCTGCTCAGATCACACCCTACATACTTTAATACTGAAATTATACATTCCTTGTCCTGTTTTTAATCAGAAATTGTGAGAGAGAGAGAGTAGTCCTGGCTTTTAAGACTTCTCCTGTTTCAGAATTACTGTCACATGCTGGATTTTCAATGCTCTTCATCTTTCCAAATATCTGAATTGACCTGCATTGCCAGATTTCTTCAAGAGAGAGAAATCCTGTACTCACTGCTTCTAAACAGAATGCTTTCATTTCCATCCAGGTCACTGTCTTTAGCCAACACAAGCCCCACAGGTTTTGGGTCCATACAAACCTGCTTCAGGCCTCCTAAACAATCGAGAAGAAAACACCACCAGTGGTCCTACCATCTCATCAGGTTTGGGCTAGAAAAACACCATGGTATTTATTAGCACTGATGACTTCCCTCTTTCAAACTACTTGCTCACTAAAATACAAAGGTTTCTTTTCCATTTCATTCACACACAGACATGCCCTCTTGCCCCAAGATGAAAATGTCCAAACTTCACATCTCATTTACTTGCCAGTGAGTAAGCCTTTGGCAGGGTTGCAAACTTGATGTGAATCGCGAGGGGATGTCCTGTGGCTGCCCAGCTCTTCAGGATCCTGAGTAACTGCAACTTTCTTACTCTTAGATAAGTTGCTGAGAGGCAGCAACATGACCAGGGAGCTTAAGGGCTGACTTTCACCAGGTTCTCATAGCTGCTCTAACAATAAGACACAGAATTCTATTTTAGCAATTATTTGTCTAATATTTCCCCCCTTACCTAAATAGGAAGATTTCACTTCCTTCCCTTCAAGCCTTCCCCCCTCAATTGTTATCTGGCTACCAGCAAAGATCTGTGAGAAAGTGTCTCAGAAATAGACATTTCTGGCATGCCACCTGTTCATAACTCAAATACACAGAACTATATATAAATACATGACATGGAACAAAAATACACACACACACACACACACACACAAGGATACTGGGTGGATTATCACATGCATTCAGCGTGCTCCCTCTGAAGTCAATGGAAACCCAGCCTAGAGCATCTGATGAGAGTAAATACAGTGAGGAAAACACTTGCATGAGAAAGGCAGAACTGGAGCATGAGCCAGCTTGGAGGAGGTGCTTTCCCTGCATACAGCACCAGATCCCTGCCGTGAAGGCTCCAAGAGTTCATAGGGCAGGAGGTCCCAAGCTTTCCAGATGTGTGTCAGGGCCCAGAGAGGGTCTGATGGACTTCTCTCTGCCCCGTGCTGATCTCTGCAGGAATAGCAACAATTGACCTTCCAAATGTCCCTTCTCCACCAAGATGTGGATTTTAAACTCCTTTTAATGAGAGCTAGCATCTGGAAACAAGGAAGAGCAGCCAGCATCGTGGCAACAGGCCAGCTCTGCTGCAGCACCCCCAGCAAGCTCGTGCAAGAGCATCCATGGGCTACTGTTGGATGGCTTTGGGACAAAATTGTAATTGCTGCCCTTGCCTTTTCCCCACTGCCACAATTATCTGTTTGCCCATTATCTTGTGGTGGGACACTTGGGCACAGTGTTTTTGAAGCTGGACTGGTAGGTTTTCATGGCACTTTCCCACCCACGCTGTCCCTTGCACATACATCTACAGTGCAGAAGGGACGCTTAGTGCTAACCAGGACAATGAAAACTGGCCAAGAGATCCCATGGATGAATGCAGCCTGCCACAGCACAGAAATCACTCTGGCTGGCACATGCAGATATCTGAAAGTTTGTTCTTTCACAGCAGGATTTTAAGATGATCCTCTGAGTTCAGACAAAATGACAAACTCATTTACATGTAAATTGCTTTCATTGCTTTGCAGAAAGGAAGGTTCTGCAGAGCAGTGTTGGACCCTGCATTTGGCCTGCCTTAAATTATAATATAAAAACAATTATAATAATACAAATACTACTTTGTACACAAAGCACGCCCTCCCCTGCAAACCCTGGCATGCTTCGGTAGGTCCTACAGCCCTCTAGTCAATAGTCACCCTCTCTGCACAGAGAGACATTGAGTGACTTGCCTGAGGCCACAGAGGAATTCTGTAGCAAGTCCAAGGAGAGCTTTGTGGCTCCTAGCTCTGCTTCTTGACCAACATTAACTAGCCTCAAATATATGCAGAAAACATCAAAGCTGACTGTGCTGGGAAGAAATTAAATCAGAAAACAAACAGAAAACCGACCCCAGGGTACTGTGAGGCCTCCTGGACTTTGTTGTTTGATCAGGGGAGTTAAGTGTTAAAAGCTTTTGTTGTACTTGTATTAGAATCACACAGCAAGTGCGCATAAACCACCAGTTATCTTGTAGGCAGAAAGGGGGGGAAGGAAAGCTGCACCTCCCCTGACAAGGAGTGAAGAGTTGTCACCAAAAGACAATGGGCAGAGGAAGGCTGGGGAATATGCATCAGAAACACCCTGCAGCAGCAGCAGCAGCAGCAGCAGGGGGTAAAGCTGCGGTGTTTGCTGCAGGTATCCACAGGGCCAGCAGCTGATGCAGAGACACAACCTGGCACTGCAGAGACCGGCTCCTCTGCACACTCCTTTTGATCCAAGGAGGAAGCCACAGGGATCTAGAGAGTGTCTTTTCAAACTGGTTTTGATGCTTTACAGTTCCAACCCATCTGAAAGGAGGAAGGTCAGCAACAAGAGCCACCACAGCGAGGCTAGAGGGGAAAATGGAGCTGCACTAGGGCACAACCCTGCTGGAACAGGGAGAATAGCTGGCTTCATTGAGGCTGAGACTCCTTTCTGCTGTGCCAGGGCAGCAGAGATCTCCACTTCACATGCTTTCAAGCAGCCCCCCGATCCTGCAGAGCTGCTGAAGTTGTCCCTGTGAACAAATGATCCTTTCTAGCTTCTCAAATTCTGTACAATAGCAAGGAAAAAATACTTGACAGTATCTCTTTAAAGATAAACACACTGTAAACAGGAGATCTCCCCCGCCCCGGTAGCTTTCTTCCTCCTGCTTGTGCAAAACCAGAGGTTGCGACCTTCCCTGGGGTTCAGGCACAAGGACAGGATGCATGAGAATAAAGTTGCCTCTGTTTGCAGTGATACCATAGCTAATAGCACCAAGACCAACACTTAAAACATGCCTAATTTGAGGGCAGGGAGGATCTGTATTTGTTTTTCTTGACTGAACTAGAAAGTTCATCTTTAAATCTGTTCAGCTTCAAGCATGTGAGCTTTTGGCCTCCTTTAAACAGGGGAAATACCATTCTGTTTCTAAAAAGAAAAAAAAACAGCACATGGAAGAACAGTTCTGCAGTCAGTAAAAGTTTGGCTAACAAAAGGACTCCAGAGTCACGTAAAGAACATTTAATCCATGGATTATAGGCTCGCACCTGGCAGAAATGTATGTGTAAATACAGGCGTGCAGAGCGTCTACACCCTGGGCTAAGGCAGAGGGGAGTTCTGCAGCTAGGAGAGAGAAAGAATCCTTACTACTAATTTTCATAGTTAAATATTTCTCACTCGCACTCACACATACGCAGGCTGCTCCCAGAGAGTTCAGCCTTGGGAAGGATAAAGGAAAGGGCTCAGTTCAGTCTGGGCTGGTGCTGAGTAGCTCCTCTTCTGTTTGCAGTGGTTGTGCAGCAAACTCTTTTTATTTGCAGGCAGAGTTTTTACTGCATTAATTATCCTGTGAGTCACTGGGTAATGGACAGTAACTTGGCTCTCCCAGTTGTTAGAATAGTGTAATTCAGCTCTAATGCAGTGGGTTGTCGAACACGGCATCTGGCAAGATGGAAACTTTCAGTTTCTTTTCAGGCCAGCTGTACTCCTTTGGAAGTTTAAACTGTAAGACAGTAAAGAGAACCAATTAATGCATATCACTACAATCTGCACAGAAAAAACAAAGGCAGGCAGTCCCATGTTATTATTATTTTTTAAAACAAGAGGCCACTAAGAAAACATTTCCCCATCGGTATGTTTTGGACAGCAGTGGACATTAGATAATGTGGCCTGTCTCAGCTGCCAAAGTAAAGTTGTGAGCTTTCAGCCCAAGTGCTGTTTATTTCATTAGATGAATTTTGGAGGGTTTCTGGCCCCATCAATATTTCCAGTTCCCAACCTCTCGGAAGATTTGCAGCAGAAGTGTCTTCCCTCCTATCTAACCACGTCCCTCTTCTTTCACCCAGCCCAGCCCCCAGAGCCCACATTTGCTTTAAAAGGAGTCTGAGGGCAGCTTTCAAACCCCTGCTGTTCAGAGTGGAATGTAGGTGAGCCATCAGAGCTCTCTGGTGACAGGCAAACTGTGCTGCCCTGGCTGGGGAGAGCCAATGTGCCTGCACAGCATTCCTGCTGCAGTCCTTCCCACTTCTGGCACAAAGGCCTCACAGAGCCCTACAATGCCTTGTGCTCACACAGGCACTCAGCTGCTCAGGCTGTTTTGCAAACACTGGTTGAAGCACACAGAAGGGAGATTTTTTGCCCCAGTCTGGTTTACACAGCACTGTCTGTGGCCAATGTTTCCCAAACAAGGCAAGTCCACTGGTCCCATCCTGATGTCCCTGCTCGGGCTAGAAAGTCACCCCAACATGAACCCAAACACAACCAATTCAGGGAGAGAGCTGCAAGGAGTCTTACCACCAACCCTTCTCACAACCACGTGACCCGTGCCCAAGCATTCACACAGGTCTCTCAAACACAGCTGTGGGGTGGGGGTGAAGGTGTGGGGTGGAATCTCTTAGGCCACAAATCTGCCTCATCCACAGCTGAATGGCAACCAGTTCTGCATAGGCATTTTATGCAATCTCAGTGGCCAACGTAGGACCCAAAACACAGCTATCCCATGGTGGGGGGATAGCTCTGGAAGCCTGTTTGCAGGCTCATTTTGTTTTCAAAACTGTACTGCATCCAGTGTGTTGCACTGCCTTGCCCTGTGATACTCCCTGACACCCTGATGGGACTCCCAGGCAGGAATCTTGTGGGGACCCAAAACCACCAGTGACAATCTGCCCTGGAAGTGGCTAATTCAGGATGGTTATGGATACAGTGGTCCTCTCCTAGGAGAGTCCTCAGACCCAGAGCAGCAGTACCATAGGCTTCCCAGGGCTGTTTGGATAAGAGAGCTGGTACAAGGGGACAGTGACTGGAAATCATCAGTCTCTATCCAATTACTTGTCTTTCTTTCCATAAGCACCCTGTTTCTGATGAGAACCAACACAGGCTCAGTGTGAGGCTCCTGCTAAAGGAGATCCCCTCCAGCTGCCTGCTCCACAGCAAGGGTGTCTCTAACATGAATCTGCTCCTGACCTTGCTCCATTTGCAGCTGCCCATGAGGGTAACCTGCAGTTAGTATCCATTGACCTTAATATGTTGGTTGTTTGTGGTCTGATCCATGATCTGGGGGCACAGCAGGAGGATTCTTCAGGACAGAGGCTACCACAAACTCCTGTTCGTTATCCTCTAGGAAACAAACAGCTTAAGTCCTATTTATGTTTTTCTATAAATTCAAGCCCTGTGTATAGCTTGCACCATGTACTCTACTGGCCCTGCACAGCCCAGGGAATTCTGAGTTGCTGTCTAGGACATGTGAAAAACATGGAAAGATACTCAGACAGATGATTACACTTAATTTCACTTAACACAGGTGGTTCTTTATGTGGCAAAGGAAAGACTCCTCACAGTGCTTCATTCTACCACATGAACATCATCAGCAACAGTCAGGCCTGCTGAGGAATGCTTTCAGTTGGCCCGACCCGGATCCTGCAAGTTACAAATCCTTGGAGGAATCTGGATGCTGAAAGATCACATTTCATCTCAAGTATTTTCCTTTTTATAAACAGCAGTGGTTCCAAAGCAATCCTCTTGGAGAA
The DNA here is from genome assembly GCF_035770615.1 of Melospiza melodia melodia. NCBI lineage: Eukaryota > Metazoa > Chordata > Aves > Passeriformes > Passerellidae > Melospiza > Melospiza melodia. The sequence continues at coordinate 12,843,352 of NC_086202.1, forward strand.
GTCATCCTTTGCATTTGTTTGTTTTTCACTTTTCAATTCAGCAAAGTCACAGTGAGTGGGAACCAAACACCCTGTTGCTGTGCCAGGAGCTGCCACGCTCTTTGTCTCAATGGACAGTGAAGGAACATGAGCCGTCCAAAGCCTTCACTAAAGGACCTTCAAACCAAAGTGCTCCTGGGCTTCCATGTCACTAGCAAAAATGAGCTTTGGATTAGGTTTAACTGGATAAAAGCTGGCCTGAAAGTCACTGCACAGCCAGCAGCATGCTCCCCTCACTCACACAGTGAGGAACACCCTGGCATTAAGTCAACTCTGGATTAAACAATTAGAGCCCTGAGATTTTCCTGGGGGGAGGGGAGCAGAGCAAGGGATGGGAGGGCTGTTTTACAAGCCAAGGAAAGTTTCTTTAGAGTCTGCAGGGAGCTGTAAAAAATGGGATTAAAAATATTACATGTCATTTCTGCCACTGATCTTTGAAGTCAAGCAGAATATTTATATGGCATGCATGGGAGACAGGGTGTTAAATGTTCCCCAGGAAGAGATCACATGGCAGTGGGAAGTTTAGTACCAGCTTTATAAAGCCCCCCTGGCTGTTGCTGTAATGCTTCCAGACTGGTGATGGTCCTTCACACACCGTGCAGGGCCAGCAGGTGAAGGCCAAGTAGCAGATGTGAAACAGCCCTGCCTGCTTACCAAACCCACTAAAGGAGGCCCATACAACAGATTGTTCAAAAGTATATGTGCTACCACCACTTCCAGCCTTTCTGAAAGCAGGGAAGGTAAAGTGATGTGCTAGGAGCTGCTGGTGAGGACTATATCTATGCATGGCATGGAGGAAACCCTGCCACCTGGCCCAGGGGCTGCACTGCTTTCATTTGGGGTGCTCAGATACTCTGCTGGAAGAGATGCTGATGGAAATCAAAACACAGAGTCTCCCTTAATACCTATCCCTGTCTTGTATTTCTTGCAATCCCTTCTCTCAGTGCCTCAGTAGTTCACAGCAGAAGTTAACAGTGAAGGCTTAGCATGGCCTCAAGTCTATGGATGGGGCAGGGCTGCAGCCTGCAGGCTGAGGGGAGGATCAAAGACAAGCTGCAGGATGGGCTGAGCTCTCTGGGACAGTACATGGAAGATACAGGAATGATGCAGCCTTACTTCCTCTGGAGAATTCAGATCTTCTAAATCTTCCAGCATTCTCTCTACGAACTCTTCAGTCAATAGGATCTGCAAAGGAAATACAGTATATTATGCTTTACACTCTTAGTTTTAGCTAATTGCAGGAACAGCATGAATTCTGCATGGAGCAGACTGTACCAACTCACTCCTTCCCATATGTCCTTCTTTACCGCAATACAAAGGTTTGAGGGCAAGGAGCTCCTAACTTTGTCTTCCACCCCAACCACTGAAAAAAATGTTGAAATTACACAGCAATCTTTTTGACCCTCAATTATCTCCCTCGGTCTAAAATTAGAGGCTTGGCTTTAGACAGAAAGAGTGGGGAAGGAGGAAAAAGGGTCAAGATAACAACTGTTGGAGAGACAGTGGGAGACAGCCACTTTCATCTGATCCATTGAAGTCAAGCTCACAGTTTAATCAGGAAATAGCAGCATAGGAAGAGACAGAGATCCATACAGAGCTGGTGCTCTGGGCATGGGGAAGGGCCTGACCCCAGTGCAGCACATTGTTCACATGAACCAGATGCTGGATATGGGAAGTGTTCCCAGAGGTGCCCATGCAAGGTACCCCCATATTGTGATGGCACATGCCCATCCTGCATGCCTGTGCTGGAAAAGCTTTTGGCTCATCTCAAAGCAGGCTGGCAAGCATGAAGCAGTCCAAGAAAACAGCTGCTGGCAAGTCAAAAGTCCTGGATGAGGACCACGACCCCAGCTCCATGGAGTCCCCCAAATCACAGAAACCAGAAACATCACGGGGGAAATCAGCCCTGGAAATTCAAGCAGAGGAACTCCCACCCTCTTTAAAAAAATATGTGATAGGCAAAAGCAAACACATCCTGCCCTCTTCACAAGAGCCGCAAAGGCCAGAGCTCTAGGCAGGACAGCTGGCTTGGCACAGGAGCAGAGACGGCCGTGCAGGACCAGGCAAACATCCCCACGCAGTGAGGGGGCCTTGGAGCAGCATTCCTGGGAGTTAGGTTGCAGCAGCATCCAGTGGATTATTATTTCCATTTTAGCCTACAGGTTTGTTTCTTTCCCTCTGCTCCTCCTTTCCTTCCTCTGATCCACCCTTTCCTCCTCTCTGGCATTATTTTCCACCCAGAAGAGCCCACCATTCCCATGCCCCCTTTCTCACCCTTCCTCTCCCTGTTCTTCCCAGCCATGAGCCCTGTGCTCCAGAAGAGGAACTGTTCTAGCACCAAACAGTGGTGAAGCTAAGTAGCCAGTTGCACTGCTCTCCACTTCACATGTGGAAGAGGGGCAGCCAGGCTGTCCCACTGCCCTGCAGGAAGGCCACCTCCTGTGCCCACTGGCTGCTTAGGGACAGTGGAGAGTGAATGACTGCCAGGATGCCATGGGCAAGTGGAAGCCTCTGGGCTCCATTTTGGCAACACATAAGCAGGACTATTGGACAGAAAGAGAAATTGAATACTCTCGTCTCCCTTTCTTCTTTTTTTGGGCAAGACAAGAGATCCAAAAACCACTAAATCTAAATCCAAGGTGTCTGCAGTCCTCTCCCCTCCACATTACCACACTGCTGCCACTACACACAGATTTCCTGGGGGATGATGGAACCACAACCTCCCCTCTCCACTACATTCCCCTCTTCACTTAGCTTCAACCTGCAGCAGGCTCCAGGCCAGGGTTTATGACCAAGCTGCTCAGCATGAATGCAGGCACCTTTACCAGGCCTTTCTGATCATACCTTGAGCCTGAAAAGCTCTGCTTCAGCTTGGAGCCAGCAGCTTGCTGCTTTGGACAGGACTCTGCAACCTGGCACCAATCTGCAGACTGGCAAGCTGAGGAACATTGCAGTGAAAGATGCAGTGCCACCGCAAACTGCTGCAGTCTCCTTGCAGGGGCCTGCAACTCTTCTGCCATTGAACTGGAGACACTCATTTGCTGGCTGTTTGCAGGAGGAGGAGGGAGAAGTCTGTCCCTGTTGGAGGCAGGAGGGCAACCTGATCACTCAGCTCAGGAGGAAGGGCTGGGTGGGGCTGTGCTCCGAGAGGATCGCTTTCTGCGGAGGTGCAGTCTGCAGTGGGGTGAGGGAATGAAAACAATTTGGCAGACATCAAAATCTACAGAACAGCCGGAAAAAGGAGGAGGAATTGGTATTCACAGCAATCAGGCCAGGAGGAAATGAATATTCAGCCATCCACGGATGAGCAAAAATGCCAGAGGTTGGGATGGGTGAGAGAGCAGGAATGAGGAGCTGCAGCTTTGGCAGGGAGACTGGAAGTCAAGCACAGCAGGAAGACCCCTGGGCACTCCCAAGGTGCCACAGGCAGGAGAGAAATGGGAGCCACATGTGCAAGGCAGCCACCTGCTCTGAGGCTGCAGGAAGATAAGATGCAGGGGTATGCAGGGGTAAACAGCAAAGGGTGGAGAGAATGAAAGAGGGGACAGGTCAGGTCTTGGCTAAGGACAAACCTACATGGAGCAGTGTGCCTAGCATTGAAACTGGGGTACAGTGCCTGAAGATGGCTGAGCCTGTCAGCTCAGCTCACTGCCCTCTCTCATGAATTTTGGTAATCCAGCTGAAATAGAAGCACAAATTCCACTGAGGCACTGAGCTGAACTGGCTCCCTGAAAGGTCTGACAAGTGGAGCGAGACAGGAGACCACAGCTCAGCTCAGCTGCATTTGGGGGCTCAAAGCAATGGCAGCCTGCTCTGTGCAGCACGTGAGGAAAGATCAGCGCCTTCTGCAAGCCCTGCAGGGACAGTTAACTTTGGAGGTCAGCAGGTGTCACAGGTTGCAGTGACAAACTGCTGCAGTGACATTCACACACACAGTGTGTGTCTCAGAGCCTGTCTTAACAGTCCAAGTCAGAAAAAAACCCACCCCAAATGCTACCACCCCACACTGCTGGGGAGACCTGCCTTCCTTCCTGGAGAAGAAGGGACACTCCAAAGTGCAGGTGTAACCAAATGTACAAACAGCCATGTCCCACAGCACAGGAAACTGGCACTCTTGAGGTTCTCCTGAGCATGTAGGGGCAAGGCATGTGCCAGCAGGCCACCAACTGCTTAAGAGGGCTTGGAAGCAAGAAATATTGTCATGCTGGATTCACGTCTAGACAAGATTTCTCCTGTTAGAAGTAGCCCAATCAAAACGGCCCAAGAGCACTAATACCTGTGCTCATATATAGATCAGGCTGCCATTCCCACCTGCAATTAGCTAAACCACCTTTGTGCTGGTGAGTGAGTCTTATGGACAAGGCTGAGAATAAATCCAATCCTATCTCAGCACCCCTCACTCACAATATTTCACATTTCCAGTTCTTGTAGCATGCCTGCTCCTGCACAGTATGATACCCCATTACATTAACACACACACACACACACACGTTGTATGTGCATGATATTAAAGGTGACATTCCCAGCAAATAAACATGACAGACTGCCATTGCTCTAGGCACCTAATTTAATTTCCTCTGGGATTTAAACCTTAGAAGCTCAAATTAAACAAATAGGCCTCACTCACTTTATACTTCAGAACTGAATCTGAGTTTTCCTCTGATGCTGTTGACTGATCTTATCAACAGGACACTACACAGAGATCACAATGATGAAGCAGCTTATTCCCTTCCCAAAGGAAAACAGAGCCCCACTGTTGTGCTGCAGCCATGGGAAAAGCCGACACAATCTGGAGGGCAAACGAAGCCATCCCATGTGCACCGAACGAGCCTCTTCTCCCATGAAATCTCTCAGCTGGTGCTGAGGAAGCAAAGGAGCAGTCCTGAGCAGGTGTCCTGGGTGCTGCAGCAGCCCAGTCTCACAGCACTGTGTTTTCACAGCCCTGTGCAAACACCCAGCCTGCCAAAGCTGGTCACAGGGTGCAGCTCCGCCTGAGCAATGGCTGTTTGCAGTATGAACAGTGAATGGCCCTGCCAGCCAGCTGTGGGTACTTGAAACAACTCCTTGGGTGCTGCACAGTCCTGCTCGCACCAGGATCTCCCAGATCTGACCTAGAGAGGCCTGGACATGTGCTAAACCACTGCCAGCAGATCTGGATTCCATTTGCTCTGTGTTTTGTGGCACTGAGTCATGCTACGGATGCTTGGAAGATGACAACAGCCAGAAGATAAGTCCCTGTTTTCTATCACAGGTACCTACCACACAACTGAAGTACAAAGTTTGGGTTCTCAGCACTTCACTAACAGCTGCAAGTGTCCAGACATGTTCAGAACACCAGGCTAGGCTGTCTCATTCAGGTGGATGTGCTGAGGGAACACATGCTGTCTCCCTCTCGTGGCAAGTCTCACCTGAGGTTGCTGAAATCTACTTCTTATTCACAGGGCTCACCTATGGGTCACCTGAAGGAGTTTGTGTTGAAGCTTTCTGTGCTGAAGCTTTCATACTCACATCTGGCAGAGAAATCTGTATCATGACTTGATACAAGTACTCAGCTGCAGACATATGAAAACGGATGAAATCTAAAAGTGCACACAAGATCATGGGGCTCCAGATGAGTTTGGCTGACTTTGAAAGCACCTGGTGCTTAGTAAAACATTAAAGAATTTATAGTCAGCTTACAGGTACCACCCCACAGTTAACTCCCCATCTCTCACTACAGGGTTCAACGCTGCCATGAGGGATTGACATTCTCAGCTCAGGAAAGGCTCCTGGGGACAGAGGTCACACCAACGCTGAATGCCTGGCACAGCTGGCGAGACTCTGATCAAGGAAGACTCTCAGAGGCTGAGATAGGAATCAAGCTGCACCTCTGTCCAACTTAAGGAAACATGCTTTGCCCAGGGCAAGACACAAGCAAATAAATGGCCCAGCTACATTGAAGCAGAGGCTTTCACTGATAATACTCAATTTTCTTGCCTACCTAGGAAAAAACCAAACAATCACACACTTTGCCCTAGTGCTCTGTTTGCATTAAACACTGCAAGTTGCTTTTCTAGCAGGTTTGTCAAAGAAAGGAAACCATGTTTTATTAGTTCTGGACTTAGTACAGAGCTGGCCTGTATGTCCAGCTAGAGAAGGTGAGGACACATTGCAATAAACCCTTATGTAAACCACACCAACCCTTGTAAGAAACTGTTCATCCATTGGTGCTATCCTAGAACAGGTGGAACAGTTGTATCCTAAGCCAAATAATCTGTTACATCTGCAAATATCCAGCAACTTTTATGAGTCCTTTGCCCTGAAAATGTTTCAGCTTAATTCTTGTTGTCAGCATAGCAAAAAGTTAAGTTAAACTGTGTCAGCCTTTCCCAGAAAAACTTCCACCAATAAAATCCCCTGATGGGAGGATTGTGTTGTGCCACAGGCAGCCCCTAGCCCACCTCTCTGCTCTCTCCTTGACCTGGCTTCTTTGCACTGCTTTGCTCAAGCTGCAAGAGGTTCAGAGCAGAGGTCTTGTCACCTTGTTCTACGTCAGGCCAGCCCTGACACTGTCTGAAAAGGCCACCTTGCTGCTTGAATCCATCACAGCTCTCACTACAGCCTCAAAGGTACCAGTATTGCAACAAACACCTCTGATGGGAAATTCCACTGCTGCTCTTGCAGGAGATTCACAACCCCCCTTGTAAAAGAGAAACATCCACTCACAGATGCCTCAGGGACCCTATTGCTTCACACCATGATGTTACAATCCCAGAAGAGGAAATATAGGATGACACTGAAAGATTTTGACCTTGTGGGATCTTTTCATGACATTCTTGGTCACAAGGTTGATCCCGAGGACCTGAACTCCTTAAAGCCCAGACTGATGAGATCTATCAGGCAGACAATGCTTCTTTGATTCAATACATAAAATTTGGCTCAGCTGGGGAAAGGGCTGTCAGGGAAGCCAAGACAACAGGCAAATCCAATTCTTTCAGAGAGAAAAAGCAAAGGAAGAACAGACATTTCAAGGAATGCGCTAAGTGGGTGGAAGACAACCTACACAAAGTAGCCAAAATCAAAGTCTCCTTTGAATGGTAAGGGAGGGGTATTAGGTGGCAGGATAGACAGCCAGTCAGATTAAGAAGGATGAAAGAACCTGACTCATCCAAAACTAGCCTGGACCAAGTACTAGAGAACATGCTGCAGGAGAGTTGACATTGGGAAGATTATCATGTTCTAACGGTGCATTTCTACCCCAGATGAAATGTCTCATTCAGCTGTGAGGGAGAAGAACACAAAGGGATAATGCAATAAGATTTTGGGGAGTGTTTGGAGTACATGATAAACTTACTGAAAAACTGCTAGCTTACATTTCCAGGACCAGCTCAAGAATTTGGGGGAAGCCATTCAAAACATTCTGAAAAATAATTTCATGAGCAGACACATAAAACTGCTTTGGTGAAGAGCAGGCCGTAGTTGTACACAACTCAAACCAGCTTGTGGGTGTTCCTAAACTCCCCATGCTAGGAATAACACATCTATTCAAGTGTGGGGAGACCAAAAATCAAGGCTATGTCTTCGTGAGAGGACATGACCCATAGCTACCACTTACAAGTGAGCATCTTCAGCATCAGAGTAGCTCTTTCAAATGTTGCTTTGAACCTCTGTTGCTGCCATTATGCCAATGTGCATAAATGATTTAACATGTGGTTGAGCAGAGAGAAGAACCAGATGTGCTCATTTCCAGGGGAATGTCCTGACTCTACCGGAACAAAGTCATTCTCTTGTGCACTCTGTCTCTGTGACTAATTCAGTGTTTTATATGATGTGGAACAACTCCAATTGGAAGAGCTGAGGAAGAACCAAAATACCCTATAGCTGTGGCGCCCATAAAGCAAAGAAGTAGAAAAAGGGGTTCAAATTTAAAAAAGAAAAAAAGTATGAGTTTCTCATATCCTATGCAAGCATTATATCCCTTAAATATTGATTAGAGAAGGCAAACTCCTAACACCTCCAGCCCTATTCTGCAAAACCAGATTTTTTTTCCTGTTTTTATTGAAGAAAACTTTCTTATTTCTTATTTCTGGTTTCATTCAACATAAAAGGATTTTATTTCAGCTTTTGGTCTCTTTAAGGCTTTTGTTTCAGCAAGAAAAACTGAAAATATTTAAAGATTGGGCTCAGTCTGATCTTCTTTCCCAGATTTTTCACTTAGGTTGCCAAACCAAAAGAATGGATCGTCCCCCATGACCCTGCTCACAGTAATCCCCTCTCTGCTGTGACTGCCAGCATAGATAGCACATGTTGATAGCTCCTGCATGCTGGATGCTTCCCACGGCTTCCATGTACCTATCCTGCCTACAGGCACATTTAACATTTTCTATGAAAGGTTTGACCTTGCTGTCCTAAGCCTCAACTTATTTTTCCATGCTGGATGCCTTGTTTTTTGATTTTTTTTCTAAAGGTTTTTAGGGAAAAAGGAATCAAGAGAGGTCTTTTGGAAAAAGTGTATTTTGACAGTACTAGCAAATTCATATGATAATTTTGTTGGCACGAGAACACCCCTTATGAAGGGGATGATGAAGATTAGCAAACGAGTGTTCTGGAGGACAAGGTAAAGTCTTTCTCCTGATCATGAAAATGCTTTGCTAAGTCAGAAGTCTCTGAAAGTACTGTTTGCCCATAGCTTTCATGAGAAATGAAGAGTCCTCCTTCATTGAGCACATCCCAGCCCAAGGCAGCTCTGTCCCAAAATAGGGCAGAGGTAGCTAAGGAGTGATTTTTCCTCTAATCATTTCTCTGAGAGGCAAAGGATTGCTATGTCACCAGGCACATCAGGACTAATGGCAGGGAAAGTCTCCAGCACTCTCAGTGTTTCTGCTGGAAATCAGACCATGTGGAGGAGGAGGAGAAGGAATTTTCCATCTTGAATGAAGGGGAGGAGAGGAAAGCAGAGACAGGCCAGGATGAGGGGAAGACAAAGACACAGAAAAACAGGATGAAGGGCAGATCAGTTGCCAAAGCTGGGGACAACAAAGGGCAAGGAGCCTGGAGAACCCCATTTCCACAGCCCTAACATCCATATGCTGTCAGATGGACATTGGGGACTTACAGGCAAGGGAGGTGAGCAAAGAGGGCCCCCCAGCAGTGTCTAGTGCCAGAGGATAACACCCCACCACTGCTGTGAGCTCTTCAGCTCACACAGAGACACTCACATTGGGCTGAGAATCAGGGGGTGCCAAGTGCCAATGATCCATAGCCTCCACCTGCCTAACAGGATTAGTCCCAAACCCAAGTAAATTACCTGGAAAAAATACCCTCTGCACTCAGGGATGAGTGACATTGGGTGTACAAAACTTTGGAAATTGCTGCACAGAAATGATGCCATGCTAATTTGGCACCAGCACGTCTGCCTCATGAAACAAATCTGTAATCACAGGATCACCTGCAGTTTTTCTCCAGCAAGACCTCTGCCCTGCTCAGTCCTCGGGATGGTTCTGCTCCCTGAATGCAGCATTAGTCATCATTTCTTTTCATTACCATTCAACTTGCTTCCCCATTCTCTCCTACTCTCTTCCCCTTTATTTAGTATGCTCCATCCAACTACTGCCAGCATGGATAACACTGGAAGTACCTAATCTTACTGCCCACCACTCTCAGCCTCTGACGTGCTTGGCCTCACATTTCTGCAAGGCAGGGAAGTGCTGTCTTCAGTACAGCAGATGGGGGATGGAGGCTCAAGGAAGTAGAGACTTAAAAGTCACAGAGAAAATCTGCAAGAGCAGGAAACTGAACATGGGTCTTTGACCACAGCTCCCAGGATGAATCCCTGCCCCAAAGAAATCCTATCTCTCTCCTGCCCTGCAAGAATAAATTTTAATCTCTTCCTGAAATTGTTTCTGCTGTTCATCTGTGGAGAATGCCTGGCAAGCACTGAATTCATTGCATTCTTCACAGGATGACTGGAAGAATGTTCTTCTGAACAGACATAGGAAAATAAGTGAAGAAAAAGTTGAATCTGAATGTCTACTTCTTGTGAGTGCCCATATCAAGACTTGCAGATTCTTGTTTTCCAGTCCACTTAGTCCTGTGTAGCACAAAGGTATGCACAAGGGAATTCCTCCTGACCTCCTCTTGTTGCTGGGAACACAGATCAGACTTCAGGTTTGAGCTGGGCATCCAGAAAATGAGGAACACAAAGTCACTTGCCAAGTGAGAATATTTTAGCTTAAGACTCTGGAATAAGAATAGTAGAGGCAGGAACAGGACCCAGTTCTCCAGGGCAACGTTTAACAGGCTTCACTATAAGACTACTGTGATTTTTTGCAATTACCTGCCTCATTCATTACACACTTTCCAATTTTAACAAATAAAGTGGGAATCCTATAGGAAAGAGTCTACTTTACTCCATGCTCCTGATCCATCCCCCAAACATACTGCATCTCTGTGCAGTGAATGAGGCAAGCACACTCTGTTAAAAATGTGTATGATTCTTCAATTAGATATTGCATTGAAATGCACATGTGTAACAGGGGCAAGGCTGAAGTGCAGAGATATTTCTTACATTCTGTGTGCTAGATTTTACAGTTAACGAGGACTCTTTAACTATAGGTTTGTTTTTACTGCACTGTATTGGCTTGTATGTCAGAGTCTGCAGTAGTATCTGATGCGTAACATGCACGTTGCACATGATCAAAGGCTTGAATGTCATCTTCCTGCCTAGAACAATGACTGCCTAAAGCAGCAGGAGCAGAAATTATCTAAAGGTAGAGTTAAACAAACCTCCTTCTCCCCTCTGGGGAGAGTAAGCAGTCCAGGTGAGCAAGGCAGGAGGGGAGAACAGCCTGCTTTGTGCTAGACGGGCAGAGAGCTCCACATAAAAGCAGAGGAGCTTTGCAGAAGCATGTCCTGACTCCCATCACTGGAGACTTAATGATGGTAATTCCCAAAGGATGATGCATGCTGACAGGCTTTGACACAAACTACCCCAGGATAATATTAATATGTATTAAAGGCTCAGGCAACTTTATTGGGACGGGCTTGATCAGTAACACATTTCAACAGAGCGTCTCTATCATCTGTCGGAACAAAAGTAAGGGAGGGAGAGAGAACACACGCACAACCTCACCTTGCTTTGGGAATGTTTTAGAGACAAACAAGGTCAATCTGTGATGAATTGCACACTTGGCACAGCTCAGATGTTGGACCAAGGACGCTCCACCACAAATCTGAATGTCACCGTGAGGCAGTTTATGTTGGACTCTGTCTGCATGATCAGCATCCTTAACCCTCCAGCATGGGCCAGACACCTCCTGCACAGCCTTTCACTGTGCATCTGGAACACCTACCCCTTGGAAAGCAGAGGAGAGGTGCTTAGGAGGCAATGTGGGGGCTCCGCAGTCACAGCACTGGAGGAAGGGGGAGTGGAAGAAAGAACCGCGGAAGCCTTTGATCATCTGTAATGTTAATTCAAGTGTTACACATCAGAGACTCTGCCACAGTAACTAGCATATAAACAGGAGTCTAGTGTTAACAAGGAGGACTTCTTGAATATGTTTGTACATTTCTGAGTTAAAGCAATTTCCCTACTCAACAATACATGACATAGTGGAAGGAGTTCAGAAATAAACCAGCCTAACATGCTTAGACCTTTAATAGAATTTAGCTTCTTAGAACTAATTAAATGTTACTTAAATGAAAAAAAATTCCAAGTACTTGGGAAAGGTGCCAATTTGACAGCTCTGGAGAATGAAATAATCTAATCATCCCCAGAGCATGGGCAGCAGCAGGACAGGCTTCCCCTACTAACATGCCTCAAACGTGACCTGGAAAGACTGTTGATAGAAATGGGGCATACAATCTCTCTGGTCTAATGACTCCTTACTTTTTCTGCTGAGACTGCTAAAATGGTTCCCACTGAGTACCAGCTGTGGTGGTGATATGGACACCTGTCTGGTTGGAATGGTGCTGGGACCTGCCAAACTCCTGTCATTTGCTAACCCTCCACCAGAGCCCAGTGACTCTCAGCTCATTGCTCAGCCCGGGCAGCGGGGGCTGATAGACAGCAGCTTCCCAGCCTGTCCCACCTTGGACATGCTCCACTCCATCCCACAAGATGTAAACAGGAGGTGCTGTGTTTAGTCTGCAGGTTTGGGCTCTCACTGCACCAAAGCTTAGACTCAAGAAAAGTAAGTCTCTGGCTGATGCAGAGTTGAGGCTGGGATTTTTAAGGCTCTTATTTCTACCCTAAGATAGGGAAAAAGTCCACAGGAGGAAAAGCTTGCTATGTCTCCTCCACAGTTCCTCCATTTACTTGTCTTTGCAACATGCCCCTGCATTGCAGTAATGTGCTTTCAGCCACCAATTCTCCTTGGAGCTCCTTGCTGTGCCTGGGGTCCCAAGCAAGGGAGGAGAAAAATCTTCTCTGGGCCTTGCTGTGAAAGCTTAGCAGGGCTTGCCAACTCAGCCAGCCCAGGCTGCAATGGACTAAACCAAACACATCTTGCCTCCTTGGAAATTTTATGCACCACAACTTCTTTTACTTCTGAAGCAAAGCCACATAAACCTCCCCCTCCCTTGGTCCCAACACCACAAGGAACGGCTGAGCACGGATCAAGTCTTCCCTTGCATACTAAGCCAAGAGTCTCAGACACTCCCACATCTCACAACCGGGTGCTACTCCTCTTGTCCCAGGCTGCTTTCAGCCTCCCTTCCTCCTCCTTCAGCCTGTCCTCCTTTGTACTCAACACAGGACAGGGCAGGGGCCAGCAGCAGAGCTGCTTATGTCAGACAAGAAGATCCAATGCATTGGCCTTGTGTAGGAGACAAGTGAGGGAACTTGCTTCTCCTCCCTACCATCTGAGCCAGCAATTCTTCACCTTTTCATCTCACCTACTCCAAAAATCTTACACATTTTTCAGCACCAAAATAAGAGGCATGAAAACAGGCAGGTTCATAAGGGTTAACATGTCTGTATGGTGACATAATTATTGCCATTCATCACTGTTTAGAGGTTACCTGACTACTCTACACATCAATATATTTCAAGATGTGATGCAAATGCAAACAAACACCCATGTTTGGAGTTAACACAGTCACAAGATCCTGTGTATCATATGTTGGCAAGCACAGGAACCAACAGCAAATGACCCACCCTTAAACCTGACTCTTTGCTGTTAATCATTATAGGAGCATTGCACTTTCCAGTCAGAACAATCAAAGCAGGCTCTTTGAAAATCCCTGCACGAGATGGGTCTGGCCGAGATCAGCTCCTTTACAAGTCATACAGATTCCAAGGTATGATGTCCTCCAGACCTACGAATGCAGACTACAGAATGCCTTGAAAACAAATCATTGGAAGGCTAACTGCAACACTGCAATGCTGAAACAACCCCCTGTCTTCAAAACAGAAGGGTAGGCAGGAATGCCACAGTTGCAGTGAAGGCAGAGACATACTGCACACATAGTCCCTCAGAAATGGGCTTTTCTGCATTAACACATTCCCTCAAGATTTTTTTCCCACAATATGCTTATAACCATAAAGAAATTCAAGGGTAGAACAGCGCTACACAGTCAGATCATTACTGCATCACTGCTCTAGGGCTGACCCTCGACTTCAAGCAGATGGGGATTTTCCAGGGAAAATCTGTGACACCAAGAACATGTGGGTGCAAAAATGTGTGGGTGCTTCAAGCAACCACAAGCTTTTATCAAAGAATCAATAAAAAAGAGCTAAAACTGAAAGGCATTGCTCTCTGTGCTGCTCTCCTGTTAGGGATGATCAAACTGAGATCTTGGCTCTGCAGGATCACAGTCCCACAGCTTTCCAGCTCTTCTGCCCTGGCTCCATTCTTGTTTAGGTCATTCCACTCTGCCTCCCCAAATTCCTTTCTGGAAAAAATCAAGAATAAATACAGTCTGTAAAGTGTTCATCGACTTCAGGAAATGGATACTACTGTATTCACAGATGATGTCTGAATTTTCCAGTCACTTATCTTTTTGAGTTCCACCAATATAAATAGCAGCATTTCACCATTATTTTTGAGGTCATAATTACTGAAAATATTGTGCAAGAGCTATGAGAGATGTTGCAGTAGAAAATACAGGTTTGTTACTCTTTTAAAAAACATAAGCCCTTAGCAAGATAATTTTTAGGTCACAGTAAAGGAGGAAAGGGGAAAATCAGGAGACAGGTTTTCTCACTTGTAACCAAGGTCCATGGGCTGCATAGGGGTGCTCCTCTGTAGCAAAGGCTCCTTCTACGCCCGTTGATACAAATGTGATTGCTGTATCTCCTGTAATACTTTTATATGTAAAGTGCCGTCCATGTAAGAGCCTTCCCCTGGGGAATTAAACACATGTGCATGAGTTGAGAGGGCATGCACAGCATTCAACACAACTTCACTATTGTTTCTGCCATCAGCATGGGAAACTATTTTGAAGGCAGCAAATATATATTTTTCAGGAATATAAGAATGATTTACTCCAAAAAGCAGGTGATGAGCCTCCTTCTGAGGCAGGGAGCTACCCCTCATCTTCCCCCTTAATCTTAGGACCTTGTTACAGACCTAGAATCAATTAAAGCCACTTCATGCCTATCCCCATGATGAGCTGCTGATGTATGTAAAGGCAGGGGACTGACAGTTTTCCAGCAAGATGGAAACTACAGAAGAGAATTCAGACTCCACATTGTGTGGGAATGTGAAGACACATTTCTAAGAAGGCTCATTTCTGTGACAACACCTAGTAATCAATTGTACTGGTGTTTGACAAATGTCACCTGTATTAGTTAAGCAAATGCCTGGAAAACACACACACAGTGTGTTTTGACCATTTACATGACCATCTACAGTATTACTTCCCTTGCATGCAAATGAATGCATTTTCATTCAAGGGAAAATCATGGCTCTCTCTGTATTTCAGCTCAGAGCATCTATGACACCCATGCATGGCTTCTAACATGCAAGAGGGAGAGCTTCAGGTAATATATTTAGTGCCTACCAGAGTCACAGTTGCTTGGTGAGTTACTGCTGGTGAGATGAGCTAACTGATCAGGACAGACTGTTCACACATTTGTGATGTAAAATAAAATATGTTTGCATTAACTTTCCCATTGGTTTCTCAACAGGCCCAGGCAAGTGTGCACCTGCTGCTGATAACTCTGATACTACCAACATGTAACTCATTAAGCTAAAGTAACTCAATCACCTACAATCATTTGTCTTGACACGACAGTTCATTTTTATCTTAAGATACTAGAACATTTGCACAGGGATTTTAAAAATAATGCTGGCTGAAATTATGGAAAACTAGAAGCCAGTGATATGCACAGACTGAACCTTCAAAAGAAAATGTGTAGAGTATGCACACAATGTGTTGCTCCTTCAGTCATGTGACATAATTTGTCTAAAATCCACACTTGTATGCATAAACTGATTGCAAACAGGTTTTGCACAACCACTTATCTGAGTCCATAAGTCAGAATGAATAACTTAAGGATTTCTTTGACAGAATATGTTAAGACATCCCTTCTTTATCACAGGGTTGCTAGCATTAGACTAATAAAAAAGCCCCTATACTAACCCTGTCCTGCTTCGGCACTCAAAAGACACTGGAGGATGTAAAAAGAATGAGAAACAATCTTAACATGATGAGCATAGAATCATGCAAAGAATCATCTGTTTTTAATGTGTTTTGGCAAAATATCTAAGCTCTGGCCTTTACAGACCCATTGCATGCATGTCTGTATGGTGAAACAATGCCACAAGGCAAAAGCAGCGTGTCAGCACAGGCTGTGGAGGAGGATGGCTCTGCTCACTCACCTTAGACAGAGCGGGATGAGCGCTCCGGACTCCTGGTTGAATTTCAGGTGCACGCTCTCCAGCTGCCTGGTGCGGATCAGCTCGTGAGGAATGATGGCTGCTGAGCTCTCGCTTTCCAAACTGTCCTTACGGCTTCTGAGAGAACAGACAAAATGCACAGCTTCAGGATTCCAGTACTGTGTGCTATTTTGATGGCAAATATGGAAGGATTTGGGGAAAAAACTGTCATGAAGACAAAGACACATCTGAGTGTTCACCACTCCCGCAGAGACAGAGCCTCACTCAGACTACCAGTCCCAGCATGCAGCTCCTCATCCTGGTTTGAACCTAGGATCTGAACTGATGCATATACATGGTGCATCTCTTCCCAGTATAAAAAAAATAAATTAATTTTCTGGAAAGAACTGCAGCAAAACTAAAGTCTCCAAAACTCCAAACACTACAAAATTGTTTGAAAGAATTACTACGTGTGTCCTTCCTCCTGCTTTTGCTTTATCTTCAGGATTTTTCAGGCAGTGGCCTACAGGAAAGACTTGACCAGTCCTTTGTGCCTTTTTTTTGCACAGTTCAACCAAAAGGCTTTGAGAATCTCCTGGTTCATCCAGCACCAAATGCAACAGCCAGAAGAAAAACTCTCCATGTGACAAGCAGGAGATTCATAGATCCTTCTGCCTTGTAAGTCAGGCTGCTTTAGGACAATAGTAACTTTGCTTTCTTATTCCTTCATTTCTGCAAGACCAGCATATTCTGAAGCTACAACATGGTTATGTTGTTACATGATTAGGAACTTTGCCAGACCAAATCCTCTAGATAATAAAACGATCTATCTCAAAATACTTGATCATAAACACTTTATATGTTCAAAGAGCACCAGCATGATCCCTTACTTGACAGTCTGGAACAAAGAATAAAGGACAGGATGGGTTATGACTTTAATGGATGACATGGACTGATGAGAAGTGTCTGATAAGTGATTTATATTCTTGTCACTTGGCATTCCACAAGAATTTAACAGAGGTAAGACTTTGTTAAGATAGTTTCTACAGTACAGAATCGCCAGAGGAGAGGGACAGGGAAAGCAGGAGGGCACTGAGATTCCACATTGCAATGTACCTCCATTGTGCCACAAGAACCAAAAGCCAAACAAGGCTATCAAGCTGTGGCTCCATTTGGGAGCATTGTTAAAACAAGCCTGGATCCTTCCTCCATCCAAGCTGAACTGTCTTTAGTGTACATCTGGAAATGATTGTAAAGAATCAGCTTCACCGTCATGAGCTGACCTAGATGACACCTTTACTTGATTTTACCTTTGAGAGCTGTCCCAAAATTACTCCCACCAGCCACACACATAGCAGTGCAGTTCAGTGTGAATTTCAGTGCAGATCAGCCTGTTGCTTCTGCCAGGTCACCCAGGCCCATGTGAGCCCTTCACCCATGCTGCTGAGTGCCCACTCTGAAACAGCTAAACTCTGATATCTCATGGTCCAACCTGAAATACACTGCATGGCCAGGTCAGAGACATGCAGAAAAAAGATAACAGAGCAGCTCAGCTCTCTGCAAGATAAAAACTGTAAAACATGCCCTATTTTCTTCTTTAGCAACACACAAAAGTAGTAATGAATCCAGCAGGGACATGGTACATCAGGCTACAGCTTATGCACAGGGTGGGCTGAGGGACTGACAGTCAGCAGAGTGTCAGTTTAGTGGGTTAACCCTGAAACAAAGACACAACATGCTTTGTAGTCTACCTGTGGCACTTAAAGTTGTGTTTAATCTACTTCAGCAAACATTTTATAGCTCTTTCTAGGTGGGGTCTTCAAAGAGTGGAGCAGGCCAGCATTTTTCAGGCTGATTACCTGAGAAGTGCAGTTACAGTTGATTAATGATCAGTTGACCTTAAGCTAAGCTTTGTCTCAACTTCCTTATCAGATCTTATATACACAGTGAGCTGTGGGAAAGTCAGCCTGTGGTCTCCAGCTTCCAATCATTCATTTATCAGCCCCTACCAAAAGGGTCAGCCATTAGCAACGCATGATTTTCAGACAAGCCATAAACTTGCACTCCCAAATGCAGTTCCAGAGTTTAGGCACTGTGGAGTGGATCAGGAGTTTTACAGCAATGTTACTGCTACAGACGAGAGACTGTGCCCTGCTCACCTGGACTAAGTGTGCCACAGCCTCACAGGCAATCCACGGTGTGAGATTTGTGCTTCAGCAGGACAGAGAGCTGCAGGACAGCTCCCCACAACCCTGGGCTCCAAACCCACTGAGCTGAAGGTGGGTTTTTAGGTTTCCACCATGCTAGCCAGTACAGCTGTGAGCACAATGGGGCTGCAGTCCGGAGGGAGAACAGCCTCCGGTTGTTAATGCAATAATAGGAATGACGACAATAATTCTGGAGGCAAGGGGCAAAGCTTTCTGAGTCTTATTAAAACCAGCAAGTGCTGTTTGTCATTACATGCTCAAGAGAAGATGTTGACTAATGTATAACTATCAAATGGAACTGTCATGACTTTACGGCTGTCAATAATTATGACTTCACATTAATAAGTAACCAGCCCTTCTGTCAAAAAGGTGAAGCAAAATGGTAGTTAATTCTGTGAATGACATGAAAGGATTAATCCTTTCCAAAATACTCATACTCTGTGTCTCTTGTTTCCCTTCAGAGGAGCTCACACAATTTCAGGTATTTAAAATGAAGGGTGAAACTCCAATAGCAGAAACCAAATA
Organism: Melospiza melodia melodia; assembly: GCF_035770615.1. NCBI lineage: Eukaryota > Metazoa > Chordata > Aves > Passeriformes > Passerellidae > Melospiza > Melospiza melodia. The sequence goes on from NC_086202.1 coordinate 12,861,923, forward strand.
ACCTTCGGTCTAAGGTAGACCTTTCTAAACAAGAATTGCATGTAGTGGAATGCACATAACATATTAGGAAGTCACAGTGCCATCATTTTCAGGCTTGGAAAAATGTTGCATGACATGGGGACTAAGAAAGACCCAGTAAAATTCTCTCTTTGGGATTGGACATCGTTGTGCTGACCCTTCCAAAGGGTGATCACCCAAATGAAGGGTTAGCAGGACCTCTAGGTTGTTATTAATAAAAAGCTCATATCCTAACACACATTGACATCCACAGCTTGTAGTTTTCAGACTCAGAAAAAAATGTAGAAAAAGTTTGCTTTCTAACACTAACATCCCTGGTTTTACGACTGTCAGTTACCCGTAAGTCTTTGCTTCCTCCACCCCATCACCAAATAAATCAGCAGCAAGAGTCAGTGGAGTTTTACTTGTTATGACTAAGATCTAGCTGACTATCACAAAAAATGTTGCAAACTTTGTCTATTCCAGATTTAATACTTTGTCCAACCCCCACAAAAAAATTCATGTTTCTCAGTGTCCAGAAAAAACAACTCTGCAAAAGCCAGGGCTGCTGCATTAGGAAAGGCAGCAGATTTAAATGGAAGCAGCATGCCGGAAATGCCCCAGTTTAAAGACTGCACATCTAGTGTTTTGGGAAACTGGAGGGGAGTTGGAGGAGATTAAAGCACATTTCCCTCTGATTGGGAGCTTGTGGGAGGTGTAAACGTGGGCAGTTGTCAGATTAATTCTTTAGATGATTACATTCTTTTTGTTTCTTTAAAGCTGTTTGTAGTTGGGTTTGATGTCTCCTGTTCTGGGCAAGTGTATTGCTGCAGTTACCAAGGTGACTTTAGCTGACTTTCAACTATTTTTTCCAGCTTCAGTTATACCAGTAGTCTGCTTCTGGGTGGAGGAGAGAGGGAGGAAATTATGTTTGTTGTTTTTTTGTTAGGTCTCATGAATGCTGATTAACATGAACTTAACCAAAGCCATAGTTGATTTTTTTTCTCTTTTTCTAAGAAAGAGAGCATGATCAAGCCATTGTAAAGGTGTCCAGTGTGGTCTGCAGCTTCCCCAGATCTGTCAACAAGGGCAAAGGGCCTGAGGAGACTCTATGTCCCAGCGTGCTGTGCTCCTTCTTGATGTGAGAAGGCCACACGCTGGAACCTGTAGCCTCCCGGGGGCCCTCTCTTTGTATTAAAGATGAGGGTGGCTGCAACCTGCTTAATTTGATGCCAATTAGCAGCAGCCCCTGGGGATCCTGGAAAATCGCCAATGCAATCACTAGGTTGCACAAAGTTTGGATGTCCCCTCCTTATAAGTCATGTTTATAGCAACTCCTCAAGCAACCACTGGCAGTTATTTTATGGGATTCAAGAATAACCAGGTTGATTGGATTAAGAAAGGTTTATTTATTCTTGCGTTTGCGCTTTGCTTTATGATCAGAGCGCTTGATCTCATGGATCTGTTAAGGAAGGAAGTCTCAGTTCCCCTCCAAGCTCTGTTGCTGATATGGAGCCTAATTTTGCTGCATTTCCAAGCTACCTTACCAGGTATCGAAACCACAAAGGACATGCTGTTGGAAGCTGGCCATGGCAGGGGCCCTTTCCAGGAGTGAGTGCCCACTGCCTCACTGAAGTTAGTTTCTGTTCTTGCTCCTAGCTCCCTCCATATAAAATTCAGTACTGTGAGTTAGCAAATGCAAACCACCAGTGCAGGGCTTGCACAGCTGAGAGAGAAAGGTCGGGCCACTTTTCCTTTTTTCCCCTCCCGCCCCCTCCTTCCACTCCCCCTTCTTCCCTTTCCAACCGTGGCTGTTTCAAACCTCCTCACTCCCTCATGAAGATATGGTCAAAGATCACTTAAGTGCCAACAATCTTTCAGTCTCTTTCCCACAGTCTCCCCTGAAGGGCAAACCAGCAGCTGTGGGAAAGAGCCCTAAGCACCTTGGCACACAGAGTTCCAGCACCCGTCAGGCACGCACAGAGGCGAGTGCAGAACTGGGGAGGACATGGTTACACAGTTCCTGCCCTGGTCACACTGAGACAAGCCCACTCCGAGTGCTCAGACTTGGGTGCTCCTCAGCCTGGTTAAACAGGATGGTGACGATGTTCTGTGTGCACTTCCTGGCAGGGAAGGGCTGCTCGGACAATGCCAGTAGCAACAATCTTCTTGCCACTCACATATCCCTTTGGAAAGCTGCATAATAACCACTGTCAGAGCTTGCAGGGGCCAGACTGTTCCAAGACCTGCAGCTGAAGTGGAATTGAGAGATTTAAGCTGTGCCACTGGCACCCTGCAGACTCATGAGAGAAGTCAAACAACTCTTTTATGCTTCAGGTTCCTTGCCTGTAAAACCGAGACATTTTTCCATGTAGGGACGTTGCAAGGATTAAGTCAATGTTTGCAAAGCACTTTCGGATTCTTAGATGGGGAAAACTATGCAGGAGTGCAAATTAATAGCATGGTGACTGCTTTGCACTTCTACTGACTCTGGTTTTCCAGACATTTACTTTCCTAGTTTGCAATCCTGTCACCCACACTCAGCCTCACGCTGAGAGACACTCCCTAACGTATACTGCCTCCCTCCATTCAGCATTCCTGACTCAACCAGCATACCACTGAATGGCGACTCGATGATAGAGCATGCCTAAATAAGCAGGACTGGATTGGAAACTTACTGCTTAGTGGTTGCAGAATCAGAAAGCCTAGCCAGAACCAGACAGCTTCAGAGAATGCTGAAATGCTCCTCTTTATGTAAAGTTTGCCTCCAAGAACTGAAGACAGGAAACCAGCTACAAAGACAACAGCTTCCCTCTGCCCAAGCAAAGCAGAATGAAAACCCAGTGCAACTGGGAGAAGCAAAGTGCAGACTCGCCTCCAAGCAAATCCTACATTTTGGTATTACTGGCAGAGCTTCCTCAGAAACGCTGCTCAGATGGAGCTTGTTAATGTGCACTAACCCAGTGTTGCTCCATTTTGTGCCCTATTTACCAAGAACTCCAGGAGCAGTGGACTCCAGCCCTGGAAGCAGTGCCATTATTACTCATGTGCTCCAAACCAGGCACACCATGTGATAGTCTGGGGTTATCCCAGGAGGAATTCTGGACACAACTCCTCCCTCTTCCCACGAGGGGAGGGCAACCACCTGTGATGCTCAGAGTGCAGAGCTCCAGCAGGTCACTGCCAGGACAGTCCTGCCAGCCCCACCTGCCGGAGGGTTGTTCCCTACTCTGCCAGGAACCTGCCTTCATTTCCTTGCACAGCTGGAAACGGTTCAGGGCTGGATGGAATTAGCACATGGCTACAGGGCTACCATATGTTCAGGTTTCCCTAGACTCAAACTCTCTTTCTGCCTAGAAATTGAATGCAGATGGGACTTGAGGTTTCTGTGAGTCCCTGGACAAATGGGACATCATACATAAGGGACCAGCACAATTACCTGGGAAATCCCAGACAGAAATTTGAGAGTCAGGCATGATCCTTCTTGAGAAGGGGAAGAGTTATAAATAGCAGAGACATGATGGAAAAGTCTTATCAAATTAATACAGACTTTGGAGACCCTTTTCTATCACTCAAACCTAATGTTCAGACACTGGGGTGTGCGTGGGCACACCTGAATTCTGGCACAATGAAATGCAACAATCACAGATAATTTTAGCTTCAACACATGCAGTAATGCAGTGTGCTAGCACTAGGTTTCTACTCCATGCCTTGACTCACAGTGGAACAGTCTGAGTCAGCCAAGAGGCAGAAAAACATCAATTTCAGCAATGCTGCATGATCAAGGGGGCCCTTGAGGGGTGGAAAAGGTCAAGAATTCCCCTATCCCAGTGCTGGCTCTCACTGCAACTGTGGCAAATTAACTCTGCTGTCCTAATCTGTAACATGGAGATTCTACTCACCTACTGCACAGGAGAGCACAGAGCTAATTACCAGAGACAACCAAAGACTCGGCCCCAGAAATTATTACATCAAGAAATTAAATAGTGATCGAAGCAAGACTCCACAAGTGTCACTGAACTTTGACATCTGGAGCTTCCAGCCCACTGAGGGCTTGACAGCAGCAGTGTTTAGTCTGACATTTAAACATCCCCTACGGGTAACAGTTCTCTGTATCCAGCAAGAGACAATCTGCACGACTCAGAGGACTGGGAGCTTTGCTTTTCTGTGTGTCTCAGCAGCACCTACTCAGCTGATGGGTCCTAAGAAACAAATAATGTGCCACTGAAACTCACACTGGTATTCATGCACATCTTATTTCTCCAAGTGGTAATTGAGAGTATTCAGTTACCTATGTTCAAAATGATTAGTCATGTTTCCAAAGATTAATTCACATGTTCCTTTGTTAATACGTACAAACTGATTTAATGGCTGTTTATGAACTGAGCCAACAGTCATTTTGAGAAACAGATGTCCAATGCAGTTTTAAGCTTTAAGTGTGCTTTTATTCATATCCTTAGGAGAAAAAGGGCTACATAGTCTACAGTAATAACACTAATGAATCAAAGTACTACAGCTGCCCAGCAGGGTTTTGACAGAAACCAGCTTTTTCTCAAAGGAACTTTTTTTTAGGACTCTGGGACAGTGAACAACTGGTAATATGCATGCTTAACATGTCAGTATATGCTTTGCTGGAGCCAAAATACTGAATCAAGTCCTATCTGCAACCAAATAATATGAGGTTTTTGCATAAGCACTGGAAACTGTAACTATACAAAGACTGGGAAATCTATATGGAATCTGGATCCTCTACATTTTATACAAATAAATATTCAAAAGCTTGAGTGTTTCTGATACTATTTGTGATGCTGAATGCAGAACAGGTTGTCTGCTTTAAACCTTGATAGATTATTGTGTGTGGGTGGTAGGGTTAGGATAAAAGAAAGGGAAGAAAGCTACTAGGAAAGCAGTTGGTGGTTGCAAATCCATGATAAATAAACAGCACATTCCTCTTCTACACAAAGCCCTTAGAGTCTGTGTCAGACTTTAACATCCTACTGTCAGCTGGGTGCAAATTTGACAGCCTGGGGTTCTGCAGCGCTCCCTACAGAAAGAAGATTTGAAACAATTTGCCATGCCCCAAGAGAGTGTTTTGGTCAAGTTCCTAAAGAACTTCTAATGCACTAGTTATTCACAGGACCCTTGCAAAGAACCACAGGTTTGATTTTTTATGATTTGGTGTGTACAGTGCAGGATATGATTACACACCAGCCTGCTTCCTGTCAGCCAGCACCTCGTAATCATTAACATATTTATCCTTGTGGTGCCTCAAGAAGATGACATTGTTATTAGTCCCATTTTATTGATTCAGAACTGAAGCTCAATAGCTAAATTACTTGCCTTTGACTACACAAGATTTACAGCACAGGACAGACCTGAGTCCCAGCCCTACCAGGACCAAGCAATGCAAGCAAGGATTGCACCAGAAGGACTAGATCCATGTACAGAAATGTCCTTCATCTCAGATGCTGAGGAGTTCTATGTAAGAGTTATAACTGCACTGGGTTTGTGCCTTTTGTGTCTCAGCCTTTACCCCTGCAGGTACCTGCAGGGAACATGGATGTAGATACATTACTGCATGCAAAAGCTGAGCTCCTAAGTTGCATTCCTGTGCAGCAGCTGGAGATGAGAGTCTCCATATCATGCTCTTGTACTTACTGGACATTGAGCAATTTTGCTCAAATGCATGAGACATGCTGAGACAATGTGTTAAGGAAGGCGGAAACATAACAAGATCTTCCTCTTCTGCTTCATCTATACCACACTGTTCTGGAAAATGTGTTGACTGATCAGATTTAGCCACAGTAAGAGTAATCATCAGGTCTGATTTAAGTACTAGTTAGTCAGAGATTGTAAGTAAACACTGCTTTCCAGCACAAACCACCCCTTTTGGTATGGTCAATGCACTGAACAAGTCCCATTGTATCTGCTAGATGGAGAGGAGAAACAACTGCACAAGGAGAAGAAGACCTTTCCCAAACTCCTCTCAAAGCAGCATCTAGTAGGATGGAGGAAGAAAAGTATCAGGACACACTGCTGTTTTAAGCTGAGATTTCCCCTATCTCTCCAACAGTATCACCACAGTAACACAGCTGATAGCAGTCTTTCCTTAACTGAAGTACTTATGGAGAAACAGGGGACCCATCAGTTTCCCCAGTGGCAACCATAGACCTCAGAGAAATGTACTGACCTCCTAGGAGGCAAACATTGGGAACCAGCCATTCCTGCCACTCAGGCTTCAGGCAGGGTGAGTGTGCAGCTGCTGCAGGTAAGAGAGATTTGCAACAGAGAGCACTGTTACAGATGTGAGGCTCTGAATTTGACCTGCCTTCTTCCGTCTCAGAACAGTTAAAAACCCAGGTAAATATTTGTGTGCTTCATCTTAGACCTCTGCTAACCTTTCACCACTCTGTCTCAAATGTATCTCTGTTTATCTCACCCTGAATAACGTAAAGCTCTCTTATCTAAGCATCAACTGCCTCCCAGCATTAAGGCTTACCCATCAGCTGCCTCCTTGACCTGACGTGCACCCAAAATGTTTGTGGTCACCCTCAACCACTGGGGACTCAGAGCTTACACTGGGCAAGCAGATGCATGCAGGAGCCCAGCATCTGTGAGAAATCCTGCCCAGTACTTTTGAGCTCTCCAAGGCTGGGTGTGATTTGTGCAATTCACATGGTACAATTTTATATTTATTTCAGTGGGACCGACCAATGGTCCAATGTGACCAACCTGCAGGCAGAGAAATACTCCTCAAAACCTGAGTCAGATCAGAATTTGACTCCATATAATTACTATATGGCAAAAGTAAGGTTATTCCTAAAGCAATAATAAATTCACTTGAGATTTTTTTTTAATGTAAGTACCTCTATCTCATATTACATATTAGCAAAAAGAATCAGCATTTGACACATCATACTTCCCCCAAAGGATTAGGCAACTCATAAACATTCATTTATTCGGCAAGTTGGAAGTCACTCACAAAATGGAACAAGTAAGGACAGTAACAAGAAATATTTTTCTCATGAAATGTTCGAATCAAGAATGAAACAGGAATTGAAAGAGACCAGGGTACTGTCCCTGCCTGGCACTACAGGGAAGTGCTGATCTCATGCTGATCTTTACTCTTGAAAGCAGAAGGCAGAGATGTTCATCAGAGACTAAGAAACCAAAGGAAATACCAAGAAGAAAGAGTGCAGCAAAGATGTGTGTCTTTCTGTATCATTTAGATGAGAACATTAAAATTGATGGGAAGGCACTGAACTAGCACCTGAAGTCTAAGAGGGGAAGGGGAGAAGCCCAGAAAGACAGACATACAGATAATAGATTCACTTAAGTCAGAAGTTACAAGAGAGATCTATGGGCCACCCTAGTCCCACTTAAATCATCTGTTAGACTACTGCTATTAGAGACCCAGGTGTTATTGGCATGTAATTACTGACAGAGCCCACCTGTTTAAGCAAGGCAAGATCAAAGTCACTTAAAAAGAAATCAATATTTTAGCTGAAAGGTTTGTAATTATGAGCTTGAAAACAAAATATTCAGGAAAAAACATCAGCAGTCACCTATGCCACCTACCTCTACTGATACCATAGCACTTTTCAGCACAGTACTTTTTATAGGGATCACTCCAGTCTGAATTCAAACACTGAAGACCATGAACAGCAGGTTGTACAGAACAGTCAGAGCCACTGTGCATTAGCACAGCTTGTCCAAAACCCCTCTAAAAAGCTGCCCTCCTGAGTACTAGCCCATTTATCCAGCCTGAACAACTCTTCTCCACCCATCTTTGCACTCTGCAAGTGTTCACTGCCAGCTTTCCTCTCCCCTTGCCAAGTCCTTTCCCACTCCACCTTAACTCTGTTTTCCATGCTGAGCTCTTTAGCCTCCCTCAGCCACCATGTGAATGTGCAGGGTGAAACTCACGGTGCTCGGTCGAGGTTCAACCCATTCTGTCTTTGTGCATTGATTGGAGGTAGGACAGGTTTGCTGTTAATCTCAAGCCCTCTCCGCAAAGTCTCCCTGATTTGCTCTGTATCTGCAAAGAGAATTTTTTAACATGATTTAGAATCCCCAGAAACAACATAGGCACAAGAAGATACCAGGTGTGTTTCATCTAAACTCTTCCCCTTCAGAAAGAAGTGTAGAAATGTTATGGGGTAACACTTAACTGCACTTTCCTGAACTTCCTTATTTCACTTTATAATGTCAGCTTGAATTCCCTTGTTTGGGCTTCATTGTTATGTCAGGCAAGGAGAGCTGGAATCTTTGGTACTGAGTCCTCCCGATGAAGAAATTCTGAGTAGTTTTGTAAATTTTCATAAATGAGGTGTTTGTTGGTTCTCTAACTCTCATAGAACCTCCTGACACTTCCAAACCTTTGTACTGGAAATAATTTTTCCCATTAGGCATAAGAGGAACTTATTCCTTTCCCAGATGAATGTATGAAGGTTTACTAGTTTTTTGCAATTGGCTTTGGAAATCTGTTGATTAATTTACAACAAGATTCATAAAGGGAGGGATTTTTATGCAGGGCAACCTTTAGCCTCAAGCTCACATCTGAAAATAAGCTGCAAATTATGCAGTTCAGATGCAGTCTTTTTACTTCTGCCTTTTTCTGAAACATCTACTGGCCAAATACTTTCAATAGGAAGCTTTCCTGCCTTTCTTAGAAGTTTCCTCATTTATTTTTGAGACATGTGAGAATTAGGTAGAGAAAAAAAATCCAAATTATTTAAAAATCTTTTGAAGAATATACAAATTTCATCATGTATACCTCTCTTGAGCTTTTCATTTCAAGGCTGAGGCAAAACAGCCTTTTTAGATCTAGTGCAGTTCAAAATACTTGCACAGAAGCCAGAAGACAGGCTGTATGCATTAAACTAATTTTTACCATGGATTTAAGAACAGATGCCATTCCTGTGGAAACCACTGTTAATTCCAGGAAATCTCAAGCCCTCAAATTTTATGTTGCTTCACCCATTTGAAAGGTAATATGCATAATTTCAAGCCTATGTAATGGCTATGACATCTCTACCCTGAGAAGGCATCTCACTGCAAAGGGAAACTCTACGGTTTTTTAATTCTTCTTTTTAGAGTTCTGCATTTGCACAAATTCCTTGAGCTCAGCTGCAGCAATGTGCAGTCAGTCCAACTTGCTTCCCAAGAAGGGATAATGTTAATAAGGAAACACAGCCTGGGAAAATGGAATTGCTTCACCTTGCAGGTGTTTACAGTCCTGGTTTCAGCAGGTGCTCAGTTTAAGTTTGCAGATTCAGATTACAATTTGCCTAAAAACTCAAAGAAACATTTAGACAAAATAATGCCAAGAACTCTTTTCCTCTCTCCTGCCTTCTTCAAAGAGGCCAAAATCCATTTTGCTGCCCTGAGACACACCAAGCCTCCCAATGGCAGTGGAGTTTGTTATGAACTCGAGGATGCAGCACGGCTCAGTGCACTGCCCAGACCCAGCAGAACAGAAGCTGAAGGGCCACGACAGTGACCTGGCCCAGGACCTCTCACCTTTCCCAGACAGCCGCCGAGGCTGGGTCCCAATGCAAATGCTCCTGCTGTCTTCATCATCCTCTGGTGGCCGGCTCAGGTCATCCCAGGCACATTTGGCACTTACTCCACTCAGGTTTGAGCCATCTGTCTCAATCCCTTTGTCGACTCTCTCCTGCTTGAAAAGATTCAAAACACCAAGACTTTTTTTAAGCGTGGTTTGAGCCTGAGTTGGAGCCCTACCATGGCACAGCCCAACCTTCACCAGCTCCTGCAGATCCCCTTTTGTGGGCAATTTCCACTCTCTGGAAATTGTTGTTGTGTCACACTCTGTTGTGTCAGCAAACAGCAACTGCACATTGAGCCAAATCAGGAAGCCATTTTGAACTAAACAAACCTTTTCCATAGCAAGTTGGTCTGAAATCCCACCCTGTCCCCACTGCTTCACTATGTGCCCCTAACAGGCACAAAGCAGGGAGAGAGAAAGGTGGATACCAATGGCCTGGGGTGTGCAGGATTGCTTCTTTCACTGTTAGCACTGATTTACACCAACTTGAAATATTTCAGACACGAAGCACAGCTTGGCAGCCAATCTCCTATATGTCAATGATAACAAACCCCTGAATAACTAAGGTTCTCTTTCCAACCTTACCAAAGTGTCCCACAATGAAAACAGCTCATAGAGAGACCCATTCACATGGGTTCATCATTTGCAAACTGCCCAGAGAATCCCTGCTTTCCAATGTGCTGGGGTATCCCCATAAAGGACAAAGATGCAAGTTTGGACGTGCAAGGAGACGCAGGTCTGTTCCCAATGTCAAAGCTTTTGCATAGCTTTCTCTATTGGCAAATAAACAAATTCCCTCCCTTGCAAGCTGGACTTTCCAAGCACGTAACCAGTGTTTGGGTTTCAGAAGGTGTCACACACCAATCATAAGCAGCTGGATGCTCTCAGGCACCAGGCATTTTCTTAAGGACATGTGCATCTGTTGCCAGCAAGACTGCCCTAAGCTACAGCCGAAACTTCTTCAGGAAGTTCCACCTTCTTGGACATGGGCATCAGTCTGAATTTCCACCTGTGACCCACAAGGGGGTAATGTTGAGCCGAACAAACTCGGGGCTGTGCTACACCGAGGAAGGACTGGCACCTCTTCCCTGGCACCGAACCAGCCAGGCTCGCTTCCCCTTTTCTGAAGGGGTGTTGCCTCTGGTGCTGCTCAGTGGCACCAGCAAGATCTGCATCTCTCTGCACACATCTGTGTCACCTCGAAACGCAGGCAGTCCCAAGAAACTTCAAAGATTTGAGGCGAGAGCAGAGTGGTGTCACACACAGTGGGAGAGGATCTCTCCAGCCCATGTAAGTACCCTCTGGCGTGATATTGCCACTGAAGATGAGATTGTGCGAACATTTTGCTCTTTGCAAAATCTGTCCCCAAGAAACAGTTTCCAGACGAAAACCTAAACCCATACACATCCCTCCCCTTGCCCAGCTGTGCATGCTGCACCCTGGGAAGAGCATTGCCTGTTCTTGTGACCATTCAAGAGAGGATTTGAGTAGCTCAAAGATAAACACAAGCATTCAGGGTGTGGTTGCACAGCGGTTTAAGTTGATGTAATTTGCAATGACTACAGTCCCACCCTCCTCCATGTGCTCCTATCCCTTCCCTTGAGCCAACTCTTTTTTTTTTTTTTTTCATCTGGATCACCTCCCAAAACCCTCTCTTTGGCCCAAAATTGAGGTAGGAGCCTGTGGCTGACTGCAGGATCAGAGCAGTCTTGACTTAGACTTAAGCATTCAAGAGACTGCCTTTCTTCTGTTTTTCTCCCCTTGTTAGGATCTTCCTCCAGCGTCAGGGGAAACTGGCTTCTTGAAAACGTAATAGGAAAATCTGAGAAATAATAAATCTGATGATTTTCTTTTGTTTTATCCTAAACATAAAATTAGTTGTGTCACCCAGAAATAGAAGTTGTGGGGAAAGAAATAAAAATACATCCGTTCCTACATATGCAGACAATGCTCTAAGTGAGATTTAGCACGTGGCTCCTTTGGGAACCCTCCATGGTGCTCTGTGAGGACCCAAATGAGCTGGCTTGGGGAGGTGTAGCTTGTCAGCGAAGTTATTTTTTATCCCAGTCATTGGGGAAGCATGGGAGAGCCACCAAACCTGCTCTCGAGCACGGAGAAGAAGAGGCCAGAGGGCTGTGAGGCTCTGGTGGGATCTGCTCCCCCATCCCTGCAGCCAGGGCCCCACTCCCAGGCAGACCCTGCGGACACAGTGCAGAGCCTCGGGGAGGGGGAAGGACTCTCATCTGCAGCTCAGCTGCCTTGCAGAGCACTTCCTCAGGGGAAGAAGTGCTGCTCTGTTGGCATCCCTTGGAGATCAAGGGGAGCTGATGGAAACGAGCTGGCTTAAGGCAGCCTAATTTGCATGCCTGTTTCATAATGTTTGCAAGTATTGATGTTAAAAGGGGAAAAGTAAAAAAAAAAACCCAATCGGTGTAGACTCATAGCTCTGGCAATGCACAGTTCTACCCCACCTTTAGCCAGCAAAGATTTGCCTGGACTGAGGAGCTGTTCTTCCTTCCTTGAAAGGGCAGCATGAACAGGAGGCTGGAGGAGCCCAGGGCAAAGGAGGTTCGGCTCTTTCCTTCCTCAAAGAAAGGATATTTCTGTCCCATTTTCCTCTCAGCATGTGGGAGGGATGCTCTGAGGCTCTAAGTCATTGATCCCTTTTTAAACGAGCCAGAGCACTGCAGTGTGACCTGCAGAGCGGCAACCACAACTCAGGAAATTCAAATCAGCTTTATTCTCTTCTGAGATATCTGCTAAACAGAAGCAAAGCACTGAGAATCGGCACAGAGCTGGGGACCGACAGGAATTGTTTGACAGTGCTGCCAGGGAAATCTGAATGGCCTACAGGGAAGCCTGGCTGAACAGAAAACAGCCAGCGTTGCCACAGTGTTAATTGCCGACATCCTGGGATGACATCTTAGTTGGGATCCATTCTCAGCAACTCCGAACAGAAAGTACAGCTGCTGCTGCCAGGGCTGAGTTTAGGCCTCAACCAATTCCCACAAGACACAATGCAGCCTCCAAACAAGCTCTGCCTGCTTCCCAGGCAGACAACATGCTTGCTGGCTCCCAAGAAAGTTGTCCAGTTTCTCTGCCTGTTCCCTCCCTCCCCTCCACCTCTCTTCCACGGCTGCCTTTCTGGTCTCACACACGCTCCACCAACACCAAGAAAATGACACTTTATCCTTTCCCCACTAATTAGAGCAGAAGGCACATGACAGGGCTGAAGGCAGCCTGGCACAGCCTTGCTCCCTGCACTCAGCAGAGTCTCTCTGTGGGACTTGGGGGCAGATTTTGCTCTATGAATCCCTGGGGGCTGCAGTAGCAGAGCAGGAGGGAGGTGTGCACACACACACCTGCCAATCTGCACTTCTGCAAGGACAAGAGAGAACAGAAACAGGAATGTGCTCCATGTGAGGAAATCCGGAAGGACCACAGACATAGCAGCTTTCAGCAGCAGGACACATTGGTGAGGCAGAGGTACTCTTTTATTTGCCTTAACTTGCCTTGGCTGACTCAGATTCCAGTAAGCTGAGCTATTTTTCATTTACAGTAAATTGAAGAAAACCTTGTTATCATTAGGAATCACCAGTGTGCAGACAACAGAAACACCTCGAGGAGGGGAGAGGGTAAGGTTCTGGAAAGTCTGAAAACTTTACGGGACTTTCAGTTGTATTAGCTCCCACATTGTGGAACATTTGAGGAACATTTTTTTGTGTTTCTCAGACTGGGGTTATTCTAGATGAACAAATCCTTAAAACCAGTAAAAGTAGAATTTGGTTTTGTTCTTAAGCTTTCAAAGTAAAAGATGCTGTGATGCAACTGAGAATAATCAGATACAGACATGCAGACCATAAGCAACTGCTTGTACAAAACATGCACATTTGCACGTGCCCTACCAGGCTGAGCCATAAGTTCTCTGTTAAAGGCAAATACTCAGTGATTCACTGAAACATGGCCAGCATCACACTGGATTTGCTGGGGACACATGCACTCCAGTACCATGTATTCCAGCTCTGCTGAAGGGATTGCAGAACTGTCTCCCAAATGCATGGATCAGGAGAAGCCCACAGTACAGTAACCTCTTCATAGAGGTACTATTCTTATCTTTAAATTTCAGAAATTAAATTGAACTCTGAAGAAGAAGGGTTAATATCTCTTTCTGCATGGATTATTAATAACTGCATGTGGTACTTTTGGGTTCCCATAATTTCTCAGTCCACACTAACTACTTGGCCTCAAGTGATATCCTACAGGAATGAACTACACTATCACATTTGCTGTGAAAAAATAGTACTTAGTTGGTTTTGAGATTTCTACATGTTATATCTCCTTACACTTGCACATAAAAGGAAGGAGGAATTTCCTGGTGTACCATTCCTAAATCTTGTATTATTCTGTCCTTCATCTTCTTTCTTCCTCCTTTCTAAAATATCCAATCCAATATCTCCAATTTGTCTCAAATTGGAGATTCCATTTTCCTAGTCTCTCTTCTCTATCTTTCTTCCTAGAGTTGCCATTCATGTAGGACTGGACGAAATCCCTCTTGAACCACCTCTAAGAGGGCAAAGAGTTTCTAAGACTTTTCCAGGATTATTACAAACATTGAGAAGATGCAAGCACCTTTACAGAAAATATTAGAACTGTTGTATAACAGTTGGCTGCTACAAGAGACATGACATTTTATAAACTAAAGACATACTTGCAGATGTGGGTCAATCTCGAATATGGTCTCTCCTCTTCGCATGTCTGTTATCAGCCAGGGGCCTCCAGCTCTATAAAGAAAGACAGGTAATGAACCAAATAAGCCTTTTAATTAGAACTTTCCAGCAAGGTCCTCAGAGTGGACCTATACTGCAAGGAAGCACAAGATAAGGGTTTAAAATAAGCCTAGAAACCCCTCTATGTGGTGTATACATCCCACAGCATGCATTTGCCCTTTACATTTTCCAAATAAATAAATAATAAAAGCCCTCCATGACCTAGCAATTAATCAGCTAGCGTCTGGCAGCACCCAGACATGCACAGCGGTCGGGACTGACACAGGCTGTTGTCCCCTGTGCAGGCCCCCTTGCTCACACAAGGCTGAGAGGGGTTTTAATCTTACAGGAAACAAACTGGGACTGAGAAGTCCAGTGTAGCCCAGGTCAAAGAAAGATGGGCAAGGCATGGAGTCAAGATTTATTCCTCTATTACATATCTAAGAATAGAGCAGGGCCCCAGTGGGACTGCACTTTTTGCCAAGATTGGCAGTCACGTTCAGTACCACAAAGAGCTTATTGCTCTGATAAATACTATCACAACAGACATTTTGCTCAGTTGGTACTTCATGGCCAAGTACTCAGAAGGCTCAGGGAAATCTTTGTTATCATTAGCAATAAAAGTTGGAAGGCTCAAGGTGTTTCTCAACAAAGGTGATAGGAAACAGATTACTGTGAAGATTAAATACTCAGAGACTTCAGTTGGGTCATAGTGCAGCCAGACTGCAGAAGTCAGCCTTAGATAGTGCTTTTCATTTGAAGTAAAAACTGAAGTCTTTTGGAACTGCCCTAAAAAATTCATTTTTTTCATGAGATACTTTGTTATTGCGGTCAAAAGCCCCCTCCTCTGGCCTAGTTTGTGTTAGTCTCCTAAAATATCTAAGAGTGGGAGCAAAAAAAGTTAATATTTTACAGGTTTTCAGATGCATGGATAGCCACTTGTTTTTTCACATCACTTTGGAAGTTGTGAATTATTAACTGCAGGGGTGTGACCTGCCACAGTTCCTCACTGGGGTGCAAGAGATTTTTACCCCAATTCCACATCAATGGCTTAGTAGCTTGCAGCTTTGCCTTCAAACAACGAACATTTGGGTCTCATTTTTTACCTTGGAAAGGTGCTTATACCACAGCACAAAAGCAAAAAACCAACATGAGAATAGACTGAGAAGTGCTGTATCTGTATTGACTTAGAGGAGCTAAGGGAACTGCAGGCAGTGTTTATTGTCTCAGGACCCAGAAACAAAGCTTACAGCTGAACAAATTCACTCTACTCTAGGGCATTTGCATGAATTATCTGCACTTGTGCCTAAAAGGGAAAAGTTCATGTTGAAAAAGTACAGCTCCTCCAAATAATCAATCAATTCAAGGCTATTGTGACACTGGAGAGTGTACTATTGTGCCCAGAAACAAATATTCAGAACTATTTCGCTTTAAAAAGTAAGGCTTTTTGAGTTACAATCACATGGCAGTAACTTCCACTGAATTTAAAAATGTTTAAGCAAAATACCTGCAAGCCAAAAAGATTTAGCTGCACCCTGACAGCAAACAAGCATCAACATATCATTTACCATTTAAAACCCATCTCTTCCTCAACCCACTCTCATCTTTGTTATTTCTCCCATGGCAAAACAATTAACTTCACTTTCATGAATGATCCTCCTGCTGCAAACTAGCCCACCAAGAGTGGGCCAAGTTTGAGAGTGACTTTCTCACTTTTAGACAGTACTTCCAGACAGTTTTGTAAGCCAGACCCTCTCCTTCCTTTCTTTGAACTAAACAGCAAGGTCACCAGTAACAGTTATCCCAGGAAGAACCAATGAAAAAACCCTGCAGGCATAAGAGGAAGGAAATTAAGCTTTCAAGACCTCATTCTCTTTCACCCTGAACATGTGGACTTCCACATGCATTAATTTGCCATCTAAGTGTCTGTGCGTGAGAACAGACTTGCAGTGAATTCCCATCTCTTGCTACAGTACAGATTAAATAAGTTCCATCAGCAAGTTAAAGATTGTTAATAAAAATATACAACTGAACTGTTCTCTATAGAAATGCTCCCCTGTATGGGCTATGTGACCACTTACACTGGGACAGTCCGAAGCAGTTCCAGAATCCCTTGACCATTCCACTGCTGAGCTGCATGCAGTTCCTCAGTGCAAACCCCAACAATCTGTAATAAATAACAACAGACATACTAAACAAGGTGGGAACCATGAAAGAACTGTGGAGAAAATGTGCCACGTGGTACTGGATCAAACAATGCACATACAGAGAAGCACCATTTCTTTAATCTAACCAGATATGCTGGGACAAATGGAACCTGAGACAACAGTGGGATCCCACAAGACCTTGTTCTCTCTCTACACTTACCATGAGAAGCACCCTGGTCATGTAACATTTAATCTTGTAAAGAGTGTGTGAATTTAACAATGAAGAGGGTCTGGTGACAAATCAGGGTTTATACACTAGTCTGCTTGACTTTTCAATCAAGTCCACACGACAGGACAGAGCAAGACAGGTTAGGGGCTGAGCACATACAAACACTGCTCTGTCATCCGGCTGCTAGGGGCAAATGCCATACTGCACAAGCAATCTCAGCCAGGCAAGGGAATTGCTGCCACATGGGATTGCTTTGGTGCTCATAAAATCCTTGACCAACTCAGTTTGCTGACTGGTTACATCTTACCCAGCACCATAAAGTAAAGCTGCTTACACACCACATAATCCACTTGTCACTGCAGGCAACTGCACACTTCTGCCTTCCTGTGTAATGCAGGATGTGTTTGCTTTTCAGGATAGGAGCTGCCACACTGAGCAATACCAGATGTCTCTCTAACAGCAGCTGAGATCAGCTGCTTCAAATGAAGGGGTGAAACACCCTTCAGCTGATAGCAGAAGGCAGTTTCTTCCTGCTGTATCAACCACTAGTTTGTGCCTTTGAGCACAATGTTTCACCCTGAGATGAAAAATATTTTTGCCACAGCCTTCTATTTTCTTCCTCAATGTTCTTAAGTCTTTTCCAACAACACTGAATTTTTTGTCAAAATCTGTTCAACTGATGTTTTATCAGGAAAGAGGAAAACTGGAAACTAAGCTCTGAAGAGCAGCAAGCAGAGTGAAGGATGTGCCTTCTGCTGTAGGCACACAAGTGTACTGATAGAGATCTGCGTGGAAAACCCTCATGTCAGCATGCACCAGCTCTGCACACCCCACCTCTCCTGCCCCTTGCACAGTTCACCTTGTCAGGACCCAGCCCTTGGAGGTGCACTTCATCCCCACCCATCTCCCAGGCTTCCTCCATCACCAGCTTGAATCACCCCTGCCTCAGGACACCCCTCCCTGGGCCTTCACTCACTAATTACATACAAACAGCAAGACTCTAAACAGGAAATTATTTTGTGTTCGTTCTTTGCTTTTTGTAGTCATTTATCCTCATGGGTCAAAATAAATTCATAACAACAAGCATCAAACAAAGGGGAAAACCAAGTCAACTGTATGTGTTGTGGAAGATTAGAGGCCAAGGGCCTCAGGATGCAGCAAGCTGACTGTTCTTTGATTCAAGACAGCTGGGCACTAAAGAAGAGATGAGGACTAACACAGTACTAACTGGAGAATCAGCCAGGGATTATCCCGCTTAGTTTGGCTCTCTGTCTCTCCTTCCAGGTCCCACAACTCACCTTGCACTAATTAATCTCACACCCACCTTGTTGTTGTTGATAAAACACAGACATTTGGGCACCTCAGAAAAGCCTTGCAGAGCACTTGTCTTGTGTAGGTTTGTGGTAACAGAACTTCCTTTTACATGTTGCAACTACAGCCAAAGACAAATGGGAGCAACTAGAAGCTTAAATTGTAAAATACAGACACTTGCATTTTCCCACAGGATGGAAGCTTTTCCACAGAGCATGAAGAAATCAGCAGTTGGCATAAACTATGCCACTCTTCCACGAAGGCTATTAACCCAATATGCAATTTAAAAATATCCAAAGCAGCTCCTATCTAAGAAGCATCGCTGAGAAAGACTTTGGGAAAGCAAGCAAACCTGTTTGGCCACAGAAGCTCTCCATGCTGAACAGCAGAGTTAAATCCCAAGGGATTTTTTTAGCGTTTCTTTTGCAAAGCAAACCTGAACCTTTCTTAAACAGTAGATCAATACAGAAAAATTCAGCCTGTAAAGAATCTTTGTGTCAGTACTGCAAGCTACATTTCTGCCATTTAAGTACTGCTAAAACAGCTCCAAGTCCTGCTCCAAACTCTCTCTTCCTGGCATTCAAACCAGTGGATCACTTATTAATATTACTATAGAATTAATTTTCATTTATCTTTACATTAGCTTTTAAAACTGTTTCTCTCAACATTTTTTTTTCAATGCTCATATTTGAAACTGAAGACAGGATAACAAATATCTGAGTTACATAGCTCAAAGCAATGTTAGCTGCACTGCACGCCCAGGAGGTGGCAGTGGGAGCCATGGTGGCTGGGCCATACCTGCAGGAAAGTGACCACCCCAAAAGGAGTCTGCACCGGCTGCATCTGGGGGTCTTCTGTCAGCAGCATGTGCTGGATTCGAGACTCACTGTTGTCCAAAGGGCTGTGCCATGACACGTGGTCACCGCTGCAAAAGGTGTTTTCTAGCAAGGAAAGAAACAAGAAATATTTAGTCTGTGAAGTCTGCTAGAACATTCCTTCTGTTGGCAGCTGCTCCTGACTGCTGCCAGGCAGGGACCTCCGGCCTGGGCTGGGACAGTCATTGGTGACTGTTCACAGTGACTGCCCCTGGCCAGCTCTGCTGAGCCTCTGAACCACCCGAAACAGAAATGGAGTCTCTTTGAGTGATCTGAGTTCAACACTGATTTCAAAATTGCCCACTCTTGAGTCCTGTGGACAAAACCACCATCCTATTTTGATATTAAGCTCAACAGGAAATACTAGCAAATAAAATTAGCCTGTCTCTCATTTACTACTAGTCTCCTTTTTTGAGAAGGCACAGAAGGTCAGCAGGCCATAGTGGATGCCCAATGCCACAGCAATTCACACTCTTAATTTGCCACAGAGAAAATATTCTCAAATGTGAATTAAACACAAATACTACCCTGCTATATTTAATAAAAATTCTGCTGCTCAACTTGTGATAGTGTAAGTCAAAATCACTCTCTCTCTCCGTTGTCTGGGCGGCTCTGGTGCAGAATTAGAATTAATATGTTTCTTCTTTCCCAAACAATGAGAAAACCAATAGGCTATAAATTTCATTCTATGTCAGAACAGACTGCATCAAAACAAGGCAGGCATTCCTTTCTTTTCCTCCCCTCCTACTTAGAAAGACAAAACCCCAGATAATCCCATGTTCCACAGCTAGTGCATGCCAGAAGGCACACCAGAACCCATCTGTCTGATGCAGCCCCATCACAGGAAAGGCTAATGCTTGCTTTCTGAGTGAACTAGAAGTAAAACAACCAGCCATGACCACATTCACAGCAATTAAAGCACAATCCATTTGCATGTAGTTCCTGGAGCATGTGTGGTAATGCTGCCTAGCTGACTGCTTTTATCTTGGGTCTTGTGCTTGTCCAAGCAGAACTTTATTGTACATACAAACAAACAACCTGGAATCCACATTCTGCCCTCTGAGATAGGTGTAGTGCTCCAGGGATGAAGTGAGTACTGCCTGCCTGCTTCCAAAGTGAGTGGCAGGCCAAGTGCCCTTCTCCTTGACCGAGCTCATCCATGAAGGCAGTCTGCTGTCTCCCAAGGCCACACTTAGAACCCAGCAGGAAAGGAGGCCTTGCCCACTGGAAGAGGACTAGGAACTCCAGTGCAGACTGGAAAACAGTGGTTATCTGAGTTGCTGTCTGTTGAGACTGGAGCATCTTCCATGCTACAGGAGCAGGATACAATTCAGAGAGGTGCCCTCCCATGGTCCTGGATCTTCACCTAACCTTCCCACATCACCTTCCAAACACATTGCAACAGGACACCCTTTAAACAGGGCTAATAGAAGAACATGGCAGTGTCTGCAATAGCAAGAGAAAAACTTTTTGAATTGCCAGGAATTGCAACTCATTCCCTGTCACATTAAACAGCACCACCAAGGAACTGGGTGCTTGTACACCCCATTGCAATAATTGTGCATCAGGACCAAATTTATTATTAATAATTCCTTTAATGACAATTTTTAGTAAAAAAATCTTTTCAGATCTTTTTTTCTCCAATAGACATTTTTCATTGCCATGACAAGCACGGGTTTGTGCAAGGGCAGCAAAGGCAGGATGCTTCAAGGGAGCCCCCAGCAGTAGGCAGGTAAACTCATGAGAGCTCCCTCAGAACTGTTCTGGTTAAAAATATTTGCAGTCCTCTCCCTGATGAGGAGCTGCTGGACTACTCCTGGCTGTAATTTTGGGCAACTCAGTGTGTCTCCACTGGGTGTCCCCATTGCTGTGGGTTTGAACATCTTTATATATGTTTTTTCAGATGAATTTCCTGGACAGCTCATTTGATTACAAATTAAAATAAACTCTAACTACCATAAGGAACTTAGCCTGAAAAATGAGGCATGTAACAGAAGGGCTGTGATAAGTAAGGGAATGTTTTCCTTAGTTAAAATTAGGAAAGAAAGAAAACATAGTGAATGCAAGCTGCTTCAAAGGGGTTATCGTTATGTACATTAAATTACACGCTTCCAGCTCTGGGACTGAAAGGACTGGTTCCAATATTACTTTACTTTTAGAGCTGAGGAAATATAAGCAGAAAAATGAAAAATTATATATTTTTTTAGTATCAAAATCTGGTTAAAGAAACAGCACTTAGAATGTTGCAAGGGATATCTTGTGATCTTTTCCAAGTTAGACAAAATGTGGCTGATTAATTTTTTTAAAATGATAAAAGCCTCTCAGTCACAGTTTTCAGGAATGAAACAAAGCCACAAAGAGCTTATTCTTGGGCCCTGTCTTTATACCACAACATTTTGCCCATCAAATGCTCACACAATTCTATGCTGATCGATCGCTGCGTTTCACTGTTGGTGCTGCTTCTCCTGGGAAAGCCCAGCCCGGTTAGAGCAGGTTTTCAAATGCAAATGTCTCTGCTGGAAACCCACCTGTTTATGGCCATGTGAACACTGAACACTTAGAAAATCTCCCTTTCCCTTGCATACACACGAACACCACAAAATTCACACTGACTACTCAATTAAATCACACCAAAAAAATTCTGCAAATAACATGAAGCCAAATAAAAACCTGTGGGAGTTCAAGAAATTTGGTATTACACCCCGAAACCCAGCTTTCCACTTGCTGCATTGTCACCCATGGGGGATGTAAGATCAGCTCTTGTACAGAGACCATTGCAGCACTGAGAACAGCCTGGATTACATAACTTGTAACCACAAAAACTAAGAAATTACAGAAATAAAGGGCTACATAATAATTTCTATTGCCTCATGCTGGAAACAGGGAGAGTATCTGGTATCCTCCCTTCCTACCTTTCACATTCATGTTTTCAAAAGAGTCAGGGATGAGAACATCACAACGGGATAAGCCTCGTCTCTTTAGGTGACCACAGCAAAACCAACAGTCATCAGAAAAAGTTCCAGGACATGACCAGGTAATTGTCAAATCCATATAACAGCTGGCAAAGCACAAAAATTATCTAGCCATCAACAGGAGAAATTAAAAGCAAAGGAACTAAAAGAAAATATGTTAAAAAGTTAAATCCGAATTATTTTAGCCTATGGATAAATCAGCAAATCCTCAGGTGTAAACTAAGGCTCTGATTTACTGCACACAAGCTGACTGCTGCTGAATACTTCTGCCTCGTGGTAAACCTGAGTTGGCTTCATGTTCCCTCCATGACAGGATGAGCTAAGGTACCCAATCTGCCCCAGGATAAATTCATATCCTTCAGCAGTTACCATGGGAGCAGGGGATGTGTTGTAAATACACAGGCTTGCTCATGGAACCCTCTGGGACTCTTGCACCCTTCCTGCTTGGAAGGGGCACTAACTAACAAGCCTTAAACCTAGCACAGCAAGGTGACTCATCCTCACAATTTTGAAACTGGTTCTTTTCCTGCAAGTTTATGTTTTAACAAAAAACACTGACTTTTCTTTCTTCCTGGTGAGGATTGCTGATTCCATGAAATCCAACTGCTTTATAGGGAGGTATTGATTTCATAAGAAGTCAACAAGGAAATTATTAAAACATTTCAATTCAAACTTACTATTTTAGTTTATAATTTATAATAGCAAGTCTGAAGTCTCTCTATAGCTCTACAAAAATGAAAAGTCTCTAAATCTGCCATAGACTAGCTCTTATACTATTCTATTATGCAAAAGCAGCAGTTATACTAGACCACTCTGTTAAGCCACCCATATTTTGAAGCCTTTAAAATGCCATTATCAATTTTCTTTTACAGCTCACATAAAGCAGGTGAGGTTCCTTCATGCAGCAACAGTCATAATTCAGCAGCACAATCTCTCCTAACTTTACTATCCAACTGCTCTATAATGAGAACTGGGGAAATAACTCAGAGGGAATCATTCCACTGTAGACTAGTAAATTTTCTTTGTCTAACTTTCCTCATGTATTTTCTTGGAGTGAATTCCTCCTCCCTCCTTTAATTTGACTAAATATAGCTCATGCCTAAAGAAATAAAACCAAGTCATATTCTTGGCCTCAGGATGTTTCATAAACATTATAATGCATGCAATCTATGCTCAAGTGGTGTTACCTAGCTCTAGAGAGAAACACAGATTACTTCCCACTATTTTCAATTCCTTTTTTAAACCTGTCAGCTTTCCATATATGGGATCCTGCTACAAGTCCTTACTCCCTTAATCACTGCAGGGAGTAAATGGAAAAGGACAGCAAACTTAGAGAAGTACCAGGAGCTGAGAGAGAACTCCATCCTAAAGGCAGCTCCAGGCTCAAAGTGAGTCAGGGAACATCTCCAGTGAGCTGGCTACCCTGCACCCAGAGCAGATGGCAAACAGTCTTTGGGCATCTGGGAGTCCAGTATCTTCTCTTGCATGTGCATTGTCAGCTCAAGGAGGAAAACAAAGAGCTGATGCTGTTCCACCAGCAAGAAGACAGCAAGGCAACTTTAAGCCTTTCTCCAGTCCATGCAGACTCCTGTCCCCAGCCTGTCTGGCTCCAAGACAGTTCAAATCGCACCACCCTGGTTAATCCAGAGGCCAGAAACTTGTCCCGTCTGACACGGTCCCGCCACATAATTCTTGAGATAAATTTTAAAATTAGAAGAACAGATTTGCAGCCTGATCATTCCTCTGTATCTCTTCTAAGACACCTCCTCCTTCCAAATGCCAGCTAAAATCAGCAATAGAGGGGGCTGAGTAAGTAACCAGATAAATCCACCTGGACAGGGTGTTACAAGTTAGAAGCTGATACAGCACAGAGTGGGAGAAGCCCTAAGTACACTAACTACATTTGCTTGGTGTTGGCACAACAGCCACTCATATCCTTCAAGAGCATATTTCTGTTTCCTCTGTTTCTGGGGAAAGCCAGGCCATCAGTACATGGTCACTTTATTTGGGAGTTTTATTTATTTATATGTGCAAGATGATGCTGAAAGAAGCAGTCCTGCTTGTCCCCTGGATCATGGATCCTACCTGGATCATGCCTTCAGAGCAGTGATGTTGCTTAGCTATGCTTACACAATGCTTGGCAATTCTCTGCTACCTTGGTCTAAAAATAAAAGAAAAATCCAACAAAAAAACCACCCCAGTAAATTTGCATCAGTGTGTGGCATGGGGGATGTTGGCACACAAACAGGATGACCACATCCCTCACAAAGCCAGACCTACATTATCCACAGTGCTCAGCAGTGTGAAAACTGGCTGCTCTAAGGGCTACAAACCTGACTCGGAGATCTCA
This sequence comes from Melospiza melodia melodia, assembly GCF_035770615.1. Classification (NCBI taxonomy): domain Eukaryota; kingdom Metazoa; phylum Chordata; class Aves; order Passeriformes; family Passerellidae; genus Melospiza; species Melospiza melodia. Next base: position 12,886,138 of record NC_086202.1, read on the forward strand.
GCTAAACTGCAGGCAGCGAGTCACAGATGTCAGCCTGCATAACTCAGAGAAATTGTGTATTTGAGGGCAAAGAAGGATTTTAACTCCATGACTTATGGGTGCAGGAATGTTAAAAAGGCCCCCAGTGAATTCCTGACCAGCATGACAGTGATGCAGCCAGACATTTAAATTGAATGCAGCTTATCCAATACTTACAGAAACAACGTAATTTATTGCATTGCCATTACCCCATGTATGGTCTGTATAATTTATTATATAAATGCATTTTCTCCAATACATTTTTAATATTCAGTCTGGCTTTGTTAAAAAAAAGTAATCTGGCAATCTGTCACAAGTAAGATTTGATGCTGTTTTTCAGTACCATTTTGCAGACCAAACAGCTAGAATTAATTGAGAGAAACTAAGGGCAAACACAGAGTCCAATGCTGAAATGTAATAGCTATATTTTTCACTAGACCTAGTTAATATATTTCTAACTAGCTCAATAATAAATATAAGCATACATACAAAGATTTTAGCTATAATAAATCAATACAAAAGTTAAAGATGAAATTTATGCCTAAGTATCTCAAAGTAATACTGTTGTTGCAACTCATTATATGGATGAAAAATTTTTAAAAACAGAGTATTGAAAAAAAAAAAGACTTTATTTAGACTCATTTGCCAGCCACATTAAACTGGATAATTAATGCTAAATTCAGTCTCAAGATTAGTTTCCTAAGCCACAAAGAACTGCACACATGGATTGGTAAAGGGAAAAATTAATTGGGATATAATCTGTGGGGCCCACTGCCAGTTAGTTTATAATTTTGTTTTCAAGTCAGGATGAACATGTTTTAAGAATATACAAGGAATTAGCAGAATCCAAGCTGTGATATATTTGCACTATGTTTAAAAAATGCTTTTCCTCCCTGTTTTTCTTTTTCAGCTCAGTTTTGCTGCCCCTTATCTCCTGCCTTGGGAACAGGAGCTGCCCCAGCCCTGGCACTCCAAAGAGGTGCAAATTCACTCAGTGCTGCTGCCTCCTGCAGACATGCAGCATAAGAGAAGATCCCTTAGGAAGAATTAAATCCCAGGAATACAATTAAACAATAGCTCCACTGCAGGGATTCAAATTGGGCTTTTAGAAACAAGGGGCCTAGATAAAAGGTTCCTTAAAAAAAATAGCAGGGAAAAAAACAGATTACCACTACTGTAAGGACTGCTTGACCTCTGAGGTTTGAAGACAGTTTCAGAAAGCAGAGAAGCGTGATGCAGTTTATTTTCTAAAAATTGCTCTGCAGGTTGAAAATACAAAAATGATTACTGCACAGCTCCAGGGTGTTAAGTCTGGAAAATAAACATCCCACACAAAAGAGCCCAATCAATTTATGCAAACACAGACAAACTTATTTGATCATTTAATTCTTTGAATTGAAAGCCCAATGAAGAGCCTCCCACAACTTCCCAGGGTACATTACCAGCAGGGCAAGGTGATTCTTCATTATCTGTGTTGTGCTTAGAGGCACCACTACTATTGGCAGTGGGATGATGGAAAATGTGTTCTCACTGTAGTGCAGCTTCCACTGATGGAGTTACAAATACTGCTTTTCTTATCACAAAGTAGACTCCAGGCACCCAGATGCCTTCTGCCACAGTGCAGAGTGCAGCAATATAGAAAAAAAAAAATTTAAATGCTATTGTACAATAACCAATTTGGTTCTGAGCCTCTTCTACCCCCTGTTTTCCAAGACATTTCTTTCCATCCCTTACAGATCTGCATATCTGGCTTACTCCTTCTTCCTGCCCCATGCTACGTGTGTACACAATTTCCATGACTGCAAACTCTGGGAATTTCTCAGCAGGCTCCCAGCAAGTGACTCCAGTGCCCAGGGCACACTCCCACCCTCTGCAAGTGGTGGGCCCCCTGTCCTCTCCCTGACTCTGCACAGCCTGCTCCTCCAGCCACCTCCTCCCACACTTTCTCTCCTCCCCACAACTGCATTCAGCTCCTCCACTCTGTTCCCCTCAGGCTTCTGCAGCTCTTACAAACAGCAGGAGCTGGCACATTCATCGTGTTTGGTGTCCCCTCTGTATAAGCCCTGTCCAGGGCAGGTTGCATCTCTCACCTTGCTTTTGCAACAACACAGTTCTCACCCATCTGCAGATTTATCTGCATGGCTCCCTTCTCCAGAAAGGGGAAGCTGGAAGAAGGCATGGCAGCATGAAAGGATTTAGCTGGCATTGTTGAGTATGGCAGAAAAAGAAAATGAACACAGATGTGAGTTGCTCCTCCTCAGTCCCACAGAAGTTTGCTGCTCCAAGCTCTTGCTCCTCTACACCCATCACTCAGACCCACTGCCCTTGGGTACTGCAGGGCTGGGGTGCTTTCACCTCCCCCAGTCTTCCATTTACTTTCTCCATCCTCCTGTTCCAGCAACCATAAGGGAGCAGGAGTGATGTGCTTGCTCCAGGTCAGGCAAGAGACCCTTCCACCCCTGCCCAGTAGCACTGCTACCAGTTTTCTGCACCCTTCACCCGAAGGAGATGCATTTTGCAGCACTCCTTTAAAGGATGGTAGTTACATTGTCAAAAGTGTCAAAAAGTGAATAGCCTCAGGATGGGGTGGAGCCCCAGGAGCCAGAAAGGATGTTATACAGCAGGATCTGTCAGATAAGGACTCAGCTCAAAACAGGTATTTAATACAGTTTATTTGCACATCATGTGGTCCCACATGACCAGTCTGAAGAGATACTTACCTGTCATTTACAAACTTTATCCTGAGTTCTGGCACAGGAAAGCCAGAATGTTTTACAGTTACCTGAACGTTTCCCATCAAGGTGCAACTAGAACAAAGACTGGTGCCCACAGGATTTGGCAACCTTTAAATGTTCTCAGGGAACAGAACTGCAGCAGGGAAAAACTTTTTTCCTTGTTGGACCTCCTGCATACCTGCACATGTGCAGGCCCACTGAGAAGGGAGGATATTTAAATAGACCCATGAGCACCATTAGCTTGTACAGTCACTTGTGATCTTCCCCTAGATATGCATCTATAAGACACTTCTGTTGGAGAGCTTTTAAGGAGCTTGAAGGAATGCAAAAGCAGGATCTGCCTTTGAGGAACCCAAAGAACACACAAGCAGCTTCTCTGAATGGCCTTCACAGCACAAATATCTGACAGACAGACTTAGACTGCACCAGGGTATCTGTTTTAGCAAAATTATTTAAGAAACTGCAAGAAAGGGGAGATGGTCTGTGAGAAAACATTCACAAAGTTATCACATTATAACCCTTTCAGAAAAAGGTTCTAATTACTCAGGCATTAGTTCTGGGACTTGTAATAGACAAGGGGGCAGAGGTCTTCAAGAGAGCACTGTGTCATGTTTATCAGTGGTTGATTATTTTCCCTTAAATTTTCAGGAATTTAAAGCTTGCACAGGCCAAACTTTTGTTTTACTTTGGCAAAGCAGGAGGCCAAAGGGCAGGAAACAGAAAAACTCTGCATTCACACATACTTGCATAAAATAGTTACCACTGAGCTCTACCAACCCATTACGGCACTGCAAGAAAAACACACTTATTCCATTCCAAGGGTTGTATTTATGGTTCAAATGCAAAATGGACAGCCTGTTTATGGAGCATCATTTGAAACACCATCCCAAGTGTTCTGAGAACACTCCTTTAAGCCCCTAATTTTAAATCAAAAAGCACAAGAGTCCACTTCCCTCAGGTTCTGGGCTGCCCACAACCTCTGAATATTCTCTCCCAGTTTCTCTTTCCCACCAAGAACAAAACACTTCCCCTGCTGTGCCCATTTGCTGCCTCCTGGCTGAGCGGGCTGCTGCAAAGGATCTTTGGCTCTGAGGCTGTCAGAAGATGATCTCTAATGAGCTCTGCACACTGCCACTCTCACAGGCAGAGTGGGTTAGTCAGAAAGCACAGTTTGAGCACCACTTGCTGCACAGATCTTCAATAGAATGTGTAAGAAGGTGGATATGTAACAGTGAACCCAACTTCCAGCTCTGCAGTTCATCTGCAGTTACTCTACTCTGCAGTTTCATCTAACATGGGCTTGGCAGCTGCCAGGGAAAACACAGTCCTTTTCAGAAGGCTACTCAGTACGTGTAACCTTCAAACTCTCCTCTGTGCATCCCAAACAATTGCACACAGGCAGTGAGAGAGGATGCTCTTGCAACTGCAGAACAATCCCTCTGTGTTGCTGCTTTCAGCTCCTCCATAGGAGGAGGCAATACTGTTCTCTGCAGAAGCTTTTAACTGCTAAAGCAGTTGCTTCCGTTTCCCAGGAAAGGCTGGGTGGGACAAAGACCTTGTATATGAGAGGCCAAAGGACCTCACACCAGCAGGAGGGGGAGTTTTCTGCCTTCCCTGTGCTGTGTCCTTTGTCCTGCATTCCTGCTTCAGTACAGGGGACAGAGCTTTTATCCAAGGCAGGGGTCACTATGTGCAGCTTCTGCCCTGCTTCCTTTATTTCAGCGTTAAGAGATATTCTTCCTCACAGAGCTTGCTGGTCTCAACATGTGGGCTCCTCCTCACTCCCCTACAGTAGGGAGGCTCTGGGTAGGACGGAAAAAAAGGCTTCCTGCAGAGAGCTTGGCTCCCCTCCACTTTGGGCAGAAAACAGACAGATCAGTCCTGATCTTGAACTGCAGCCGCTGTGGATAAACACCTGCTCGGGGCCAGCATCCAGGCGTCCCTGGGCGTGGGGCCTGCTGGCTGTCCCTCTGCCACTTGGGCTGCTGCAGCAGCCCTGCACAGAGATGTGTCACACAGCTTCCTGCAGGTCTCTGTGCCAGCTTCTTCCCTCCCTCCCTCTCCCAACAGCAGCCCAACTGCAATATGAAAGCTAAAATAACTTGTGCATTTCTTAGTATAACCATGTATCAAAGTTACAAGCCTTGGTGCTCTGTCCATCCCCGACCCTTTGAGAGCAGCACCAGGGCAGATGGACTGATGTAAAACACAGAGAGAAGACAAATTCCCACCCGCTTTCCTTTTCCTTTTTTTAAAATAAAGTAACTGAATGAACTGTACTGAACAGCTGAAAAACAAGCCAAGTTCATTTCCCAGGCAGGAACAGGACATGAGCTGACAGAATTAAAAGGGACAGCATCAGTTGAAATCTCGCCAACTCAAACTGGGCCTAAACCTACTTTATCTAAATTGCAGTAGCAGCTACAAACAAGCCTTCTCTTTCAGGCAGCACTGAGATCCCTCACTTACTGCCTGGAAATACTATGTAATCAGTAAAGCAGTCTAGGGGAAGACAGCTTTCCTTCTGTTTCAACAAAGTCTTTTATAAGCAACAAAGGCTTTCTGTGCCTTTGCTCCTGGCAAAGTCTCTCCGTGCCTTAGTGTGAACCTATCCTTTGGGGCTGGAGAAGGTCAGAGACCTGTTCCCAGCCAAGAACTAAAAACTGGAGAGACAACAGTGGCTTCCACAGCAAGACACAGGAAATAACCATGAATCCAGACAAACTGCAGGAGAGGAAAAAAGCCCAAACTGTGGGAGATTAGAGAGGTAGGGAAGAAAATACTTTAATTTATATTATATAACCATCTTAATGACAATATAAGACATAGACTTTTCATCCTCCAAGTAAAATGAGAGTGCAGGTGTCCTTGGAAACTCCTGGGGTTCCAGTCATGCTTTCCTACTCCCGCACTTGAGACTGGGAGGAGCCTCATGCCCAGCCCTGCTTCAGAGCACCCGTGCTAATGAAGCAAAAGGTGATGTCACTCAGCAGTGGTGCTGGTCCCTTCCTCTCATGTTCCTGGGAAATCATCCTGCACTTCTCAAACCTGGCCAAAGGGCTGCAGGGGCTTTTCTATACTACAGCGGAATTAAATATATGGGGAAGAGATTCTCTAGTGTTGCCTAAGGTCCTAGCAAGTCACAAAGGCCAGAAAGATGCTACTCGCTAAAACCATAACAAATAAGCAAAAATAATGGCCAGCTTATCCCATCAGTGGCTGATGAAGTGACAGTGCTCCAAGGCAAAAGGCAGGGCTGAGTCTGGCACTGGGGTGCCTCCACCATTGTAAAGGGGCAACACCTACTGGAAACAGGAAGAGAAGTGAATTCAATGTAATCCCACAAAATCTAAGGCCATGCAACTCCTTTTGTGCTGCCAGGAAGAACAGGCACACCACACATGTGGTGGCATTCACAGCTGTGTCCCTGCTCTATGCCCTCTCCCAGTTTACCACCACACCTGACAGCACTCTGATGAAGAGAGGAAGGACAGGCCACCAGCTGGTGCTAGTTCACAGCCAGTGAAACCTCAGCCATGGCCAAGGCCACTGCAAAGCTGCTTTCCAAGGACTGGCAAGCTTGTGCCTCTGCAGCCACCCACAAAAGAGAGCCGGGTAAAATCACAAGTGAGGATAAAAGCATTGGGCTCTGGAGGTCCCAAAAATTACAGTCATACAAACTGACTTAATATTAAGCTTTACAAGCCTGCAGAGAGGACCTGCATTACTTTAACTAAGGGAACTCAGATCTACAACAGGGAGTAAAAAGGCCAAGTCTATCTGCAGCCAGCACTTCGCTGCAACGCATTTCACAACAATTTACAAGAGTTACATCTGGCGATTCTGTTGCCAACAACATCAGCAATGCCATCCAGCTCCAGAGGAAGCCAGATACAGGTTAGGGACCAAAGCACGAGCTGGACAGCTGCCTGTCGTGCCCAGCTCATCAGCCAACCACTCTGCACGCCAGCAACCAGTTTGTTTTGTCAGCCAGCACATCATTTGGTACCACTTACAGCACGTACGTCCCAGCTGGAAGCTAGGGGATGTGACAAGGCTGGCTTAGATGGGGGAGGGATGGGAAGTACTGGGGAGGTGAGCTCAAAGGCAGCACTATGGGGAGAAGGGGATTTATTGCACCAGTGCAGGACACTGCACAAAAATGCAAAGGCCCGGGCTCGATCTGAGCTGCTGCTCACAGAACAGCTTGTTTTATGGGAAACATCTAAGAGGAATTAGGCTAAAACCCAACCAATTTCTCATGGACCGCTGAATAACTATCAGATGATGAGAGCTTTTGGCCATGACAAACTTGGGTTAAATTGGAACCAGTGACTTCATGTTTCCATACCCCTTTGCAGAATAAAGGCACGCAGCCCCTGCACACTTGGTTGAGTGTCCTGTTCACCTACAGCAATTTACTGTGCTACAATTTCAGCATTCACACTGCAGAACAGGTTCTGTTGAACTGAAATTGATGTTGATTTATACTTCTTTGTAGAGCTAAAAAACACAGTTAATCTCCATACAATTTTAATCTAAAATCCTGGAATACTAGAGAGGAGACAGGCCAGCTCTACACTGGAAACGGGTCAATATTATAAACAGATGATAGAAAAAAATATATATTTTCCAGAACCATAGCAACCAGAAGAGAATAATAAATTGGCCTGGGGTTGGGAAGAAAAAGATAAGGGTACAGTCAGGGAAAAATGTGTATGAATTACTGGCACATTTCATTTGGCTTTAGTCATCCTCCTGGGAAGAAATAAACAGCTTTACAAACAAGCCAGAGAAGCTTCATTTGTATTCAAGGAAGCAAGGAGTTTGTTTTAGGTTTTGAGTTTGGTCGCTTGTTTTGGTTTTTTCCTTTTTACACACAGAAACTGGCCTGTGTCAAGAATGTTTGAAAACATGTTGGCAATCAAAGAGTCACTGAGACTACTACTCTGAAGCTTTCTGGACCCCAGGAGATGTGAAGCCAAGGCCTGGGGGGTATGGCAGGACAGCAGGTGCCAAGGTACCTGCTGGCTCATGGCTGCAGGTCTGTGACCCCCATCAGATCCCCTAATCCCACTGAGCCCCACTTTCAATGTAAGAGTTATAGCTCATTCACACACTTGTTGGGACAATGTAAAAAGTCTCAGTAGTATCAAGGTAATGAACATTCATTGCTTCCTATGTAACTTACTTTCTTGTGATTTATTGTTGATAAATCCATGCTGGAACATCCATTATTCTGTGGATGCTTTCTGGATGGTTTGTTTCTCTTAGCAGTTTATTAAGACCTGAAATCTGATTGACCACTTAGAAACTTTTTTTGGTGGGTTTTTTTTTTTGTTTTGGTTTGGGTTTTTTTGTTTTGTTTTGGGAGTTTGTTTTGGTTTTGATACAGGTTTTTTAATGGGATGTGAAGAACAGTATTTGCCAGTTTTCCAGTCTCCTGTGGTGCTACCTGTGTCCCCTAAACCAGCAGGGGCTCAGCCTGCTCATGCTGATATGTTCTGGGGTAAATGTCATCAAGCTCAGCCAACCTGCAAGCTTCTAACTCATGGACATGCTCTTCATACTTTGGGCTCATTCCCCACCACAGCTTGTGCATTGTGGAGACTATAACCATGACATATGCCACATCATTATTTTCAGGCTTTCTGCATGATGAGTTTTCATGACCATTTCTCCAAACCCATACCTGACAGCTGCAGCTGTTTTCTTTCAGGCTAAAAACATGGAAGCAGCAAGAGTTCAATACACACACGTACTTGTTCCCATGCTACATCAATATATTGCCCTCATCACACATATCAGACAGACCCTTGAAAACAACATACATTTATCCTAGAGAGAAAAAAAAAAGCAAACTTTAATTTCAGGAAAACAAACCATAGTGTGGTGATTAAGTGTCTTAGTACTGAAGAGTTAACAGTTGTTAAGAGTACATGAAGAGTTAACAGTCGTTGTAAGCTCTGGATAAGCTTTCTGTAGGAAGAGCGTTTCTTCCTTTTCATTTGAATTGAAGTATAAATTTGTTCTACCATGAGATATTTGCAGTACACCCATGAACCATGACAAGCTAAGGTCACAGAATTGTACAAAGTTTCATTTTCAAGGTTTGAAGGTTTGGGGATTTTTTTAAAACTAACAGAGTTGGAATTTGTGGTCATGGTCAAACAGTGAAAAAATTAAGAACAGATAAAGCCACAAATAAAACTCTTTGAGACTTGAAAGCTTGGTGTTGTTGAAGGAGGGTAAGTACTGCCCTTTAATCAAAAGCACCAAGCGCTTGTTACAGTGAACAGAGAAGCCAAGGCTGAAAGAGGTCTGAAATTCAATGCAGAAGATTGCTTTTCTAAAGCACTGCCACAGTGCAGGAGAGAGAGAAACAAAGGAATGCAACACTCATTTGCCTAGAAACATTTGTTAGAAAAATCCATCACTTGCAATGAGACATGCTTTGCAATTGCAATACACAGGAATAATATTTAGGACAGCAGTAGCTGCTAGGTGAATATTCAACTCAGTCGTCATCACCTGAAAATGCTCAGGCTCAGCAGGAGTATGACTACACCTTACTCTCCCCCAGCTTCAGCTGGACTCAGCAGCACACCTCTGTGATAACTAAAAAGTTGGCTTTTATCAAGAGATAAGAATTTAGCTCTTAGTACAGCTTTCAGCATAAACAATTTTCTGACATGCGAAAGTGCTTGGAGCCCTTCCAAAAAGTTTCTGCTGATTTTATTCTTTTTCTTGCTTCTTGTTCAGAGTGGATTAGTTAAGTTTTACTTCAGTTGTTTCAGTTCTTCAAATGTTTTTAAGGCTACTTTGGAGTATTAAAGATATACCATAGTTTTATTTTTTTTAAACAACTGAAGAGGACGACATTAAAGTACATACACCAGAGTTAAACAACACTTCCCAGAGTTTCATTTGACAAATGCTCTAAGCACTACAGTCAGAAAGAACTTGAGCAAAAAGAAACCTTTCATCATGTAAAACAATGCTGTCATGCCACAGCCTGCTTCATGCCCAAAGGGCTTCAGAAGAACCAACCCTTCAAATACTTCACAGTTTTAAAGTTTCAACATCTGAATAGAGAAGTCCTGTAAAAAAATGAGAAAAAACAACGGCAGAAGCTCACTTGGCTCTGCAGAGTGAGAATGTCAAACTGGGGGAATCTCTACCAGGCAGAAAAGAAAGTAACACTGCTGAGGACTGGGTGCCTGATTACCCAGGAGTGACATAAGGGAGAACTGCTCTGGACACTGCCATTCTGAGACAAGACAGCTCAAGGGAGTAGAATAAAATAAAGCAGGACACGTCGGATGTAGAAGTACTGGAGACTCTGCAGAGCAATGGAGTGAGAGATCTTTGACTAAATTAGAAAATTACTGCATCTAGCTGTGGTCAACTGGCATTGCCCTGAAAGATCAAGAAGAAACATGATAAAATAGGCCCCATTACAAGTCTTACTTTTAAATGCATGATCTTCTCAGGATTAATGTGATGTCTATTATTAACCAGATGATTTTAGCCTGAGAAAATTCTTTCTCAAAGAGATATGTGATAATCAAATTTGTACTAAAATAAAACTAGATTTTTTTCACTTGTTGCACAGGATACAGATTTGTTTTATACAAAGCAAGGAATGGTTGGTAACAGTCAGTGACAACACACAGCTGCTTGCTGAAGAGTATAAAGCAGCAATGAAAAAAAGGCCCCAAATCCAACACTTCTGTGATATTTTAAGGAGCCTTTGCAGGTCACTTGTCCAGCCTCCCTGTTTGAAGTGGAGCCATCCCCAATGCTAGATCAGGACCAACTTAGCTTTGTTGAGCCATTCCTGAACCTTTCCAGGAATAGAGTTCCAGCACCTCTCTTATAAACCATTCCCTGTCCTTTGCCACTCTCCTTGTGAGCAAGTTTTCCTTGAAGCTATTCCAGGGCCTCCCATATTGCAATTCAGAGCTGTAGCCCTTTGATGTACTACCTAGGGCTTGACCCCACAATCTTGTAACTACCCTCCCTACAGCTGTAGGCTCCAATTAGAACACCCTGCACATTCTCTTCTCAGGCTAAACTGGCCCTGCTCCCTCCAGCTTTCCTCATGGCTCACATGCCCTAGAACCCTGACCACCTTGAACACTCTCCAGTTTTTCAGTATCTCTTAAAGGCCAAAACCAGGACACAATATTTTAAACAAGCCCTTCTCAGTGCCATGCCAAAGAGGTAATAACTTCCCTCTATCTGCTGCTCATGCTTTTCCTAAGGTAACCCAGCATGTGGTTTGCCCATTGTATGATAAGCATGGTATTGGCTCATACCCAATTACACAGTCAAAGAAAGAAGTCAATTTATGATTCATACACTGCTGTTTTTCATAAGGCAAATTGAAAACTAAACACCCAGAGGCTAGAATCCAGCAGCATGGATGAGTTTCAGTGTGCCTTTAAAGAGTCATGGTGGATATAAAGTAAAAAGCAGCATGGATAAGCAGAAGATAACACTGGAGGGTGGTTCATGCCAGATTGATAAGCATGGGCACAACCACTCTTTTCATTCTAAGAACAGTTCTTTGGCTTTGAGGTTCAAAAAGATGGGACTACATTTTGGCATAAACCAAACAAGGGAAGTCTCTGCCCTGATTGCCAACAGTCACCCAGAAGTTTGCCCTTAAGTACCATTCCAAATCCCATGTCACTCTGCAGACCTCCTCTCACCAATGAAAACATAGTGACCAACAAGCAACGGCTGTGAGAACTGGCCTGAACTAGGAAATTTAAAATGTTTCAAATGGGATGCAGGATATTTAGTATATGTTAACACATAACACATACATTACTTTGTATCTAAGAGGGAGACTTTAGATTCAGATGTTTTCTTCTGATCCTGCAATCATTGCATAGAAAATGTGAGTATGAATTCATCCTTGATGGTCAGTAGCAAAAAGCTGCTGTGCAATACAATTTAGGCAGGATGGGAATTTCAAACAATGTAAAATATCATGACAGTCTCATAGATTTAGACGCTTAACAGTTGTAAAAATCAAGACACAAAAGTGAGACAAATTTTGGATGGTAACTGGGGAAGACAGCTACATAGCAAATGTTACAAAAAGACAAGCAATAATCTGGGCTGGCACTGAACTATGTCTACCAATATTTAGAAAAATACCCAAAAGATTGGCACTTCCTCAGATTTGTCATAGAAGTTAGCAGAGCAATCTTGTTCTTACCCAGACCTTTTTCTTTTGAGACTCTGCCAGCTGACTGAAAATCATCAGCAGAATCAGAAGTTACTGAGCAATTTATTAACTAGTTCAGCAGGTACAAAATGCTACAAATTCAATAATCATTGATTTACAAGGTACTTTATCTGTAAAGGACCTCAAATTAACTTAAACATGTTCTTCAAATATTGTCATTCAGATCTTGTGATGCTGGAAAGTGCCTTTCAAGTACATTAGCCATCAGCCATTGCACAGGTTTTCATGTGCTGGCACTAAAAGTAACATTCAATCAGCTGATGTAAATGAAACTATGAAAGAACAGTGCAAGAGGATGGTTTGTAGGTACCCTGGTTCCCAGTTTTCTGCCAATTCTCCACCAGCAGTAATGATTCACAACTGCTAATTCCTTGGCCCTCCCAGCCCTTAGCATTCCTTACAACTTTTACATTTTCACATCTCAACAACACCATGTCCAAATGCATTGCTACTGCTTGGCTGCAGGACCACGGGAAGGGATTTGCCTGTGATGGAGCTCCAATGTTTTTGGAAGCTCTGCTGAGAAGTGAGACCTTATCAGATGGCTGTTCCTCAGCCATTCAGGATAATCAAATGTGTTTTTCTTGCTGTAAGAAGATACTGGACGTGGCACTCAGTGCCATGGTTTAGTTAATGAGGAGGTGTTAGGTCATAGATTGGACTTGATCTCAAAGGTCTTTTACAACCTAGTTCATTCTGTGATTCTGCAATTCTGTGAATCCAGCTATGCAGGAAAGAGTCACTGGGCAGACCTCCTATAGTTACTGACTGTTGTGTAACTTCAGCTTTTCAATACTCAGGATTTGCAGTAACCAAAACAACAATTGGTTTTGTCCCTGCAGGCCGGGCTGCAGGAAGGAACACACTCTTTTGGGTTCCCACACAAAGACAATTCCCAAAACCTGACTGGGTGCTGGTGAGACAAGTGTCACGCCCTGTAACAGATGTGGCCCTTCAGAAGCAGAGCAGGAAGAAGCAAGGCCTGTATTGACCCCGTGGTACCTGACTGGAAGACGTATCTGGCCAAGCCTTGCATCAGCTCTGCAGGCCAGGTGGGCGGCGCCGACTCCCCCGTCTCCCTCTTCAGCCGGAACGTCAGCTCAAACCCAAAACCACTCGGTCCATCTGTTCCTGTAAACCTGGAGGGAATGAAAAATAAAAACTCATGACACACTTCTTGTAACCAGAGCAGGATTGAAGATTGGGACCATGGAAAAAGGGGAAGCATTCTCCTCACAGAACCAGCCATCCAGGGAGTGGAATCTGGACCCTGTGTTCTGTAACCACATGTGCAGATCTACCTGACTGATACAGGACAGCGGCAGCCTCACAAATGCAAAGTTGTATCTTGGACAACCAGCATCCCTAAAGTATTTTATTAGTTTCACATATCAGTTAGTAAAGGAAAAAAATAAATATTTCTTAAAGGGAGAAATAAAAATGCTTCAAAGTGGATAATTTTCAAGAACTGATTCCAGGAAAAAGCATAAACCAGAAACTGAAACACATTATGAATGGGTCAGTTCTAAGAAAGATCAAAGTTAACAAAAAGTCTTCGAGCTGATGTTTCACAGCTATAGTTTTTGGAAAGTAAGATGGCTCCCTATTGAAATTCCTCCTTTCAAGGCATGTTCTGAAACAACACAGCTTTACTTCTAATATGAAATGAGCTAGAGTTCAGTGGGCTTTTTTTTAACCTCTTGGATCTCTGCTTCCCAAAAATAACTGTTTAAAGAAGACCACACATGCTTTACATTGATCCATACGAAAATTACTGAATAACAGAAGTGTTTAGGTGAGTATCCATTAAGTCTAAAGCAACACTTGTATTTAGGAGAACACTGCTGGTCACAACACACCAGTAGTCACAAAGCAGTAAAGCTGACAGGCAACATTACTTAAATGGATTTGTTCATATGGTAGTGTGACTCAAACAGAGAACTACTAAATAAGAAAAAAAAAAAAAAAAAGGTAAGGAAACAAGCATTAAGCTACTTCCATTATAAGATTTTTTTTAAATCCCCAAAGATTCAAGACATACCTTCCAAAGAACACTCAGAAAATGCAGCAGCATACAATGCTTATATTTTCAAATTAACAGTTAAAACTTATAAAAATTTTATTTGCATGTAAGAGATTTTTATTTAAAGATTTGACTTAAAATGTTTTTGAATAATTAATGGTCACAAGTTGGTGAAAATACAGGGAAAATTTAAAAACATGTAATTCACCTGCACTTTGCAGCTGTTCTGAGGTAACAGTCAGTAAAGTGAAAGTCTTTGATCTATTTAATTTTAGCTTGGTAATCTGGTTTTGAGTAAATTGTGACATATGTGGCTTTGAATACTCATGATTACTTTGGAAATACTTTATGCTTAATTTAGACAGGTCTTTCATAGAAAGAAATATTAATATTCAGAATGTAATTAGCATAGTAATTTTATTAGTATTTTTGCCAAAGGTTTTGCTTTTGTTATCCAATAGCCAAGTTATGCAGCTTGGCTTCTCTTACAGATATCCTTTTTACTGCAAGTGTTCACACTGGCCCCAGCTTCAAAATTGTGATAAGGATGCATCAGTCTGCTAGTGGAAAGGCAAGTAGCATGGGAAATTATTTTTCTCAATTAGAAACCGAAGATCTCCAGATACATGTGCCAATGGAAGACAGAACAAATGGCTTATCAGCTCTCACAAGGACAGAGATACTCCTCATGTGGAAACACTCGGTCCTCATGGCAGTCTTCTCCTTTCAGAGTAGGTCTCAACTGCTTAAGCATTATCTTAGGAGGATGATAAGCTGGACAAAAAACCCACCACACCTTGCAGGCTTGCAGATTTTCAAACTTGTACCTCTTCCTGTAAGTTCCAAATCCCCCCTCCCAATTTTACAGAAAATTTCTAGAAAATCAATCACTGTCACCCAGCCAGACAATGAACATGCTAAAAACCCTAAGAATATTTCCAGAACAGAAAGACCAGACGTCATTTCCACAAAAACAAAAAAAAACCAAAAAAAAAAAAAAAAAAAAAAAAAGGGTGAAAGGGTAACAATACACAGGTGGAAGAAATCTTGGTAAAGCCCATGGAAGCCATGAACTCTTCCACAGACCTCCCCACATTCTCTGCTACCTGTACCTGCACCAACCTGCTCCCTTTCCAGTGGAAAGCATTCCCAGCAGGTCAGCCTGACACAACTCCTGTGCCAGCTGCAGAGGCAACATGCTTTGACTACAGCCTTTGATCTACAGAAACTCGATTCTGGCACTATTTGGGGCTAGTTTCTCTGAGATCTAGGGAAGTGAGGAATGAGATTATAGCTTTGGTGTAGGTTTTTCTGGTCATGGTTAGGTTGGCTGGGTGCTTTTGTTGTTTTGTTTCTGTTTTTTCGGGTGGTTTGTTTGTTTTTGGGTTTTAGTGGGGTTTTTTTGGCTTTTTTTTGGGGGGGGGGCAGGGAAGGGTGGTAGTGGCTTAAATCTGACGGTAACCAATTCAAACTACAGCTAATTTAAAGCAAGGACTTTGGAGCTTAGTTCAGCATCTCAGCACTGAAGTGCTTTACAGGTAATTTATTCAGTCAAATTCTTGCAGCACAGCAGTCCAAAAGCCTCTCAGCCTTACAGTAAGATGATGGTCTGACATGGAACATGTGCAGGGAGAAAGGCTCAGAATTTTTTTATTTTGTATCCCTGCATGGCCCCGCTACATAGACTGAAAGCTGCAGTACAGCATTAAATTTCTGTACTAACAGATCTGAATATTTCACATAGTTTGTTTTATGTCTTGGTTCTGGTGAACCCTGGAGTTTTGAGTGAAAGTTTCTTCTAAACACTTCTAAAACACAAAGGGGAAGTGGGGGAGGGGAAACCCCTATTTTCCCCCAAAACTAAAGATGCTAAGTATAAAGAGTCTACATGGACTATATTGTGCCCACCACCACTTTGCTCCCTCCAACCTAAGGGTACATCACCTTTTTAGCCAACCCAACTGCAAAGCAACTGGGTAAGTTTTCAGAAAAATAAACACTGATGGAAAAATTCTTGGCTTGCTGCATGCTCACTGGCACACATCAGATAGTTTAATATTATGACTACAGCAGTAATAGAGGCTCTGGTATCTGCCAAGTCAAATCCAACCCCATATTTAATATTAAAACCTTATTTTGTCAAAAGAACAAAAATAAACCTTTCAAAAGCCAAGGTCATACATTACATGCCATTCTTAGGTTAAAACTCCCGTTATCTGTTCAGCAAATCAGCTCAGAACAAACCACACTGCAGCACTGCACATACGCTGGAGGAGCCTGCCTCGTTCCTTTAATGAGGTAAGAGTTTCACTGATCATGATATTTAGTTCCAGCAAAAGAATCCAAAGAAATAGAGGCCCCTTTATTTACAGAGCTGTGCAACCAGGCCCCCCCCGAGCCCCCCACCACCTCACACTCTGCCAGGCCCTCTTCTGAAACCACACACAGAGAACTGAAAAGCTGCTCCCCTCTGCAGCAGAGTACCCAGGACGTTTTTCACATCAAATAACCCAGCTTAAGAGGATCAAAAGCCAAAGTAGCCCTTTGCTTTAAAAGCAGCTCTGAAAACCAGAGGCTTTTCAGTTTAAATCAAAGCTATATGCCAAAGCATTTTCATTCTCACTTTTGCAAGGAAGAAGGGAAGGTTTGCTTCACTGCAGTGCAAATGGCAGTATTTCTGCAATTCTGCTTTTGAAAGCTACACAGCTCTGTACAAGGAGCAGAGTGTACTAGGTGTTTATTTTTTTGAGAGTTTAAGATTATGTGCATATAAATATATTAGGTGAACCAATCCCTGGAAACGGGAGTTTACATAGGGAAATCACTATGATTATTTCAGCCTGAGAACAACAAGAAAGCCCTTTCAGGCTGTTTGGGGATAGTTAGGACTGCACTTTCAGAAGTCACAGCTGCACTCCCAACAGCTTCAGAGAGATAAACCGACTCTCTTCTGGGAAGCAAGGTCACAGCACTCTGGAATGACTTGTCTCAGACTCAGTTTTCAGCTGCCTCAACACTACTTTTGTGAAACCACTTAAGATGTCTTTTACTTAAACTTCTTAATTGCATCTTTCCACATCCTCTACACAGACAGTTACCTGTTCTGCTGCTGGTGAGCTACTCTGATACCATTTTGAAGGCTGCAGAAATACAGTATCATTACATTTCTAAATCTAACATCAGAAAGAGATGCTGGTATTTGTTGTATCAGGACCAATTTTAACTGTGTTAAAATTGATTCCCATCCCACCCACCAAAAAATCCTCAGCAGAATAATTGCCAATCCGTAGCTTTCAGTACTCTAGATCAGCTTCTTGGGATCTTTTCAAAGTGTGAGGAGATGGTCAAACCAAGGTGACAGACAGGATCCACCACTCTGCCTGATGAGAACAAAGCCTGACACCAACAAGAAAAAACCCTTGGGAATCCAATCCTAAACACTGTTTTAAGGCTGCAGAGATAATACCTGTCACAAAAAGCATCAAGGTACCCAGCGACCAACCTCACAGGTCCTCCCTGAGAATTACTTAAATCACCTGAGACGTGCATCACTTCCCTTTTACTGCCCCTCAAAAAGCAACACAAAGGGTGGTCTCCTGTCCACAACCAAAGGAGAAGACTTCAGCAGCCACTGAGCTAAACACTTCAGTCATAATCTTAAAGAAGATTATGCACAGTCAGTCTTCTGAATTCAAGCTCCAGGTGCATTGTGCAATTTCTACCCACCAGAAGCAAATGACCCTCAGATTTCAGAGCTTAAGGGAAAAAGAAAAAAAAGGAAGAAAAAAAAAAAGGACCCTACCTAGTGCTTCCAGCATCTTGCCTAACAGGAAGCAGTTGTTTTTAGTGCAGCTGTCAAACAGTATAAAACTCTCGTCTGAGAACCCCAATAGCATGCTGGGAGGTTCCTGTAAAGCAATTGCATTAGAAAATAGGCACAGCAACCCCTTTACATAAAAGGCTTAAAAAGTATCCAGAAGAGTAATTTCAGCCAAAACCTACCTGCTTACTCACATATTCTCCTGGATTGTCTCCTGACATTTAAAAAAGTATTAATTCACATAAAAACATGTAAGAGAAGCAAGGGGTTGTTATCTGGATGTCAGATGGTTATCTCTTCAGAGTACTTAGCAGGAAATTCCATGAGCTCCTGCTACTCCAAACTTGCACACACAATCTTACTGGACTCCTTTGTAGCTTGATTTAAGAAAAAACTTCATGCATAAGCAGGACAAATATAAACATAAAGTGAACACATGCTCAAAGATTTCTGTTCATGCAAAATCGCTTGGAAAGTGAGTGACACGGGGCTCAGAGATATCAGTCTGTAGCAGCTGCTGCTTAGAGCTTGCTCTTGCAGTACATCATATCAAATGTGTAAGCCATCAACCAAATGGAAAACTCTTCTAGAAAGTTAAATTGTTTTTAGAGATTTATTCCAACATCTAAATCCAAACAGATGCAGAGCACTCACTCTGAAGTTATTTGGAGGAGTTTCTCAGCTTTCTGAAAAACTCATGTAGATCCACTTAGAAAGCTTACACTGAGATAGAGCTGAATAAAAATTTGTGAATTGATTTGCGCTGGACAGTATGAAAACAGAATTGTGTTTCACTGAGCTACCATTCAATGGGGGAAAAGCTGTTATAGGGCAGAGGGGGAAGAGGAGACAAGGTACAGTTTCACTCACATATACACAACACTGATTTCACAGATTTTACTATTCAGCTTCTTTAAAACTCAGCCAGTTATAATCTTGGCCCTGAAACCTGGAGACTCACAGTTTAGATTTCGTTTTTACACAATTGTCTCTGTAAATAACAAATGTTGATACAACAGATAAATTGTTTTTTCCTCTAAACCTACAGAGTCAAGTCAACCTTATTCATAATTCTGCAGGCACAACTGTTTTATATAGTGTCACTAGATAGTGATCAAACTCTGGAATCAGACCTAGGGATGTGATCCAGGGAACTCAGCCCTCTGAGAAAGCAACTGGAAACTTTTGGAGGTCCCTTCCAATCCAAGTGATCTACAAATCATCGTGGCCAAGAACACAGGTATGAACTTCTGCTACTTATACTCTGTACGCAGAACTGCACTTGCAGAATCCATAGCTAATAATTCACAAACACTTGAGTTAAACTCATTTTGACAGAAGTGGTTCCTAAACTCAGCTCCTGCCCAACCACCTAGGAAACTGCTCCTAAACTATGCTATCTCCAACCTTGTATGTTAAAGTAAGCCACCATTAGTTTTCTGGTCACCTAAATGTGCTGGGCTGCAAGTTAAGGCAATCTGGGGGTTGTTTCTTTGAGGCTCTGCTGTCCATGCCATGAAAGTGGTACCATCTGGAAGGAGAACAAGATCATGCTTAGCTGCTGGAGGTTAATCCCTTTGAGCTCTAGAGGCTTGGAAGCATTACTGTCTCATTCTGGAGAGTGCCAACATACAGTCACACCTGTAGGGATAGTGCTTGCAGATCAAGGGCAAAAGGCTGCAAAGGCTCTATCAGTGCCAAAGAGATGGATCTGCCTCATTATTAACAGGAAACTTCAGAATACTCTGAAAGTGCTCAAACAGCATCCAGGTAACCTAAGTTTGAACCTCCGATCTGCTACAAACTTCTCATCCTCAACAACTTACTTAGGGATTTGATTCTCAGATGTAAATAATGATAGTTCCCTGCTTCAAAAAGTAATGTGACACGCTCATCATATAGGAAATGCTTATTATGCTCCATCTATCAAGGTCACAAAAGCTGGGAAATTAACTCCACATTCTGCACAGCATGGACAAATACGGAACACGGGAAATGACTAAAACGACCAAATATGAAACAGGAGGTTGCATGGGATATGTCACTCCCTACTCCAGCAAAAGATGTTCATATGAGGGCAGTTTACATTTTATTTTCTCTATTTTATGGTGCCTGGATGTAGCTATACCAGTAAGTGATGATTTATTCTCGCATTACAGTTATAGCTAAACTGACAAGACCAAACCAGTTCCTCTTCATGATTTCCAAAGCAACTTATTAAAAATAAATAAATCTTTGTGCAATCAAGTAACTAGACTACTGACATGTGTTTCAGCTCAAGGGCTCACACATTTCCCCACAGAGCTATCCTGGCTTTCCACTTCATGGCCAGCAGAATCAGTCCCAGCCCAGGTGAGATGTTGAGAGCAGATTCTGAAACATCACAACCAGCACCACAAGTGAGGCTATGCTTCTTGACAAAGAAAGTGCAAACAGTTTCACTGCAAAAGTCTGGGAAGTTGCAGCAGACTTGCATCATCTTAATGCCCACTGAAAGGATCTGGAAAGAAAAACTAGGAGTACAATAAGGATTTACTATTGCATTCACAGAACAAGAGTAAAGGCACTAATGAAAAAATAAAACTTATCAAGATCTGTAACATTTTATTTAAGCTGCCTATTTATGCTGCACTTCAGAACTACTCATACTTTGTTTCTACAAGGCCCAGAAGAACAGAGCTCTCCTTTGGCCTGAGCTGGAGGTGATTCTGCCAACAAAGCACACAGTCACTGCACGACACAGTGCATTAGACAAGACAAACTTCCATCTGCACATGGATCCCACTTCCTATTGGATCTGAATCCTCAGCTCTGACAGACAGAGAATGGCAATACATCTCCACAACTTCACCTAAAGGCTCAGCTGCAACCTCACCAGGCAAGAGAACGTGAGCAGAGGGCTAGTTGGAGCCAGCGTGGCTGGGAAGAGCAGCATTGTTGTGTTTGGTGAGCAGCCGGGAACAGGGCACCAGCTCTCCTTGCAATGTCTGCTGGCTCCCTCCTAGCTGCTACTGAGGAAAGTTCTGCAGCTGCCCGAGGAACCTATTCGCATAACAAAAGTGCCTTTCAAAAGCAGTAGGGAGGGTGGAAGGAAAATGAAAAAGCCCTCAAAGCCACTGACAGCTACAGTTAGTATTTTTCAGCATTGCCTAAAGGTCTCAGGCGAGGATCAGGACTCCAATACCTTATGTAGAATATAAACACTGGTGTCTCCCATTACTTTCCTGCTGGCTAAAGAACATACCTTAAGAAATATCATGAAAGAAGGAAACTTTAGCATATCCTTGAGCACACTTTTAGAACTCTCATACAATTAAGTTCTCAGCTGCGCAATAAATTAACTCGGGGCATAAAAGGTATTCAGGAGCTTTTAGGAGCCTGAGATCCAAAAGCCTGCAAACAGGCTGTAGGCACCCATGGCTGGTTGGCAAAATGCTCAATGAGAACCAGCAAGGTGTACCTGCAGCCCAGGAAGTCAACTGTATCTGGGGCTGCACCACCAGAGGTGTGGCCAGCAGGTTGAGGGAAGTGGTTCTGCTCTTCTACTCTGCTCTTCTGAGATCCCACCTGGACTGCTGCATCCAGCTCTGGGACTCCCATCCTAAAAATAACATGGCTCTGTTGCAGCAAGTCCTGAGGATGGCCATGAAGATGCTCAGAGGACTGGGGACAGGCCGAGAGAGTTGGGCCTGTTCAGCTTGAAAAAGACAAGGCTCCAGGGAGACCTCAGAGCACCTTCCAGTCCCAAAAGGGCTGGAGAGCTGGAGAAAGACTTTTGACAATGGCACGAAGTGACAGGACAAGGGTGAATGCCTTTAAACTGATAGAGAGTAGGTTTAGATTAGATATTAGGAAGAAATTCTTTACTGTGAGGGTGGTGAGGCACTGGCACAGGGCTGTCCAGCAGAGCTGTGGGTGCCCATTCCTGGAAGAGTTCCAGGCCAGGCTGGATGGGGCTTTGAGGAAGCTGGCCTAGCAGGGATTGAAGCTAGAAGATCTTTATGGTCCTTTCCAACCTAAACCCACCTATGTCTCTCCAATCCTGATGGATCTCAAATTCAATCCCTGATCTTTCACTTCATCAGCTATAGAAACCCAGACAATTCTGCCTTCCTTGGTGAGCTGTTACATAGCCTCTTTTCATTGCAAAGGGTGCACTTAAAAATATACTGATGAGCACCATGAGAGATCTTAATCAATTAAGCAGGCAGCGAAAGGTCCTTGGAGCTTGAGCTGTAATTCCAGGGAACAGAAAGCACTGGACTGCTGGTGAAAGACTCCCAAAAGGGAAACATGAGACATCTCCAATGAAAAGTCTACTACAGATTTTTTTTTTAATCTGCCTTTAAGTGTTAAGCTTCTCCTGCAAGACTATCTTTCCTTTGAAGCACTTGAAACTTCTAGAGCTTGTGAATGTTACATAAACTCTATTTGTTGTAAGATAATGTCCAAAAGGATAAAATAAATCTTTGCCTCTTAAAAATCAAACAAAGGAGTAAAGAAAGTGTCATTACCTCACCATCCCTTCAGTGGCTCCAGGCTTACCCCTAAGAATTTTAATAGTGGCAAAATAGTTTTGCTTCTTGGTCAAACCACTTCACTTATGGAAACTGCAAAACAGCTCAGCTTGTCTTTCAATCAGAAGCAAAGCTGGGAGAGACATGTTAACTTACAGCACATTTCAGTATTGCCTACATTTGAGTGCAGCAAGCAGGAACACTCTCTTCATGTTCCTGACCACTTTTGGAGGAATAACCTGCCCAGTAAGAAACACAGAGGTCAGCATACAGCTCATCACAACCATTCTGTTAGAGAAAATCCCCCATTTATCTCTGAACACTAAATACTTTGCTTTTCTGCTTAATGTTACTCTTCTGGGTAAAAAAGGAATTCAAGGCCCAGAGAGATATTATTTTTGTGTAATAAGGTTATGCATATGGATTCAACTTAGCTAGGAAATGTCAACTTAAGGCTTGTCTTCATGAGGAAATTTACTGTAACTAGTCTACCAGTATAATTACATTGCTGTAGTTCTACTGGTAAAATTCCCCTGTTGAGCCTTATTCATAACAACAGCTGCCTTTATGGTTTATTTTTGTCGACTATGCCAAAAAAGGCCCCTGCTCCAGAAAGGCCACAACAATTTACAGGGAGGAGGGGAAGGAGTGGTGCCAGTGTAACTGGAACAGTAGAAAGAATAACAGTATAGAAATGGCAGTATTTCTTTATACAATGAATTATTTGATCCAAAAAAAAAAAAAAAAAAAAAAAAAGAGTGAAATACTGTAAAAAAAGTATACTGTACATCAGACCTCATGGCAGGTGAGGTATGTGCCAGTTTCGTGCTTCATTTCATAGCTTTGGTAAAGGCCCCCAAGCCAGACACTGCTGTGCATCAGCCCCTCCCAGTGCATCCTTTTGTTCTCGCCTCCTCCCAAAGTGCTGCAGTGCATTTTCCCAGGAGTACTCTTTCCCCCCCATTCCTTTATAGAAGCAATGCCTTGCCACCCAGCAACTGCCCAGGGCCCCTTGGACTGACCCTCCAAAACAAATGGGCATTTAAGACCAGTCCCTCTGGTTTACAGTTTGCATCTCAGGGACCAGGGATAGCTGGATAGCAAAGAGTACTTTTTGCAAAAAGGATTTTAAAACAATAGCCCTTCGCTTCGGCAGTACAAGAATGCTGAGCTAGACAAAACAATGAGCCATCTGTGCACTCTTCCCTCCTTCCCTTGTCTGTATCCTCTGAGCTTAAATCAGAGCTCCCCAAGAATGGCCGAGTCCCCCTTCACCTCCGCCCACCCTGTTTACATCCTGAAAAAAACAGTTTTCTGGCCTATTTTTTTCCTTTTGTTCTTAAGAGCCCTTGCAAAATCTTCCTTTAAACCTCAGCCCTTTGTCAGGTGGTATCCCATCTACCCAGCTTTGTCAAGTGATGAAAAAATGCCTCCCACCAGTGATCCGTTCCTTGTTTACCATCCCTAGAGGCAGAGTGGCACTCAGGAGCCCTACTCACCCCTTTGTCCAAGGAAGGCAATACCATCTGAATGGGAGACCACCAAGATTTGCAGCCCTCTTTTGTTAGCCTGGTGTCACTGCCTATTGGGCCTTGATTCAGAACTGAGATGACAGTAGAGAGGCAGCTGAGTTAGGTCATCACCACGGAGCATAGAAGAGAGAAACACCAATAGCTCAAATTCCACATAAAATTGGTAACTTTATTATCAGTGGTAATTTGTTGTTACCAATTATAGTCAAAGACTCATCAAGAAACATGCAGTATTCTAGTACTAGTCAAGAAGGCATGTTCCTAACACTAAAAATGCATTGAGGAAAAAACAAAGGGGATTAGGTATGAATAACAGCCTTCAGATCTATTTCTTCAAACCTTTATTTTGTTAGTATCTCTATTGCAGGCAGCAAATGGATTAAAAAATGTCAATGAATGTCAATGATCTCACAGCTGGAATGGCTGCACCGCTTAAAAATACTTCACCCTTCACGTCGTACTGAAAAAAAAGCTGACTGTTTTTTAATTCTTGATTTTAAAAACATCATAAACAGATCTTTATCACATAAGGCAACCTTTCACTAGAAGACCCAGTTTTGATCACCAGTCGCTTCTCTTCCCAGCAGGCTGAACTTGCTGGGAGAGCAGAGCCTGCAAACTCTCCACATCTCCACTCATTGGAGATCAGAGTAAGGAAGCCATGTCTCAGATCAACTCTCCTCCAATGTGCAAAGATCATAAATGTGGAAGTTCTGTTGGCAAAAAAAACACCATAAAACCATCCACTTTGAGCACTATGCCCCTTCCCTGCAAGGCAGCAAGAGGCTCATCCTAACAGGATGCAGCACTGGAGCGCATACCCACAATCGAACAGGAAGCGGTGTTTGCCTTCAATGCTCAGCACTAAACCTTCTTCCAATCTTTTTCCCTTTTTTTTTTAATTGAAAACAGTCTTTCTTGTAAATTCAACTACTGTGCTGCAAACGTTAAATGAATTTCCTTCAATGCTTCAAAAAAACATTCCAAATCTAGCACAGTTCAAGAGTGGTCTTGTCCCACAGCCCCTGCACGTAAACACAGATAGACCGCAGCACAAAGCAGGCTGCTCTCTGTAGGTGGCCCACATCTTCCATTTCATTAAGGGTACTAACTACCTCCAGCAAGTGACATTTGGAAGCCAAGTGCACTCTGCCTTGGAGGAGGAAAATCAGATTTCCCTGCAGTGACCATAGCTTCAGGGGAGGTCTGCCTCCAGCAGTGAAACACACAGCCTTAGAGGGTTCTGGTGCATGGCAGCCACTGGAGGGACACCCTCAGTGGGACATAAATAGGCATGATGGTTTAACTCGGTTTTTTGTAATGTTTTTGTCTGGGAAATAGAGAATTGAACCCTACGTGATCACACTTGTGCATATGTTTCATTAAAATGTCTTAACTCATTGGTCAAAATCAATCCAGTCTTTCAGAGCAAGAGTTGTCCCAAAAATGTCACATTTCTGCAAAGTATGCAAAAACAAATAGCCAGACAGAAGCGAAGGATCTACAGGTATTCCCAGTAAGCAAGTTTAAGTAGAACCACACTTGTATTTCCAAAGAATCCACACAGGTGAGACTTGTTAAAAGTACCTTAATTTTAAGAAAAGCTCATTCTAACTCATATCTTTATAGGTACGAAAAGAATCTAATCACAAAAAAAATCAATTAAAAGACAGATTTTATTGTGCTGTGCATCTAAATGACTCTTTCCTACTCTGACAGATTCTCAAATAAACTACCATTGAAAGAAAACACTTTTTTTTTTTTGTTACAGAACTCCCTAATTCTATGGCCTCTCCCTTTGCACTCTGCCGTGAACCTTCCTCTCTCCCCTCTGCCTCAGACAGAAGGCCAAATGAAAAAATAAGCATTACATTTGGGGTCAGCCTTTGATAGGCAACCAAGACCTGGGAAGAAAAAGGAAGTCCAGAGTATGGTGCCCACCTTGGACCCTCTCTCCTCCAAATCCTACCTCTTGTACTGCTTTCCTAAACTGATGCTCACTGATATCCTCTTCCATGTAATTCTCTTCAGCTGGGGCAGATGCTTCACCTCCAGCAACCTCTCAAGGTAGACATGCTGAACTTTACAAATCTTATCTGAAATATGGATCTGCCACCTCTCTCTAATTTACCATCTTCCAAAAGGCCCTCTGTTTTATCATGAAAACAAAGAGGGGCAGAGTCACTCGCTATTTTAAAAGCATTCAGTTACCTTGGAGCTTGGTGTAATATTTCAGCAGTGCTTTAGGCATGTGGTTTATAAAGCACTTAGGGACCCATTAAATAGCAAAATTTAAGGCTAAAGGCTGGCAAGCTGAGGGCAGTGAGCTTTTAAATTTATGAAAGGCTACAGAACTAAGAGGCCACTAAAGTGATAGCTGTCAGCACCACTCCATCCTACATTCATGCAGGTTCAAAGGAGAAGCCAGCATGCACTCAAAAGAAAGAGAGGACTCATTCCAACTTCCAGGCTATTTTCTAAATACTCTTTTCAAATTCCTTTTATACTCAGAAAAAGCCTTCCAGAAAACATCCACCCCTCTGCAAGCCTTGTATTGGTTACCTGATCCACTTTTGCGCTCCTTTTTCTTCCTCCCAACTCTAACAAGCATCCTTGCCCTTTTACAAGTTAAGGTCATTCAGAGGATCTATACAAGCAAGCAGAACACAAGCTGGACTGAAGATCTTGAAAGGCTCCTGCTTACCCTCACCTTTAATAGGGAGGCACCACCCACAGAGACAACACGTTATCCCGGCATGCACCGCTCCCTCCTGATCCAAATGGAAAGCAGCACAAATCAAAAGGACCACAGCAAGTTGGAACCTGTTGTCTCAGCGGGTGGTACCCTGCATCTGTAATAGAGATGAAGGCAGCTGTAATCTCTCTGGTTTTATGCAAATGGGATGCTGCACTTCAGCTCCTGGCTAGGGGCCAGGAAAAAAACAAAACCAAAAAACCCCAAACCCCACCACCCTTGTCAGTATGAAACTGATGTAGTAAACATCAAAACACAGTTGGCATGTCACTTTGTGGGATGTGGGAAGACCACAAATAAAAATCTTATCTCAATCTATCCATAATTTAAGCCTTACTTTCTATTTCAGCTCTGAATTACAACCCTGCAATTTTAATACAAATAAGACTATTCAAGGTGTTCAGGAATTCTATTGCATCATGGTTTTCACTTTCCATGCACTTTAAAGTGTTCAGAAAATGAACGAGCACTCAAACTACAGAACGGTTAAGTGAAGATTCAAACCTTGGCCTTGGAGCAAACTGAAATCAGAAGCCAGTATGGCAAAAACATTTTCCTTCTTAGTCCCTGGACAGCCCTGCAAACCTGTGCCAGCACATCTGGGGCTGGCAAACACTGTGGCACCATTGTCATCTGGTCCAACCTTCCTGCTCATGCAGGGTAATCCCAGAGCACATGGCACAGGATTGTGTCCAGATGGCTCTTTAGTACCTCCACAGCCTCTCTGGACAATCTGTTCCAGTGCATGGTCACCCACACAGTAATTAGGTTCTTCCTCATGTGCAGGTGGAATTTCCTATGCATCAGGTTCTGCCCATTGTCTCCTGGGTCAGAGACTCCTGAGGGAGTCAGCTGAAGCTGGCATTGCCACTGATGGAGTCTGAGTCCAGCTACCTGCTGATGCTGCCTTCCTTGTGCACCTGTTCTCCACCAAGGAAGAAGTCACCATAATGATTGTAAACTGCAGGAATGATCTGTCCCTTGACCTCACTGATGGCCTGGCATCAGAGCACAAACTGCCAGCTGAGGCACTGGCTTTGTGCAGACACACAGGGACACGTTCCTTGCTGCTGGCATTGCTGTGGGCAGCTGCTGCCAGCAAGGGGTGGAGAAGAGTGCAGGACTCAGCATCCCCTCTCCCACAACTGCACTGGCCACATGCCTCCTGCCAGCAGGCTGCACGCACACACCACTGCAGTGCAGAATCTCTTCAGAATGCAAGAACAGTCAGAAAAAAAAGGCCCTACTTTAACCCTGCTGAATAGATTCAAGAAGTCACACGTTTGTTTTGATTAGAAAGAAGATAGAAAAAGCTAAAAATGGAGTATAACTTGCAAAAACATACTGGAAGGATTTCTGCTGCCACTCAAGTTGTGCAACATGCTCAACTCGAGAGACTTATTTCCATGCAAGCAGCTTGGCATGAAATCCCACTGAAAGGCCTGTGGTTCCCTAATGCTGTCATGACATCATGATTTAGGATTTTTAGAGCTATCAGCTCAGCACAGCTGGTGTCATGGTTGCCATTATACCATGAAACACTGAGGGGTTTTAAATGAAAAAGGTTTCCTTGTTTTAAATTCTTAAGATTTCTTCCATCTTATTCTACAGATTCTTAAAACCAGACTGGTTCTGTAAGCAGAGTACAGCTGATACGTAAGCAGAGCAGGAAACAGTGCTGCTTTAACTGAAAATAAATCTGTCAACAAGGAGGCACAGGGAGACCTCTACTTCAGACTTTTCAGGTTCTTATTAAAAATATAAATTAAAGTCAACATTTTCACATTATTTGCTACATCTGTTTGCTATTCCCTTATAAATAAAAATACGGGGCCTCCAATTCAGTGTTAGTCCACTCAAAAAAATCAAAAAGTCCTTTTCATTTAATACTGCATTATAATTGTTCTAAACTTACTGTATTACCATGAGAGGTCCACAAAAAGTAAGCTACATGTTACCCAAACTGGGCAATTAACAAGACCTTTGGCAGTGTTCTGTCTTTTCCTTTCTAAAATATGAAGGACAGCAAGGCTATGGAAACACATCCCTGATGTAAGAATCCTGCTGACTGTCCCAAGCAGATCCAGCTCTGCACTCTTAGTAGACAGCTTGAAAACAACAACAAAACAAACAAACAAACAAAACAAACAAACAAAAAAACACAACCAAACAAACTCTTTCCTGTCTCCAGAGGGCAGGGCAATTGAACAGAGCGCCACCCTGGTTTTAAAGGAAATATACCAAAGATTTAAACAGCTGCTCTGCAACCCCATGCTCCTGCCAACCATTCTACAGCACACTTTACCTGGGACAGCAGAATCCCAAAGCTCTTCAAGCAAAAGAGAGACATATTTTCTTAAACAAAGCTTTATTAAATTCCCTGTCAGAGAACAAGAACCTCCTGAGTGCATAGGAAAATCCACCACATTCCTACAGTGTGCACCCAGGGCCGGGC
This sequence comes from Melospiza melodia melodia, assembly GCF_035770615.1. Classification (NCBI taxonomy): domain Eukaryota; kingdom Metazoa; phylum Chordata; class Aves; order Passeriformes; family Passerellidae; genus Melospiza; species Melospiza melodia. Next base: position 12,915,255 of record NC_086202.1, read on the forward strand.
TGGTGACGAGCAATTCCCACAGCCATCACATTTCCAGAGCAGTTTTAACAAACAAGAATTGCGCTTGGGAATGAGAACTGCTGATGAGGGCTCAGCTCCTTCGAAAATCTTCTCTCAGCCAGTCTACAGTGCTCACATACCAGCTGGTAACTTCAGGTTCAGTGTTTAGGAGATGAGTAGGTCTTGACAGCTCTACCACATGCACAATTGTATATTAAGGCTTTGGGACACAAGGTAGACCCAACCTACTGGACAATACTATCAATATTAAATACTATTAAGCTTTGTAGCTCCAAGAATGAGGCCAAATTAAAGGTGACAGACTGCAGACAGCTGAACATCTCAGGGCAAGTGACACAAGGACAGTGCTGTGGAGCTGGGGATGCTATTCAAGCCAGAAGGGAACACACACCTGATCTATGAACAAAAGTACCATGTAAATATCTACATGTTCACACTAAGATCTCTTGGGAGGGAAGGAAGCCTTAAACTTCATTTCTTTCACTTGCCCTACTTTTCCTCCCAAACTGGGGTTTGTTGTTAATTGTTGCTTAAATGTCCCAGGCAGATCTCTTTGACATTAGGGTCCTGTATAAACTCCAGACTTGTTTTCTGAAAAATAGTTCTGTAATCACAAACACAAGGAGGAAAAAACCAGGAGAAACTGCCTTGAGGAATGGGTAAAGTTAAAGAAACTGCCCAACTGCTGCTGTTGCAAGAGAAACACTTTGATGGAAAAAAAAACTGGTGGCTGAATCTTAACCAAGACAAACAAAAGGAGGAAAGCTTGTGTGAACAAACTGGAGCCTTTGCTGCATCATTCATCAAGGACATTTATCCTGTAACTATAACACGGTGCAAAGATAATTTCAGTAAACAGTGACAGCAGAAACATTTGCCATTTCTGGCTGGTTAAAAGACCATGCTCACAGCCCCAAAATCATGATGGCCTGGCTACTGCTACTCACTTCAACTGGAGTTAAGGAGTAGGGTCAGCTAACGAAAGAATAGGGTTAGCTCATGCTGCCTGCTTGGTCTAATGCAAAGTCCCTGCTAGAAACAATTCATAGCAGCAACCTAAGATAATAATTTAATTACTGGAGAAAAGACAGTCAAACAATTAGAGTTTTAGGCTTCTGTTACACAAATTGGCACTTTATACAGCAGCCACTGGAGTGGCAGTCTGCTGACAGTAACACTGCTGTGCCAGCAACAGCAAAAATGCCCTTACAGCAGTTTTCCAGAGGAAGGCATTTAACATGCACAGGGAGAGGTCAGGATTTAAGTGTATAACCAAAACAGATTACAGAGTGTGAAAAACACAACAAGACAGACAGTTAAAAGAAAATTTTCCAACAAGTTAAAAGAAATTTAAACAAAAACCCACTCAACACTGAAAGGAAATAAACTGCATTCAAGGCTTGCAGAGGGGACCATAGAATGTCTTCTACATGCAAGCACAGGCATACGTCATTGTTTTTGAGACCAGGGCTGGGGTGTTCTCAACAGAAAACCAGCTGTTCAAATAATATGAGCAGCAGGACAGGGTTTTACCTACACACCCCCAAAATGCAACACAATACTCAACACACAGCTACAGAACCTAAATGACACTTACTCATGTACTCTGTTGTCTCCATACAAGTCACTTAACCCAAAGCTGACGTAGTGCCAGTGCTCAGGAACATTCAGTGCTGGGTTTCCCAGGTTTCTGTACATGCTAACATAGTCCAGAGGGTCAGGTCCTCCCAGCCTGCATGAAAAACAGAAATATTCTTACGTAAGTTAGTTCACTCAAGACAAAGGGTAAGTCTCCCCAGGTGCTAGAAGAGGTTGTACAAAGACCTGGTTTAAAACAAAAATTAGAACTTTCAAATTACCTCTAAAAAAAAAAAATCATGAGGAAGGTTAGGTTAAGTCCAGAAAGCTTTGAGCACAGGAAGACAAAGTACATGTGTGCAGCATGCTAAAAATGTTTTTAATGTTAAAGCATAAAAACCTCTGGAAAATCATATTAAAGCTTCCACAAAACACAAAGAAAATTGAAAAACTGTACTAGTAAAAGAGCAATGGCTGTATCTGCACTGCAAACTCTTAATTCAGTCCAGAGGCACATACCTCAAAAAAAGTGATGCTATTCCAAGCAGACTTTGAAATTACTAAGTTTTGAGGAGAGTAATCCATACTTCTGAACACAGACAAAATAGTTCAAACAGCAGAGGAGAAAAAATTGATTCAGTAAAACTAGCAGCAAGACTTCTAAAAATACACCACTTGCATTAACCATGAATGAGTAAAAGCACCACTGTACCCTCTGCATCAACATTAGAATGGCTTCCTTAAAAGAACATAACTCAAAATTTAATGCAGCACAGGCAGGTTATGCTACAGAGCAACCAGCAAAGCCTGCAGCCACCCTTCCTGCTACAAGGCACAGGGAATTGAGGCTGTGTGCCAGCAGAGAGCAGAGCACATCCTCCTGCCACTCACGTCACCTCTGTCTGAGCAAAGACAGGACAACTCCCTGCTGAAGGAAGGAACATGCTGGACTGTGTTGCTGTTTGCCCTGTCAATCACAAAACACCTACCAGAAGCAGTTTTGGCACAGCTGAGCAGCTGTTTAACCACTTTGTGCCCACAACACACTGTGTCTTCAAGCAGAACTCCCAGCTGCTCCAAACAAGAAAATCCAAACTCACACGACCCCATTCACTGGAACAAATGATTCTACACATCAATTCCTCTCATGTCTATTGTCTGAGACAGACCCTGACACAATCATCTGCAGGTTGCAGGGCATGGCTGTCCTTCCTTCACTTGTCCTGAGGGTTTGTGTATCATGATACACAGTCTCCATGGCTGGACAGATGGATCCAGCCCTAGTGACAGCGAGACACTGTTTTATATTCTCTGCCCTCCTCCTGTTGCCCAACTTTATCAAGTCTGTACAAAACAGCTTATCAGCTTGGTGTACTAAAAGGCCTCTCCGCAGGTGTGCTGTGCTGCCTTGCTCCTACTGCTGCTGGCAAAAAACCAGAGCAGTTGTCTAACATGACTGACTTTACGTAGGACAGCTTCTCTCTCCTAAGTCATACATTGCCATCATGGTGACTGAGACCAGTTGCAGCTTCTCCAGCAGGTCAGTCAAGGATGCAGCCCAGGATACTGGGGCAGGACAGAGGGGATGAGCAGTAGTGGCACCCAGTAGTGGCACAGGTGTCCACTGTCAAAGGCTACATCAGAACAATGCAGCCTGCTCATATGACAAGTGGCATCCTCACAGCATAAAAGGCAAAGCGGTGAGCAAACACGGGGAGAGTGTATCAGACCCCAGGATGGAGCTGAGTCTGATCTTCAGTAGACACCTGAAAAAACCTGTTTTCAAAGTCTAGCAATAGTTTGAAACACTCAGGGAAAAAACAAGTCCCCTCTGACACCCTTTTCTCACCTGTTCCCTCTCACTGGCATCAGGTCACACTGGAGGCTGAGGTCTCTACCAGAAACACCCATCCAGGTGGCTCTGTTCAGAGCAAGGCACCTATGTCCTGGCCAGTGCTCAGCCCTCCAGGGATCCATGATGGAAGCAGTCAGATGGAAGCAATTCCAGCCAGGATGGTCACTCACCCTGGAGGAGTGGCAGTGACCAGCAGCAGCCACACACAATTATTACTGGACTGGGAGGATCTGGAGTGAGGGAGGTTCATGCACTGATCAGTGTGAGAGGTTAATCATGGTCAGAGCAGCTGTGTGGGCTTTGCAATGAAGGGAACACTGCTAAGCAACCAGCATCTCCTACATAAAGAAAATCTGCTTCCAAACTGGGTTTAATAACACTTTAGAAGTCAAACAATCAATGCTGGAACACTGCTGACACAGGCACTCACACTGACAACACACAAGAGAAACCTCTATACTGCCCTTTTCAGGACAGGGACTTTTCCATGAGCACATGCTTTTCCCTAGGGCTACTCAAACACAATTGTCAGGTCTGAGGCAGATGGCAAGTCCTGCCTAGGACAGCCCCAGGCAAGCCAGACACCTCTCCCTCACTCCGGCCAGCAATCCTGTGTTTGTCTCCAAAGGCCAAACTTTTCTGGAGACTTGCAGCACCAGACCACCAAGAGGTGGCCACAGCAATGTGGCACCAGGTGGCCTGGAGGAGCTGAGCTCAGCCCTGCCCAGATTTCACTACCAACTGGTTCACATGCTGCTCAACGATCCAGCCACACCATCTTTACTCGCTGAGAAATCTCACTTGGAAGAGATGTAGACTAAAAGCTTGCAGCAGTGACTAATTAAATTCTGAACAACACATATCCAAGCCATATACCTATCCCAAAACCACTGCAACTGCACAAACATCCAGCACGAGCTTTAAGCCTTTTTTTAACCTGCAGCACTCAGTAGCACAGCCATGGCAATAATGCTCACCAAGGGTTAGTCAGCACAGATATTTATCCAGTTTCGGTGGCAGGTTTCACTGCTCCCTGCCGGCACTGCTGAGGTACATCCTCCTCCCGCCCACGGCTACCGCGGCAGGGTTCGACCTTGTATCACAATCTACATATCAGTACATGCACTCACACAAAGAGCTGGAAGCGTTGGAGGATTTTATTAGGAAGGGCCCAACTTCAAAGCCAGAGGTACAGTACAAATTTGTTACATTCTCTATTCATGGAGCTCATTCAGGAGCAGGAAGGGCAGCCTCAGGGGAAACCCTGTATTTGCATCTGCAGCAAGAGTCTTCTTTCGACTGATGTTAAGAGCGCCCTGAAGTTTGTGTGGAAGGAGAAACACAGAGGAAAAAGACCCACAATGGAAAGACATCGGAAAACTCCTAATTCATTCACCCTGAAAAGTCCTTAGTGTATTGTCTGTAGCCACTTCCCAGCAGCTGACAATAGGATTGCTTTTCACAGCTACCTTTTGACAACCTTTCAGAAGTAGTCTGTGATTCCCAAAAGGCCGCAGACCACAGCTCACTGCACAGGTTTTTGAGAGTATGGCCTAAATTTAAGACAGGTGATAAAAACCCAGTAGTGGAGCCCAAATTATGCTTATTTCAAAACCTATCACAAAAAAAGAACAAGTTTGATTTTTTCACCAGCAATTCCACGCAACAAGATATTTCAATTTGAGATACTCTACCATATTTTATAATTAAAGGGGATACTGGATATCAACGGACAAACTCCATCGTGGGGCATGGCCTTCACAAAAACAGACAGAAACTCTTCCAAGAAGTTCCGATTGGATCCCAAGCTATGCAAATAGCATTTTAAAAGACTAGTTCCATTAAATAATCCACATGGCTAAACCCCTTTGTGCAACAGGCATGGAGTGCTGCAGATTCTCCAACGTTACACAGTTAGGATCTGCTCTGATCTGCAAGCCAAAGACTACAACTTCAGCTCCCCGAACAAAAAAAACCAAATTGCTGTTAACCATAGAGAAACTGATACATATAATTAAAAGCTGATTAGTGTTACAATATTTCTCCTAACGCAGAGAACTTCATTCAGCCATTTCCTCTTCTAATTTAGCCAGCGAATAGCCGGCAGCCCAGGCAGAGTAGGAGAGAGAGTGTTGTGGCAGGAGTCGTTCTACCAGACATAACAAAACCAAGCTCCAAGTTTCACCCAACAACAGGAAAGAAAGAACTTGTGGCGCCCATGGAGGCTTTACCTCACACAAGCATTTCCTGCCCAGGACAGCAGTAGGAAGCTCACCTTTACAACAGAAGCTCTCAGCCCTTGCTGCTGGCTGAGCTAGCAGCTGGAGGAACCACTAAGTGGAAAATGCCAGGATAAACAGGCCTTCACATTACTTCTTACTTGTAATCTGCCTTCACTGCCAGCAGTAATCATTTTAGTGTTTGAGCTCCAACTGCAGCAAAACCCTCATCAATCCCTTAAGCAACAAGGTTTCTTCCCAAACAAGGGTCTTTGCTATTCTTCACTATAGACCTAAATTTCCCTCAACCTCCACAAATCCTACACCACTATAGCCAGTATGCTTTAAGCTGTTGATGGAAAAGAAGTGCTAACGTGACTGGAAATACTTAATGAGTATCTAAGATTACACATAAGTGTGAAAACAGACTGATCAGACCACCACCAAAGTACTGATGTGCACAGATGACTAAGAAATTATTTATATTTTGAAGTCTCAGATTTGCAAAATCTTATGTCAGCCCACTGCGCCATTTTAATACAATACTCCCCTAGGCAATAAAGGCTAACAGATAAACTTGCTAGAATCACTTAAAAAACTACACTTCTGTGGACAACAACAGCAATAGCTTTTTGTTGTCAGAGCAGCACACGGGGAGGATGTTATTCTGCTGTTGCTCAGGACTCTAATTAGATAAAAACATACAGGTTGAAATGAGCTGTAAATAAAGAAGTTCAGCATTTAGTTTTTTCAAGTGCTGGGGTAGGGACTGGCCAATGTCATGTAAAGCAAACTTTCAGGGGTGATTGATCATGTTCCTTAGCCCCAGAAGAGGGGGCTGAGCAGCTAAGCGACAGCAAAAAGCAAAAGGAACTCCTCTTCACACGGGATTAGACGCTAGACACTTATCTTGATAGCTAAACATCCAAGAACTTCCTTCATGCCACTCTCCCACATAAACAACTGCTGTTCCTGGTGTCAGACACTGTGTCAGCAGAGACTCTGCACAGCAGATCCACAGTCTGTGATAAGGCATGGCTGTGTAAGGCCAAGCGAAGCTGGCACTGCCCCGTGGGCTGTATGGGTACACAGGGCAGTGTCCGGCCTGCAGGCTGCAACAGCGGCTTCACTCTGGTCAGTGCTGCCACACTGGAAGCCCAGAGTCCCGGCCAGAGACAGAGCTCCTGCCGCCTGTCCAGGGGGAAACTCCAGACCCTCACCTTCTGTGGGAACACCTCCACTGAGTAACACGCCCTTTTCCTAAGATCTGTCCCAGCTGGGGCCTTCATCAGCAACCCCTCACTCAGGGACTCTCCAAATCATCCCAGAAACCCCAATGCACTCTCCTGATTTCAGTGCACACCTCTCTAGACCCTTCTCCTACTGCCAGCACATTCTCCCCAGGAGTCCCCTCCAAACACACGCCCCAGGCAACCGACTGCACCCCCAATCCCTCCATCCCCGACCCACTGCATGTCCCCAAAACTCTTGCACCTCACCCCTAGCACAGGACGCAACCCCCAGTTCCTCTCCCCTTGCTGCAACCCTCCCCAGCCCCTCCAGGCTTACCCCGTGCAACGTCCCCAGCCCCCGGGCTTCTCCCAAACCTCTCCCGCTCCCACCACTCCTCCCAAACCCGCTCCTATCCCACACAAGGCGCCGGCCCCACGGCTCCCCCCGGCTCCACGCAAGACCCCGGCCCCATCCAGGCCGCCTCACCAGTATTTGAGGATGGCGGTGACCTGGAGCGGGTTGGGCTGGTCGGGATAGAGACGGCGGCATTCGCCGTAGATACCGTGCAGCCCCGGCGGGAACAGCGACGGGAAGGACGCAGACCCGGACCCCGAGCCGGACCCCGGCCCGCCCGCGGGGGGCCCCCCGCCCGGCCGCACGCCCTCCATGTCCCGGAGGCGGCTGGTCCCGCCCGTCCCAGTTGGTGCCGAAGCCGCTCCGCTCCCGCCAGGCGCTCCCGGCCCGGCCCGGCCCGGCCCAAGCGGCTGCGTGGGGCCGCGGAGGAGGGGCGGGGCCTACTGCCGGGCCGCCTGAGTGACAGACCAGCTCCGCCAATGGCGGCGCTGCGCGGGGCTCCGCGCGGAGGGGGTGGGGCCCCCCTGCAAGAGTGGCGTGAATGACAGGACCGGCTGACCAATGGAAGCTCGCGGCCCGGAGGGCGGCCGCGCCTCTGCCCCCGCCCCTCGCTGCCTTGCGGGCGCGCCCCCTAGCGGCGGCGCGGGGGCACGCGGTGGGCGGAGCGATGGCCGCGCGAGGCGGTGGCGGGAACGCGGAGCGGGTCCGGGGGGAGCGGGAGATCCCGCCCCGGGGCAGGCCTGGACACAGGGCGGTTCTCACTGCTGCCTTTACACCTCCTCCTGTGCTCAAGGAGCACTCCTCTCCCCGTGCGATCTCTGTGTCTGCAGGGCCCTTGCAGGCAGCTGGAAGCTGGCAATGGGTGAAGTTTGGGGCTCACACTGACGATCTGGCTCATTCCTGAGTCGCAACTACAACTGGGGCCATGCAAAGCCAGGTATGTACATGTGGATGGTGTATGCACGATAGTCCCACACACCTTTCCTAGAGCAGGGTCCTGCTTGTTAATCAGCAAATAGGAAAAGATGAGCTATAGAATGCTCAGAGGAGAGGGTGGGAGCTCATGCTCGCATTTCTCATTTAAATAGGTGAGAGTTTATTCTAAAAACATTCATGACACCATTTGGGAGAACACACATGGTCAAGAAGCTGACACCAAAAGTGACAATCCCCTGATAGAGGAGGTGAGCAGTTGGTGTCCTCACTTCCCACAGTGAAAAATGTTTCACTTGTCCTGTTACTGTGATACTCCTTTTTGTGACATCTGCCCGAGTAGTCAGCTACAGTCAGCTGAGAAGGTGAATGTAAGAGTATGTATGAAAGGCTGTGTTGGCTCCACGCACCCATAATGAGTGTCACCTGGCATTCACTGAAGTGATACAACACTACCCTTAATTTAAACCCCTCAATCCTGTTGTACAAAAGCTCCCTCTTGTAGACTAGGGGAATGGGGAAGGTTGCTAAAGGTAAACATCTGGGATGAAATCTATTTACTGGGGCTAAAGCTACAAACTACAAGAGAAAAGTCCATGTATGCAGGAGAAATGTGGGACAAGATAGGTGAATCAAGCATTCAGGTGTTCCCACTGGCATGGAAGTCCATTTTAATTAATTTCAAGACCCAGAGTTTCAGACATGGATTATTCCGAGTGCCTTTAGAATACTTAGTCAATAGAAAATGACAATGTGTTCATTGTTCAATACTGACATGTTCATGATGTGCATTCTTTATACTGACACCTCTTGCGTGGCTCTCGTGCCTCAAAAATTGAGAGAAACTGGTATTTCCTGGAGGGAACAGATGTGTTATGAGCAGTAGTTCATAAAGATGATCACATGAAATTATGGGACAATAAAACGCTTTCCTTAGTCATAGATCCCGGCTACAGAAGTTGATGGGATCACCTTTTTCTCCTTTCCTATTAGAAAAAATTAGGCGAGGGGAAATCTATTAAGCATAAGCCAGCCAGCTGCGATGCAGCATTCTTGGTGGAAGTACCCAGCTGTCTCCTGAACGGCAACACCCACCGGTTTCTGGGCCGTGGATGTGTCCGCAGAATTCACTTTTTCCGCTCTCCGCCTCCCAGCCCGCCCCGCTCCTCCGCCGGCCTACAATTCCCAGCATGGCTCGCTCCCGGCGCCGGCCTACAGCTCCCGGCATGTCCCGCTCCCGGGGCGCCTCCCCGCAGCGCCGGACTACAGCTCCCGGCAGGCGCCGCGGCGGCAGGAATACATCACCCAGGCGGCGCCGCGTCGCCGCTCCGCGCATGCGCCGCCGAGGGCTGGGCTGTTGCTCCCTCACGGGCGGCTGCGGCGGGTCCTCGCCATGGAGTCCTACGATGTGATAGCGAACCAGCCCGTCGTGATAGACAACGTGAGTGCGGGCGGCCGCGCGTCCCGGGAGCGGGGAGGGCCCGCAATCCCTTTGTCATCGGGGTGGCCGCGCCCCGCCCGCCGCTGCCGCCCCCCCACATCGGCCGGCTCGGCCGCCGCCTCCGGTCCTCTCACGGCGCCATACGGCGTCCTCGGGGGGCGGGGCCGCTCCGCGTCGGCGAGTCGCGATTGGCTGGGGCGACTGGCAGTCACCTGCAGCGGGGCCGCTGCTCCGCGCTGGGGGGGCGCAGCCCCCGCTGCCGCCAAGCTGCCGCTGGTTGGGAGGGGCGGCGCGTCCCCATTGGCTGAGATAGCTGTCAGTCAGCGGGGCAGCCCTCTGCTACCTGCCGGAGCGGGGCGGGACCGTCGCCAGAGCACCTGCGCTCATTGGCAGTTGCCGCTGTCAGTCAGGCGGGGCTTCCCCGTCCCGCCCCACCCCTCTTTGTGCCGGGGGGACAATGGGGGTGCCGGGCCAGGCCATGGCCACCCTCCCAACGTGCTGTGGGGCCGGCCTTGGCCAGGGTTCCAGCGTGCTCCTGGCAGGCCGTGGATGCACCCCCGACAAGCTCTGGGGGTGCTGGCGCTTCCTTGGGCCCATGCAGGACATGGAGCTCTCCAGCCAGGCACCCCTCACAGGCCCAGCGAGACAGAAGCCTTGACCTCTTGTACTGCCCCTCCTCCAGCGCATCCAGCGCAGTGCTCACAACAAGGCAGTGCCGTTCCCTAGGCATGGATTCCCGTGCCTTGGAATGCCACTGCTGACGGATCTGTGCCCAGGGTTGCATCAGCGTAGTGTGGTGGTGCAGATGGCTGCTCCAATGTGCTGATGCTGCTCATTAGCACAAAGCAGACCTTCAGTCTGTGTGTGTAATAGCTCTGCGGGAGATGAATGACAGTGATTCCGTGCCTCTTTGAGATACTTCTGGATACAGTTCTGATTTGCCCCATCCATGCTGCCCTCCCAGGAGGAGGGACCATCCAGGAAGGAATGGGAGGGCCTGTCTTGGACAGAGCCTCCTTCAGTGTACTGAGTCACAAACCCGTGCTCCTCCCTTCTGACCTCTATCGCCAGTGATTGAGATGCTGTTGTTTTGAAGAGTCAGTACTGTGCTCCATTCTTCTTCCACATGCTTAATTTCTCCTGATTTTTTTTGCCATATGAATTTGATTTCTTGGCCTGGCACTTCTCAGCCTATTGCTTTAACTCTCCATAAGGTGAATAATTGTAGGTCTCAGATAAAGGTGGTTATTCTTTTGACTTTTTCTTTATTATGGATCCTAAGTTCCTCTCTACATCTTGAGCTCTCTGATACAGTTTTGGCTTTGTTTATTTCCCTGGAATTTTACAGCAGAGGGATTTGGGTTAGACACTGAAGGAAAGCATCTAATAGAAAATGAGAGTAAGCAGTAAAATTGACTATGTTGAGAAAAACATGTATCTTCTTTATTGAAGATGTTAAAAAAAGCATTAGGTTGATTGTTTTTAGGAATGCCTGTATCAGCACTGGTCCTGCTGCGTTGTTGAGTGATTAGCTAAACAATAAATTTATCTCTAGGTGTTCCGGCGCTGTGAGGATCACTTTGTTGAGCTACTAATGTAGTAGCAGCCTATATTCAATTTCAGCTTGTCCTTTTGTTATTTCGTGCAGTGATTGCTGCCTCTGCCTCGGACCTGAAGGAGAGCTCATGTGCCAGCAGCTGATTCTGTGTCTTTTTTCATTTTATCAGCTGGTCTTATAAAAGCTGATTCTTGTTCTTGCTTCTCTGATAAATGAGTTTCCCCCCTTCCCCTCCCTGTACAAGAAGCAGAATGGAGCAGTTGTTGCAGCATCTGCCTGGAACGCTGGCAGGCTGTGGGCCAAGGAGGCTCGTGGTGACACTGCAGTTTTCACTCTTTGGAGTTCAGGCAGGATGGGAAGTGGAGCTGCACAGAGCAGGTACCACTCTTGCCACTGCTGTTCCATTACTGCTTTTCTGCAGAGAGCTGCAGCACCTTTTGAAGGCTGAATGTTATCCTGTCTCACATGCCTGTGTGTGGGAAGGGGGAAGTGAGATACTGAGCTGGTGAGAGCCAGACCCCTCCAGTCCCAGCCCTGCTCTAGAATCTCAGTGTGTTCCAAAAGGACATGAAGTTCTGTAGCTAAAAAATTAGCAGAGAGGTTTTTTTTTTTCTCTTACAGCACATTGCTCTTAGCTGTATGTTTTCAGCAGGGAGAGCTTTGTAATGTACAGTGGGAGGTTGGAGCTGTACCTCAGCACAACTTTATACTCTCATTGTCTAATTTTTAAGAGTTGTATTCCCATCTGCAGTCCAACAAGCTCTCTCTGAATGGTCTGGTTGCCCTGCTGAACATAATGCACATGTCAGTACTCCAGCTGTGGCCTAAGTCAGTGCAAATTTCTTGACCTCCATGGAACATGGAATTATCTCTTGTTTGCCTTGTAGTCTAAGTGGTGGCATTTTATACAGCTGAGCTGTCAGCAAGGGCTGTTGTGTCTTTGGTTTGTTCTTGATCTTATAAATTCTGTATCAAATAAAACAGTTTCACAACAATATGAAATGTGCACTCTCCATAGAAAGTGCTACATGGAAGATTGATTGGTGATTTCCATTTAAATTTGAGTCCTAAATGCACCAAGATGAATGAATCCATAACCAATTGGCCACAGAGCTAGTAGATGAGCTATGTTCAGGGATGAGGTATGTTCAGTTCCTTCATGACACTCACAAGAATTTTTAATGAATTTATCTTTCTTGACTTCTACATTTTTCTTGTAGTTTTTCTTCTTTTATTCTTTTGCTCTGATTAAAAAAAAAAGATAAACTGCTGCCAGATAAAATGGAATGAAAATCCAGCCAGGATAGTTACTGGTGAAAGTATATAAATTTTTCAATTTGTTTTAAAGTTTTAATAAATCAGAGTTTGTAACAGAAGAGAAGGTGCATGTGTTTTTGCTTATTTGAAACAAAGATGAAAAAACAGGTCTTTAAACCTTCTGAATCAGAGTTCTTTCAAAATGTAAACATTTTCCTCTCATTGCATAGGAATCTCAGACTGGTCTATAATAAACAGATTTACTCAGTGTGCACATATCTTCAAAGAAGTAAAATGTTTTCAAGAAAAATTGAATGGGTCAGAAAGTGCAGGCAGGTGTTTGTAGTGCAGAGATATCAACCAGCTGTTCTTGGTCTGCTCCCAGGCCCTTGGAAGCACACTTGTGTTGAAGCCCCATCCCACCGGCACATTCAAAGCAGTCCTTTGTCTTTGACTCCAGGCTGGAGTTCTGAACTCCCAACACATTTGGTTAACTTTGAACTTCAGTATGTAAATCTGAAAATACAGAACTTGCTGGGAATCTCACCAGGACACGCTGGGCAATTTTTTGGCCTGACATAAGGAAGTTTTAATCTCTAAGTTAAAATAGGAGCATCATTGTTCTCCTGAAACCAGTTCCCTGCAGCAGAATGTGCTAGCAACAAGACTGTTCATAATCCTGAACAAAATATTCACTAAGTGCAATATTCTAATTTGGTTACATTATTTTACTGCATTTCATTCAATTATTTTTCTGCAAGACTTGGCACAGGATGGTATTCTTTCCCAGGCAGAGAGTTGTTTATAAACTATGATAAGAAAAATCAAAATAGTGGTTTTGGTTTGTTCCTTGTTTCACCCAGAAGAGAGTCTGTGTTAAGGGAAGTCTTTTTAACACTTCACCTGCCACTTAGTCACACTGACATCAGTTAGTGCAGACCTTGGGATGCACCTGGAGCTGAGTCCCTGTGTGGAAAGGAAGTAGTTAGTCCTGCCCAGTTGGCAGCTTGGGCGTGCTCCTGGAGCCAGCCTGGCTGCAGGTGTTTATCAGGAGACAAGGATTCAAGCAATCTGCCTTTCATATGCTTTATAAATAGCTGTGTCTGGTTTGCAGAGTATTCCTGACACTCCTCTCCCACAGATGTGTCCTGGCAAATCTGACTCTGGTGCTTTAGAGGCAGGAGTGTCCTGACTCTGGTGGCAGAGTGCACACTCTGTGCAGAGCCTGACATCCCTGCTGATGGAAGTAGCTTGGCAGCAAACGCTGGACTGTGAACGGGAGAGGCTGGGGCCACCCCACATTCCTTTCTGCTGAGCCTGCTCTGGCTGGTAACCTCTGGCACTGGGAAGGCAGCATTGGAAACCACTGCAGCCAGGGCTTGCTTGTCAGAGCCCTGAGCAACTCATCTGGCCCCAGCCTCAAAGCAAAAGTGGTGGTGCTGACCCATGCAGAGGTGGTGAGAAGTGGAAAGCTATGGAGGAGCTGTGTTGCTGCTCATTTTAAAATGCAGTGGGGTAGCCAAAATATCTTTTTGGCCTCCAAACCAGAGCATTCCTACTGCAGAGCCCTTGAGAGTGAACAGGCACCTGACAGGTCACAGCTTTCAGTGCAAGCTCACACACACTTTGCTCCCACCATGGGGCTAAGCAGAACTGTTCCTTGTTCTGCAGGAGAGCTCGTGCCCATGGTAGGCTGGGATTACCAGTGAAACGGCTTATCTGAGGAGATCCTATGAAAATCCACTCCTTAGCAAAACTTGGATGTTCCTGCAAGCTGCTCATTGTTTCAAGATGTCATTCCCTTGTGCTGGGAGAGGAAATGGAGGAGGGGAAGGAGTCAGCACAGATCCAAGTTGATGATGGTGTTCCAGGATGCTTCCGCACAGGGAGTGAGAGCGGTGGGGCCAGATGCCCGGCACTGACTCCCTGCCAGGGCCTTGCTGTGGCTGGTTTTACCCACCCTGTGTTTGCTGCTTTGAATGTTGCAGGAGGCTCTTGGATCTGTGCCTTCCTGACTGCCATCTCTCATCTCTTCTTTGACTCCTCTGATCAAGCTCTGTCCTATCAGCTGTGCTTCCTGCCCCCAGCCTTTCCCCTTGCAGTGTAACTGGAACGTTTGTCCTTTCCCAGTCACAGTCTGGGTTGGTTTCCAGTGTCTTTTCTGACCACACTTGTGCCTCCTTAGCGTTAGCTAGTTCATCCACCGTCTGATCATCTTTTCCCTCTTTCTTCTCCAGTCTGTTTCTCACAATTCTTTGCTACTTCCTTCTCTGACTTTATCTGCCCTCCCTCCATCTTTTCCAAATCTCCTTCTGAGAGGCCTGTAGCCTTCATTCTTCCAGTGCCTCCTGAAGCTGGCAGAGTTCAGTTGTTCTTGCTGGGCTTTCTGGAGTGTTCTCCTCCCCCCAAAGGTTATCTAATATCAATAGACACCTGTGGAGTGTGCGTTTAGCTTCCTGCACCCCTCATGTAACCCTGGCTAGAAAAATACTCGTCCATACAGGGTGTTTGGGTGTGTGCAGAGCAGTACCAGGGTGCTTGGGATGGTTGTGCCCTGTGAGATGTCACTGCCAGACAGGGTGCCGGTCACTCTCTCCAACAGCCAAGCTGGGACTTCCCATCCCCAAGCAGCCTGGAGAGCCAGTCCCTTGGGAGCTTTATTCTTAGTAGAAAGGAGAGCATCTGGCAGTCCTGATGTACTTTGCTGCTCCTCTCAAACTTGTGAAGATGATGGAATGAGTGCTAAGCTGATGTATTTGTCTCTTGCTTCCACAGGGCTCGGGTGTGATTAAAGCAGGTTTTGCGGGCGATCAAATACCAAAATACTGCTTTCCTAACTAGTAAGTATTCTGCTGGTCTTGGCAGCTTCTTAGTACTGTGTACCAATTCTTTGGTATGTAGAGGGGAAGAATTGCCCAGTTTTATGAATGGAAAAATGAGTTATTCTTTTCTGCCCGCTGCAGAGAAGCATCAGGGAGATGAGAGCTCCACTGTTAAATATTTTGAGAATTTTGGGTACACACACACACATCATAAAAGATGACATCACTTTGTCAGGCTCAACACACAACCAAAGCTGTAGGATTCTTTAATCTGCACATATGAGGAAAAGGACCTGGAAAAAGTAAAATTTGGCATAAGAAGTGTGAAGACCTTTGTATTTTCTCAGTGTGTGGTATAATGTCTTGATTCCTGCCAGACTTTTTGGTGAGTTTTCTAAGAGTTTTGCCAGGATGAAGACTGCTGGAACAGGAACTCTGAACAGTCACTGGCCTTTATTTTCAGTGTGGTGGGTTTTTAGTGAGTAGTTCTGTGTTCTGAGCAATATGTTCTGTATGGGATGGTGGGTCATGGGACACAAATGTCTAATCTGAGAAGTCTGCTTGAGGTCTGGCAGCACATGTGGGTCCAACACCTCAGACAATTGCTCAGTCTAGCCATGTTCATCCCAGGCACTGTTGAAACAGGTGAGTCCTGAATAGTCAGTGAAAATATGGCCAGGCTCAGCTGGTTTATGTCCAGCCAATTCAGAACTGTCTACAGTCTGTCCCCTTCACCTCTGATTTCTGAGATTAGCTCAGAGCATACCTGGGTCTGTTTGCACCTGGTAGCACCCCCAGTCTCACCCACTGTGAAAGTTCTGGGTAGGACAGAGAGAAGCACAAAGTATGCAATCCTTGGGTGCATCTGAGCTCTTTGTAGAAGCATTTACTGTGTTGTCTCTGTTCTAGTGTGGGCAGACCAAAGCATGTTCGTGTCATGGCTGGTGCTTTAGAAGGGGACATTTTCATTGGTCCAAAGGCAGAGGTAAGAGCACCTGTACACTGCACTTGTCCATGTATTTCAGTGTGCTGCTGTATGGGGGGATGTGGCAGCTGGGCTGTGATTCTTTGGTATTGTGTAGGTCCAAAGAGTAGAACAGATTGTCACTTGCATGTGTGTCCAAGGTGGAATGTGAAGCTAATGTCAGCCAATCTGCTGACACAGGCCTTTGATATATCTCTTTTTCTTTTTAGGCTACTTTTAGCTCTATATGGTTACATATTTTTGACTGGGAGCTTTAGAAATGGACCCTACTCAATTGCTATGTATCTCCCTGTTGTGGGCAGGAAGCTTCTCTCCACAGTCCTGCTTCTGTCAGCATGTAGTCAGTTGTGTGGTCACATTTCTTGTGAGCCCTTCAAACTGCATTCCCCAGTAACATCCTATTATGTTTTTTTTTATGTCATGGCTGATCTGGTAGTACAAAGATACCATATGATAGGTGTCTGTGTATGTTGACTTTAAAAGTGTTTTGATGGAATATGCTCTGCCAATGTCAGATGTAGACATTCCTGCTTGTATGAAAAGGCCTTGTCTAGGCTTGGCTTCTCTGGGAGAGACGTTGATGAATGTTCAGGTTTTGCCCTGTATGCTATAGATAAGTTATCTTTTAGTGGAATCAAAACTGTAGGTGAGTCTGACAGTAAGTCACAGTGCTCAGAAGTGGGATTGTTGGAAGTTCTGATGCTCTCTTGTTCTTCCTGTTTGCTCAGGAGCACAGAGGTCTTCTTGCGATCCGATACCCGATGGAGCATGGCATAGTGAAGGACTGGAATGACATGGAGCGCATCTGGCAGTACGTGTATTCTAAAGACCAGCTCCAGACTTTCTCAGAAGAGGTGAGAGACCACGTTATGTAAAGGCACAGGCATCATTCAGTGTGTGTAACACCAGGAGCCTAGGAACTTGGAAACATTTGGGACTTTTCCTTTGGCCTTCTTTCTGAATGTGTGTCTGTTGCTAAATTAGGTTCTTTCACGTCTCAGGAGATACTGCACAAGAAGTGTCCAAAGCAGAATTCTTCTCCAGATCTGATGGTCTGGCCTAACTGAAAATCTGCCTTTCACATTTGCTATTCACACTCTCTCTAATGATTCTACTCTTGGCCAAGTGTTTCTGACTTTTCCTGTTCTGCCTGCACATCAGGCATATCCACTCAGCAGTGACATGAGTTGAAGTGAGGAAGGAGAAAACCACAGTCCTGTGGTCTGGAAGGATCAGACCAAAAAATTATTAAATCTCTGAGAGCAATCTAAGTTGTGGAGTAGGAATATTTCTGTCTGCCTGTGCTGAAAGACCATATGCCTTCACCCTTTCTTAGGGTGTGTATTTGGCTTATCTGGCTGATTTTTCTCACTGAGAGTCATCCTACTTCTCCTTCATGGGTCAGAGTTACTCACAGAGGAACTTCCTAACACTTCTTCATAACTAAACCAGAACCCTGCTGGTCTTCCAGCCTAATAGAGATTATTCAGTCTAATACAGCTCAGCTGAAATTACTCCTTTGTACCTGCCCTCTTGCACCAGTGGTTCCTAAAATGAATAAATAAGCAGAAACATTTAGGAACGCACCACTACTGCCTCCTGGTTACTGCAGCACAGCTCCTTCTTCTCTTTCCCAGCATCCTGTGCTGCTGACAGAAGCACCCCTAAACCCACGCAAGAACAGAGAGCGTGCTGCTGAGGTGTTTTTTGAGACCTTCAATGTGCCAGCACTGTTCATCTCCATGCAAGCTGTGCTTAGCCTGTAAGTGTCTTTCATCTTTGATTTGTGTTTGCGGAATGTTGCCATGAAATCCATTCTACAAAAAAATCATGGAAGACCTCACTGATGTCTTCCCTGATTTTTCATACAAGAACTGAAACTCAATTTATGTAATAAAGAGTTTACAGGAAATTTGCTGAACTGCCAACAGAACTTGCATTTTGAGGGGTTTTTAGGCCCTGTTTTATATGAAATCTTTGCTTCCTGAGTTGAGTGTGGATGTGCTGCTTGTCTGGGCTCACTTTGAGTTGCTTGTTCTGACTTGAGCCTTTGTCCCTTGGTAGCTACGCGACCGGCAGGACCACGGGAGTGGTGCTGGACTCTGGGGATGGCGTCACCCACGCGGTTCCCATCTATGAAGGCTTTGCCATGCCTCACTCCATCATGCGCATCGACATCGCTGGCCGGGACGTCTCCCGCTTCCTGCGCCTCTATCTCCGGAAGGAAGGCTACGACTTCCACACAACCTCTGAGTTTGAGATTGTCAAGACCATCAAGGAGGTGATGCCCTGCCTTGTTTCTGTGTTTGTCCAAGAGGGGATTTCTTCTCAAGGGAAGTTGTGGCTTGTAAAATCTGGTGGGAAGTTTCAGCCTACCTAGCTCTGCACCTAAATCCATTGGTAGAGGGAGTCCAGGGCCACTAAGATGATTAAAGGACTCTTACATGTGGAAAGGCAGGGAGAGCTTGGACTGTTGAGCCACAAAAAAGGTTTGGGGAGAGTCTCGTTGATGTATATAAATGTCTGAAGGGAGGGTGCAGAGAAAACAGAGCCAGACTCATTTCAGTGATGTCCAGTGACAGGACAAGATACACGAACTGAAGCACAGGAGGTTCTGTCTGAACATTAACTTTCTTTAGCGTGAGGGTGACCAAGTGCTGGCACAGTTTGTCTAGAGGGTTGTGGAGTCTCTATCCTTGGTAATATCACCTGGATGTGGTCCTGGACAGCCTGCTTTAGGGGACCCTGCATAGACAAGATCATTTGCAAGAGGTCATTTGCAACCTCAGCTGTCCCATATTCTGAGAGAGTTATAGTCAAAATCACATTAATCCCTGTTGAGAGGCCGTTAACATGGAGGTGAAGATGGGCTGGTGGTTCAGAATTAAGTTTTGCATTTACCTGTGCTGCAGTTTTTCAGGGTCTGATGATGGCTTTCAGTAGTATTTGCTTCCCTTCATGGAGTAAAATCCATGGCAGCTAGGGATCGCAAGTGGGATATTGCAATGTAGTTTGCCTGTTGTGAACCTTAAAGTTCTTTTCTCCAGCACATAATACTGTTGAAATCAGTCTCCCTGAAGGGATATGTGGATTTTGATTATTAGTAAGAAAAACATTTTATCAGAGGCATTTGGGTTTACCCATCTTATCTCTTTCTCCTTGACTCTGTTTCCTCTCCAGCGTGCCTGCTACCTGTCAATAAACCCCCAGAAGGATGAGACTCTGGAGACTGAGAAGGCTCAGTACTACCTGCCAGATGGAAGCACTATTGAGGTTTGTAAAGACCACTCTTAGAGAATTCCTCATGTGAGGCACAGGGTTTCCAGAAAAGCTCCGCAGTGATGGGAAATTTCATGCAGTGTTAGGTGGGAGAGGATAATTTTAAAAGACCATAACTCATCCTAGGCTGTTGACTGGGCACTAGAATCTTTAAGGAAAGAAAACTTTACTAGAAACCTCACAACTTCTGCTAGAAGTCCTGGGTAAGGATGCAGTGTAACAATGGGGACTTTGAGCTGTTTGAGAGCAGGCTCTGATCTAACAAACTTTATGCAGGTCAGGTATGGAGTGTGAGTAGGTGTCCGCTCACTAAATCCATCAGTGGTTTTATATACAGTGCCTTTTGTCCTGCCTAGAATTGTCTCCTGTGCATTAACAGTTGACTTGAAGAATTAGGAATACTCCTTAGAAGACTCAGCCCAGTATAGAATGGTTGAAAGAGAGGAAATACAGGTTTTACCTCCACTACCAGGGCTGGATTTGCTCCCTTTATGCCAGACCTGCCGTATGGGGCTGAACAAGTTTCTTCATCTCTTTCATCTGCAAATTGGAAATGGTGCCCTTTGTAGGGGTTGTAGTTCAGACTGGCATTCACTTGGTATCTAGTGATGCAAAATGAATGTTCAGGAAGTTTCATTACTCTGAAGCTTCACCTAAGAAAGGCAGGCCCATCTGTAGGTAGTGAAGAAAGCCACACTGTTCTCTTCCCTGTGTCCTAACTTCTGCTCTTGCAGATTGGCCCTGCCCGTTTCCGAGCCCCAGAGCTCCTGTTCCGGCCGGACCTGATAGGGGAGGAATGTGAAGGACTTCACGAAGTGCTCGTTTTTGCCATTCAGAAGTCAGACATGGATCTGAGGCGAACGCTGTTCTCCAACATTGTGCTGTCTGGAGGCTCCACACTTTTCAAAGGTTCCTGCTTTTCCTCTTTCAGTGTGCTGTGACATACCTGATCTCGCTTCTTTCTCATGTGAAACTGGGAAGATAACCCAGATCACCCAGTTTGTCCTCTGGGGTGAGGGCTGTGTAAATTCTGCTCTATCAGGGCATTTACTTTCTAATTTTCTGAGTCCTAGTCATACCCTGCTGGGTAATGCAGGACGCCCGCCCTCGTACATCACTTTCTGGGCTTTGAAGTATTTTCCTGTTTTTCTCCAATCAATACCTGTAGAAGGACTGAATAGCTGTGTTTATTCCTGCTGCTGTAGCTCATGATATCTGAGACTAGATACCAAAAAGGACTCTTCCATCTTCTAAGGTTTCTTTAGGTCTCTGATATGTGAGAGTTCAGTGGTCCTAGTCCTATATGAGTGTCAGCTCTGTGTGTGCAGAACGGTTTCAACCCATCTCCTTGGGGCTCAGTTGGTGCTTGCTGACCTAAAGATACCCTCTGCCAGAACCCATCAGTCTGTTATCCACTGGTTGACATCTCCAAATAGATCCAGTCTTCCCATTCAACCCCGTGTACAAATGGGCTGGACACAGGAAGAATGCCTAGGGAAGGAGGAGGTCCTAGCTAAAAACCTTGTTTGCTTGACTCAGGTTGCTGCTGAGGAGTAGAGCCCATTGTGCCAGTGTTTGAGCTCTCAGTGAGACGAAGTCCTGTTATGTCATTGTCTGTATTCTGTGCCTCCCCAGGCTGGACTCTGTGTAAGATATGGAATGGGGTATTTATATAGGACTGCATAGGCCATGTCCACATTGTTAGTGGATGGAACTTGGGATTTTGCTGAGGTGCTCACACTGCACATTTTCTGTCTTGTGTAGGGTTTGGTGACAGGCTGTTGAGCGAAGTGAAGAAACTGGCTCCGAAGGACGTCAAAATAAGGGTGAGAGCCATCTCTTTTGGGTTTGTCACTTACCAAGTGTGTTGGTCTGTGACCTTGAAAGAACCTCTCTCAGACTGCAGCTGCCATTTACTTCAAATCAGAAATGCCTTTCCTGAGACACTCACATGCCCAACAGCATTTGCTGTTGGCGATGAAAATCAGTTTGGTTTCATCACTGAGAAGGTGGCTCCTCTGACATGACCCCTGTCCAGGATTCTGGACCAGAGTGGTTGTTTTGGAGGCACTGCCAGGTGTCTTTCTGTTGGGAGAGATCACATCCGTGTCAGATTCTAGCTGGCGTGAAGTGTGGGCAGTGCGCTAGGATGAGCAGACTGAAGCTTGGGGAGGTACAGACTGATTCTCTCTCTCTTCCAGATATCGGCTCCTCAGGAGAGATTGTATTCCACGTGGATTGGGTATGTATGTGCTGCACAGCAACACATTTTGCTGTGGGATTGGGCTGGGGAGGCACAGCCCAGTAGCTCTCATGTTGTTATCCCAGCTGGTGCTGTGCATCAGGGTGGTTGTGTTACTCAGCTGGGCAATGCTTGCTGTGTTCTTGAAGCAGCAGTGGGAGGGGGCAGGTGGTGCCAGGCTCTGTAGTACTGGCACCTTTGAGGATTGTGGGAGAGGGAGTGACTGTCCAGAGAATGTATCTGTCATGTGTAACTGAGCACCTTACTGTCATGGGGAAGTGTCACAAAAGAAACAGCCCATCTCTGCAGAGGCACTATGAAAGTGCCCCCAGCATTTTCCTTTAACCTGTAACATGCCTGTCTCTCTGTAGTGGCTCTATCCTGGCCTCTCTGGACACCTTTAAGAAAATGTGGGTTTCGAAAAAGGAATATGAAGAAGATGGAGCTCGTGCCATCCACCGAAAAACCTTCTAGCCCTGGGACCTGTCCTCAGTCTCCTCCGAAGACTCACTTAAACTCGCTTTTCTGAGTCCGAGTGTCTGAGAGCTGCCTGTGTGTGTGTGTGTGCGCCAGCATGCCCCGATGTCACTGAGCAAAGACGACAGCAGCAGGAGGGTTGTATTAGTACTACTAACTTCTTTTTTGTTTTGTTTTATTTTTTTAATGGAAAGGAGAAAATACCAATCTACATTTCTCCAAAATGGCCCATTCCTTTTTCATTTCAGTCCCTTATTTTCTGTATCACAGTCACATCTGTCATTGTAAAACAAGCAAAAACAAAGGGAACAGCTTATAGAAACTGCCTGGCAAGCCAGAAGGGAGCCAACCACTGCAGACTGCTCGTGCAGGCTTTAGTCAGCCTGACTGCAATGCCTGGATTGTCTGGAAACACATAGCTGAGGCCCCATAGCTACTTCCTTCTTCAGCGGTGTCTTCACCATCAGTAAGTTTTTGAAGTTGTTTTTAATATATTTTTTATTAAGAGAAAGCACATTCTCAGCAGTTAAGTCCATTTGCCCCCACTGTTTTGGTGTGTGAGTGTGTGTATGAGTGTGTAACTTCTTAGCCTGATGTGGGGTCTGCACCACAGCTGGAGAAGTTGGCGATAGGACTTAGTTTGTATTGCATGGAGTAGAACAAAGCAAATCTAATCAGCTATCATTGTACTAGACGGTTATTCTCTCGTACCTTGTTTTAAAAACCTTTTCTCCTCTGGAAGCAAGTACCCCGGAATGGGCGTGAAGGCACTTGTGTGTTCCCCCTCAACCTGCCAAGATTTACAGTGCTGACTTCTTGTGTTCTTTGTAAGAGTCGAGGCTGTTTCCCTCCTTCCTGCCATGTCAGGGCAAAGGGAGCATGTATTCACAGCCAGGCATGACTCTTGTGTACTTTATCCATTCTGGGGCAAAATAATAATTGGGAAGGTGCATTGTAATGTAAGAATTGTTTTATTTATTGAAATGTCTGAGGATCTCTCAAATACTGACCACAGCACCTGGGAATTACGCTTTGGGTCTTCTTTGAGCACCTGTTGCCCAGCTGCCCGCTGCTCGCACTGCGCACAGCACCCGCGCTTAGCGGAAAGGCCAGCCCTGCACCACCCCGTCCCTGCTCCGTGGGGACTCGCTGGTCACTGGGAATGCACCAGGGGAGGGGACAGCAAAGCGCTGGGAGGCCGTGTGGGTGGCATTTGTGTGAGCAGGAAGTTGTCCTGCTGGCCGTGTTCTGCACTGCAGTGCCTTTCTGCTCACCTGCTGGCTGCTTTGCTTGTACTGCTCTAACAGCCCTGGGAAGCCTGCAGACCTGCTTGTGTTGGGGCATGCCACTGTTCCGGTTTTACTTGTGCATTATTCGGTGCTCTCTTTTTTTCCTAGTAGTTTTCTGCAGAACATGGCAGTAGCAATGGAGCTGGACTTGGTGGCAGTTCCTCCCCGTTTCTCTCTTTTCTGTTCTTTGCCACACATCACCTTTGGGTCACTCTCAGGTGCAGAGATGGGGTAAGAGCTGGAGGATTGCCACAGAGGTGAGGGAAAGGCCAGTGCACTGCCCCAGCTGAGATAAACATTAAGCAGCAGCCAGTTGCCACTGCAGGAACCACGTTCTTGGGGCTCACCCCTGGGTTTAGAGAGGCTGTAGGCAGGTGCACAGGGTGGTCTCTCCCAGCTGAGGCTAGGCTGCTTGTTCCCCTCGCCCCATCGGAGCAGACTGTTTTTAAAGCAAGAACCTGTCAGAAAAGAGCCATCAATGCTCAGCCTTCTGCTGGGAAACTGGTTGTGTTCTTGCTGATTTGCTGCAGCACACAGAGGGGAATTCCAGCAAATTCTTCTCCGTTCCATTACTGTGTGCCCCAGGCAGTGCTCTCCATCCCCCCAGCCCCTCCGCTGGCCTTGCAGCAGCAGTGCTCCATTTTGTAACCTGCAGTGACTGGGCAGGACGGTGCTGTCTCCAATCTAGCATTTGTTTGGTCTGCCTGACTGTTCCCTCGCACACTGTCCAAACCATGTTGCCTGGTGGTGCCCAGCATACTTAAATAAAGTCATTCATATACAACACTCAAGCCTCCTGGCCTCCTCTCCCCACATTTGCAATTTCAAGGAGGTAACTTGTGTTCTCTTGCCTGTGCAGAATTGTTGCTGGCCAGACTGCAAGAAGACACCATCTTTGGTCCAAGATTGCATTCCTGGTCTGGCTTTTGTGGGAGGAGATTCCTGGGCTGCAGCCGTGGTGTCTGCATCTACTCTCCTTTACATGTGTTATCCCTGAATCTTCTGTCACTGCAGACAGGTGAAAGGGTGGAAGAGGGCACCCTGGGCTGAGAAAGGGTGATGCCACTGCTGTTGTGAGAAGAGCTGGTGCCAGCCCAGGTGTTTGCAGAGATAGCAGTGAGTAGTTCTCACAGGGAAGGTGGCACAGTGCACAGTGCCCAGTGCTATGACTGTCCCATTTTGTCCCCAGCACGCACTGGTGTAGGAACAGGACAAGCCTAACTCTGGGCTCTTCCAAAGCAGCAGGAGTAAGTGATGCCTCCCTTCAAAGGCAGGTGCTCCCCTCTGCCCCCTGCAGAAACAGCCAAGCCTCAGTGCAGTTTTGTGGAGAAGGAGCTGTCCCCTTGTCTCCACCCAGCCACAGCTATGTCCCCACAGCACCACATCCACCCAGCCAGGATAGAGCCACTGGCTAGAAGAAAATCATCAAGCAATTCAGAAAAAGATCATCTTTAATTTATGAAATGGAGAATCATTCTCAAACTTGGTCAGAAGTTGCACAAATTACTTATGATTGAACCAGTAAGAACTACAGCAGCCTCATGGCAGGAATGTCTTGGTCCAAGACAGAAGGCAGCCATGTCCTGAGGCAAGATGGCAGGCTGGTGGGCTGAGACCCCAGAGAGAACCTGGGACTAAAAGAACATCCCTCAACGTGCAACAGCTTCAAACACTGCCTGCCAAGCCCACCTTCCTGCAGCAGGCAGGCACAGGCTTTGGCACATCCCTTCTCCCTGCCCCCAAACACATTACAGAGATTGAGGAGTCACTCCCTTGCCTCAGAGACCCCTTTGGTGATTACCTGTCAGTCTGCTCTCAGCCAAAACCAGGGAGACCAAAGCACCTGCTCTCCTAGGGTCCCTGGCTCAGCAGCTCTCAGCTCTCTCTGACCTGCTCTCAGCAGGTGAGATGATCTAACTTGGGTGCTGTTTCTAGCACAGAGGAGCTGAGGTGTCTGCCCCTCCCCACAGGAGTAAAATCCCTGTGACTGCCCAGTACTGTGTCAGACAGGCTCCCAAGAGCAATCAAAGGCACAAAAGCAAGACCTGGTGTCTCCTTCAGGCTGTGCTCTCCTGCCAGAGGGCAGGGCACCAGGCTGCCTCACCAGGTCACCTGGGATTGCCCTGGGCAGGGAGGCACTTCCAGTGGCTGGATTAGGGGCTGGCTCCCTGACCTCACCCAGAATTGGAGGGGGCTCATGGTACAGCTGTGTGACAGCACTGAGTAGTAGGGGCTGTGGAGGGCAAATGAAGAATAAACACATGCATGGGATGCCCAGTGAAATGATACAGCTGAAGGCTCTGAACTCAGTTTGAGCCCAGCACCTTTTCCAGGCCAGCAACAACTTCCTCTACAAGGCCACAGAGAAGGGAACCTCAGCATAAAACAGCACACCCAGCAGATCCTGGCTGTGCAGCATATTGTCTTGTGAACAGCAAATGCTTAAGAATGGATTTGGTCCAAGAACCACAGAACTGCTAATGGGAGGGTTCTACCAGTTACTGGGAAAGGCCTTCAAGGTCCTGTCATCCCTGCTCCTGTTTGACAATCACTCCCTTGGTCACTTGGTCCCTCAGGAGCCTTCCACTCCACAAGAGTGAAAGGCTCTAGTGAAGGACTCCCTGTACAGTCTCCTGCTCAGCTGCAGAGGCTGTGGCTCCCTAGAGCCATGCCCAATGCAGAAAAGCACATTGGGGATGTGTCTGTTTTCTAGCACCTGGAACCCAGCACCTCTTTGCTGGAATAAGCAGCTCTCTGCTCCCTGGGATAAAATGTTCTTGCTCCTGAGATCAAGCGCTCTATCTCAGGCCCCTCACATGCTGGACCTCTCTGCTTTCCCCAGTGATGACCACCTGGAGTGAACAAACATTGGCATCACAGCATTTCACAGCTGAACCATGAACATCAGGCTCTCTCAGCCCACCATCCCTGCCCTCCACCTGCCCTCCAGCACCAGCCTGGAACCAGCAGCATCGTGGGGGCTCAGGCACCCTTAGATTGTTTTGACCTCTGGTGCTTGGCCTTGTGTCAGGCTCTGCCGCTGAGCCTTCACCACCTGCAGGCGCTTCCCATGCAGGCTGAACTGTGACCAGCTGAGGAGCTGCAGCAGGGCGCACGCGATGGGCACAAAGACCAGGAGGTAAAAGCAGCCCTGGCGAAGAGTCGGCTCCAAGGCCATGGCAGGCTCCAGCTTCGGCTGGGCACTCACCACGTTGTTCAGGGGGTTGCGCTGGAAGATGTCGTAGCCTGGTGTCAGAGAAGAGTT
This sequence comes from Melospiza melodia melodia, assembly GCF_035770615.1. Classification (NCBI taxonomy): domain Eukaryota; kingdom Metazoa; phylum Chordata; class Aves; order Passeriformes; family Passerellidae; genus Melospiza; species Melospiza melodia. Next base: position 12,942,063 of record NC_086202.1, read on the forward strand.
TGTGAGAATGGGGCTGTGGGGATGGATCTTTGTCCATTCTCTTTGAGTGACCAGCCGTGGAGATGCAGAGACCAGGCACAGGTTAGCAACTGAAGAGCCCTCTGCACCCACCCAGGGCACAGCACAAGGTGCCAGACACTGAACTCTGCCCTGTTCTGCTCCACTGCTCTCCCCAGGAGCATCCTTACCTGTGTACTCACAGAGCAGCCAGGTGCCAATCAGAGGGGCGAAGGTCTGGCCCGGTTTGGTGACCAGAGCCACCATCCCAAAGAGCAGGGCTGAGGCTGCCTGCTTCCTACGGTTCAGGACTAGATCCTCATCCACCAAATCAGTGACCACCAGGTTGAGTAACTTACAGGTCCCTTCTGTGAACACGCGGTTGCTGCAGAACAACAGGCAAAGCACTGAACAGGGCTATCAAATGACAGGAAAAATGTGACAAATCATAAAAAATGGCAAGGGTTGAAAAAGTTTCCCCATACTTGAAATAAGAATTTCAGGTGCCCTTGTTACAGAAGAGGAACACCACTATCAGTAAGACTTTGTACCTTGCAGTGACACCTCAGATCAGTCTTGACCTCCCACACAGACAGGCCTGGGGACAGGACACACTGGACCTGTAGCTCACCGGCAGCTGCAGCACACACTGAGGGCTGCAGAGGTGAGAAGCTCTCAGCAGCTGGCAAATGCATGTGCAAGCTGCCACCAGTCCTGCTGGTCTGTGACCTCCTGAACATCACTGCCTACCTCACTCTGCAGCAGGACAGCCTGTGAACTCTAGAGTGAGCTGTCCCATGTACTGTCAGAGCTGGAAACCACATGGCCTATGTATGATCCTGCCCCCTGTTCCCCGACTTCCACTCCTCTTCTTAGAACAGGGACAATGCATTTTGCTTCCCAGGAAGCAGAGGGCAGGGGAAGTGCTTGCCTACCTGGCAATGAAGATGCAGAGCAGATACACCTGATCAGGTCCTGCCAGGAACATGACAACACTCAGAGCCAGCTTCAGGAAGAAGAGTCCTCGCACCACAGCGTAAACCCCATAGCGGCGGCAGAGCGACAGGAAGTAGAGGTTGTTGAGATGGGGGGCAATGTAGGAAACACCTGAGCAGAGACAGATGCAGAAACAGCTTGATGGAGTTTCACCTTCCACCATGCCCCCAGACATGATACCAAGAGAGACAGAATGGTTGGCTATTGCCAGCAGGACAATACAGAGCAGCTCCTCTGCATATACAGAACATACATATACAGAAAGCTGTGGCAGATTTATTCCACGGCTCTGTGGCACAGCACACACTTTCCTACAGAGGGAGACCTTCTTCCATCAACCTCATGGACAGAAAGGAAAAAAAGACTTGTGCAGTGTCATGCAGAGGCTGCAGCTCAGCCCTGGAGCAGAAATGAGAGGCAGGACTGCCTGACCAGACCTGGCCTGCACAGAACCCTCCCAGGGTAACTCTAGTACCAATGCCCACATATCTGTGGCAGCTTGGAAATGGTCTGTATGCTGCAGAAGGGATGGAATTTAGGGCTGTGTTCTCTGCTGCATCCTGGGAACACTGCATTCTGCAGCCTCTAGTGCTCAGAGCAATATACCTCTCTGGAGCCTGGTGTCCAGCACACCAGGCTTGTCCTTACTAGAAAAGGCTCTGAGTTACTTCTGTGCCCAGGAAGGACACTTCGGAGGTCCCACAGAAACGTGGGGTGCGTGCATGTGTGAATTGTACAGCCCAGAGTCCTGCATGTGAGCACACCTCTCCCCAGATGGAGCTTGGGAAAGGCAAACCCAGACTTGGGCCAGGTCCTGTGTAACTTAGCCGCTCCCTCCAGTCCCACCTGAAACTCACCAAGCAGGAAGGATCCAGTAGAGACAGAGATCTGGTCTGACAGCAGGTGCTCCAGGAACAGAGGGAAGAAGTTGCTGTTAAAATGGCAGTGAAAAACCTGTGAAGGCAGCATGCAGACGAGCTGGTCAGCAGGAACAGCAGTGAGAAAGAACAGAAAAAGCTAACAGCCCTCTGGGCTCTGTTGTCCTAGGAGCCCCATGCCAAAGGATCATGCAGGATAGGCCTGGAGTACTTCAGCAGAGCAAGACCTTGGCTGTGACATTTCCAACACTGCTGGCTGAGATTGCAGAGCTGCAATGCCATCAGCTATGCCCACTTTGTGCCCAAGTCAGCCCCACTGCCCAGCTATACAGCACAGTGCTGCTAGGGCAGACAGGACCAGCAGGTGACAGCAGGGACCAGAGGCTGGGAGAGACAGTGGCATGGCAGGAGGGAGGAGGCAGCCGGCAGGAGGACATAGGTAAGGCAGTGAGGCTTGAACACAAAGATGCAGACTAGCATCTGCCTGAGGGAAACTGAGGGATCCTCAGGGAGCCATGACTGCAGCACACAAAGCTTGGCAGGCTGCCTGCATTTGGTAGTCATCACTGAAGAGGGTGAAGAACAGAAATGGTAAAAGCCAGCTGAGAGATGGATCCAGCTGGACAGTGAGAACAGTGATGTGAGCCTCAGGAAAACGGAAAGGGAAAGGAGACTGTGCTGACAGCTATGCCAGCAAACAGCACTCCTAAACTCATCCCCTCTGTGAGCCAGGCCCTGTGCTTCTGCACCCCATATGGGCTGCACAGAGCTCATCAGCCCCCATAACCCAGCCTACGCTGCAGAGAGGAAGGGGCACCCCACAGCTTGCTCAGAAGTATCCTCAGTCACAGGCAGGGAGAGTGGCTACCAGCTGCTGAATCAGCCAGCATGTGCAGGAGGCTCCAAGAGCAAGTCGGTGCTGGGAACATCTCTGCCTTTCCTCAGGAACTCACATACTGCTGAATCATCCATCTCAAAGAGCCAGAGCCAGCACTCATCCTCTGAATCGCAGTGTGTCACTTCTGTGCCTACCTGGACGAGATTCACGCAGACAAACCAGAGGAAGTTGCGATGCCGGGAGAGCTGCTGGAGATACTCTGCCAGGGTGATCCTCTTCTCCTGGGGGACGGAGAGTTTCTCAATGTACAGCCTCAAGGAAAAGGAGGGATAAAAAGCAACCATAAATCCCTCACACCAAGACAGAGTCACCAGCTCTCTCTGTGTAGATGCAGAGCTGTCTCTCCTCAGCCCCCATCCTGACCTTTCATATTCCTGGACCAATCAAAACAGTGGAGTCTATAACTTGATGGCCATTCTACTATACGTTCCTCTTCCAGGTCCCTGCAGTTTCCTCACCTGGCAGATCTCATCAGGATCTGCTGCTACTACAGCATAATGCTGGCAGCTCATAAGAGATGACAAGTGAGGCAGTCCAAGGAAGGAGCTGAACAGGGAAAATCAGCTTGGTGTGGCCTACCAACAGCCCAGCCACTATCAGGCAGCTGAAGTGAGTGACAGAGAGAGACATTCACTTGTCCAATTCCATACGACATGAGCAGCAATGCGGTCTCATGCTCAAGCATGAATGCTTTCATAAGCTGCTTCTGGCATTTTACCACTCACAGGCCTCACTGGGTGCTCTAGACATGAACTCATTTTGTGTTCCAAACACTGGATGGCCATATAGCCAGTTAGGCCTCTGCCTCCAGTTTGGACTAGGGCTGACACAAGACAGTTTTGTTCTATTTTCAGAGGAGCCAGTGTGACAGCTGATCCTGAAAACTGTATCAATAGACAAGAACGAGAGATAATTAACAAATTTTGCCTCATTCTCGATCTTCTCACACATTTAGTTTGCTGCAGATCTATGTCAGGCCTTTTTCCCTGCTGAGAATTTGTGACCCTTACTCTTTCAGGGTTGATTCCTGGTCCCATTTTGCTTTCCCATCAGCCTGAAAACGCTGGCGGAGCAGCTGTGTGGACAGGGTGAAACCAACAATGGAGCAGAGGGCCAGCAGGACGCAAAATATGCGGAAGGAAAAGAAGTCCTCCTTGTTCCACACTGCATAGGACATGAAGACAGACAGGGAGCCTATGGCACTGAAGAGGGAGCAGTAGAAGTTGAGGCTAGTCCTGTCTTTTGCTGAAACAGCCAGGTCTGCAAGCAAGGCGTTGTGATGGAGGTCAACCATGGTGAGAAAACTGTCGTACATGCAAAGGCAAAGGAGGAACTGCAAACCAGGATGAGCCCAGGAAACCCAGAAAGAAAGGAAAGAAATGGCAAAGAGCGGGCCATTGTGGCTTAGTGCTCTGAGCCTCTTCAGAACTACTTCAGGGGACGAAATCTCTGCTCCTGCCCTGCAACAGAAGAAAAAAAAATATTTTACGTACCTGGACAAAACCCAGCATGATCACATATTCTTCCTCTCCAAGGAAGTCATGTAAGTGGCACAGACACTAATACAGCTTTTGTTCAAGTAACAACCACCCACATCAGATACCTTTCAGCTAATAGTGAAGACACTGAAAATACGGGTTTAAGAAGGCCAAAAAGGGATTTTTTTTTCCCAGAGCATTTGTCTCCCTGACAATGCAGTACTGTCTGCACTTTGTGCAATGTAAATGATTTTCATGACTTTTTACTAGTTGCAGGAAGTCACACCACTATTTTCATTACAATGTTGACATAAATACATGAGAAATGCTAATGGCCAACAAGACAGAGCTGTCTTGCCTTCCATCCTATAGAGTTGGGAACAACTGGTCTGAGGCATTCCATGTGGAAATAACTGTACTTTTCCCTCTTGTGCCTCCCAAACCATGTACAGACACTGTCTAACACCCCATTAACAGGCTTGCTCATATAGCAGGGGCTTGAGATTTCAGATGCCCATATTTTAGGTTCTGCACCACTCACAACTGTTAAGGGTTAGGGCCACATCCACCCAATAAGTGCGTGTGGCTTTCTCTAAAAAGGCAAGTACTGAAACAACATTTACGAGCACTGAACTTCAAAGATGCCATGAAAAGGAGGTATTTAAGAGTTCCATGCCCAATAAGCCATTCCCACACCATCATTTTAAAGCTGCCAATTTGACATCATCTTCCCCAGAGACTAAACAACTTCCCAGACTCTTCTGAAAGCAGAACTTCACTTACTGCTGTGTGCTAAGGAATACTCGGTCACTCAGCCAGCCAAACAGAGGGTCATTGAGGCTGTTCCAGATCAGAAACACTGTCTAGGAAAGAAAATAGGACAGTGAAACAAACCACAGGACAGCTCTGTTCTGTCACCAAAGCAAGCAGTGCTGAGCTGGCATGGTGAGCTAGCTACCAGCAGGAACTGTCCCAGCACACCTTCCCTGCCCCATCACCGCTGTATGATGCCCCTGCCTGGGGCAACTGGCAGTAAGGCCAGTGGTTTTCACTGCCTGTGAAACACCCAACATCCCTAGAGGAAAGGCACTCTTTAAGAACAAAGTTTCTGCATTTTCTGTCCCAGCTTGTTCTATTTTTATGTAAGTGGGAAAAACTGAAAAGCCCAAGTTAGTACTTGGAAGGCTCCCTTGCTCCCTCTCCAAAAAGGAACACTGCTGTTACAACTAACAGTTTTCACATTTCTAGCAAGGAGCAGTCTTAGTTTCAGAGTTTCCTACTTAAAGAGTGCAGAAGCCAATGAAAAAAAACTAACCTCTCCTATCCAAAAGGACAGTTTATCAATCTTGTAAACAGAGACGAAGGTGTCCACGTAGTACAGGAGGAACACGTTGTGCAAAATGGAAACAAAGAGCGACAGAGACCCGTAGATCACTGCAGTGGGCAAATGGAAAAGACAAGCCAGCAGTCGCAGCCCCATGTTGGTGCAGTCAGTGTTCAGCTCCTTCAATCACCTCCATTTCAGGTGAGATGTCTTCTCCCAACCCCCACTACATCTTTGATGGGGCCAATCCATTGTTGCTCCTGCGGAGAGAAAAGAATAAATAAAATAAAATGAAAACAGATTCATTTTCTTAAATAAAGGTGAATCAGGTTAATTGGTAAATCTTTGTATGCAGCAATCAGAATTTGTATTGTTTTGAGGAGCTGCTACAAAGTGGATTGGAGGGGATTTAAGAGACTAGAAGCTGTCTGCTGCACTAAAGCTGTTTCATTAAGCTGAAGCCAGGCTGTGGGCTCCTGGGGGTATGGCTTCCTCCTCCTGAGCAGCCTGCCCTGTCCTTTACCCTGTAATGTTCTTTGTTATCCAGCAAGCAGACAATTAATCCAGCTCTTTAAAGGCAAGGTCAGAGGAAGAATCAAGCCAGATAGCTGCAAACAACAAAGTGGCCTTCAGAAAACACACCTAGTCACTGGTATTTTTAGGTACTCACGTAAATTTTTATCCAAATAAAAATGACAGGAGCTGTGATGTAACCTCACATGTGCACAATGCTTTCCCCAGGCAGTCACAGCTTATTGCACCTGGGCTGGCTCAGACAGGAGTTATTTATGGTGAGCAGTGCTGCTGCTTTGTGACATGAAGAGACACAACCAAAACACAACTGCAGCAGGCATGCTGCCATCATGCAATAAAAGTAACCAGAAGTGCCTTAGCAGGTTTCCAGTTTGTCTTGGAGTGACCTAAGTCTTAGGACCATAGTCTGAAGTAAAGATGCTTTGGCTGGACAGCAATATACACAGAAATAAAACACGTGGACACAGCAGCCTTAGGCCAGAACAAGTCGCTGTATGTTCACAAGGGCTGAGTGTGAGAGGAGGACTCCTCACACCTGCACTGACTGGAGCTTGTGGCCAGGAGCTGGGGCCAGAAATGTTCTCTTGTGCTTTTCAGGCTGAGCCCTCTCTCACATGCCAGTTGCTACAGACCCAAGGCAAAACACAAGGCACTTATGTGAGACATAAGCGTTTCTTAAATCAGTACAATCAGCTTCTCCAGCCCATGCCATCATGCCCTGTTCACAGCACACACATGAAGGGTGACAAAAAGGTTGTTATCTTGGCACTGTCAAAAGCAAAATAAAGGGCTGTGTGCCACTCCTGTTTCAGCCCTCCAGGGTCTGCATTCACCCACCTCAGATACATCATGGGGGCTTTGCAATGTGGGATAAGACTGAACACATAAGAAATAGGAACCTACACACCACACCATCCTCTTGGGCTTGCAACACCAGCTGCAGCAAGTCCAAGCAGGAAATCAAGCAAAAGAATAAACGTCTGGGTATGAAACCTGATGAAAGGCCAGTCCCATTCAGCATTTCCCTGAAGCCATGAGCCTGACCACTTCTAGGCAAGATTAGAAAAGCAAAAATAACAATCTGCTCCTCCTAGGCCAAGGAATTCCTCATAACTAGTTCAGAAGAAGCAGGAAGAGCACTTGTTCCAATCAATTACATCACTAGATTGAAACTGCACCTCGGTTCCACTCCCAGCCAAAGCACTAGACCTCAACTGGATCCAACTGCAAAGCCCTTGTGGAGCTCAGACACCATTCTGCATCCCTGCCAGGCCAAAACCCATGGCCAGAAAAAAAGGAAGACACTGCTTGGAAGAGAATTCAGCCAGACAATGAACCTTTATAGACGTAATTAAAGACAGACAAGCCTCAAGGGGAAATTTCATTTTGTATGGTCAAAAATTGGAAAGGAGTCACAATGTGTAAAGACAAAGGTTAAGAAGAAGGGAGAGTTCAGGCAAGAGGTAAATTCTCTGTCTCTCACCAAAAGTCTTCTGCGGAAGACTGACAGAAGAGCAGAAGACATCAGAGTGCTGGGCCCCTTCATGGAATTGTCAGGACACAAGAACTGGGAACACTCACTGTAACTAACAGGAAGTCAGCTTAAAATATTTCTTTTCCTGGCAGGTAGTAAACACCTGACATTCACTACCAAAGGATATTAGAGAGCTGGGCAGCAGCTTCAAAGGATTAGACAAATTCACAGAAAACAGCTGTACACAAACAGCTACTAAAGGGAACAAGGCAGGGAAATCTCCTCTAACCGCCCCAAGCCAGCTGTGCAGGCTGGGGGTGGACAAGTGGAAAGGCCATAAATGGTGCCCACACACATACGCTCTGCCACCATGGGGCAGGACATGGGGACAGAAAGACTAACAGTGTGACATACTAGGGAGATTCTTATCCTGGCCTTGCCTTTGCTATCCAAAAGCTGAGTGAAAGCAGAGCCTGCTCAAGACTTGGTCTCAGTGCTGCACTTCATGCTGTCCCCATCCTAAAAGTGCTTCACTGAGCACATGCTGCACAAACCACAGCCGTTGAAATTTCCAGAGACATCTCATTTTGTCATATAAATGCTACAGCACTGTTCAAAGAGGGTGAAGTTCCACTTCCTTTCTGCTCCCTCATCACTCCCTCACAGATGTGCAATGCCTCCAGCCAGCTGATATTTGCCAGTGATGTCACTTTTGCTAGGATAGTCATTAGGTCATTTGATGGATATTTTTCCACTCCTCATCTGCAAATGTGCAGTTAAAAGGAAACAAATCACAGTTGTCTGTAAAAAGCAGATTTCACTTCTACACCCAAAGCACTGTTACTGCCACACTGGTATTTTCATAACCTTTTCCTTGGGATGGAGAATTATTCATGGAGTATGTCAGAACTTTTCAACATGAGGCTGTAAGAAGGAATGGGAAAGGGAGCTGCAGGAGGGAATAGCCATCATTCATTCACACTGAACCTCTAACACGGTCATAAAGGAACAAGCTCATAAATTAAAAAGCAATGAGTCTTTATTTGAGAAACTTCCTCCTCCGCATTTGACATCTGGCTCCTGCCAGTGACGTCCACAGATCTTATCTTCCTGAGGAGGATGTTGGAATACTGGCTACCAGGAAAGCACAGCTTTTGTTTGAGAGTGCTGGCACACAGCTGTGTCTGGAACCCACCACAGCTTGGGGCTCACACATGTGCTCTAAGTTCCTAGCCAGCTCACAGCTGGATGCACGAGTCCCTGTGTCCCGTGGTGATTCGGCAATGCCTTGGCCTTACTACAAGGCTGAGCTCCAGCCTTCCACAGCTGAAGCCACTTGTACTGAGCCAGCAGCAGAGCCATACATGTGAATCTTGGCTCAAGCCAGCCTTTTAAGCAGGGCCAGATGATTTTTATGTGCTCAAGTTGCCACTCAGCAACTTGAAACAGCCATCTGCAGACCTGCCTGCAGTATCAGGATGGCTCTTGTGTTCATTCTCCCCTGTGTAATGCAGGCTGGAATCCCAAATAATACTTCAAGATATGTCTGTGCTTGCTCGAGCTGCCACTACACTGCCTCTGCTGCATACTCTGGGTTTTGAGGGCTTACTAAGCCAGCTCTGTACGTCTGCAGCTTCCACACAATAAATCCACCCAGAAGCTGGAAAAACCACCTGAGAGAAAACCCTATTTATAGACATTTGTCACAGCCAGACAGGACTGGGGTGCTGGGGGTCCAGCCCCACTCACAGGGAAGCTGGGCTGGAGCTGCACCCGTGGAAGAGCTGATGCCCTGTGACTGGTGCTGGGCACATCAACTCCTCCCAGAGCCTGCAAGTGACAGTCACAGATGTCTCTGTCTGGTCAGGGTTATCTGTCAGTGATGAGTCCATTTTGGGAGCACAGACCAGGTTCTGCACACTCCTTCCCTCACACATATGGTACCCCAGGACACCTCCACAATACATCTCAGAGGGTCCTCATCCCACGAAGCTACCTGGATTCTGGCAGAACTCTGTCAGTAAAACAAGAAATCCCCCCACAGAGCTATGTGAATGAATACAACCAAAAGAGTCTCCACTTAAACAAAAAAATACCTCTCAAAATCCTATTTCTTTCCCAGGAAAGCTCCTTCCTAGATACAATTCACAAAATTTAGGCTTCTCTGATAAAACATTGATATTGTGCACCCTTTTGATGCACACTTAGAGATGAATGTAACTCCAAGACTCTCAGTTTCTCCACTCCATACTTCTCCTGAACACCCTCAGATAATCCCTCAGTAACAAGGACTCCTGAGGGAACATTAAGTACAGTCCTGTGTGAAACGTGAACAAACATCCCCAAGCAGACTCCCAGCAGCTTTGTATCTGACATGTGAAGAAATGAAAACTTTGAAATCACCTGGATCAGGCATGGAAACATGACTGAAAGAGGTTATGAGGGTGCTTCCCAGTACTGTTTACCAATTCAACAACTGATGACTGTGCATCATGAGGTTAAGTCATACCCTCCTTATTACAAGCAATCATGTGCTTCCATCACCCCTGCTGAGTTCATACACGCAAACACAACCGTGACACAGACAATTAATACCTTGAACCAGCTGGTAGCTTCCATGGAGCTGTGCTCCAGCTGAGCAATCTTGTTCAATCAGATCTCATTACCTAATAAGAACACAAGGTTTGTCAATATAGAGATAACTGGGCAGACCTCATAGCCTTGGAACTTGGCAAGGCTTTTACCTTAACAACATGCAACATCCCATATCTAAAGAATTCATTGTCTTACAGTGTAAAGGAAGTGTGTTAGATGTATTAAAAAACTTGTTCCGATCATTTGCTGCCAATATAAGCTCCAATCCTGTAACAGACCTCACAGCACAAAGATGGGAACCAATGCCCAGTAACTCTGGTCTCAAATTACAAAACTATAAATAAATTTGAAATCATCATTGAAAACATAACCCAAGATTTGCTTCAAAGGAGCTATAAGAGGGGATTAGTGCAGACATTCTGCCTGTTCTTTGTTAAGATTTAAGAGGAAACTCCAGGTGAATTTCCAACTTTCACCACTCCGCCAAGTGCAGCCACCAGTAGTTTCGGCTACACATCTTCCCGGGAGGAGGGACTCCCTTCACCTGTGCAGCCTACCAAGGCCACTGTCCCTCCGCAGGGCCCCAGCTGCAGCCACAAGGCACACGCCACTGAGTGGGTCCCCAACTGCAGCCGCTGGCCTCCTGGGCAGGACAGGAGCACAGGGAGCCAGGCTGGACACGGGGACACCGCGACTCTGGACATGCCCAAGCAGCGCTGCCATCCCTATGCCCCATCCGCAGGACCCTCCAAGCTGAGGGGAGGCCTGGCAACCTTGGGTGGCCAGACAGAGGCGCTGCCATCCTTCCCTGGTGGGCGCTCCCGCAGGCTCCACGGCAGGGGGTTGAAGCCTGCCAGGTGAAGGGAAGGCGCAGCAGGGACACCAGAGACCCGCCGAACACTCCAGGACAAGAGGGCGATGCCAGAGCCGCCTCTCCTTGCTGGGAGGCAGAGCCGGCTCCAGCACTGAGCCCCCTGCCCACGGGCAATGAGACCAGATGGCACCCCTCGGCCCGAAGTGGGATCATCCACGATAACAGAGGGAAGTATCCACCAGGGCTCTACCACTGCAAGGAAAGGGGATGCCCCCTGCCCCTGCAGAGGCGGCCCCCCGGGGGGTAGTGTCTCTGCCACGCTACCCGAAGCACCTTACTGAGCGGACGAGGGCTCCGCCACCCTACCACACTACGGGTAGAGAGACAAACCGGGACAAGCGACGAAGCGGGAGAGACGCCCGCGCACCGCCTGCGGCGCCTCCTACCTGCGTCCGGTACCGGCACTCCCCAGCCGCTCCGCCGTCGCACGGCACGGCCGCGCATGCGCGCCCCCAGCCCCGCCCCGCGGCCATTTTGCGTCCTGGCAAGTGAAGCCGCCAGCAGCTCCCGGCAGCCATCGCGTGTGAGGGCACTCTGCTCCCTTATTTGCATATCCCCGCCCCCAGCCGCACGAGCCTCTCTGGTGTGGCACCACCTCTATGGTCAGTCCGCTCGTCGCCATGGAAACGCGGCCTGGCCGGGACGCCAGCGCTTGGGGTCAGGGAATCGTAGAATCATAGTGGAATCGTCGATATTGTATGAAATCGTCGAAATTGTATTCAAGTTTACCCAGTCCACCTGCCAGCCCAGCGCCACCACTATTACCTGTAAGCCACTAAACCGTATCACCCAGTGCCATTTCCAGAGGCCACTTGAAAACCTCCAGGGATGGCAACTCCACCACCTGTGCAACCAATTCCAATGCCTGATCACTCAAACAAAAAATATCTAATATTGAATCTGAATCTCCACTGTCCCACCTTGAGGTAATTTCCTCTGTCCCTCTCACTGTAGGCATGGTAGAAGGGACCAGCCTCTGCCCCATCACAACCCCCTGTCAGGGTTTGTGAAGAGCAGTGAGGTCCCCCACCCGAGCCTCCTCTTCTCCAAAGAACATGTGCCAAGCTGCAGAACGATTAATGGAAACAAAAATATATACATGGCTGCTTCGGAAGGTGGGGCAGTAATCCAGCAAATATCCTGTCTCTGGTCTTTGTACTCAGAGACTTGCATTTCTCTCCCATGATTAATTTCCATTCATCCTGTGTATTTCAGAAAATAGGGACTATTATTGTCCATTATAATTTAAGATCTCTCTGTGGCCCTTTCTCTCCAAGAAGCAACTCCTATGTTCAGCATATGTATCACCTATGGTCTCTCACTGCAACAGTTGCTTCCATTAAGCTGTTCTCAAATTTCACCAGGGGAAATTTCACCACGAGAAATTGAGGCAAAAGCCAATTGCTGTGCACAGAAAGATATTATTGCACCCTATTACTTGCCAATGGTTTTGCACATTAGACTTACTAGTAGCTTCTTAAGCAGGTCATTTTTATAAATTCCTAGAAGCCAGAAAACTAATTGTAATCAACACGGTTTGTAATTAAAGAGTGATTTGTAGGTATTTAGCTTCAGCTATTGAGATCACCTGCAGCAGAACAAGGCATAAGGCACTAATCAAATAATAATTTAGTTTGGAAAAGACCTTTAAGATCACAGAATCAGTAAGCATCCCAAAGGAGCTGCACTACTGCTGCTGTTGTGCTGGGTGATGAGCTGACCTTGCAGAAGGAGTCACCCATTTAAAACTCCTGTGGAGATTTCTCTCTGTAAAGGTCCATCACAGTGCAGGTGCTTACAATAACATAGTGCTGATGGGAGCCACTTATATGGCTTCTTACTTAATTACAACCTGGATTGGATAGCCAAGTGTGAGTAAAAAGCTTGGGGGAGAGTAATACTAGGAGAAAAGTGGAAGGTTTATTTTTGTAGTGTTTAATGGGGGCTTCTTTTCTGTGTTAGTTAGTCTGTTGCTTTAAAGGTTACAGTTCTTTAAGTTTTGCTGACTTGAGAAAGAACCTGAAGTTTTGGTGAGTGCTTTTGAAGTTTTTCTATGCTGGCTTTCTGTGCTGATTTTAGCTGCTTCTTTACCTGTGTCCTGTATCCTTGTTCCCTGTCTGAGCATGTAATGTAATTGCTGAAGGAATGAGCCTCCTGTTACCATCTTAAGGTATAAGGGCATGTTCAGGCAAGTTTTGCTGCCTTGGTTACCACAGGAAAAGCTTTCATTAGGTCTAATGCAGTATCTTAGGGCATCTCTTTACTCTCTGTGTGTCCCTAAGGTACCTGAGTGAAAAAGAGCCTGTGGAGAGTAGCCTGCCTTCTCAGGATCAGGTTGTGTATTCTACTGTTCCTTGGTTAAGTGAAAGTATTCTCCTGGTTGTCTTTTCTCCACATGTGAGTACACGTATGCCCAGCAAATTTCTCTGTGTTCTGCACTTATACACTGGGCTGTTTTGCAATATTTCTGCACTTATATGCTACCTTTAATGTTTGTGGCAGCAGAGCAGTAGGTGGCTGAGGTGTTTTGTATTTTGCCTGGCTTCTTAAAAACACAAATTCCTTTGCAGGTGGTGTCCTTTTCACATTTGCTGTTTGATCATGTGGGTGCTAATCCATGTACAGTAGCATAACTTGGCTGTAGTATTGACTCCTGCCAGTGCTCTACTCTGTAATATTCCTAGTACCACCTGCTTGTGAAAGGTACTAATATAAATCATTGTTGTTGTGTGATTAGAGGCTTTAAACACTTTAATTTGGAAAAAATGACACAGAAAAGCCTTTGAGTGATTGTATTCCTGGAAACACAAGATTTTCTTTTGATTCCTATTTTAAAAAATCAATAATGTTATTTGTGAGCTAGGTTCTGTATTGTCTAAAGACCATAACAGAAGGTAGTTGGTTGGTTTTTTTTTAAGTTATAACAAAGTTGTAGATCAGCAGATGCTGCAGCTGTCTGCCTTGGGGATGCAATAAGAGGAGTATTCCCATGGGTAGTTCTGGCTCAGATGTTTGAACTTAGACTAGAAATGCAGTGTGTGTTGCTGTTGTAACAGAAAACTCCCTTATATGCCAGAGGGGTATGTTGTATGTAATACAACCCCAAAGAATGAACAAGCTTTCCTGACCTATTCTTTAGGGTATTGACATTCTGGGAAGACGTGGTGTAAGTGCATAAGACTATGTGCCTTCTGTACTTCTGCATATTCATCCTCAGTGCAGGATACGTGGGAATAGGATCTATTTAGAGAAGAAAGAGTTAAAATGCAAATAGTTTTCTGTGACACTGGTATTTCTCAACAGAGGAAACCCACTGTGGGCACAACCAGGCTGTGTCATCCATTAACTCCTTTGCAGGATAACAGGAGACTCTCCCAAGAGCACTTCAAGGACAAAGACTTGTAATTGAGCAGCTGTGAGAGTAGGATGCTGTGGAAGTACAAAACATGTTGCTCTGTTATGCAAACTGTCTTTGTGCAAGATAAGAAAGTGCTGGTAGGTAACTGGAGCTGGGCATGGGAATTAAGGCTGGAATTTAATGATTTGTCTTGGAGTGTGTAAAGTAAACAATATATATCCAGGAGGAACCAAATAATTATGGAGTGTGTGAAGCAGCTCTTGCAGGGTAAAACCTTTCAAGGCCACCTGCACCATGTCAGTAATACCACGTAAGGCTGAGATTACCAAGGTAACCATATCGGAATTGTCAGGCTTAATTATGGATGTGGCAAAATCGAGGAAGAAACAATCTGGGTGGATTGGCTGTTTGGGAGGAGACTGAGGTAAAGGAAGTGTGAATGCAGCAGAAAAAGTGGATTCTGAAATTAGAGAATAATGTATAAAATGAGACAAAGGTGAGATCAGCTGACTGAAGGATTGCAGGTGTCTGGATGATAGCAAAGCATGAGGACCCAAGCTCACAGGAATGCTGAAGTGATGCTCCTTGAACAACCTGCTGGACTCTACATCAGGTCTATGCTGGAAAGAATTGTTGTGGGAGGGCAGAGCAAAGTGGGGTAGATGTGCATCATAGTGCAAATGGTGTGGGAGGGAAGGGTGACTCAACTGCATCATGTGTGGTTTGTAAGCCTTGATTAGTAACTTCATAGCTGTGTGCAAAGTGATATAAATAGCCATGAGATGCTACTGGTGCATTAATGAGGTTATTGATATTTTAGTTGACTTATTGGTGTGCTTAATACAATTAGTGCCCTGACTCTGTTCCCTCGACACTGTACTATGAAGGGGAATAGTTGGGCGAAGGCACAGCTGGGGGCTCAACCAGGACTTCCTAATTCGGAAGCTTGAGCTACCTGGTACTGAGATCTTTTCTTTGAAGAACATCTGTGGATGGAGATAATGGGTATCAGATGAACTCTTGAGTGAGAGGAGGAGCAGGTCTGTGCAGGCTGTGTTTTAACATGGAGGGAATCCTTAGAGTCCTAAGGAATGCTATGAAATACACATTAAAATATGCTCAACTAAAAAAAAAAAAGAGTAGTGTCTAGATACATAGCTGCATCTGAGAAAGGGTTTAAATGAGAAATAACATGGTGGCTGGGATACTGAGACATGGGACACAGATTTGAACCTCAGGTGAGGAAGACATCTGATGTAAAGGGTGTCTGCAGTGGTTACTGGGAAGATGGGAATGGTAGTGGTGAAAACTTTAATAACACAGAAGTTAGGCTAAGCCAAACGGAGAACGTGTCAGAAAAAGAGAAACTGTAGGGTATATCCAAAATGTATCCTCTGGTGCAGCAGATACACACCCAGGGAGAGTCTGGGTAGGTGACAGTGTCAGGATCACCTTGGCAGCAGCAGGGATGTTTTCTAGAGCCTTGCCTGCTGATGCAGTCACCCTGTGGTAACACTGATCGTGTTTTATTCTTGGTGGCACAGCTGTTCCCAAGCTGCTGTGTTACCCAGCAGCTGCAGTCAGAGTAGGAGTGGCTGCTCCAAACCTCTGTCAGCAGTGAGCTGCATTTGACTGTTATTTGAGCAGAGTTATGCAGGAAGGTGGTTTTTGGATAATGGCTGTCAAGTAAAGACTTGCTCTGCAATGACTTGGCCATTTCCTGGTGTTTTGATTTCATACAGAGTCTGGGCTTTGCACAGACCTCAGAAACAAATGCCAGACCCACACCAGACTTCAGTGCTTTCTGGGAATGTTGCTTTGAATAGCTGAAATGGATCTATTCCCTCTTCAAAGGGCCTCTCTAAGGGTTGACTGACTGTAGTATGCATTAGCTGCTATTTCCAGAGTTACCAATGCCTGCTGGAGCTCTTTTCTTCATGGTGCACTGGTAACAGCAGGGTGAGACTGGTGTCTTCTGGCTTCAGAAGTTAAATTCTCCCCCTTGGCTGAGCTGAAGGGATTGTGCATGGAGCTCTTATATCAGCTTTGCTTGTGGTATTCTTCCAGTTGGTTTGGGCAGTGAAGTAGTTCCTGATAGAAAGGAGGTGAGAGGAAACAGGGTCAGAGCCCCAGCATGCTGGGGGAGTTCCTCAGACTGGGTTAATGGTGTGTGGAGGCTTGTTCTCTACAGCACTGATTTGTATTGCTGTAAATCACTGCTGGTACCTTGAACTGGGTGTGATGCAGTAATCCCTTGTGTGAGAATTTAACACTTCTTGGAGTACTTTGCTGGGGCAGTATGGGTTGATTTTCTCTTGCAGAGTGTAGCAAAATGTGGTGCTGTGTTAGGGAGGGGGTGAGTGGGTTTGTGTTCAAAATTAAAGTTTTTCCATTATTTAGGAGCACTAGTATGGGAATCTGGTCCTCTAGATAAAAATGAAGGCCTGAAAAGGCCCAGCTTTTAATGGACTTTTGCATTTTCCTTGAATTCTTTTGTTGCTGCCAGGCATGTCTGGCTAAGAGAAAGCATCCCATTTAGGAAGGCAGCCAGGTGCCTCCGTCCTAAGGATCAGTACTGGTGGTGGAGGATCAAAGTTAATGTGTTGTGGCTTTTTGTACTGCTTTCCCATCTCCCCAAGAAGTACCTGGGAGTCTTCTCCTGGATGAGTTTTATTGAAAAGACTTCAAACCAAGCATGACCTTAAGCTGGTAATAAAGGGATAGAAGTGATAAGAAAAAATATGAAACTGCTTTGTCATGATCTTTTCCCACGTGCTATTTCCAGCTACCAGGATGCTGGATAAGTGCGTGGGATGGGCACCAGAGTGATGGAAGACAAACCTTGGCTGAATAAAAACATTCAGTTTTAACATCTCACTGTAAGCAGTCCTTGAAGCTGGGTTTTTTTTTTTTCCTTTTTAAAAGTCTTTACCAAAGCTTTGTAAGGTGGCAACAATTCTGCAGACTCTGCTCAAAATGGGGAGACTTACTGGAAATAACTCATTACTTCTTCATCCTCTTGGCTGGGGGAAATTGGTGCTTTTGCAGTATTCATCCCTGTACCCTTGGGAGTTGTTACAGAGCAATGGCAGGAGATCTGTGGTTTTTTGTGGGGTGGGGGAGGAGGTGGAGGTCAGGAAAAAAGCTAGAAAGAATAGTCTGAAAGCTTGAGTGCTGGAACAGAGGAAAGGGTAACTTAATGGTATCTTCATTTGTGAGCTGATCACAGAGCTATGGAATGAGGTGAGAATAGTCTGGTTTGAGTGTTACAGTAAATTAGATGGTCATGTCCTCTCCCATGGGCCCAATGTCTCCAGAGTTGTGTTGGCTTGCAGCATATTCCCTGAGGCAGTATCTAAACCCGTCCAAACTGCCAGCCTGACCTGGGGACCCTGCTTCTGCTGGACAGGGGGCTTGGTGAAACCAGTCTCTCCAGCCATGAGATACTTGTATGAAGTTTCACGTGTTGGGTATTGTGGCACACCTGTGTGTTGGTACTGCCCATGATACAGCCAGGCTCACTTCAGTCTCTCTCCTACTGAATGTGAAGTCTGGCATGAATTTAATATTTACTTTTCTCTGTTTTCTGTAGCTCACAGTAGTCTCTTGTGTTCCACAAATACCTAAAAAGAAAGCTCACCAAATTCAAAGCTAGCCGAGGTGATAGTAAATCTCTACTGCCCTGAGATGTTCAGAAAAACCATGGTACTCTGTATTTTTAGCAGGTAACTTCTGCTGCTTTAGATACTAGGAAAGCCCTACCAGACTTGGGCATTTCTGTTTTAACTAGTGGTGGTTTCATCACCTGTAGTAACTGAGAGGGCTGAAACAAAAGCTTCTCTGCTCAAATGTCCTCTCTAGTTTTGTATTGCAAACATTGCTTGGTTGCTCCATAGCAACTCTATGTGGGGCAGCTGGTGTGAAGCACACTTTTCTTGGCAGGCCTTTTTTTGGGAGCTGTGGTGTCAGTCCCCTTGACCTCCACCAAGATGTTTGAGGAGGGAAAGGCCCTGCCAGATGACTGGGGCAGTGGCTAAGGGAATTGCTGGAGTCAGCTCTGGCAAGTCTGGGAATAGTCTGCAGTATCATGTTCTCACCAAGAAGAGATGACAATCTTATGTTAGTTTTCTGTGACCGTCTTTGGAATTTTCTCTCCTTTTTATTGCGCCTGGTGTCTCATTCAGCAACAGCCAAGTGGGATCTGAACCCTTTTCCAGCAAGGTCAAAACTGCTGGAAAGGCTTAAAAGGAGAGGCTGCCTTGTCTTTCGCTGTGTTGGCCCCTTGTTGCTCCCTGCTGCCAACCACTGCTCCAGGTGCCCTGGCATGGGGAGGCTTGGCTCCCAGGCACAGCTTGCTGTCTGTCCATCCAGGCTTTCTGTCTGTGCCTCTAATACCTGGCATGTATTGATGGATGTCAGTGGCTCTCAGGAGCAGGCAGGCATTTAGCAGAGTTCAGCTCAGGCTTCAAGGTCTGCTTTGCCTGTTCCTGCTCAGGACACTCAAGTGCTCAGTTACAGATGTGGTGATTTTTATTTTTTTTTTTTTTTTCCCAAGGGATAACAGAGCTTGAAGGTGGAGCAAAGGAGGGAGGTAGTCTGAAGAGACAGATCAGCTAGGATCCTCTCTCCCTTTCTGGTCCTGTAGTTGGTCCTGAAGAGTTGGAGGCTGTCACATATTTACTTCCAAGACCAGGCCAGCCTCTGGCTGCTGGTACTGGAGAAACAATAGAAGTAAGAGCAGGTGGATCATAGCATGGTTTGAATTGGAAAGGACTTAAAGATTATCCAGTTCTAACTTCTCTGCCATGGGCAGGGGCACCTTCCACTAGACTAGAGCTCTCAGCCCCATCGAGTCTCACCTGGAGTGCTTCCAGGGATGGGGCATCCACAGATACTCTAGGCAGCCTGCTCTGGTGCCTCAACACTCTCACAGTAAAGAATTTTAATTTCTAATATTCAATTTGAATTCACTCTCCATCAGTTTAAAACTATTCCCTTTTGTCCTATCACTGCTTGCCCTTGTGAAAATTCCCTTGCCAGCCTTCTTGGAGGCCCCCTTTAAGTACTTTAGGTGCTATAAGGTCTCCTTGAGAAGAGGAAGGGGAGAAGAAACTGGGGATTGGACTCCTTCCTCAAGTGGTACCACTCGATGTTGGTGTTTGGAGTTGGTTTTCTTAAGCATCTGGCTTTTGATGCCTTCCAGCCATCAGATGACCTGACAAATGATCACCTTCTGGGCAAACCCTGTTTTTCCTGGAGCAGTGTCTGCTTTTACTTCCTAGTAACTGAGAGATTGGGTCGGGCAAGCTGGTACTGGTGTTCTCAAAGCCCTTTTCTCCTGTACACGTGGATTTGTCATGCTGTAGCTCAGCCTGAAGGTCGGTATGAACAACAGGCAATTGTGTAATGGTGGGGTAAACTGCATTGTCAGCCCCTGTGGGCACCAGGATGCTGCTCTGCAGGGGCAGGGCAGGAGCATTGTGCCTCCTGCATACCAAAACCTTGTTGCAACACACCCGAGCGTTCAGAGCAGTACTTGGTGCTGCAAGGCAGGAGCTGGGGCTCAGTGCCTCTGCAGGTAAGGCTGTGGCTGGGCAGTCTGAGCTCTGTGCTTGGGAGCAGGCAGGGACAGGGCAGCAGCTGTGCAGGGGGGCCTGGCAGAGGCCACCCAGTCAAGGCTTGCCCTGACAGATTTGCAAACTTCCTCTGGGGCTGTGAAGTCTTGTATAGGCTGTCAACACACTCCCCCTGGGTGATCTGCTTCCAGCGAAATGTGTTTGCTTCTGTGGAAGGGCATGTGATAACGCTGCCCTGAAGTGCTTCTAGCCCTGCTTAATCCTCATCTTGTTCCCCCTTCTTATCTGTTCAGTTTGCTTCCTCTTGTGGGTCATCCTGCCTGGCTAAGACACCAGCTTGTTCCCCTTATCTTTCTTCAGTGTAAAATCAAAGCAATTAGTTGCTCTGCTCAGGCTGCCTTGTGATTAAACCCCCAGTGATTTAGATGGCCTGTCAGTCCTTCTCCTTGCAGCTGCCAGGAAGACCTTGCCAGGAGCAATGATGCTGACAGCCAAATGCAGGGTGCTAGAGAAGCTTTTGAGCAAGAGCTGGTCATCAGCTAGATGTGAACAGCTTCTCCAGAGTGGTCCTTAACTGGCTTGGAGCAGCACACTGACCCAGCAGAAGGGGTGTAAGCTGGGCTTGCTTTGTTTCATATGATGGATGCAATAACTGCACACTCTGTGCAGACCACTTGCTCTGAAATAAAAGCACTTTACAAAGTGTGGATCTCAATAGGAATGCATGGATGAGCTATTTAAAGAGATGCTGAGACTGGTTTTCAAGATGAGACCATTTATTCCACGTGCCTACTTTATGCTGCCATTGACATACAACACCCCTTTGGATTTTTATGGTCATTCTGAGCAAGTTAGGCAAGTAGGTTGTGAACTTTGTTTCATTTCCTCCTATCTGAGGGGGTGATGGTTGTGATGGGCCTTGTCTCCAAGGCTGCAAGTCTTGTTTAAGGGTGCTGCCTGGTCTTGACTGAATATTCCAGTGCTGTTCTGCTGTTCCCTTTGTGGAGTGTAGGTGTCTACCCCTGAACCCATGGCAAAAAAAGGCTTGAGCTAGTTAATGTACATTATGAACCTCTAGGAAAAGGAAGAATTTGCGCTAGCTAAAAAGAAAAATCCCCATATTGCAGTACCCAGCATTGCTTGTGTCAGGCAACTCTTAGGGGACAGCTGAACTTTCATCTCCCTTTCTTGGTTAACACCTGTGGAAGAGGCAACTCTAGTTAAGGCAAGAGGAGCCCACAGGATCTGAACTCTGTGGAAAAAAAAAATCCAGTTTGCTGCCTATAGTCCTATGCATTATCTTTTCCTGTCTCTGATAGCAAACTCTTCTTTAAAAAAAAAAAAAACCAAAAAACCCCAACCCTATGCTATATACAGCTTCCTTTCTGGCCCTAGGGGAGAGGATAATGAGTCATGGAAGGACATTGCCTCATGCCCTGGAGGGTGCTTGGATGTCTGGCAGGGGCAGGCTAGGAGCAAATTCAGCTGTAGGTCAGAGTTGCTCAAGGTAAATGTGCACTTAAACGTGAATGGTAATTAGTGAGACCAGAAAGAGAAACCTGCACATGAGAACTTGTCAGAGGAAGTGTAGATGTGCCTGGATTTTGCTCTAGAAATAAACAAAAGGTACAGCTCTTGTTTGCTTATCAGAGTAAAAGCAGGGCTTTGGGAGGATGGGGAGAGAGTCAAGGGCAGCTGAAGATCTTTTTATTTGTTTAAGATTTCCTTGTCTGGGCAGGACAGCAGTTGACATGACTGCAGCAGGGTTGGGCTGTGTTGCCTCTTTCCTTTCTTTGCCTGCTTGCTTTGTTTCTTTCCCTCATGCCTGCCTTTCCACTTTCATGCCTGCTCAAGGGCCTCAGCTCCTTGCAGGGTCTTGCTGCCTCCCAGCACTGCAAACAGAAGTCATGAGGATATGAAGTTGACTCTTCTGCCCTCAGTGGTCTTTATGTCAGCTTGTTCTCATCTTTGCAACTCAGAGATGTGTGGGTTAAATAATGTCTTGCAGAGAAGCTAACGAGCAGTTGCTGGCAATGTGGCTCACTTATTCTTGGTAGGTTACTGCTCTTGCAAGCTGTGGGGAGCTCCTTGTATTAATTATTAATTAGTTGGCATGCTTACAGTGTGAAGTGTATCTCCTTATTCACTCCAAAATGTATATAACCAGTATAAATTGATTGTCTTCCCCTTCTGTCCTCACAGCTTTTGAGACTTAGCAACTGTTCCAGAGAGGTGCCCCCTGTGTAAAACCCCAGGCTCCTGTACAATGTACCAGTCCAGCTTTGTGCCACGGGAATATTACCCAGCCATGATCCCACCTTCTGCTTATACCTACCCACCACTGCGGCCTGGGAGAGCAGAAGACACATCCAGACCTGTGATGTTCACTCCCATCCACATGCACAACTTCTACAGTCGACCCATCACTTTTGTGGTGGACAGGAACAGCTACCCTGACTACGCAGGAGGTCAGGTGGAGTATCATCATCTCTATAGTGCCTCCAGTCCCTATATCCATCCATACCACACCTGGCACTTCCCTCCCATGGTCCCTATCCCTCTCTACAGCCCCTATGCAAACTACCATCCCTATGCTGCCTGCCAGAGGTCAGATCAGTATCGAGATACGTGGCCAGAAGGCTTCACAATGAGAGGGGAGCTTCAATGGGGGAAGCTTGGAAAGGTGTTTGGGCCAAGGAAAGACCTCCCAGAATTTGTGAAGGATGATCTCCGGAGGGTTTATGGCACCTACCCCCGGACCAATGTTTCCATATCCTATCGGAAAGGAGAGTTCTTGGTTAAGGGAGACCCCAAGACAGAAGACCAGGAATATGCAGTGGAGAAGAAGGTCATCCAGCAGGCTGTGACCCCCAGTGCCAGTGAGGCAGATGACAGCAGCGAGGACCGGAACCGTAAGAAGAAAAAGAAACTGAGACATTGAGGGAGTTCAGACACCCAATGGACTGATGCTCCAGTACCCTCATGGGAGCCATTTGTCAGCTGGTTTTGGTGTGGTTGGCAAGTAACACAAGCAATGGATGCCACCATTCTTGCTGATTTCTTTTAATTGCTCCCCATCAACCACAATGTTATGGCAGATTTACCCTTACTGATGCATAATGCCCACCCTGTGAAGAACCCACATGACACTGGACTGTTGGGTCAGCTCATCGGCCCTGGTTTTAAAATGAGCATTTGATTTCCACTGGTTTGGTTGACTGGTCACAGCCTGGTAGGGGATCTCCAAACTGCAGCTCTTGATCAGAGAAGATGGGCCTCTTCCTACCTTGTCCAGGGGAAGGGCCTGTAAGCTGGTTCTCTTCCTGGAGCGATAAAAGCTGAATTTCCTTCAGGCTGAGGGCAGTGCAGGTCCCAGAGAACACAGGGGTTCTTGAGCACTCTGAAGAACAAATGTCTGCATGTCTTGTCACTGGTGTTTATGACCATATCATTGTGCTTTATCACCACGTGAGGCCTGTTTGCAGCACTTCCCTACACTCTGGTGTCCCCATCCTCTTACACTTGATAGTGTGGTGCTCATTTCTCTGGGCCACATGTCCTTATTGAAACTGCTGTTGAGGCCCTGCTCTGGGTCTGACTTAGCTCTGGTTGGAGGTGCTGGCTCTCCAATGAGGTTACTGGAGTTGTGTGAATCACAGCACTTCCATGGCTTGGTGGTTGTACTGGAAGAGCTGTGCTGGAAGTCTGGAGGGCTGTGAGGGACTGGGTCTGACTTACTTGCAAACTTCTAAAAACTTCTACCTTTTAAATTACTATAAACAATAAAAAAACCCCAAATGCAAATGCTTATATTTCTGATTCTTAAATACCTGACATCAGTCTTTTGTGAACAACTTACAATCAGATCTGACACCTTTTTGTGAAGTTAGGGATGGCTTCTGCTGTGGTTCATGCCCAGCCATGGTGCCTTGTCCCACTTGGCAGTATCCTGCCTTGCCCTAGCTTATTTTCTGCCACCTTCTGTAGGGACCAGCAGGAACTTTATAAGCCTACAGGAGATATAGGGGACCCTCTCTGTCACCCTGTAGTCTCCTAGTCTCCCCCTGGCCTCACACATGGGAGGGAATGGGATGTTATCAATCTACATAGCAAAGGAGAGACTGAGGGTGAATTAACTTGGATGCCTTTGGTTGTTCTGAATTGCAATAAAGTGAAAGCAAGTGGATTTTCTTTAATTCTTTTTTCTTAGTTAGTGCAACAGATTTTGTTTAACCAATTGCCAAAATGTCTCAGCAACTGTCTTCATTTCCCCTTCCCCATTTAGCTTCTTGGAAATGTGTTAACTCTGCTGCCAGACAAAGCTGCAAGAGGGCTGAACCAGAAAAACTGCTGTAGAAACCTTGGACCAAACTGGTGCTCTTTGGCTGTGTTGCAAACAGTGGCAGTGGGACTTGCTGAATGTGCTAGAAAAGGCCTCCATTACTGGCAGCTGGCTAATCAGTTATGCTTCTGGTTACCTAGTATAGGGAAAAGGCAGCAGTTCCTTCTGGGTTGGTTGGTTGGTTGTTTGTTGAGGTTTTTTCAATCTCCTCCTTGGCTGAGCAGGCTGTCCTACCTAGTTAGGGATGCGCATTTAAATGCCTGCATTGGTGGTGCACTGCCTGTCCTTCCAGCAGCAGTAGCAGCTCCTTTGGGCAGTGAACCCAAAGTTCATGCATTGTATCCTTGCACAGTGGTTCAGCACCTCAGTGGGGTGTGAGAAGGAGCTTCTTCTCCATCCCCTGCAGCTGTTGTGGGATGCAGCTGAGCTGTCAGAACTGGATGCTGTCTGCCATGGGCAGGGGCTGCTTTAGGTGAGATACTGGAAGAGGTACAAACTAGCTCTTCTAGGCAAGGTGAGAAAGAGCATGGGGTTTGCCATACAGTGATTTTGAAATGCTACATAATTTATTGTGCAAGTCTTTGTAATTTATCTTAAATGCCATTCCTCCAGCTGTTAGGTTCCTGGTGGCAGCACGATACCATGTCATAGTGGAAATGTCCCCAAAACTCAAGGGGCACAGTCAGGCTCTCCCAGAGGTATGTGATGGATGGGTAAAAACAGAGCCTGTTGCCTACACAAATACTTTCTCTAAATATGTGTTGCTGCTGGGGTCATCTCCAAGGCCCATGGGGAGACAGAGGGCATAACCCTTAACTTAACTCATCCTGTCCTGTTTATCTTCTGCAAAGTTTTGTTTGGTTTTGCTGCCTGGACTCTGAACAGTAGATTGCTGGGCACACCCAGGCTGTTGTTCTGATAATGTGTATTTTTAGCAGAGGCTCACAATTGCTTGCAGTACATCAGGAGGTAGTAATGTATTTGTTTTCTAAAATGCCATTTCACTTCCAGAAGGAAGAAAACATTCTATAGTTGGGTGTTTTTTTCCCTTGGGGGAAGATGTGCCACAAACCTCTAGTAGCTCTCTGATAGCAGGTATTTCTGTGGTGGCCATAACTCCCCTCCACCCCTAACCTGGTCTCTGTGCAGGAGCAAAGATTTACATATTCCTTGTAGGAAGAGCTCACAGTTGCCTTTTCCTGAAGGTTTGAGGCTCAGTTGCTGCCCAGCTGCAGAACTGAATCCATAGGGCATTTTGGAGGCTTTAACGCCTATGGAATTCAGTTCTCAGAGCCAAGCAGCCAGTGCGAGTCAGCTTCCCTGGCTCCAGCCAGCTGTGTCTCCATCTGCAAGGGGGAAAAAATAGCAAAGAGCTCATCATATCTTTGACACGGGGCAGGCACTGAGCTGACACAGATTTTTGCAACTGGAGCTGCCACAAGGAGAAGACTCTGGCACCTCTCACCCCAGAAGCGGCACAGACAGACGGAGCTTTCTTTGGAAACTTTGCTCAAGTTGGCTGGCTCTTATTTTTTTCCACTGCTTCAACGTATGCTGTTTGGAGTCACTGCAAAGTTTCAGGTCAGCCCTGAGCTCTGCAAACCTGCTGGAGCTGTAAGAGAAACACCATTTCTGCCACCTAGGACTGGTATTGGCAGGTGTGTTAAGAAGCCCCTATATATTTTCTCTATGTGCAGATGTCACACATCCCTTGGTCTAAACTGCTCTTCTGAAATGCTCTTTCCTCAGTGTGTGTGTCTGAAAAGGGGCAAGCTGTGCCAGGGAAATACCTAGTCCTATAGGAGCAGTGCAGCACTTCCAGGCATTGACCTCTGCTCCCTTCATACTGAAACCAGTGCCCACAGGAAACCCTTGAACTTGGAGGTGCCAGCTGAGGGCAATGGTTTGTGCAGCAGGTGCTACCATGGGTGGACAATGAGGTGCAGGGGCTTTCTGCTCATTTGGAAGTGGGAAGGGTCACAGCGTAATTCTGTGTAGAGTGAAAGGCCTTTCCCAGATAACTCAGAGTGGATTCAGGGAGGGACTGGTCTCCATCTGGGTTAACCTGGGACTTGCTGGTGCATCCCATAACTATATACATACACTTTGCTGCCCACTGCCCCCACCCTCTAGTTTGGGCTGCAAGGCAGACTTGAGGGACACACGGGGATCCCCCTGAGCACCCACAGAGCTGCTGATGCTGCCAGCAGCTTTGGGCAGCCTCACCCCTCAGTAAATGTTCACTTTCAAATCTGGGGACTGAGCTAATGGCTGAAAAGCTTTTCCTTGGCTCAGCAATATTTGGCACAGTTGTGATGACAGTGGCTCAGGCAGGAGTAAGCACCAGGAGAGGATTCCAGCCCTTTGCCTGTATGTCAGCAGAAGAGACGGGAAATGACACACAGCACTTTGGAGCACGGGCAAAGATTTCAATGGGGGAAGCACTGAGCAACTGTTGCACGAGCAGTGAACTCCGTGATTGCTCAACTGCTGGCCCCGGGCACTATTTTAATCCCTCCTCTGGGAATTACAGTCAGTTGGGGCAGCATGAACTCACTGTCCTGATGCACGTAGCAAGGCAGCCAAACCCTGTTGCAAAAGCTGAGGAATTCCAGGCTGAAAGTGCCAGCACTGGTGTATCCCAGGGACTGTGTGCAGCAGTACCACAGAGCTTGCCCAGAGGGGCAGCAGTGGAGGGAGATGGGGTAAAGCAGAGCTTATGCCAGGGTCCCCACCCTGCAGCAGGTGGTCAGGGTTAGAGAGTTTTCAATAGCTCTGTGCTCCTCAGACTCTGATCTCCTTCCTCCTCCTCCCCTTGCTCTGCAGGCAGCCACCTGTGCACTCCAGTGGGCAGGAAGGCAGCCTGCCAGAGACATTTTAGCCACGTGGAAGCACCTGCCAGCCTGAAATGGTTAGTGGGGTTGAGATGCTTTGGGGCTGCTTGCTGTCCATCTCATGCCCATGGGGACGTTACCCTGCAGTCCCTGGCTATTTGAGTGTGCATGGAAAACCTTTGTATTTCTTCCTTAAGATGTAAAACTCTCCTCTGAGGCATTTATTTCACATCATTGATGGATATCTGCTGTTCAAAGTGCCATCCATCTGCCTTCATCCCCCTGCTGCTCTAAGCAACCATTGCTTTCAGAAACTGAAAGGTGCAGGCCAAGGAAAAGCCTTCCTCCTCATCTTCCTTCGTGGGATGATTTGCAAAGAAAGGGGAAGGGTTTCAAGCAGACAGGCAGGTGAGTAGGATGGGGGTCAACACCAATAAGCCTTCCCTGATAGTCCTCCTTCCCTTGCACCATGGCCCAGGGAGGTGATGTGGGTGCTGGGGCTGATTTGGACAGCCCAGGAGCCTCCTGGCATGAACTCCCCCATGCCCTGTGTCCCACCCTCCCCAACGCGGGGCAGGGACAGCTCCAGCACGATACTTTTGGCCTCCTACCTGTGGCTGCTGGGACTGGGGCATCCCATTGCCAAACTGCACCAGAAAGTGCAATGAAAAACCCATGGGGGAAGAGCTGGGAAAGAAATTATTCAAATGCAAACTCAGACAAGCTCTAATTCTGATTTCATTCCTAGTGCTCCTGTAAGCAACGTGCCCATGGCACAGCATCCACAGCACACCACATGCTCTGCTTTGCTCCTTGGTTTTCCTGACCCAGCTTTGTCCTGTATTCATTCACCCAGGCAGGGCCAGGGCTGGATTTGGCCCTGTATACTTGGGATTATCCCAAGACCCTAGGGGGTCTGCACTGAAGTGGGGTGCCAGGTAATACCTTGAAGGGCAGGGATGAATGGAGATTTGGGAGCCACCTCAGTGATTGGCATTTTGGCGGTGTGAAGGTGCCCTGTCCTGACCTGACCCTGTGTTTTCTGGAGGCTGTGTCAAGGTCAGGCTGCAGCACTGCACTGTGGGGTGACCATTGCCCCAGCTCAACCCCGAGGAATTGCATCAGACCAGCTGCCATATTTGCAGGTGGGAGTTTCATAGCCCCACTGCAACCTGTCTCCTCTCACCTTGGAGCTGGAGCCCTTGGCCAAATGCTGAGAGCTCCTCAAGGCTCCTGACCTCAGCCCAAAATGATGGTGAGTCAAGAGACACTGCAGACAATCAGGTGCCCAGGAGGATACTGCTGCTGTGGGGCTTTCTCTGTGGAGCACAGCAGAAATGGCCACATGAGCAGATTTCCCCATGGCAAGCCCCGCTGGAGGCGATGGGAGGACACAGAGAAGCAGAAGCTCACTCACGGCCAGCCCTGCTGCTGGAGAGCTGCGCTGCAGCAGCTCAGTCCTGAGCTGCCAGAGGCACCGCGCTCTTTGTGCCTTTCGCTCTCCGCTCCCTCCCTGCTGTGGCTCCACGGACAGGCTGGAGCGCTGCCCTGTCCCTCGCTCCTGGGGGAGACAAAGCACAAGCCACTGCTCCAGAGGGAACGTGACTGCCAGGCAGCTCCAGCGCTCAGAGGTTAATGATTTATTGCTTTACGTCTTAAAAAAAAAAAAAAAAAAAATAGGAGCAGCGCCCTCCTTTTGCCATTTCCAGCTAATTATCCCGGGAGTTACTGATTAGCTAGGACGTGCCTAGGCCCAAGCAGCGGAGTCCTGTGGGTGCTGCACAGCCACCGGCACCGCGCTGACATGGTGGCTGCAGCATTATTCCGGGGACTTTCACTTTGGCTTCCCGGGAACATGCCCCTCGCCGTTTAAAGTATGGGAAGCATGAGTCCGGTTTTGCAGGTTACCAAAAAAGCCGCGGATGGAAGCGAAGATGCTCGCGCACGCACACGGTGTCCGGCACCTCCCGTCCCGCTGCCCGCAGCCGCGGGCGGGTGCGCTGCCATCAGCCCAGAGACGTCACCGCGTCCCCGCCGCTCGGCACGGGCTGAGCCGCCCTCTGCAGCGCCCGGGCTGGGCTCCGTGCGGGCAGCAGCGGCCAAGAAATGCCCTCATTGCAGCCACAGCCGTCCCCCCGCTCCGGCGCGGACCCTCCCCTGACCCCGGCACTCACCCGACAGCTCCGGCTCCCGTCGAGGCGGGTCTGCGGGCGGCGGGGCCGCAGGCACTGTTAAATATTGCAGCCGACTTACTCACTCACTTCTCTTCCTGGACGGCAGCGCAGAGTTTCCACCCACTTCTTTCACCTTTGGTTTCCAGGCTTTCTGAGAAAAGGGGAAGCCGTGGGAGGGAGCAACCGGCATCCCCGTGCCAGGGCCACGGCCCCCAGCAGCCTCTCGTTCCCGGGAAGGGGCGGATGCCAGAGGGGGCCGCTTTCCCGGGAAATTGCGGCGTGGCTGCGAGTGCCTTGTGCCCGTGGCCCAGCGCTCCACGACCCTCGTGGGTTAGGTAGATTTTCCTCCCCAGCCGAGTGGAGGGGGCACCAAGCTCAAGGGTGGCTGCCTGACCAGCTCAGCCTCCTCCTTTGGGAGTGAAAATCCCCCCGGGACTCAGATGTACCTTGTCCTCACCCCACCAAAGCCCATTCAAATGCAGTCCCTCTGCAAGTGGGGACAGTGTCAGAGTTGGGGTGACATACACATCCCTGACACCTGTGATGAGCTGTGTCCATCCTCAGCCCACAGAGCTCTGCCAGTAGCAGGTGCTGCCAAGGGCATGGGAATGTGCCAGCCAGCATTCTCTTCTGCAGCCAGTATTTCATCCATCAGCATGCCCATTGGTACCACACGGAGCTGGCTGCCCTCCCTGGGGACACTGATAGATGATGTTCTCTGGGACATAAAGCCCCCACTAGCTACTGCCAGCTCTGGTGGGTTAGCACATGTATTTGGTGAGACTTCTTTTTCTTAAAAAGTAGTCTCTTTCCTAAAGTCCCATTTTTACTGAGCATTCTGTCAGCGCCACCAAAAGCACAACCATTGTTTTTTCTCAGAAGTGACGTCGGGTCCCCCGGGGTTTCCCTCTGCCAGCAGTCTGGAAATGAAAATCTGGGGCCCCAGCACTGGCTGTGGCACTGAGCTGATGGTGGGGTGAGCACCACTGCTCCTTCTGTGTCACGGTGAACAAACCCAGAAATAAACTGGCAAATCAGTTGATGGGGGATGGTGAGATGTCTCACGTGCCTGGCTGCCTGCACCGCCCCGCCCAGGCTCAACAGCTGCCCCACAGGTTCAGATAAAATTTACAGAGTGGTTTTGTCTTTTGGGAGCTGCCATGGTGTTTCTGGAGTGGGGAGCTCCTGGAAGGCTCTGTCATGGAGTTGACCAAGCTGGAGCTGGAGCCACAGTTTTATCAATGCAAGTCCCCAAAGCAGGCAACATCAGCAATTCAGGGCCTCGCAGCGTATTCTCAGGTGGTCGGGTGTGATTTGGCAGCACACCACAAGTTTGCATGACTGCCACTCTCTGCCCCTTAGCTCCATTAAGGGGCTGGACAGGAACTTTGGCATGTGGATCTATCACCTGAAATATCTCTAATTTCTCAAGGCGGGGCTGCTCTCCTGCTCACCTGCTGCAGTCCCACCCAAACATGACACAGTTTACAGCACCCAGCACTCCCTCCCCACAGCTATCACTTTTGGCAGCTCTCAGTGCCACTCTGGAGGTCTGGAGACCTCCCTGCTCCTTCCTTGCTGCCTGCTCAGTTCTTCCAAGGCAGCAGTGCGGCATCATGGCTGTGACACTGATGTCCCCATTGGGGATGGGGCCTGGCCAAATCCCTCCCTAGTGCTGGCTGCATTGCTTGTCTTTGCTGACCTCAGACCTCGGACATCCCTCTGGCCACTGCTCCTGATACCTTCTGCAGGACAAATCTTGCCCCCAGAAGGATTATCCCCCTTCTCAGCACCTGGCTTGACCACTTCTCCTTGGCACATGGGTCCCCCACATGCTCCTCCATATGTGTCTGCCTGCTGGGAAGAGTCCAGTGAGCTCCTGAGTTGGAAAACCACTGGGGAGCAGTGGAAGAAGCAAAGAAGCAAGCAAGAGAGAGACACAAGTAGGGCAAACAGGGAAGTCACTGCAGGCCTGGTGCCAAGGGGATGGGCATCAAGGCAGCTCAGACCCTGCACGGGTGGAAGGGAGTGCACAGCTTTGCTGGTGAGAAACTTTGCCAGCTCCCACGATGCAGATTGTGGAGGGAAGAGGAGGAAGAGTGTGCCTGGAGTTGGAGTGACTGTCTGAATCCCAGTTTTTGTAGGTCTGGCTGGCAGAGGTGAGCAAGCAGAAGCAGTCTCTGGGGTCACACTGCAGCATGCGGGACCCATCCCTTCCCCATGACATTGGCACAGCTGGGACCTGATGCTGTTCCTAGTCCCCATTTCTCCAGATTCCCCCAGTCTCCTTCAGCCAAAGGCAGCAGGCGTGAGTGAGGAGCAGCCTGGCCCAGCCCTCTGTGGAAGGACAATGGCTTGGCATTTATTGGGGGGAAGTGGGAGCTTCCTGCAGCTCACTGTGCTGGGAGCATGGCTAGACACAAGGGGTTTGCCCTTGTTGGGGGAGTCCTGTGGGAGAGGAGGCTGGGGAACTGCCTCTGCAAGGCTGGGACTTCACCCTGAGGGGAGAAAATCCACCTTTTACCTCTGGGGAAATGGCAAAGGAAGAGAGCAGCTGGCCTTTTCTACCCATCCAAAGAAATTAGGTTGAAATCCCCCACCTTTGATCTTCTGTGACTGCAGAGAAAGCCATGCAGCAGGACCAGGGTGTGGTTTAGGGCTCAGAAATAAGCCAGCAATTAGAACACCTCAGTGTTACTGCTGAAAGCACAAAGTAGCCCTAGGGGAGGGTTGATGTGTGCTTTCTGAGTGCCTGAGCCCCACAGCCCTGTGGGGTTTAGGATGAAAGCTGATGCAGCTGCTCCTTGCCCCGGGGCAGGACACTGGAAAGAGGATCAGCGAAATGTCTGCAGCCTCTGGGAGTGTCTCAATGGCAGCCACTGCCTCTGGGGCTGGAGGGGGACAAGGGCTCTCATGGCTACCTGAGGAGGTCTCCTCCTGGGAGATTCAATCTCCTGCCGGGAGGCTGCTCTAGGCTGCAGCCCCAGGCTGTGCACAGCAAGAGAGCTGTGGCTGGAGGCGCTGGAGGCAGCAGCCACTGTTTGGCCCTTTAGTAGAGAAGCCCACAGTAGTGCCAAGATCCAGGGTCATGCCCAGCCAGCAATTGCTGCCCCTCCACAGGCAGTTTCTCTCAGGTGTGGACTCACAGAAGTCTAACACAGAGCCTCAGTCCATCTCCAGACTTAGAAATACCAGGCTTTGTGAGGTTTAGTGGCCCTTGTGTGTGTTTCCTTTTCCCTCTCCCTAAGCCAGCAAACTGCCTGCAAGGCCCTGTTCCTCCTCTGAGAAACATCATCCATGAGGGAAACTGCATCTTTCAGCCTTGCCCCTGGGAAGAAGGATGTGGTGATAAGGGACAGCTAGGGCTCAGCAGGTGCTTTTTCTCCTGACAGCATGGTGACAGAGATGGCCTTGCTGAAAGAGCTGAGCACCCTTGGTTTGTCCACAAAGCCTGATCCTCAAAAGCAGGTGTGAGAGGCCACACCAGTGGCCTCAGAGCTGGGGTGGCAGGACAGGCAGCTTGGCTGGTGCTCAGCCTGTTCTCAGTCCCTTTGTTTGTGTTTCCAGCCCTGACTGCACACAGAGAGCCTGGAGGGGCTGAGGTGCCTCCATCACAGCAAGTGTCCTGAGGGATGGGCTGCTCCTGCAGGGCTTGCAGATGCACTCAGACCTCACAGCCTGGGGGATGCTGTGGTGGACTCCTGCCTCCAGGCCCTGCACTGAGCCTTTGCATGGCTGCAGAGGAGCTCAGGCATGGTTATAATCATCAATGATAGCCTGCAAGAAACCTCCCCCTGCAAAGGCCTGGCCAGCAGTAGGTATTTTCCTGCCAAGGGGACTTGCTCTGCCTCTCTCCCCAGCAGGGCTTTTTGTAAGCAGCCAGGGTTTTGCTCAGGCTGTGTTGCTCTGAGCTTGGACTCCCCCTTCACCTGGCCTGTTTGTTTTTATCCTATGCCATATTTTTGCATCCTTTGAGACCTCCTGCTGTCTGACCACCTGGATAGAAATCTGGTGAGATTTCATGAATGGAAATGAACAGGGGAAAGGCACAGAAGTTCAGATGGTGTGACCACCAGAGATGGCATTTACCTCTCTGAAGCAACTCCTTCCTCCCCCAAAAAGATGCTGAAAGCAGCACATACCCCATGCAGCTCCCTACTAAGTGTGATCTGCCAGCACAAACCAGTCCCCTCAGTGCTGGCAGGCCCAGTGGAAGCATGGCCAGGGGGAAAGGAGTTTCTTGGGATGTTTTTCCATCAAGGTTCCTGTTTCCCCTCCAACCCTCATCCATGGATGCTGGCAGCCTTCCCCTTTTCCATGTAGCTTTGCAGAGGGAGCAAAATGAGGAGCTGGGGCTGAAGAAGTCTGGGAGATGGAGGAAGGCTGAGGAGATGAGGGCATGGGGAGGCAGAGGTGCCCCCTTGACCCGTTGCTGGCACAGCAGCCCTGCCTTCCAGCAGCCCTGAAGCAATTTGGGAATCAAATCTGTTGGCAAGGAAGGGAGGAAAACCACAGGGCTGAGTCACTCCTTGGAAGGTATTTGCATCTGGACAAATTCCAGCCAAACCCCCTTCCCACTACCTCTGTGTGGGGTGTCAGGGGTGGCTTACAGGAATGGCCACATCCCTTTCCCCAGGACAGAGCCTCCCTGGCCGGTCACACTCAGCCAGAAGCTGAGCAGCATCCACTGCCGACCTTGGCAGCTTTCCATCAGAAGGCAGGAAAGCTTCCCCGAGAGAGAAAGCTCTGCTGGTGAGCAGAAGCGAGAGTGAAGGCAAGTGAGGCTGCAAGGAAGCTGAGCCTCTTCCCAGAAATGGCAAAGTGGGGTGTTGCCTTTCAGCATCTCCTGAAAGAGTCAGACTGGGGCTGCTCCCCCATCCGAGCTGTCCATTAGCAAACGGGCAGGATTTGGGATGACAGTCTGCTCCAGGGATTTAGACTAGGAGAGGAGCAGCATGCAAGAAGGATGGAGGATTGGGAGCATCCCAAATGCTGACCCAGGACCTGCAGAACCTCGAGTTTTTGGCAGGGGTGAAAGAGGGGCTGGGGGAAAGGTTGCAGGGCTGGGGGAAAGGTTGCAGGGCTGGAGTTACCTACTGGTGGTGGGAACTGCAGGGGCAGAGGATTCACCCAGAAGGTCACAGGGTGGAAAAAGCTTTGCCAGGAACGAAAGTGCCACAAAACAGTATGTAAGAACTTGGTGTTTACTTCCCTTCAGGATCATCCTGGGGAGCTTCTCTCTATGCTCTGCACCCAGGTTGATATTTTCTCAAGGTTTAAATTTTCCTGATGTGCAAAGTCATGTTCCTGCTTGAAAAGACTTTTGCCAGAGTCAGGTGCTGTGTGTGACTGGAGCAGGATGGGTCCTGGGATGGGTCCCAGCTCAGGGAGGTCCCTCAGGGTGAATCTCAGTGTCTGTGCCTGTATCTGAGATGCATTGCACAGTGCTGCAGCTCTGGGCACCATCTCGGTGATGTCCAGCCTCCCTTTCCTCCCTCTAGTGGCTGAAATCCCGGCATTTCTCGGGGCTCCCGGAGCCCCCGGCAGCGCCCGGCGCTGGGGCACGGGGAGCGCGGGCACTGCCGCTGTGCTGGGACAATGCGCAGGTGGCCCCAGCCCCTACCGGCCCTCCTGACAGGTATGCTCCTGCCTGCCCCAGGTCTCATCTGAGAGGAGATGGAGTTTTGCAGGGTGTTTTTGGATTAGGGACGACGTTGCACATAAAGGGAAGCTTTCAAGCATCATGCTGATTCCGACACTGCTCCATGCCCACAAATGCGCGATGAGGAATACCAAGGGAAATGTCAGCTCTTCCCTAAGTAATTCCTTTCAGCTAGCCTCGCAATTAGTCCCTTGGAAAAAAATAAATAAAGATTTTGAGCTTTGCCAGCACTTCTCTTTTGCAAACGCTGGTCTCGCCCTGTAAGTAGGGCACAGTGGGAGGCGAGAGCAGTTAACTCTTGGCATCGAGCTTTCCTCAGCCAGCCCCAGGCGGCTGAGACGAGGCTGCCCGGGGGGCAGCGCTCCTGCTCGGGGAGGGGGGAAAGGAGCCTGCAGAGGCGAGGGGTGCCCGGCAGCGAGGGGTGCCCAATGCCTGGCAGCGAGGCGTGCCCGGCAGCGAGGGGTGCCCGGCAGTGAGGGGTGGCCGGCATTGAGGGGTGCCCGGCAGCGAGGAGTGGCCGGCATTGAGGGGTGCCCGGCAGCGAGGGGTGCCCGGCAGCGAGGGGTGGCCGGCATTGAGGGGTGCCCGGCAGCGAGGGGTGCCCGGCAGCGAGGGGTGGCCGGCATTGAGGGGTGCCCGGCAGCGAGGGGTGCCCGGCAGCGAGGGGTGCCCATGCCCGGTAGCGAACGGTGCCCAGTGCCCGGCGCTCCCCTGCAGCCAGTGACCCGGCTCGGGGCCCACTGGAGCTCCCTTTCCCCTCACGCCCCATAAGCGTTTTGCAGGTGTGCGTGAACTCTAGGTTTGCTCTTGCTCTTGCGGACAGGGAGGATGTGGAGAAGGAGGAGCGGAGCTGCTGCTCCCTGAGCCCGGAATCGGCGCTGCGCTACTCCCGGAAATCCAGCCGGGATCCACCCACTGTTTACAGAGGAGAGTGCCGTGAATCATCTGTGCGGGGAAGGAAAACACAACAAACTTGGGCCTTTTGAAGCTTTCCGGGCAAGTGGAAGCTGCTGGGAGAGCACCTGACCGGGAGCAGGCCGGCTGTCCTGGGAATAGCTCTCGGGCTGGCTCTGGAGGGATCCATATCCTGCGACAGGCACCTGTTCCTAGCCCAGCCCGTTAAACACAGGGGCTAAACCCATCCCCGCTGGCAGCAGCTCTGCTCTGCTCTGCTCTGCTCCCCACGGGGGGCTCCAGAGTGAGTTTTCTGGGGAGATGTCCTGGCTGGTGGGGAAGAGGTGGCACTTGACAACAAGTGCTTTTCTCTAGATGTGAAAGTAGGAAAGCATTGATCTGGAAATGGGTTTGCCATAGCAAGGATGGGGTTACTACATCTGCCTGAACAAAGGGACCAGAGCCCTTGGAGATGGCCTGGGAGGCTCCACCTGGCTTGCAGAAGGACACAGGCCTGCTGAGGTCCTCTGATTTCTCTGCCAACCCCCAGGGCTGTCTCAGGTGTCCTCTGCCACTGGGCAGATGCTCAGGTAGCTAAACCAAGCCCTCAGCATCACACATACAAACTTGTTACTTCTATGTGAAATCAATGAGGTGAGGAAAGGTCTTTGTGTCTGCCAAGAGCTGCGTTACATTCCAGCTGTGGCAGCCAGAGCAAGCACTGTCCCACAAATGTGGCCTTTAAGCCAAGCTGTCCAGGGCTGTGGCCCCAGCTCTGCAGCAGAAAGGAAGGTGGATTCAATTAGCACCTGGAGAGCATTTGGGATGGGGTCTTGGCATCATTAGGACCTAACACTGGAAGATGGTAAGAGCAGACTGAGGGGAGCTGCCAGAAAATAAAGGTCACAGTAGGCAAACCCAGCAGCTTGGTGTGGTTCTGAGCACCCCTCTCTGCTGGGTGTTTCCCAGAGGTGCACTCTGGGGTCTTCAGAGAATTGCCAGATACAGAAGGTAGAGGTAAGCAGGGATACAAGGGGAGAAGACCCCTAAAAGCCAGCAGGGACCCTAAGGAGGGGTGGAGACAGCTGCTGTGTGGGTGGAGAAGGGCTGGCCTGGCACAGGGGCTGCAGCCCTGATGCCCCTTGGCTGCCAGCACAGCTTTGGGCCCCTTTGGGTGAGTGAGGAGCTTGTGCCAGAGGGGACAGGGCAGCTGGATGGTGTGCAAGGTGTTCAAGTGCAGTAGCTGTGACACTGTAGCAGAGACCCCAAGGAAGTGTGGGTTTGCCTCCCAAGTCAGAGCTGGTGCCCCAGTCCAAGGGGAAATGTTCTGCACTCATGGCTAAGTTAGGGGGATCTGGAAAAAACGTGGCCTGATGGGAATGTTACCCTCCAGTACAGATGCAGATGTGCCAGCCCTGCATGCTGAGGGAAGGATTGTGGCTGGAAGGAGCTGGAACAGCAGAAAGTACAGGAGAAGAGAGCTTCTGGGCTGAACCTGTACTTGAAGGCAACTGAAAGCCAAAATGTTGGGATCTTTTCTTTTTCTTTTAATGTGCCCTGGGTCTCAGGGTGCAAAGCCTGTGACCTGCTGCCTGTCAGGAGCAGATTCAGGAGTGGCAGGTCCCCACGGCAGAGGTGGGAGCTGTGCAGCTCTGCAGGGCCACTGTGGCAGTACCGTGGCTGACAGCGGGCACTAGAGGGCTGCACACTCCTGTCCGTGCTGCCAGAGGTGTCTCTCACTGCACAGCCTGGTCTGGAAATGCTGATTAACTTCTGACAGACTCGGTGACCCGGGAGAGACGAAAATAACTTTGAAGAATGGCAGTTTGCCACTACATGGCCAAGGCAGTGATTTTTCTTCATTACAGTTGTGCTTTCCCCAAGCTCTGCTGCCAGGGCAAACTTGCAAGGTGAAAAGAAGTAAGCAGTGCATGGGCTTGATCTTGATGCTGGGGGGTATGTGATGAGCTTGTCCAGTTCCCTTAGCCCCTGAAAGTTTTTCCAGCACAGCCCTTATTCCCAGGAAAGCTGTGTCCTTTGCAGAAGCAGTGGGGTCCTCGGGTTGTTTAGTGTAGGTAAAGAGTGGCCGAGGATGGTGATGTACTGGGTTCCCTCCTTGCATGGATTTCTAGGGAACTTGGCAGTGCTGGAAATGTGTAAAATGAAGGTACTCTGAGTCATCTAAAGTAATTTTGGAGCAGTGTTTTTGTGACCACTTACATCCACTGCTTTATTTTTCTTACCTGTTTCTGGCTGTTTTGTTGGCCTGCAGGAAATCCCTGCTGCTTTGGGGCCAGCTGTGACCCCTTCCACCTCTCATGGTGGTAGACAGAGATGGTTATCATCCTTCTCCTTGGGGGGAAGGTTTGGCCGGGTATCCACAGGTGTACCAGACACCAAACTCCAGAGTTATCAGGGGCATCAGCATCAACCTGGAAAAGAGAGGAGGTGATGGCAAGAAGGTCTGGACTCTGGGGGCCATGGTGCTCATTCCTTCAGTGCCTGTGTCACCTGCCCTGTGTGACACCACTGACCTCCCACTGCAGGACACACTGGTGTAAAGGTCCTGGACAAAAATCCATCATGTTCATGTTGTGGGAACCAGACAGGATGGATCCTGCGACTGACTGAACGTCTCAAGAGTTAGCATGGGAAGAGAAAGTTTGTGTTTGTGTGCCAAATGTGGAAAGATAATGGTGAAACATTAACAGTGTTTCCTGACATGTCCCATGGCACAAGGGGATTCAGAAAGGATTCCTGCAGAGAGATGGATTTGTGAGGTATGTGGAAAAGGATTCAAAATTAAAATTGGCCTGGTCCACCCATTAGCAGGAATATTGAGTGGATCGCTGCCTCCCACCCCAAATAAAGATCTGTACAAAGGGTGTTGGCAATATGGGACCAAGGAGGAAAATTTGGATGAGCAGTATGAGGGGAGAAAAAACTTAAGTTGATTGGGGAGTATATTCCATCAAAATCCATGAAACAGATAAATGGCAAAAAAAGGTATTATATAAGAGCCTAGTGAGAAAGAAGAGGAGGGACCTGGAATGGGAAATGTTGCTGCCATTGAATTGCATGCAGAGGGGGAATGGAAATCCCACTATGGAAGTGTATGGAAGAGCTGTTGCTGACTGGTTACCCCCTGTAAAGCTGCCTGTGCCTCACAGGACCTTTGAGAGAGTGAACACATGCAGTTGCTACCAAGTTGCATAGCACTGTAACATCTTGCTTGTCTTTAATATTTTTATTGTAACACCTTATACTTAAAACTTGAAATGTATTATCAAGTGTGGGTTAGCTAGAGATGTCCTGCCCAGTGTTGTGCTAAATTGCCCTGGGTGCATTTGCCATCACAGGCCAGTTTCCATTAGGGACTGGTGGCATGTAGGGATGCTAAGGGGCTCTTAAGCACAGTGTGACACCTGTAACATGAATTTGAGGCATAAACCACTGGTTTTGACTAAAGTGAATGGGCCACCTATACTTAATCTGGAAAAGGAACATGTATAATTTATGTGTTTTGTAAATAGCACAAGGATAAATATTCCCTCATGAGAGACAGAGGCTATCCTGAAGTATACAGCAGGACAGCATGAACTGATGCACTCTGTAGATGTCTGTACACTGACAGAGTGGATAAAGTAAAACCCCTGTCCTCAAAGGTGAAAACCGTGTGGAAGGAAGGCATTTGTCAGAGATGGTCTCCACATGAGCTCATCAGGCTGAGTCCTGCCTCATCCTACCTTGGAATAACCACCAAGGTGGGAGGGAAAGGAAAATATGACTGGTTTTGTCCTCAGAAGTCTCATATAAATGGAGTGTGAGGAAAGAACTGCAGGAATATGTGGGGATGAGGGAATGTCTGCAGGTATTGCTCAGGGCACTGATAAAGTGCAGAGATAAGGAAGGAAAAAGCCAGAACTTGCTTGGGAGAGGAGGTAAAAACCAACCTGCTGCAGTTGCTCCTGCTGGGAGAGTCCAGGGAGAATGTAGCAGGGTTAGGTGGGAGGTATTTAGGACTGGTATTTTTTTACTGCTTGGTAGATGAATTGTGATGTGCCTTTATAGAAGTACTTGACCTCTGTTTTCCTGTGACGTGGTGACCATACTTATTCACAATACTGGTGTTGGCGGGCAGGAGGTGAGCAGAGATTCTGCTAACACAAATCCCTTCCCAATGGCAAACTTTCTGGTAAATGAGCTAGCAGATATAAAGGTAATGGGAGTGACATGAGACACAATTGTCCTTTAGTACAGAAGCCATTTGATTTTTCTAGGTAAAAACTCAGATTTGTTGCCTAAATTAGTATGAAATAATTGAAGTGGATGAAGTTCTAACAATTTTTGTGATGAGAGTATTTTACTAAGACATGAAAAATACTGTAGTCCCAAAGAGACTGATAACAGTCAAGTATAATGGAAGCTTAACCAGAGCTGGAAAGATTGCTATGGGGGGCTGTAGAGGAATGTGATGTTAGGCACACTGGGATTCAGAAAACAAACCACAGGTTTGTCACAAGGCTGCTCAGACCTTTCCCAAGTTGCCTGTGTGTGCTGTGCTGCCTGTTGGTTACCTTGTCCCAGCAGCTGAGTGATCAGAGAACAGCTGGAGGGCTGTGAGAGTTACTAGTCAGGATTTGCTTTGTAAAAGCACCTTACTAGTTCTAGTGGGAAACAAGAGGAATAGACAGTATTTTTATGCTGAATTAAACATTCTTAGTGTGGTTATCTAAGTGGGCCCCAAAAAGTGACAGGTACTTGTGGGTTCCTTGTTTAATCTGACTGTCAAAGTATAGAAGAAACTACACAAAACTTGTATTGTCCTAAAAGGGATAATGGGATAATAAAGAGAGATAATGTGTGTAGGACACCCAGGATCTGTTTTGTGAGTGAAGCAGAAGGGAAAAGGACATGAATTTGTCTCCTGCCCTGGAATGAGAAATCCAGAAGGGCTGGGAATTGCATGTGGCAAAGCAGGCACGTGGCTGTGAACAAGCAGCAGGGTGGGTGCAGTGGTCAGCAGGGGAACACCCTGTGTGGGACTAAACCCACAGGGTTTAGTTCCTGCCTGCAGGAACTCTGTGGGTGCAGGACCTGTGTGCATGTGGATGCAAAAGAAATCCTTTATTTCCTGTTCTGGAGTTCAGCTCTGCAGAACAGGCAGGGACCATTAGACCCCATTGAGTGACCTCCCATCTTTCACAAGCCTTGCAATTTCTTCCTGTTTCTCTTGACATCAGCCCACTGATTTATGCTGAACTAAAGTACATATTTTTTCAAAAAAAGACAGATCTGAAGACATTGGGAAATGAGAAAACCAACATATCCCCTGATAATTTGTTCTACTAGTTAACCACTGTCACTCTTTTCCTGTTTCTTATTTTTCATTTCAGTCTGTCTGGTTTCTGATGCTAAACATTAGTTTGTGTTATAGATATCAGGAATAAATCAAAATGCCCTCTAGAACAGTATCTGCTTCTTTTAGGAGTGTGGGATATGGTAATTAAGTCTCTTCAATTTGTCTTGGCTTTACAGAAGGCTGGGGTTTAGTGCTATTGCTGCTGGGAAAAAGCAAATCCCATTCTTCTCTCTTAGCTGGTTTGTGCCTTCCTCCTCACACCCTGTAATGCAGCAGGGCAGGGAACTGGTTCTGTTGAAATATATAAACCTTTTGTTGCCTTGGGGTTATTTGGAGTTTTCAGTCTCTCACCACAGGGCTGTAAAGATGTCTGGTGGTGTGGGGCTTAGCCCAGCATGCTGAAGAGGAGGCTGGAAGAGTTCCAGGTGGGATGTTTTTGCAGCAGAGCCCACTTTCAGGGACCAAACTGCCACCAAAGACTTTTGTTCAGGACACTTTTCCAGTCCCCAAGGTAAAAGCAAAAGGCCACTGTGTCTGACCAGTGCCAAGCACAGCCAGCCTTGTGTGCAGGGCTGCTTAAGAAACAAAACCAGAACAGTTACAGATGATAATGAAGCAATCCAGCTTTTTTGAGTGTATGAAAGTGAAAAATGCTTTCCTTGCTTCCTTCCCTTTGAAAAGCCACAGCTGCTCACTCTGAGGGCAGAAATATAGGAAGAGCAAGCATGTACTGCAAATGTACATCCTGATCCTCTTGGAGGGGTTGGCTGCCAGGGAGAGGGAACATGGACAGACCATTAGAGATAAATGTTTCTAGCAGGATCAACCCAGCTAAGGCAAAGGTGAATTAACTTACAGAAACTCAGTTAATTGAAAGCCCATATGAGCTGGAGCTATTGGTGGGAAAATGCAGGAAGATTTTGTTTCTAAACACGTATGCTCGTTTCAGTCAACACAATCTGCATTAGCAAAAAGATCTATTTAATAAACCAGGAAAAATGACTTTACTGGAAATGGGGAAGGTGTGCTTACAGTAGCAGGAAGGAGAGCTGAGGAAGTGGCAACCTTTAGCAGAGGCAGAGAGCAATGAGCTGTCTTGCACAGCTGTGACTGATAAGGAATAGGGATGAAACTAATGATTGGATTGATTATATTCTTCTTGTTAAAAGTTAAATTCTTCCCTAAGAAGGAATTAAAGGAAATTCCTTTGGCACAGTTGGGGGAAGTGTAGGAATATGCCAGGCTATAACCTTTATGTTTTTGTGGCCCATTTAATGAAGCTGTAAATGATTCCTGCTTTGTGTGACTCAACTCTACCATGTCACAGTTTTAACAGAAGAAATGCTTTTAAAGTGAGTTTATGCTGCATCATGTTTTGTGTATTTTGTAAAAAGCCTCAATTTCCTCTAGGCTATTACACGAAAACAGATTTTAAAGAGTGTCGGGTTTTTTATAAACAAGATGAATAAATGTTAATAATTACAAGTTAATTATAAACTGTGCCTGTTGCACAATATAAAATTAAAGGCATAGCTGAGCTCCAAACCATTTCTTTATCAGAGATGATATTCAGATAATCAGACTCAGCTAACCTTTTGCAAATACTGACCTTGTACCTACAAATGGAGTTTCTAAGGATTAAAATGCCAATGCATGTTTTGGAAGGTCACTCTTATTTCCCAACACTTATTTTAAAACTGTGCCAGTTTGTCTTAGCTCAGGGTTTGACCTCTGGATCATCACAGGCTGTTTATGTAGATGCCAGAGTCAACAGTTCATCACTGAGTGAAAAGGAAGACACTGATAAAAAGGCCTTAGGGTGTCCCAGGGCTGTTCTGCAGAGTCACTCTGGAAGGTTTGGTTGGAAGCAGGAGGCTGTGGTGGAGAGAGCCTGTTTTAGCAATGCTCAGAATGATGAAAACATGAAGTAAAGCATGGGGGGAATGATCTCCTTTTTAGCCAAGCTGCAGATACTGATTGTATGTACATCTAGTGATAAGATTCAATAGTGGGATAATAATTGGCATAAAGAGTGTTGCCTCAGTTTTCTCTCTGACAGGTGTTACTTGAGACTTAAGTGTGCTTCTGTTCTTCTGCTATTTGATT
Organism: Melospiza melodia melodia; assembly: GCF_035770615.1. Lineage (NCBI taxonomy): Eukaryota > Metazoa > Chordata > Aves > Passeriformes > Passerellidae > Melospiza > Melospiza melodia. The sequence goes on from NC_086202.1 coordinate 12,985,419, forward strand.
TACCAATTTAACTTAGTTGTCACTATGTTCTGCTAATCCAACATTTGCAAAAAAGCAGGTTTATTTCTTCAAATGCTGTGCTGCATTTTGCTGCCTGATTATCCTGGGACTTGGTCACTACACTGTATTTACACATAATCACCATGAAGTGCAACTCCAACTGACATGAGTACACCTGAAACCACTTTGAAGCTACAAGCTCAGAAATCCCTAACAGTGTGGCCCTGTGGAGCAGAATTAGGCAAGGTATATTTGCCTATTTGTGCGTGTGCCATGTACATTGAGGTACCTGTCTATTTGTAGCCTGCAAAATTGACATGAGAGTGTTTTGCAGCAGTTTGTGCACCTCAAGAGGCCATCTCTACCTCCCCTGTGCTCACTCCTCTTAAGGTGAGTTCCTGAGGGCATGTTGCCAGAAGAGCAGGATTTATTGCCTAATTTTTCCAGGAGCCTGTCCAGTGTTCAAGGGCATTCAAATGGTTCATCCAGAGTCCAGTGGCCTGAAACTATGTGGAGTATGTTTGTTAAACTGTTGTGAATTTGGGAGGGATGGTGAGCCCTGGAAAACAGTCAGGGTTAAAAGTTATCTTGAGGAATGGTCTCAGGAATGCATTGATGAACTCACAGAGAATTGCAGTGAGTTAACACAATGCACTGCAAGATTGTCAGATGGAGAGCGACTGTTCAGCAACAGCTCTGCCAGAAATGATCTGCAGGTCACATCACATCTGAACTGTATGTGAGGGGAACCCCCTCTTCCTCCTGTGTGAGCAGAAGTTTGTCCTGTGGGTATGGGGACAGATATTTCTGTAGTAGTGGGGCTCCTGTGGTGAAAGGGTTTGCACTTTGTTCTTCAGGAAAACTGTGAATTTCTCGAGGGAATTTAGAGGAGAGCAGTTAGTGGTGGGCTGCAGCAATACTTGATCTTTTTAAGTGGAAAAGGTTCTGACCAACACCCTGTGCTGTCCAGTTTTGTGCATTTCTAGCAGTGATTTGGCTTTAGACATCCAAGGAAGAGGCTAGGACTCATCCCTGCCATCTGATATGGGCCAGGATGGAGGAGCTGGTTGGAGTGCTAGACTGGCAGGGTGTTCTAAAGCATATAAGGCTCTGGGAAGATGAAATGTGTGCTACACTTGCTGACCTATGCCTGTAAAAAAATTAATGTAACAAGATTCAGTATGTTTCTTAATGAAAAGGAAAGTTTTGTTTAAAGAGAACTTATTTTCCTCACTCCCTGTCACATGTTTTACTCAAGTTTTCACACTCTCATGCTTGTGGATTCCAAGACACGTGTCAAAAGCCATGAGGACTGCTTGCATAACACTAAGGATGTAATGCTGGCTTTCAAATCCTTGTTACATATTTTGGCTTCCTCTTGATGATGCCAGATCTAGTTCTTGAGCTAGTTTGAACCAATTTTTAGCGTGTAATTTACTTAAGAAATCCAAGTTATTGCAGTGAATTTGTCTCCCTAAAAATCTTGCTTCTTCCCCCATAGGTCTTAGACAAGGTGGCCACAACTTTTCCTATTAACATCTAACTCTCTTCTGCTTTTACAAAGCCTGTTCCCCTCTCACCAAGCTGTGATGATGCCTTTTCCTCACTGAAGTAACAGCTGTGAGGTTCCCTGGCTTCTAGGTGAATTGGCTGGTCCTGCAGATGTATCTAGTTACTAAATAAAAAGCCCTTTAAAGAAGATTTGCTAGTGTGTGCCACTTTTGATATATAGTCTTCCATTTGTTCACTCACAGACGTGGAACTTAGATTAAAAGTAGTTGAAAGTCAGTGTAAGGAGGTTTACTGAGTGATTGCATGTCTAGCTTTTGAAATATAACAGAGTTTCCTCATTTTGGCCAGATATCACATGCCCTGTCTGCTTACCTCTGATGGAGGCTGTGACTCCTATTCCCCTGTCCCAGCAAGCATTTCCCTGTTAATTATTCTGAAAGCTGAGCAGTCCCTAGCTTCATCAGAGCTCTGATTGTGAAAGAATTATAATATTTAAGGCTGGTTCAGGAATCCCTTCAATCTTTGCAAAAGAAATAGATTTGAAAGAGCTTGGTCACAGCATAACATGGAAGTGGAAGAAGATAAGAGAGGTCTGGCAACTTCGTTAGCTAACTGAACCTACCAACGAAAATTTTGTTGCTTGTTAAGCAGAGAGCAACATGTTCATGTTGTGGAGGAAAGGCCAGACAAACAGTGGTAAGCTGCTGAAGGAAAGCCCTTTTCATTGCCTGCTAGCAGTGGATTGTCCCTCATCTTTTTGTGTTTGACCTTTGTGTCAAGAACGATTAATCTTTACAGAAACAATTAGTGATTAACAGGAAGTTTACCCAGAGACAGCCTCCATGGAAAGGGAGCATCAAGGACAGGAATTATCTTTGGTGAATGTGTTAACATCATGGATGTCTGCTTAAGAAGCCACAGGTGAAGGCCATTTCCATTTTTAATTTGCTTAAGCTATAAACCAGACTTTTCCTTGTAGTCGTAACAAAGGAATTTTGTGTGTGTGGTTACATGGCTATTGCCAATGAAACTTTAAGTATTGAGAGACCTGGAATTCACAACTTTGAAATAGTTGAATAAATAAAAGGTAGGGAATAGAATAGATGGAATTTAACTGACCAAGGCTGATTTGAAAATGGTTGTGGGAATAGGTATGTGTGTCAGGAGAATCATTAGTGTTAAAGTGAGCAAACTATGTACTGATTAGTAAATGTATATTAATGTAGTAGAATTATTATGTACAGATGGATATTTTCTACACACTGAGTCCCCTTGACATATCAGTGCAGTGCTGCCAGCTTGTCCAGTCAAAAAAAGGAACTGGTGCTAGTTGAGTTCCACATTACAATTCCCTGGGTGAAGCAGGCTCTGAAAAACACATATACTTCACAACCTTGAGATACAAACCCTCTCCCCTGATTAAACTGTTATTGCAATTGAAAGCGGTACCATAAATATTCCCTCCAGATGTTTACCTAAAGCCAAGTTTAGTCTGCTCCATGAGCTGCATGTCAAAGTATCAGTGTCTGCTTGGTAAAGGAGGTGTAAATTGGTTCCTGCAATGCACAGCAGGGAGTGTCTGATCTGATAACATCTGGGAATTAGTGAGAAAGGGAATCTTTTCTCCAGAAAGATGGAAGGAAAGGAAACCAGGGATGCCAAGAAATAAATGTCTGTATCTGAGCTCTGCTGTAATTTGTGGCTGTGCTGAAACCACACAGCAAATTGGAGATGAAGGGAACAAAGAGCAGCTGAGGCAACCCCAGGCAGGAGGCCGAGTGTGGAGGTGCCTGGAAAAGCACATCACCCTGATGAGTTTACACAGGCTTGGCTCAGACCTGTTCATGGGAGGAGCTGTCATGCTCCTGGCTCTGTGCTCAGGTGTATGATTCAGTCAGAGGAAATCAGCCTATGTCTAAAGAAAACATTATTATTCTGGTTTCAAAATAAGCATTTTTCTACTTAAAAACAGCCTGCATAGTGCTCAGCAGTCCCCTTTACATGTGCAGCACAAAGAATAATGGCTGCCTATATCAGAGCACTTCCACATGACACTGGGCTTCATCCCTTCCATCAGTCCCACGACTTTTTTCAGTATCTGTGTTCTTCCAGGAAAAACAATGAAAATCTTTAAACATTTCCTTTCTCTTTCTGAGCATTGACCCTGAAGCCAGTGGCACATCAGTGTGTATCTGAGAAAACCACTGTGATCAGCTTTTCCTTCCCTACTGGCTAAGGATGAGTGATGGCATGTGTGTGACTCTTGATAGAATAACTGAATTTACTGTCTGGATAATGATGTGCTATTAGTAAGCAGACTACAACAAATTAATAAAAGGTATGCTAATAAATAGTGATTGATCTGTTTCCACACTGACTGGGTCCTGTATAGGCGAAAAAGCAATTTACAACACTTAATCTCAAGGGGGTAACTTATGACAATACCAGTCTTTGCTCTTACCTGCCACTCTCTGTGGTTCCTTAGCAAAATCTTCCTTTTCCAGCCTCTCTGATTGTGTTTGCTTTTATTCTTGTACTTACAGTTATAGGAGAGTTGCACAGTTCCTCTGCCACTTCAGAAATTCTTCCTTACTTCCCATGATAAACAGCTTCACCTTGCCATCACCAGTGCTGGAATTGGATGTTCTGTTGAAGCTGCTCTGTATCCAACTCCTTGGTTGTTTTTTAGAAACTCTTTAAGGTGACTTAACTGTAGAAATGCCTCTATGTCTATTGCCATTTTTCATGGTTAAAGTATTAAACTTGTATGACAAAGCAAATGTTTATAGGATTTCAATTTCATCTGCTCCTTCAATGTGTTATAAAAATATTTCTGGATAACAGTGGGCATGAAACTTTAACACTTTATTAATGGTACTTCATATACACACTACTGTCTTTTCAAACAAATCTATATGACAGCAAGTCAAACTGTTCTTCAGGTGTTGCTCAAGGAAGTTACACTCAGCATAAACATGGATTTATTGTGATTTATTGTAGTGTTGTGCATAGTGGGTCTAGAAGTGTGTTGTCAAACAGTGGGATCCACTCCAGAAAACAAAATAGTCATAGGTGGTCCCTGGGCACAGAGCTTGCAGCTGAGGGCAGGATTTGTGTAGGAGGGGCTCAAGGAAGGAAGAAGCAAGGTGTATGCTGTGATAGCAGCCAGTGTTTCATGCTTTTGGGGCTGGGTTTAAGAGATCAGAAATTACACGGCTCAAAGCTTTTGAAAAACAGAAACTGAAGGATGGGCGTGATGAAAGGAGGTGGGTTGCATAGCACAGGGCAGACTCAGATATCTGGGTGTTCAAACAACATTTTCTTATTTGCTCCTGTGCTTCCCCTTCTGTGTTACTGTTACTTCTGCTTTGCAGCCCTTCCTTAGGCCAGCCTAAGGTAGTGTGCGAGAAGAGGCATGCAGTGGCTCACTCCTTTACTTTTCAGTCAGCTGTCTCCTGGTGTTTCTGAATCCAAGAAAAACACCAGGAAAACAGTGGCTTTGGTCATCTCCACTCTTAGGCAAAGTGCTAAACAAAAAACCCAATACATACATATAGGGAATATCTCCTATCTGTGCAGTGCCTGCTTTGAACTGCTAAAGCAACTTTTTGATACTGCTGGTTTCTACAGACTAAATATGTAAATTTACACAGCATATTACAGATAGCAGTACTGGCATTCTCTAAGCTGGCAGGTCTGCTTCTTTAGTTGCTTGGTCCAAGATTTTGTCCAAAATATTTGCCAGGTGGTGGTGCAGGACACAGGATTCCACTCGGGATGCCTTTCCCGGGTGAAGTCCAGGCACAGAGGGAATCTTGCCCAGCAGGCTGAGGACGGGCAGGCGCAGGGTTTATTGGTGATTTTGAAGAAGTTACTCCCATTCCAACTTTTTAGCCTACCCACCTCGTCTCGCGGCTCCGGAGGTGGATGCGCAGCCTGGATCTCCTTCCAGACGCAGTGCAAGCCGCACAGGCTGCGGCTCGGTGGCGGTCCGGGGCGCTTTGCTCGCAGGACGTTTCTGCTCGTGACCGAAACCCGCGGGATGTCCCCGCCCGGAATGTCGCGTCCCGCCCGGGACACCGGGAGTGCCCCGGGAGCGGCGGGGGCGGGGCCTCGCGGGGGGGCGGGGCCCGTCCCGAGCGCACCAATCAGAGAGCGGCAGCGCGGGCCGGGGACCGGCACGAGATCAAGGCGCCAAACAACCCTTCCTCCCTCGGACGCCGCCGCCCTGCGCTCCGCAGCAGCCAATCACAGCCACGATCCGGCTGCCCGTCCCGCCCTCCGCCGGAAAGAAACCAATGGGAGACGCAGCTGCTGCAGCCGCTCAGCCAATCAGCGCCCGAGCCCATTGAAAAAGGAAGAGCGGAGCCCGTTAGCTCCCGTCCGTGACCCGCGGCCGCGCTGGGCGTTCCGGCCGTGTGGGGCGTTCGAGCCGCGCTCCTGGCGATGCTACCGGCGGCAGCCGCTCCCCTCCTCCGCTCGGGCCCCGCTGTGCCGCCCGTGCCATGACCCGACCGCTCGGCGAGGGGCTGCCGTCTCCGGGCCCGCCCTTCGCCATGTCCCGCCGCCATGTTATGCCGGCGGCCGCGGGCAGAGAGGCGGCCCAGGACTGCAGGTACGGGCGGGGCGCGGGAGAGGAGCGGTCGCGGTCGTCGCCGGGCACCGAGCCCGCCTAGGGGGGCCCCCCGGCTGCCGGTGTGCCCTGCGCTCCCAGGGCGGGTGGCGGGGGTCGGCTCGGCGGGGGTTACCGGGAGCTCCCCGGGAGCATCGCCAGGAGCCTGCCCCGGTGTTGCAGCCGCCGAGGGGCCCGGCCGGGGCCTCCCCATGGGAACCGGCTCGTAGTGCCGCTGTTCGTTGGCCGGGGGGTTCTGGCAGCGTCCAGGAGTGAGAAGGGAGTGTCCAGCGGAGTTCAGGCTGGCATTTCCAGCGCATCCTTCAGGATGCCGGGGCCGCCCCCCGTGTGTCCGCGCAGCCCTGCCCGGGCGTTACCCAGCCCACCTGCGCAGCCCGGCGGCTCCAGCGGTTCGGTCTAACCGAGAACTTGGGCTGTCGGTTCAGCTCCCGAACCTGCTCCTAACGGTGCTGGGGGACATTGCCCCGGGAAAACACGGGCTGTCAGTGACAGCCTTAAATAGTGTGTTTGTAGACTTGACAGACTTGTCTGCTAACTAACAATTAGCTAGTTTCAAATTCTGCCAAAGATTTGAGGTTTTTCAGAGGCTGCTGTGCTGTTTCTTGTAGAATGCGACAAGTCATTATTTTCTTACGCTGTTAGTAGCACCTTACTTTGTTCAGATCCCGTGTTTTGATGGCGCTGTCATTTAAATGAAGGGGACAGGGTAAACGTGTGCAGCCTGCTCTGCGGCCACGGGAGCCGGACGAATGCCGGTGAGCCGCTCCCGGCGTGTGGCCGGCGGGGCCGCAAGATCCGCCACTCCCGGGTTCTCCTCGGAAACCCTCGGGCACTGGGGCCGTCTGCGGCGAGCGTGGCTACGAAGTCCCGAGATAAAGGAAGGAGAGAGTGGACACTCGTGTGGATGCCAAGGCGCTCCATTTCCCAGGCAGGACCAGGGACGGGTGTCAGAGGAGGAAGGCTTGGGGAGGCACTGATAAAGGGAGTGGGTGTGAGAGGAGGAGACACGAGGTGAGCAATAAACGAAGCTCACGGGAGGAACGCGGGACGCAGCGGAACCAATGAGGATCACATAGGGGAGGGAAGAGGCTTTGGAGGCAAATCATACATCAGTAAGGGATGATTGCCACCAAAAATTCTCGTGAAAAATAAAGGGGGGTGGTAATAAATGATACAGGGGAAGTGGGCAGCGCCAGGAGGGAGGAGATAAACTTATAAGGGCATAAAGGGAAGGATCAAGGGGTCAGTCACCTTGAGGGACAAGCCATTGGTGGGAAAACAAGGGCAAACAACTTAGAGAGACACCATTGTGAGGGGAGTACATGGGGGAACTGAGGGCCAAACCATAGTTTTAACTTATAAAAGGGATAACCAACTTTTCAACCGAACTCATATAAACATTTTAAAACACACGACACCACAAACGTTCACTGTTTCAATCTTACTTTTTGCCTGAGAAAGTGAATCGAAACTGCAATTTTGGTTTTGTTGCAGTTGTCTGAAAGACTGAATTTTCCTATGTGAGTTTCTGTTTTGGCTGGTTTTGTTGTGTTTTTGTTTTTTTGTGTTTGTTTGTTTTTGCTGTTTTTACAGAGCTTTTCAAGATGCTCTAGGTTATCAAAGATGTAGTAGCTGTTTGTAGTTTGTTCCTATGTTATGAGAATGTACTATCTCAGGGCTATTGCTAGTGTTTCCAATGCAGCTTTTTAAAAGGATTGTTTTTATCCAGCCAGAGATAACCACGAATATGGCTGTAAACAGTAACAGCTTTTACGAATGCTTAGGGAGTTGTTTTTTAAGACAAGTGAAAATATTTCCTCCTTCCCTCTTCCATTGGTTTTGAAAGGCCTGGAGGTCTGTTAGGTTCATCTCCTGGTTATGCAGCTTTTTTCTGTTGTTGGGTCAGATAATGTATTTATGGATTTTGCATTTTCTTTTGGATTTTGAGTGGTCTCCTTGGTGTCTTAGTCGAGTTGAGATTTCACAAAATATGGTGTGATAATTTTTATTTGGGATAAAAGATCTTGCTGAATTTATATATATCGCTGAAGTGTTAACCAGAGCTGCATAGTGGTTCAGGAAGATACATTAAACAACTGTGATTTTCATGTTAGCAAAAGAGTGAAACACAGTAGCCTTCTGCTAAAGGGTGGAGATTCTCCTGTGAAAGGTTTGTGAACAGTTATGGCTCCATTCACATACAAAATCACATTTCTCTCTATACTTTCACATATGTGTGAAAGGCAAGTTGGATGACAACTTTTTCAGTTCTTCCTTGTACTGTATTGAATTCTTTCTTTTTTTATTTTCCCAACCCTTTCTTTTGTCTGGAGTTTCTAGTACACTTCCTTGTCTGAGACACAGTACAGAACTTTGGCTGGACAGTTCCTTGCACTCCAAAAAGCAGAGTTACAAACCCAAAGGAGAAAATATTGGTGGATTAGCACTTCCAAACAAGCTGCCTAAGACAAATCACTCGCCATATCTTCATTCAAATTAAATTTGAGGGAGAAGGGAAGTGCCTTCATTCCCTGTTGTTTTGCATAATTATGGGATAACCAGAAATTCTGTTACAAAGCTCTTGGATTTATAATAAAAGACAGCAAAAAGAACAATATGGGAAGGACATAAGCAGTCATTTGGAATCAGTGGCTGTGGAAACAAGGACAGAGATGGCAGAAGGCCTTGGGTTTTGGTTTTGTTATAAGCTGCACCTGGAGGCTGGAGTAACTGAGGTTCTTGTTAATCAGTCCCTTGGGGCAGATTAGAGGGAAAGAAAACTGAATACCTGGTGTTTATATATATATATATATATATATATATATATGTATATGTATATATGCCCACATAGGGTTTATTTTAGGATAATTTGGTTGCAATGGAAATTAGGTGTGTAGCCATTTTGGTTGTTATCTCTAGTAATATGACAATATAAAACAATATAAAAATATTAAGATACCACTTAAGAAAAAATATAAGGAAAAGAAAGAAAAAGCAAGGATAGGAGTGGATTGCAAAAATATCATCACCATGGACCCAGTGATGAGATTTGATTGTTGCAGTTCCAATGTCTGCTGGGCAAAGTGGAACTCGCAGTCTTGATCAGTCAGGGATGTGGGAGGGCCCCAAAACATAGAGTTCAGTGGGTTAATGGATGTTCAGGTGGGAATGCCCAGGTACCTCCCTTGGAGAGGGTGAATTTAACACGGGCTGTTGCAAGGCCCCAGAAATGAGTCTGGGGGCACTTTGGGGGGTCTTTGATGGTTTATGACCCCATCTTAGACCAATGTTTCTCGCATTGTGTTTTCTCACCTTATGCCTTATCAGAAGGGATAAATACCTTCAGCCTAAGTCTGAATATGCCAGTACCTCCCCCTGGGTGGGGAGTGCTCTTTTACACTTGAGCCAGTTGTGTAAGGGAGGACATTGGTGTGATAAAAAGCACTTTCCCACCCCCACAAGGTCTGTGCCTTATCTCCCTTGTCTGGCTCAAGCCCCGGCTTGTTTTGTCGTGGTCATGCTCCGGATGTGGGTGTGCACCCTCTTCTGTCTTGGGCACATCAGAGGTTTCAACACCACACACAAAAACCCTCTCCTTGCCCCCTTCCATTGAGGGTGCAAACCTGGGCCTCAGCAGTATTGCTGGTTTGAGTCAGGGACATTTAACATTTCTGTCCCTCACTGTCTGCAAGGTTTAGGTGCAGAGAGGAGTGTGGGTGGTAACTGAAGATGAGATGTGGCCTGACAGCAGTGCTTCATGTGCAGCTGAGGCTTCAGTGGGGGAGAAAGAAGTGTACAGTAGCTCAGTTAGGAAAAGAGGAAGGGTTTGGAAGGATGGGCAGTGTGGAAAGCTCTGGGCACCGGATGATTTCGCAGCTTGAGAGCAGCCCAAGCAAGCACCGGGTGTGTCCTGAGGAATGTGAGGTGGAGAGGGCTTTGCTGTGAGCAGCTGAGGCCAGTGTGGAGTGCAGGGATGTCTATGGCAGGAAAATAAGTCAGCAGTAACAGTGAATAAACCTGCATTTAAGTCTTTGGTTCTTCTGCTGAACTGAAATACAGGAATCCTGTGTGCTGGAATTTTTCTCTTATTTGAAAGTAACTGAGTGATAAAAGCAGCAGGAGTTGTTAGGCTGCAAGTTGAACTCTACTTGAACTACAAGGCTCTGCTGAGTAAGTCAAAGATGGATTATAGCAAAACCTGGGGCTAACAACCTGAACATTAACAGTTGTTGGACTAGACAATGTTGGTGGCTTAAATATTACTTTAAAATTAATAGCAGGAGTGGACGGCCCATAAATAGTGGTGCATGACCAGTAACAACCATATTTACAACATGGACCACAGAACCAACTGAAATTCCCCCTGAAACAACCTAGGACGTGTGAATATGACCACAGAGCAGCACTGGGTAGCAAAGCAGTGAGCCAATGAAGACTGACAAGACCCCAGACTGTGAAATCACTATTGGTCTGGACTGGTGGGTACTTTAGGTTGCCCAGGGATTTCTGTTTGTGGTCCTTCTTTTGAGGCACCACCAGGTAACTGATTTGTGCCACTAAACCTGTCTAATGGAGTTGAGAGCCCGGTGTCCAAAATTTAACACTGTTGCTGTAGCATGTGGGAAGAACACACATATTTTGTCCTATGTCAAACTGAGCTGAGATAAGCTGGAGGCAGTCAGTCTTTGACAAGTAGTTTCTCTGCTTTCTTTGGTAAGCCAAACCCAGTTCTGTGCACCGACAGTTTCTGATTACAGGTTACTTTTGACTCAGTTACAGTATCTTCAAATATCAGTGCTTGCCAGTGTCCTGATTTAAGAAGTATCACTGCATTATGAACAGCTTTTTGTATTTCTGTAGGTGCTAACAATGCAAAAGCTGTGTCAGAAAATGAAAAATTGATTGTTACAATCTTAAAGAAAGATTCAAAATGAGATCCAAATTAATTTCATTTTTTGAAGTTTGTCATCTTCGTATTCTGCGCACAGTCCTGATTAAAAATAACCACAGTGGGTTCTTCTGGCCTAAACTTCGAATATGGTTACTGAATCTTTGGGGCCACAGTCATGTATGGATACTTGTATATGTTAGCTTAGTTTCTGCAGTAAGTAGATTTTGCCTTTGTTATCACTGTTACTCAGGCAACAACAATGTAACTTTGCCTTGGAAGGCACAGAAAGACAATGAAACTTGGAACAAACCTCTGCTGTTCTTGCAACAACGTGAACAGCTGTGTTCTCGTCAATACTTTGCTTGAACTTCCAGGCATTTCCAAAGCAGGCACTCAGTATAGCCTTAAAGTCTTTGCAAGCTGCATGGAGGAAGGTGAAGATACCAAATTCACAGATTCTGATGTGTTTGGTTGCTCAAAGTGCGCCTTGTTCAGCCAACCTGCCTGTTTTTAGAAGTGGTGTTCTTCAGTGGAGAGTGACCTGGTGTTCTCATGCCCCACTTGTTCTTGCCAAAGATAAAACCTCTGATTTCAAGCTAGTAATTACCTTGTAGGTGGCTGTGGGCTGCTCTCTGTTGGAAGCTGGGTGAGATAGATGCCAGCTTGGGCTATCAGCTCAGAGTGATGGTGGACATGTTAAATGACATCATGTCATCACATAATGTGCTGGTGAGGTCTCACCTAGGATCTGACTGCAGGTGAGGTCAGTCCCATGCAGGACAGCTTTAGTTTAAGGTGGAAAGGTGGTTAAGATTTACCAGGATTATAAAGAAAACAGTTGGAGTGAGGAACCTGACAGGTTTGACTTCATCAGCCAAGCAGAGCGAAGGCTGGAAGGTGAAGACAATGATGATACTTTTTCTGATTTATCAGAAATAAGAGCTGCTGGCACTAAAGAAAATCTGTAGAAGTAATTTATAGTATTTTAATTATGTAACATTCACTGAATGGGCATTTATTTATTGTTCTTTTATAAAGATGAAATTATGTTTTCTCTTCAGAAACCAGTTGATTACAGAGTTCTTCAAGCCAGTTTTAAGTCCAGGTAAATATGTTTTTTTTCTTAGTGGAAGATATTTATATGAATTTTAATTATGTAAGCATGCAGAATGATAATCCAATTTCATTCTGTAGTGGAGCAGCAATATAATGAGTATAGCTTACCAAATGTGTCAAAATGAGCACATTTAAATTTTTTTCTAATAATGTAACTGAAAATATCCATTTCCTGTTTTAATTAATTTCTTTAAATAGTGATGTAATTATTATTCAAGTTCTGTCTCATGCTTAAGGCAGATTGTTTATAACAACTGAAGCTGCATCATAGGTCATGTGATTCTTTGCATGGCAGTAGCAAAACTGGATGATTAAGTTAATTAATTTTGGATTATATGTGTGTGAGAGAGAAAATATCAAGTAATAGAGTATAATAGGGTTTGTTGTTTTGTTTTTGGTTAGGTTTGTTTTTTCCCAATATAGTTTTTGTGAGTAATTGGTCTTTTTTTCTCCTACACCATGTCCATAAAGACAGAACTGTGCTGTCCTCACCAGACAAAGGAAATGTAAAAGATGAAGGAATGGGACTGTCTGTCTTATGCACTGAAGGTTTTGAAAGGAGTTCATCTTCTCCAAAGAAGGTCAGAAGAAAAAGATGCCAGACCAAACACCAAGTGAGTCCTGTGGTTAGGTGTCTTTTGGAGAAGAATGGAGGAAAAGGACAGTGCAAACATGGCAGAGTGTGCAGGGCCCTGGGTTTGTTGTAGGCAAAAGTTGTGATTCAGAAGCTCCTTGTTGCTTCAGGGTCTCAGGGGCATTCCTTGACCAAAAAGAAAAGGATTGCCTAGCCAGAACAGGGAAGAAATGAGAAGTGCCTGGGTGAAAGGAGAGCACCATTGTCTTATGGAAATAGTTGAGAAGAGTGACTCCATGGATCTCACAGACTCTGACAAATGGGTTTCACCTGCAGAAGCTGATATTTGTAAAGCCTGGGCTGGAAGAATGGCACTGTGAGCATCACATCTCTGTGCTCAAGCCAGACTTCTCCACTGCCCTGCTCTCCCACTGATCCTGCATTTAGGTTGTCACTGGAAGCTCTCTGCAGAGAAAGGGAATGGGAGAAACAGAAATTGAAACAATCTAAGCCATATCCTGTAAAACCATTATAAGGAACAAATGTTTTGTATCAGATGTTTTTAAAGGAGTTATTAAAGGTGGAAATCACTGACCCATTGTGCATATGAATTTTTAAATTTTTAGATTTTTAAAATTTTACACAGCAAGATCAGATTCTTGGTGCTGCCTTTTTCAAATGTAACACCAGTTTATGTTCTTTTCCTTTTCCTATTCCTTTTTAAGTTTTAGGTCATGCTTGGGTAAGCTGGTTCTTAATAATTTTACAATCAATGAAAAAGCAGGGGAAATATTCTGGGCTAGATGCAAGCATGGAAATGCAACAGAAATTGTAACTTGAAATTGTATTTTGTAGGAAAAGATGCCTTTATCTTAAATACCTTGTCTTGTGTGTTCTTTCAATGTAGCTTAGGGAGCAGACTGGCAAATTTCTGCTATTTAGAAGTTGCAGTTAAGAGCAGTTCAGATTTATACATTTAAGCCACAGTATTTAGATAGAGATGGGAGGGGTCCTATTACAAATGGGGACATCTTTGCATCTGTGTTTTAAATTTGTCTTGAAAATAGGTCCATTAACATATGTCTGGGGGTGTGTAGAACTAAGTCTTTGCTAGGTTCAACATTGGTTTTTAAAAGTATACTATTAATTTTTTTTTTCTCCCTCTATCTTTATTTTTAGGGAAATGGATGTCCTGTAAGAAAAAGAATGCCTTTTGGTTCAAGGGAGATTGCCTCAGGTATGAGCATTGCTGTTAATATAGAATTAATTAATTGAATTCATCACTTCATGTCTATTTTTAAGGGCATTTTTCTTTGAAATTGTTTTCTATTTTCTTTCACTTAAACAATAATCGCTACTGAATAGTCAATATTATTTCTCATATATGGCAAGATTGAAGAGTAATTTAGGATTTTAGTGTAAAACACATTAATTAGAATTTGTGATATTTCATTGCCTTAAAACCTTGATTCCAGATTTTTTTATGGTTTCTCTTATGTTTTGGATAATCTACATTTTCTGTGGTGGTTAATAAATTGTGCCTTTTAGCTTAATCCAGAAAGAATATTCTTGTTGAACCAAACACTAAAGTTGAGCTGGTGTTTTGTTTTTGCTTTTTGACCTTTTTAACCACATAATTTTGTTCTATGTGTGGTAAAGTGGAATCTAAAAAGCTTGAGGTAGGTCAGTAGGAAGATGAACTTTAAAAAGGGGATCTATGGCTGTGGAAACTCATCAGACTCTTTGCTGCTGTAGTCCTAGTTGACTTAAAAACAGAAATCAGTTTCTAAAATGGAAAGCTGTTCCTTTTTTTTTTTTTTTAAGACAATTATTGTTACAGTTTTGATTTTTTTAAACATGATAATGATGTTTTATCTTTTTTCTCCAACACATCATAGATGACCCATCTCAAACAAGGCTAACTCAGATTTTAGAACAGGAGGCATCTTCTCCACAGGCATTTAGACCATCATCTGAGATGGCCTCTGGGGCGCCAAAGAGCCCAGCTGTTTCTTCGCACTTCCTTAAGGCATCCTTTGGGCTATCCAAACCAAGAGACTCTCCTGTGAAGAGAAAACACTCTGCCATGAGTGTGGATGTAGATGGGTCAGATCAATGTGAAGTGAACGACCCTGCTTTTAGTAGATCACCAAAATGCAAGAATTGGAGGTGTGGTTTTGTAAAAAATATCTTTTTAAAGTCTCCTCATGATGATGTTCTGCAGCTCAAGGAGCCTGCTGCCCTGTCTGGACATGATTTGACTCTTTCAGAGGAATTCCTCAACTCAAACAATGAAAAGGAGAAAAGTAATTACTCCACTGTAGGTTTGTCATCTTCATATTCTGCACACAGTCCTGCTAAAAATAACCACATTTCTGTTGTGGATACCAAAGAGAATCAATTGCAGCTGGCTAACTCATGCTTTTTCGTGGAAAAGCCACTTCACTTTTTTCAGGAAAAAAGTACTGTGTTGCCTTCTCCCCACCACTTCACACAAACAAAAAGCATGAAATCCCCTCTCCAGGCTGCTGGCTTACCTCAGGTATTGGATGTTAGGAAAGAGCAAGATAAAAGACCAGAAAGACATGAATGGAATAAAGGACACAGTATTCAACCCAGCAACAGTTTTTCAAATACAGTCCAGGAGATTTCTGAAAATACTCCTGATTGCTGTAGAATGGAAATCTCTGCCAAACTTGGACTGTCCCCAGAGACTGGCAAAAGTGTTCCCCCTTCATTGCCTTTGGAAGAGTCTTTTATGGACAGCAGCCACGAGTCTTCACAACCCTCAGGAGAAGTGGAAGTTAAAAGGAACTTTACACACAAGTCCAAGCTGAGCAGAAAATGGCAAAGCAGCTCTGAGAGTGAAGATGATGTTTTGGAATGCATTCTAGATGATGATGAAGAAGAAAAAGAAGAAGCATTAATGCCACTGCACAAAATGCTTAGTTTAAGTCTCAAACCACAGGCAAGAACCCTGGAGGACTCCTTTGACAGTGTTTCTCAGGACACTCTAACTCCATTACTGAAGCTTCATGTAAGTTGGCTAAAAACCAGAAGAAACACATTCTTTCAAGTATCCTTTTACAGATGTTATGTGTAAGAAAAGTAATAGAGATTTTAGCACAGTGCAGGGCCCAGTGGGTGCTAAGTTATTACCCCATATTTCAAATTTTAGGAGAATGAAATTTTATATAGTAAGGATATACCACCAAAACACAGACAGATGCCCAGGGGAATGGAGACATCTCATATTCAAAAATAAAATTGCTCCAACCTCACCTGTTCATCTGGCACATACAGACAGCAGCTTGTTGAGGTGTGCCACAGAACTAATTTATACTATTTAGCTCAGTTTTATAAACAATAGCAAGCTACTTGAGCAGCTAAGATGTTCAGTGGTCTTCTAGTACCTATTCAGTCAGGATGTGTGTGACTAATTGGTAATAGTTACTTTACATTAATTTTAGTCAAAAATGTACCAACCCTCAGCCACCTCTTGCTGATTCTCATTATGCCATTAAAGCTATAGCAGAGTATAATGAGATAGCAGATAATCAGCTCTATGTTGTGTTTTTATATGATTTTCTCCCTTATTCATAATGCATGATAATTCAGAATTATTTGCCTGCAAAGCTGCTTACTTGGCTTAAGGGTCCTGTGCTGCTGTGCAGTTACAGTGTAGTTGGAGCAGGGATGTTACTGTGCTTGTCCTGGGAATGCCTGAAGGATGGTTTGTGCAGCCAGATTGATTTAGCTCTGTCCCTTCTGCTTGTTTTTAGGAGTTCTGTTTTTGCTCTTTCCCCCCCCACAGTTAGGAGGCTACATTTAGAAAATGTGTGCAGTCTAATGTTTTTGTTTTCCTAGTCAGGTATGATTTTGATGAGCTGAAGTTAACTGGATGAAATTGATACAGACATTTAGAGATCTGTGTGCTAGACTCCAGTCATATATCCTTGCCACAGTCTGTGATTGTCAGAGATCTGAGTGTAAGTGTAGTGTTTTCTTTGAGGTTGTATTTCATGGAAATTGGAAGTATTTTAGTATTTCAAAAAGCTGAATGAATTCTGATCACAGGGGATAGATGATGTCTTTAAATCCCTGTGTACAGGATATTATGGTGATGAATTAATTCTCTTGTCTTTGCTTTTCTTGCTTTTCTTTTCACTGCCCTGCCCCACTGGCTGGGGAGGTGACTGAGCTGTGTTGTGGTGCTTAGCTGCTGGCTGAGGTCAGCCCATCACGAGTTTCTAGAGTGGAAAACAAACAGTAGAATACCTGTATAAATTCTCTCTTCTGCCTTCCCCTCTCCTCATGCTTTTCAATCTCTGATAGTGTTTATTTGTTGACTGAGTTACTGTCTCCATGGGCAGATGTTGAGCAGCCATAATTATTTAATCTGTCTTTATGAGTCTGTAATCAAGAGTGTTATAGATCAGACTTGTGGAGTTTCATATGTATTTCACAATCTCAGCCAACATGACTACCTGATTAATGGTTAAGCCTGATAAACACAGCAGCAAATGCTTGTGGGACATGTGTGTGACCACAACATTTGGCTGGCCTGTTCCTGATAAAATTAATGGCCAAGTAAGATAGAGCAGTTAAGAACAGTCCTAACATTGCCATGACCATGATTTTTGCATATATCCACGTTCTTCTCTTGTAAGAAAAGATGTATGTGTACATTGGAATAAAGGTTTGATTCCCTGTTTTTTCAACACTTTACTTGGCAAATATTGACCAAATATAAAGTAAGCTAAGAAGTCTTGCAGATTTCCCACACAAAGACATGCTGCTTGTTACATTTAAGAGATGACTGAATACCAGGGTGGCATCAAAAGAGCTGTGCTTGTCCAAAGAATGGAATCATGGCCATGAAAGTTTTCAAATCTGTTGTCTGCTACAAGCTGAATGAAAGACTGGCTACTGAAAAACAAGCTGCTAGCAACATTTGTTAAAACTTTTTGTGTGTTGTTCTGTTTATTAGTGCCTTACTTTGGTTTTATATTGGGATTTTGATTGGGAGTTTTCTTTTGTTTGATTTATTTAGAGATCATTTAGCAAACACTGGAATTTTGCACTCTAGGGACTCTGAAAGTAAAAGAACTCAGTAATTTTTGGAGGTTCTTGTCTCATGCACAAGAATGGGGGTTCCCAGCATCTCAGTGGATGATAATAATGGTAGAGTTGTGAGGTAAAAGGCTTCTGATGATAATGCTCATGTAAAATTGTCAAGGGACTGAGAAACCTAAACTGATAATCATCCTGTTTTGCAGGATCTCCTTTACGTTTATATCTGCATGTAAAATACCATTAAAATTAGAAGAGGTTTCTGTTTTGATTATTGTCTAATAATGAATTGATGGCTTATGGTATTTTTTAAATGTCTTGCTATTTTATTTACAGCTTTCTAAGGCTCCTGTTATAAGCAAGGTGTCCTACGTGAACAGCTTAGATCATCTCTTTGAGGAGAATGAAGAAGATGGAAGGTTTGTTTCTTAAAGCTGGTTTGAAAAATGTGGGATGGTGTTGTAGAAGCTTGGATTTGCCTTGTCTCCCCAGAACTGATGGAGTTTGATTAGCAGCAGGCTAAGCTTTGCCTGCTGATGCCACCAACATACAACTGAATGACAGGACCTACAAGTGTTGCTCAAATGGTAAAAGCTGAATGACAGGCTCTCTCCAAGCAACAAGGAATGATTTGTGCTACATCTGTTTATCCCTGCAGAGCCAGGCTAAATTTACTGATGCCTTCGTTTTAGGTCACTGAGCCAGCTAGCAGCTGCTGGTCAGGCATGAAATAGAAATATTTATGTAGACTGACTGTAGTAGCTTTTTCAAAGGCATTTGCAGCTCAGTATTGGTTGCCAGATTTTGCAGGCTATGGGTGTCTTGAGTAGTTACACAGGTCAGTGAACAGAACTAATGAGTATTCTTACAAGAGATCTTTTGGGTAGGAAGTGAAATGTGGTTTATGTGTTAATGGCAAGTGGTGGTTATGAGTATGTGTTTAACTGCTTATGTGATTAACTGTTTTGATTAAAGAATTTGACCCTGGTAACTATGTGCTTCCTGCCAATGGAGTAGCAGATACTCCTGTAACTAACAGTGTTTACCAAATAAAATACTTGTTTGGTGCTTAGAAAAAAGTAAACATTCAGCCATAAGATCAAAAGTTTTGTGTAATTACAAAAACTTTATCAGAGGTTCGTTGAGTATTTGTGTCTGACAGGCCAGTAATTGATTGATTGGTTGTGCTGTTGGGAATTCATTAGGTTTTGGGAAAAAATACTTTGTGTCTTGGAATAGCAAGATGCTTGAGTTTTACACAGATGCAATGCTTCACATGGTTTTGCTGTGTGTAAATGGCTCCTGACTCCAGGGCTCACATTCAGAGCTTGGGTTTTGTTGATTGTGCTGTAAATATTAAATGGTGATGTATGCTCTGCTGCTGTTATTTCAGGTTAGAGGAAATAGTGAAGCGGTTACAGGAAGACATAGAAAGAGAGGAAAATGCTTCAGATGGAGAAAAAGAGGACAATGCCAATGGAGATGATCTCCCAGAAGAACACAGGTCCTTGCAACTCCAAAACCAATGAAATACTGATCTTTGCTTTTCTAGCCATTTTTTCCCTTACCTCTCTCTGTTTCCAACAATTGTTAATATGTTTAATGAGAACCATTTTAAAATCTTTTGGGATTGGGTTGATTTCCTTGGGTGCAACTGTATTTTAACAATTCAGCTTTCACCTAAGACTAATGTGTTCATAATCTACAAATAACTTTCTCAAGCAGGAAATAGCTTCTCAGTATTTGAATTGATAGAAGCAATTTTGAATTTTACAGGGCCTTTATGAAGAGATTTTCAGTAGCAACTTATGTCATACCCGACAAACACCCTGGAGAAGATTTATTTGATTTATCAGCTGCTGGGAAAATCTTCACTCAACATAACCTTGACTTGAGGAATTTTCACTTTGTCCCTCAAAATCGTATAGAATATCTGCTTGTGAAGTAAGAATATGCTCTTCACTTTGCTGTGTTTACTTGTACAATTTTCTTGTTATTTTTAGCAGTTTTAAGGTACTGTTTAATCTTTGCATGCAAATGATCTCTGTCTTACTAAATAGGCAAGACTTTCCTTTCCTTTCCCTGGAATTTTCCTTTCTGGGTTAGCTATACAGAAGAGTAAATTGTAATTTGAAGCTACCTTCTTTCCTCCTCTGGAATTCTTGAAAAACCTCTTAAATGAGACATGAGGAAAACCAGCTGTTCTGGCCACTTCCATATTTCTACCACACTGGGCTGTCGTTGATAACCTTACCACTTTGTGGGAGACAAAAGCAGAAGTGAAATGTTATAATGAACACAAGCTTAACCATGTGCAGACTGAAAGACCTTTGTGGTTACCTGTTTGTGACCTTCTAGTGTTTCATTATGTCTGCTGAAAGACTTTTGGTGCTTCCAAGCTGGATGGGCCTGGCACTTGGGGCTCCCTCTGATGAGGATTGCAGAGGGTCAGGATCTCTCACATCTGTTAGATTCAGTCACTGAGCCACTGGTGTGTCTCTGTGTACATAAACAACTGCTCTGCAACCCACAGGCATTGCTGCTCTATATTTATGGGGCTGTCACACTACAGATAGCTGGACAAATACTTGCCTACTCACAAGTGAAAATCCTGAAAATTTCTGGGTATTTCATTTGGTATTTTATTCCAAACATGCACTGGGGGAACTGAGAGAATTCAGTTCCTCTTCAAGGATTTTTATGTACATGAGTATGTGTGGTGGTGGGTGTGAAGAGGTGGAGAGTGACTTCTCATCTCTTGAGGAAGTGGTGGTTGTGATACACTCCTTTGGCTTCAGGCCTTTCTATTAATGTTTTGAAGATCACAAGGGTATGAGCTTCAAAAGCATCTTGTAAATCAGTGACTAGAGGAATGAGGATTAAACTGATCATCCCTTGCAGAAGGCAATTATGATTTAATTGCTTATGCATTCAGCCCAGTTGGCAGGGCTGGCACAGACTGGCTGCCCAGTTGGCACAGGGAGGTCTTACCAGTCAGGCAGGTAGAGGGTATATGTGGGAGTTAGGACACAGTTACCTGATTTAGCAGACAGAGAGAATAGAGGAGACTAAAGAAGGGTGTGGGGGAAACAGGATGTCTTTAATTCAGCTGCTTATGACATCCCTAACTTTCTAATGAAGAATCATAGAGTATCCTGAGTTGGAAGGGACCCACAAGGATCATCAAGTCCAACTCTTAAGGGAGTGCTCCATTTGGGATTTGAACCCATGAAATTGGTGTTACCAGCCCCCTGCTCTGACCAGCTGAGCTCATCCTGGTGACTAAAGCTCCAATAATTCAGTAGTAGCAATGGCACACTTTCTGTTATCCCAACAGCTACTGTTTACACCCCACAAATTTACACAGTGAGATTATGCTGTGGGATTTTAATTGCATTAGTTTGCCCTCCAGTCCCTTTATTTAAAAGGGAATTTAAAAAATTTTGAAAACAATATTTTTTTCTCTTATTCTGTTGGTGGAGGTCATTGGATAGTTTAATAGTTTTTTAGTCATTTAATAGTCTCATTGAGCATAGCAGGCTGTCTGTGTAGTCAGGCATAGTGGTTCATAGTACAATAGTGTAAATCAATGTTTGTTTGAAACTATTATTCCCTAATAATGCAGATGTTTCCAGACTGTATAGTATGGCTTTATAGAGAGAAAGATAGTTGTTCTAAAGGACATTTGTAAAGTTGATTGCTATTAAAAATCGAGGCTTGATTACTATGACATTTTATATAAGTAATAGCATAACACCTGTTTTGCATATTCAGATCTTTCTTTGCTGTTGATGATGATCTGAGGGATGAGGAATTTCTTATGTTTTTGTGAAAGTGATGATGCAACCGCTAATCAATTTTCATCCTCTTCCTTGCTCCTGTTTTTCTCTTTACAGTTCTAGTATATCACAGCAGCTTTTTTTAGTTGTTAATGGCATTCTAAGTTCTGCTTACCATGATACACCTTGTCCCATACCAGTTCTGAAGTGGCTGTTCCAGGTTAGTCTGTGCTATTCATGCAGTTATCATAACTCTGTGTGTGTGCAATGTTTTTCCTGGAAGCCAGTTGAAGAACTTTGTGAATCTGTTCCATTAACAACTTTTAAATTGGATATTATTTTCTCTCCTGGGTTCTGATTTGTTCTCCCATCTGAAGCACTTTGATTGTCACTAGGAGTGAAACAATTGAGAGCCTTTTCTCCACACTGAGTGAATGCAAAACTATGTGTCCATGTTCATATATGCTACTGCATTGACAAAGGACACAGTAAATGAGGAAAGGTGCTGTGGGCCACATCATGAGCAAATGTATATCTTATTTCCTTTCACTCTTAGAAAAACAATACGTGCTGCAGTATGCAAAAGTGCAGAAGTACCATTTTCTACATATATACAATCTTCTAAATCATCAGTGATGCCAGCATTGTCAGAAAATTTTCATTTGGAAAAGGTACCTTATGGCTCAGGAAGAAGCCTGGAGTCATGTTCAAAGGAAATGTGGTGACTCTCTCCTTTCAAGATATCTGTGTCAGTCTCTGAATCACCAGGAATTTACACAGTGCTGTTACTCACAAAAATGCCTCCCTCCAGTCTCCATTCTGTTATTAATTGCCACATTCTAACTGCACCTGAAACAAAAAAGAAATCTGGACCACCTGGGAAATTGCAGCTTCAGTCTGTTGACTGACTTTCTACATTTGCCAAAAGCAAACATTCTGCTTTTCCATGTCCTTCCCTCCAGCCAGTTAAAAAATTGCTTTCCTCCTTTCTGTGAGCTCTGGTGTTCCACTAACAAGGAAGAAGTGTGAGCCAATTGAGATCACTTGCAGAGCAGGAAACTTTCCAGCACCTGGGGGAGAAAAAGAAGTTTTTGTTGGGCCAGTGAAGTGCTCCAGGAAATCTGAACTGTACTTTGTGGTCATGCTTTTGTAGTTAAGAGTTATATGAAAAACTGAGAATTCATTGTTTGGGTTTAGTATTGCATATGTCCAACTTGTCTGTGACTGGAAAAGGGTGTAGTTAACTCTGTTGCCTTCACTCCTGCTCAGGGAGCTCAGTTTGATCACAGATACAAATGGGCTCCAAAGGGGAATGTGATACTTTCTATTCTCTTAACCCTCAGAACTTGTTATAAACCAATGTGGGGTTACAGCATTCTGATACTGTAAATAATTAATTTTTGATTCTTCCTTTAGAGGAGTTAGGTTTTTTGTTTGTTTGTTTTTTAATCTGTTACTCATTTTACTCTGCTGGGAAGTTTGGTGTTGATTTTGTTCTGGTTTGATGTGGGGGCTTTTTTGTAATTAAAAGAAATTGATGCCATCGTGCAGCTTGGTTTTTGATGCATAGCTTCTCTGTTCACAGATGATGTCTATTCATCCTGACCATTGTGTTTCCACCAAGATCTTGGACAGATTGATGGAGTTATCACTAAAAAACTGTAAGCATTTGAAGGATGGAAAACTGACCACCTGAGTGAAAGCACTTTTCCTCTCATCAGCTTAGAAAAGTGTTAGTGAGGAATTAAAAGGCACTAATTCTGTTGGGTGATTTTGGCTTGAATTTAGGCTCTAGTTTTACTAATGTAATGCAGAAATGGTGGGGGCTGGCCTTCACTGAGTGTGTGCAACCTGTATCACAGTGTATGGTCCTGGCACATACCTCCAAAGTAGTGCATCCAGTACAGAGCCTTTTAAATTCACTCCTGGTGTTTCACAAATAGAATTAACCTGAAGAGAAGCTCAGTCTGCTCAAAAGTTTACCTTCCTTTCCATCTTTTACTTTGGATGATGCAGACATTTGTAACTTAAGAATTACAAGATGTTTTTCACATTGTCATTCCCAGTATGTAGCACTTCATGATTTCTTTTCCAGATAAATGACAAAAATGAAGTGAATCATACACCTGCACAGAAACACTTTGAAGGATCTGCTTCAGCCCACAGTGCTTCTAATGTCTTCTGTGTTTTGTCTTCTTCCTTTGTCTGTACTCAAATATTTCTCCACTACAAGTTCCTTTGTATGTTCCCCATGTCTTCATTCAGATCCATCAAAAGTGATATTCATTTAAGACTACCAGTTGACATTGTTAAAGTAATGTGGTTCTCTTGAAGTATTTGCTCAGGCCTGTCCAAACTGTATCCTGTATTTTAATTCTTGTTTGAAATCAGAGCTGGTATCAGAGGCAATGTAGCCTCCTTTATTTTATGCCTTGCTGGCATTAGGCTTGATTCTGAATGAACAATTCAAGATAATGAATGAGCATTCAAATAATTAAGGCTGGGAGTTCCTTGTTTACCACTTCTGTTCCAGAAACCTTGCCTGTTTTCAAATCTTCCTTAGCTTCTCTTCTAGTCCCACTGTGATAACACCCTCACCTTTGCCTACACAGGCAGTAATTTGTGTTCTTAGACAAAAATATTGCTTTGTTGCTTGTTATGCTGTTTGTGATGAAAGAGAACTATGACAGAAAATGGGTGGAACTTGAAAGCAATTGACTTGTTATGTAGGCAAGATGTGTCCCTAGTGTAAGATACTGTATTAGACTTTTTTTCCTCCCTCCTTGTTCTGAAAATAAGCTTACTGTTTAATGTACTGATTGCTCTGAGATGAGAGCTGGTAGAATTGATGCAAACTGCTAAGCTTATTTGTTTGCCTTAAAAGGAACTAATGCTAAGAACTAAATTTAAACTAATCCATTCCATGTCTTTTATTTGTAGCTTCCATCAGTGATGAGCAGCTTAAACCATGGATTCCTTCAATAGCTGATATATCAACTGTTTTTGTCAATATGGGTGTTGGGTTCAGATCTCTCTTTCCATTGCAACATCTTCAACCCCCCTTCAATGAGCATGATATTTTGTAAGTGTTTTCCTTTTGATTTATTTTCCTAGATACTGTGAAAACAAGTTGGTTTTTTTTTTCTCAGAATCTAGAATCAGAAGTTTCTTCTTTATTTCCTTTCCCATACTCTATAAGTTCTTGGCTCAGATCTTAGTGAGAATAAATAACTCTGGAATTCAAGCAATGCCTTCTAGGTAAGGATTCAGCAAACCAGAGCATTGTCCTTGTCCTGCATCTTCCTAGTGAGGGTTTGCAGGAATACTGGCTAAATAGCTGGGCAAAGTGATTGTCTGCAGGTGGAGTTAGATGTGTGTGTTGGGTGCTCTGGAACTGAGGAGTATTTTGATTTCAAGGCATTTTGACACATGCAGGATTTTTTTCCTTCAGTTTGATGTCAATAAACCTCTGTGGGCTTTTGAATAGTTCATTTTTTGCTCAGATTGTCTTCCTTCTATTAGAAGTCAGGTGCAAGAGTCAGCAAGTCAACAACAGCCAAGAGGAGATGAAGCCACTGCCAGTCCAGTGTTCCCCAATCTACTTGAAAACAATTTAATTAATGTGATTAAGGTGAGAAAACTCCAAGGTTTTTGTGGGTTGGGTTTCTTTTTGTGTATGTGTGTGTTTATTTTTGGGAGGGAGGGATAGGGTTTGCCATCTAGTCCTGAGCATGTGTTTGAGTAGATGCTCTCCTGAGACTTCAGCTTCACATTCAGCAGAATTTATTGCAGGCATTTTGCAAACTTCAGTTTCTTGTCTTCCATTGGCTTCACTCCCAACTGCAGAGTTTTTCTGCTTCCCTTATACAGCTGTGGCACTTCATAGAATATTTTGGCTCCCTCACATAGAAGAAACTATCCACTGATTTCAGTTTTCAGTATTACTGAAGTATTTAGAAAATATTTTGGCCTTTCCTTCAATTAAAGGAGGATTATCTATGTAGCAAAGAAAGATCTTTCCTCCTCCAGTAGTATCTGGGCAATATTGCCATTGCTCAAAAAAAGAGTCTCCAGCAGTTATTAAAATAAAAGGGTGGTGTTGCTGGGAGAGAGGGACATGTTAGTAGACAAGTGTTGCCAAAACAGTACATCATTTTACTGTGAGTGTGGAAAACTTAAGTTCTCATCATGCTTCAAAATAAGCTGAAATAATTCCATATTTTAATGCTATGTATTTCTTTTAAAGTTTCTAGTTTTCTGTACATCAGTAATTCACGATGGATATACTGACCAAGAAATATGGCTGCTGCTTATATTGCTATTTAAAATAAGCTTGGAGAAACAGTTAAAACCTTTTCTGACAGATTTTCAGTGCCTTTTTTTCAAGCTTCTGATGAATATAAAAGACTGGGATACAAAGGTAACGTCATAAATTTATTGTACTAGATTTGTGAAACTGCAATTTCTGTTTGAAGTTTTCTTTTTTCTTTTTTGACGTATCAGAAAAGTACTGGCTGAAGACATAATGCAGAATTTTCAATAATAGTACAAATAATAATATGAAAAATTCAAAGCTTTGTGTTTGTGTGAGATTTAGGAAGTGGGTGGGTACACTGAGAGGGTTTTTGTTGCATGACATTGAGTTGCCTGTCCTCTTCTACAAGTTTGTTTATCTTAAGATTATGTGTGCTAAAATAGCTGTATGTTTAAAATGGCAGTCTGAAAGAATGAAGAAATTATTGCACTATGCTGGTAAGCTGTCATTAAAAACATTCTGATCTCAACTACCCTGCTTTAAGTTGTATTTAGCAGACTCACCTGCTGGTGCAGCACAGACATTTTTATGTACGTCATCTCTTGTTAGATCAGTTCCTTGTATCAATTATGCCGCCTGTGTTTCTGGGGAGTAGGCGTGTGCTCCTTTGCAACTAAAGCAAACAGCCCTTCTTCAGTTTCAGGATGTTTTGTTGTTCTTTTGAAGATGCCTGAGCTGTGCCTGTCAGTGAGTGAGCTCTCCAGCAATCCCCACAACCTCCTGTGGCTCGTTCAGCTGGTGCCCAGCTGCATCGCGCGCGGACGGTAATGACGCTGTCGTGTCAGAAATGCCTACATCGTTCACACTTAAAAAACAAAAGGGATTTGTTTTCTCCTATGTTACAGATGTATGTGCAGCCCTTGGTGTGCATGTATAGCTTCCTGATCACCTCTGCTGTGAAAAAGGGTTGTTAAATCCTTTATGTAGTTTCTGGGCTGTGGGTTCTTGGTGCACTGTCGCAAAGGAAGGCTTAGCTTCAGGTTCTGACATCCATCACTCTTATCCTTGTCTGAGTGACCAAGATTTAAATTTTCTTTGGGTGATTCATGTCTGCTTCTAAGTATTATTCTGAGTTGTGTATCTTTGAAATTAATAAACTATAATGTGAGTGAGTGAGCAGAATTAGTTAGGTTGTTACCTTCAGGCTTGGAGACAAGTATCTAGCATTGTTTACTTGTGCAGAAGCTGAGCTGCAATGAGATTAAGGATACTTCTGTTTTACTAGATAACTTACTGGTTTATATAGCACCTATATTCAGAAAATCCAGTTTAATATTTGCAAGCAAGTTTATGTCTAAGGAAGACAGGCATAGCCTCACATACTTTGTAGAAACTGTGGGTTTAAAAAATTTTAATGGAAATAATTTTTAATTGTTTTTCAGGGAAGTAAAAAGGCACCTTAGCCTAGTGATAATTGCAAAATTTGTTCATAAGAAGCATGTAGAAATACCTCATGACAGTGACAAGCAGGTACTGCTTACATGTATTGTCTTTGTAGAATTTGAAAGTTCAGAAAACATTAATATTGTATGCTTGTGTTTTATGTTTTAATATTGTACGCCGGTTTTCAAGAACTTTGCCAAATGACCAATTAATAATTTTCTGTTTAGATTAGTGTTAAAAGTGCATTTGCACATGTGTGTAATCTGCATGTTCTGCAGCTTGTGCTTGTTTATATGCCTAGACATTAGTTTTAGTCATTAGAAAGAAGTCTACACTTCTTTGAGTCTTCCTTTTGTAATCATGTGGAGACACTGTTTTCATAGGTTTGATCTTTTATTGAGAAAGTGTACAAACACTGAAGTCTGTGAATAGTCAAAAGTTACTCAAAGCATGAAAACTACTTTTTTAATTAAAAATCCCTTTTCTGTTCCTGTTCCAATGGATAAGTAATATTGTAGGGGCACTCAGTTTCCAATTTTGTGTTGTTAGTAAGTCAGTCCAATTTGTTAATGCTTGCATCTGTAGATGTTTCTTCTGCGTCAGTTTCTGGTGCGCATGAAACCTTCTTATCTACTGAGGAAGATGAGAGAGATGAGAAAAGGGCAGAAGGAGCTTAAAGATGATGAAGTTCATGCAGAACTAGAACATGAGGTATATAGTCAAGTGCTTTTTTGCTTTTGTTTTTTATGCATCTTTTTAATATTTTATATATAATATTATATATTACAATACTATTTGGGGAATATTTCTTTTACTTTTTACACTTCTCTATGTGGAACTGTAAATACACTGTTTAGTTACTGTTCATCTTTAAAATATTACTAATTTTCGTTATAGTCATGGGGGAAGGAAAGGAGTATGTGTTGGAGGAACCTGTATTGGGTTGTTTTGCAAACAGGGAAATGGTCAGATTTTCTGAAGTCACAGGGAAGTCTTGAGTCTCTACTTCTGTAATCAGAGGACATTCTTCCCTCCCTTCTGATGTAATCAGTGAAAACTGTTCAGTGCTGAGCCAAAACTTTAACTTCAGGTTTCAGAAAATATTTGTGAATATTTTATTAATATCTTCTCTCAAACAAGTGTTAAAAAGATTTAGTATTTCCATCCATCCAAAAATTGAATATTGGTTTGGTTATTTAAGTGGTTGTCATGGAATCTCTCAGCAAGTGTTTTGATCTGGGGGTAGATGAAGGGAAAATAAAGCCAACTGCTGAATTTAATTTTCAGTTAGTAAAACCACATTTTTATGGATTACTTAGGTTATTTAAACCAGTATAATAATACTGGTTTAAAATGTTTGTAATATGTGAATATACTGTTTCAAATTAGTTATTTAGGCAGATATGTTGATATACTTGTCCATTGGCCTGGCTGTTGGAGGATTCATTCCAGAAAGCAGAGATGGTTCCATGTCTAGATGTGAAGAGTTAAAATAATGGTGCTGTCACTGCTAAAGGTCTTTTGATTTCTCTCCAGGTATACTACCTGATCTATGTCCTCCTGCATCTAGTCAGTGAAGCCAGTTTCCTGGATGTTGTAAATTCTAGTCAAAGGGTAAGTAAGTACCTTTAGTGGCTAGACCTTTCGATTTAAAAATGTTGTTTATCATGCACATTTAGTGTGTTTTGGTAAGAGCTATCATGTGATGGAAGATCACCAGTGCATAAGAGCACTGGGGGAGGCTTTTGTTCTGGGCAAGGCAAATGCAGAAGAACTTCTGTGTGTTTACTGCCAAGAAAACTCTTCTGTGTTTCTGTGAATGGAGCTACCTCCAGACATAAGGCTGTGAAAGAGCAAGCATTTGTTGTGTTAATCTTTCTCAGAAGGTATCTGGAGGTAAACTTAACACAGAAATTCTAAGTCAAATGATTGTGTCAACTTTGGAAGTCGGTTTGAAATTTTTCAGTCTAGGAGAAAATCACTTCAAAGAAATCCAGTAAAATATTTTCAAGCACATTTCAGTTTCCTGTGCTGGAGTGCAAGGAAGTGAAAGCAGGACTGTAGCTCTTCTCTGTAGTGGTAGTTCCTTTTTGCCATGTGATGTGAACATCTAAGTAATTCTGTCTGCTTAGCCTTTCAGTATTTCTGTTCAGATTTCTGTGATCATTTGCTGGGAGTTGCTTGCTGCAAGGTGTCTGTGTAAACCTTCTGCCCTGTAAAATCACTCTTGGCTTTTAAGAAATCTGTCACAGGAACTGTTTGAGAGACATAAACCAGTAATGTTTGGCTACATTTGGAAGCTTAGGTGTCTCAGTATTACTTAGATTGGTGGAGAACTTGATGTTTTCAATTATTTTTTTAGTGTCTCAATTTCTTAAGGAAGAAAAACTTTATAATTCAGTGACCTATTAGCCATCAAGTGGCAAGAGGGGTATGGCTGAATATTGTGCAGGCTGAACTTGTGCAAAATCAATCTTAACTATTTCATTTCTGCCCCTCTTCCAGTTAGAGAGGATAAATTGTGGTGGCCTTGAGACACCAGCAAATGTTTATAAATAGAATTTCAGCATGTCTCACCTGTTCTGCAGAGTGGAGCCTCTTGGCAGCTATTCAGTGAGAGATTGAAAACAGGAATTTTATGAAGAAATTAACAGAATGTGAAAGACCTTGGGAGTCATTATCAAGAGATCCTGAAGTGCAAAACTGCTTTATTAAAGTAATCAGAAATTTAGAGAAAATAAAAGATCAGCGCATAAAACCTTGGATATAATTTACCTGCTCAGCCAATTCCTACAAAAGAAATTACCTGAGTCATCATTACTGAAAAGGTTATTTTCAGCTATTGTAGCTTCAGAATTTTTTTGCTGATAAAAGATGTGAATGGCACTGCACTGTGTTTGCTGTTTTAGGGGCAGAAAAGATATGCAAATTAGTTAGCAGGAACTTTAGAATTTGTGTTGTATAGCTCTGCTATACTTTGAAGCTGCTTTTAAAAACTCTTAGGCCTGCTTTACCAGGAGCATGCCAGCAACAGATAGAGGATCTTGCAATGTGACCTTGTTTTCTTTCTTTTCCCTTTCTTAACTATGTATTTCTGAGAAAAATTCAAACTGAAGCATGTCATTTTTAAATTGATATAATATTTAAATAAAGCCTGTAGTTTTGACATAGAGGGTTAATAACTGTACACTTTTGTCTTTATTTAGCAACACTTACTGAAGCTTTGTCGTGCCTTAGTTAAGCACGTGAAAGGTGATATTAGGGAAGATGCAAGAATGTTTTATCGGTCTAAGGTAAGATGCAGAACTTGATTTTGTGTTTTGTTTTGGTTTTGGGGTGGTTTTTGTGTTTGTGATGCATGTTGTTCCCTCATCTCAGCCCTAGATTTTCTAGGAGTCCCTCATGGGCCTGGGGGTTTTTCCTCTTTTTTTCTATCTGCATCATGTCTTTGCGTGGGAATAAATACATGCCCATTTTAATTCACTGAAAATCCTCCTAATGCTAACAATGGGACTCTTAGCAGCTCTGAAATGTGACTGGTCATCCCTTTAGCCAGGCATCTCCACATTTAGGCCCACAGAGTTGCTCTGTTTTTCTTTGTGGCAGTCACTGGTAGCTGACTCCAGTTGTAAGAGCAGAACCTACCTGCAGGGCAGGTACAGAGGACTGAGAAACTTGCCTGTCTTGCACGAGTCTCCATTTTATTTTTCAAATAAATGAATTGATTAAAAGTGCTTTGTATTTAAGCCAGCTGTATGTGATGTAGCATCAAGCTCGGACAGCTGCCTTTTGTTTGCTTTGTCTGTGAGCCTTACATCTGATAGTCCTAATTTTGTGACCTTCAGGCTTTGCATGCTACAAACCAAGTCAGCTCAGTGAAAAAGTCACCAGCCCCAGCTTTGAAAAGCCTTGGCTTCTTCAGCTTTAAATCAGACATTTGCAGTTGTGTGCTTCCTTACCTCTCAAAAACATTCTTCTTTTCTTACTCAGATTAGTGGAGCATGGATCCTTTTAACAAGTTAATTACTCTTGCCTTAGAGTGTTGTATCACTGGTTGCTTCCACTTCTGTTTCTATTTGTCTTTGCACTGAGAGGGGAAAATCTTACTCTGGTTTCTCCATTGCTTTATTTGTGTAATACTGCAGTAATTTCTAGAGGATGCCACTGTGCTGGGTTTTAACACAGCAGATGAAGCAAATCTCAGTGTGAATGGCTTGGATTAAACACCTGCTTGTGCTTGGTTATGAAAAAGCACAGTTTATGTGCAAGGAATTTGTTTCAGAAGCAGCCAGTGCTGCATTGTTGGCTTTTGTGGCCGCAGTTGCACCTGTTCTAGGTACAATTAGACTTGTAACAAACCTCATTTCCCAGGGATGAGGTGGTGTTTGGAGGGCAGAGGTTTGCATGGTGATTCCAAACATTCAACCTGGGGAGTCATGTGCCTCTAATGTTTGTGGAGTGCATGACTTTCAATTCAGAGTAATGAGTTACAGGGACCTGAAGTTGAGATCATGATACTTCCTGACAGACAATAAGATTGTTCCTTTCCAGTGTAAACCTTGTATGTTGGGTTATCTGTTTATTTTTGAGTTTGGAGCTGTGAGGGGGGAGCACAGGGTATGATTTTGTAATTTTTAACAAAAATGGCTAAATGAATCAGTGTGAATTTGCAGGTAAGCTGCTTGGCTGCCAGGATATTTGAGAAATGGCAGGATGTGATACAAACCACTCGGCTTACTCAGGTACTGTAATGAAACTTCTCTTCCCTCATTGCAGGGTGCATTTAACTTCGTTTTTAGCACTTGAAAATGGCAAATCCTTTCAAGAGATTTTCTTTTTCTATATGAGTGGCATGGCTGTGGAATACACTTAGGTGTGTTAGAATGGATTTGAATTAAAATTCTTACTTGGCTGGCTTCAATAAAAGCAGGATCTCCTCTCCACTGTTAAAAGCTCTGTTTTTGTAAAGGTGTGTGTAATACACTGAAATCCCAGTCCTGAGTCGACTCACTGGGCCTGTCTCTGATTACAGCTATTAGCAGATGCATCCAAAAGGAAATTGGGGCAGGAATGCAGTGAGGCACATCCTGCTGTGGTCTGGCACCATGTGGCTTTGAGACTTCTCGAGTCCAGGGCTTTATTCACATATGTTAAGGGCTCTCAACAACTCTTCCCCCTTCAAATGTGTCAAATTTCATGGCATGATGAGGCAAAGCCTCTCATGTTTGTAAAAGTATGCAGTAGTAAATAATGCCTTGCTAAGTCTCAGATATATTTGCCTTTGTGGCATCTAGCTGGCCTTGGTAGAATAGGTGGATAATTTCTGCTGATACACAAAGTTCAGAGCTCCTTCTTCCAGCCTTGGCTTGTAAGGGCTCAGTTGTAATGTGTTGTTCAGACTACCTGTGTGAGTCCTGTCTTGGAACATAAAGCAATCTCTCTTGGAAAAGCTTAGCTTTCCAGTACTGCAGAGTATCATTTACATAAAATTTAAATTATACATTATGCCTAGTATTGATTCCAGTTAAAAACTGTCAGTAACCATTAGTAAGGACTATTGATTCCTCCCAACAATGTGCAGAAAAAGAAGTTCTGTGTAGTGTGTGTGATATTTTATGTTCTGAGCACTCCAGAGCAAGAAGTGACACATGTAACACATGGCTACAGAATCTGCTTAAAAATTAATGAAAGTTGGTAACGAGGTGGCTCTTTCAGTATTGTTTTTTTGGAGGTATTTGGGGTTGATTCATGTATGGGAAACTGGCAAGTGTTTCAGAATAAAATTCCAGGGACTTTTTCCAGCACATTGTGGTGCTCCCAAGATAAGCACTTGCCTACTCTACTAATTTCTTCTGACACTGAATTTCTGACTTGTATACTAATTTGTTTTTATTCTCTAGGGAAAACTGCATGACTTCTGGATGCCAGATTAATGAAATCTTGCCTAGTTAAGGGAAAATAGCAGAAACTGAAATCAAGGGGGATGTAGAATGAATGGAGCTTCACCTTGTTTGGAACAGAAGAAATCAGTCACCTGAGTAAGAACTTGAGCTTGATTCAGACAAGCTCTAGACACATGAGAATCTGATTTGACATTGTTTTTTACTACAAGTACTCTACTTCTGAAAAATTGAAGTGGATCAACTGAAAAAAACCCAGCTGTTCCTACAGCCCTATCAGAACTGGCTAGAAATATTTTACTGTATTGAAAGCTGAGGGAAGTTTTCTTGTTTCCCTTGTTAATCACAAGACCTATTTGATAACAGTAAGTATTTATTTTCTTGCCAGCACAAACCTGCAAGCATTGTTTAGGTTGGCTGAGAAAGAACTACCCTGTGACATGAAATCTGAGTTTAGGAGGAGTGTTAGACCTCCCCTGTTGTGAGCAGGTGAGGAAGTGTGGGCTGAATTCATTCAGATGTGGGCTGAATCATGGTAATCTGCAAAGCAGAATTGGTATCAGCATCCAGTGTCTCTTAAAAATACAAAATACAGCAGTTGCACCTTCTTTAAATGGAGAATAAAATATCATCTCAGTGGAGATTAGAGAACAGCATTTGGCTCACCTTTGTAAGACTGTGAAAGCCATATGATGACTGAATTCCTTGGTGTGAAGTCCTGCTGCACAGACAATATGTGCTCAAAGCTCCAGGAGCTGTTTATGAAATAAGCAGAGGAAGATGTGCTCTCCTTTTTGCTCTCTGTACAAATGCTATCACTTAAATCTTACACTATGGTTTGTCTGTGGAATGGATGTAATAGGAAGAAAAAGTTCAGTTATTGGGTAGAAACACCAATGGGGATTCCCACAATAAGAGATTTTTAATAACGTCAACGTGTGTATTTTAGAATACTGTTTTAATTCTTGTAGATTACTCTGTCTTGTATGGAATTCTGTATGATAAGAATGTAAAATAAGGCTTAAAAAACCTGCCAACTACAGGACCTTCAAATTTAATTATGTGTATTACATATAAAAGAACTGGTATAGAATGGACACATCTATTAGATTTGCAAATTCCTACTAAATGTTATTTTTTTTCAAGTGTCACACTGCTATGTCAATGTCATCTTTTGCTCTTTGATAGCTCATCTGCCTTCCCTCTTGTAACAGTTGTTTACTTTGTTGAATATATTGTATGTCATTTTATTAATGTTTTTATTTTTTCACTAATATTGTATAAAGGTAAAAAAATGTGGAGTGTTTACTGTATTTAATGTGTATATATTTTCTTACGGTGTAAAGTTGACATTGCTGGCCTGTATATTTTGAAGACAAAAAGGGGAGGAGTTTAGATGAACAGCTTTTGTACTGCAGTTCAAAGCATGTTGAAACTGCTGAGGGTTTTTCCACACAAAACAGCCACTTTGATATTTACTTTCATTTAACAGAACAATGAAAAAATAAAACCAGACACTCCTTTCTAGTTAAATGTCCCCGGAGAAAATGGGCTCTGTTTCACAAAAAACAAATGGCCACAGGTCCTATTTTATTCTTATGGCACATATTACAATTCTTGGTTTCACAGCTGATTAGCTCATTATAGATGGAGACAGTCTTGAAATCATTCTCAGCTCAGCCACTCCTGTGTTTTCATGTTTAATGCCTGTTCCAGCACTTTCCCTCTTCCCCCACTGCTGCTTGGTCTGGATTTCTCTTCCATCTGTTCTGTAGCTGAGCAGTAATTTCTCAAGAGCTGAAGTCTAGGTGTGGGTTAAATTGGTGCTCATCAGAATCCTTACAGAGATGATTCCCAAGCATCACTACAGGGTCTTTACAAGAGGGTCCTGGCAGTGAAATAGCAAACCTGCTGTCCTTGTGTTTTGCCAACTCATTTGCTGTTCCTCAGCCAGGACTTACATGCATTGGAAAAGGCTGTTTCCTTTTCCTGCAAAAGGTTGTTGCACACTAAAGGTCTTAACTGCTTTGGATGTCTTCAGAGAAGCATTTTGCACTTGAGGTCTATCTTTTGATACTGGCTTGGCTATATTAAGAGCCCAGTTATCACATTTCATGTGGAAGTAGGTGCACTTTATTGCAGTAATAACAGGAAAAAAAATTAAAGTCTGGTTGTAAAATATATGTTTGTAGCTCCTTGCCTTTTTTTTTCTTTAATTTTCTGACAAGCTTCTCTATGGCTTAAAATAACCCAAACACTTCTGGTTTTAAAGTTGAAGAAACCTGGCAGTGAAACTATTTGTGCATCTCATATTCCATAACTGTTCCTGTTATGGAACTTGGTAATGGATGGGGATTTCAGAAGTGATTAATGATATGCAGGTAGGTCTGGCTGAAGGTCAGTAGGACATTTCATTGATGCAGCAGCTGCAGGAACTCTCTGAAGTCCCCAAGATAATGATTTAGTTGAGGATGTCTTTGGGAAAAGCACGTGACTGGAATATTTGAAGTATGTTGTTGTTATTGGTGGAGGATCTGGTTAGATTGCTGCAAAGGCATTTTAGAGGTAGGATTTCAGTGTGGAAAAAGACTTAATACTGAGGGTTCATTCACCTATGGGAAACTGGCAAGTGTTTCAGAATAAAATTGCTGTGCTGGTTTTCTGAGCACAGAAAGCCAGGTCTGTCTCCATGAGAGGTGTCTGTGCTCAGCACTGCCCAGGACCAGTCCTGGGGCCAACATTTGGGCACAGGGGCTGCAACAGACTCTGCTGCTGTGGAGATTCAGGCAAGTACTTCCAGGTAGCTGGGTTCCTCTGCCCATCCTGTCCCTAGCAGGAATACTGGAGCTCCAGTACTAATGCTGGTCTTCTAAAGGCAAATCAGAAAGGCTTCTGCTCGAGATGACCCTCCTAATTTTTCTGGGGTCCTATTCCTTGGGTTTGTGAGCTTTTGGAAAACTGCTCCTTGCCTAAAGTTCCCCAGTGGGAAACACTGCCCTCTGCCCGAGGGGCAGCTGTTTGCACTGGCATATTAGAGCTTCTTTCTGCATCCAGAAAGAGAGAAAAGGCTCTTGGGACCGGCTGACTTTGAGCAGGGAAAAGGTTTGATGAGCTTGTAGGAGCCTAAGCAGCTGCTGAGGAGCTCCAAAGGAGCTGCCCAGAGGGGTCAGACAATCATTAGTGGATTTAGCTTATTCCTTGTGGTTTAACTTATCAAAATTCCTTTAATTGCCCTTTTCCCCATATTCCCCCCAGGCTGTGAAATACCTTCATGTTTTGCCTTGTGGATATTTTGTCAGCTTTACTGGCAGGGCCCCTTCTTATCACGTGTTGAAAAGGGCTTTCAGTGCTGGGGAATGGCGTGGGCTGCTGGTGGGAAGGATCCTAGGAAAAGTGAATTCCTTGAAGGGCTTCTCTTTGCAGAGAGGCTTTTAGTTTTGCCTGCTGATGCTTTTGTCAGCCAGTGCTTCCTCGCCTTTGCAGTCAGGAATTTGAAAGGGAGTATTTTATCTGGTAGCAAAAGCAAGGCTGGGTGATGAGTGAAGAAAAACGTTTGCATCTTCCATCTTGATATTTTGATCTGTTTGGAGAAAGTCAGTCCTATGCTTTAAGGCTGCTTTTAAGAGGCGTTTGGATATGTAGTACTTTTTTGAATGCCTCCCTTGTCTCTGCATGCTGAGATGCTGCAAATGTTTCACCTCCTTCAGCTTCCCTGCCACCTCCCAGTTCCCTTTAGGGAGGTCACAGGGGAGGGGATGGAAACTCCACTGGAATTGTTCCCTTCATTGTCATCAAAGCTCCTTTGCCATCAGCCTGGGGGGAAACCCAAAACTTTTCAAGGCAGGTTTGGCCCGCATGGTGTGTGGGGGTGGATAAAGGGGCCATTTTCACACACCCTTGTCCCAGTGCTTCCCTTTGGGTTTGCATTTGCGGCTGAAGCTGCCTGAAGCCGGGCGAGTGATGCTCCTGCCCTCTCGCAGAGAGGAGCACAAAGGGTAAATGCATTTGTGCAGCTTTTGTGCTGCGGGGGCTCCTTCACCGGAGCAGTGAGTGCTCTGGGCTGGGGTGGGCACACAGGCTCCGGGGCTTTGCCTCTGGGTTTCAGGCTCTCCCCTCCCGAGGCTGGAACTCCTGGCTCTCGGAGCAGATGCAGGAGCAGAGGGTCCCCTTCCTCTCCGGACTGCAGCTGAAATAAAAACAATAGCTTCAAGCTGCCAGGGGCAGTGGTGGGGAGAGCGGGGCAAGGCATCCAGTTTCATGCTTTATTCACAATGCAGGCTTTTATAAAGGCAGTGTAAATCATGCAGAGCAGCCGTGGGCTCTGCAGACGGCATCGCTCAGGCTCTCAGACACATTGATCTGCATGCTGGAAACTGAGCGTGTCCTTTTGCCCTGAGCAGGCTGTGGGGAGAGGCCTGCCAGGTGAGGATGCTGAGCTGCTGCACTGCATGTCAGCTCTCCTTCACCTTTGTGAAGCACTGCCTGCCTCCCCTGTGTACTAACCCATTTTTCCCCCTCAATATTTTGTGCTCCAGCATTGTTATGGCAAGGCTTGCACAATGCAACGTGTTTTTCCCTCCAGTTGATTTTCTCTGATTAGCCCATTTTTCCTCTTGCCCTCATTCTGTTTTTCCCGCAGTATGCGAACGCCGTTCGCTGAGAAACTGTGTCAGCCTTCCTCTAATTAAGAGTCTGGCAGGAGGCAGCGCAACAGTAATTTTGGAGATGACGCTTCCAGTTTGGAGCTGACAGGGAGCTGAGGTGCTGCAGCAGGCGCTGCTGCTGGGGATGCAGGAATGTTCTCCGGCTGAGCAGGACAGGGGGACCCACAAGGAGCCTGCTGCAGGAGCAGTGAGTACCCCGGGTGCTTGGGTGTTTGATCTGTGTCCTCTTGAAAAGCAGCTGCAGGAATGGTTAAATCTGTGGTTATGTCACAGGTTTAGCCCTTTGTGAGGGTGTCTCTGTGTGTGTGTGTAAAGGACAGGAATAAATTGCAGTGGCCCTAAGTCAGCTGCATCTCTCTGAAATAGTTGTAATGTTGGAAAGTAAGATGGAGAGCTCAACAATCGGCCTGAAAAAGGGCAAATAAGGAGAAGCCATTCAATGGCGCTCTGTCATACGGCTTCAGACTCCATAGTTCTTCTATTAGCAGGAAAGCTCAAAGCAAACAAAAGGAGACAGGAGCTGGGGATCTGCTTGCCTCAGGATGTGGATGCTAAAAGCTTAGAGGTTCAAAGAGCATTTTATGGCAGAAAAATGCAGCAGGGGTCTGTGAAATGAAAGCCGTTCTCCCTGGCTGAGACAGCTCAGGCTGCTGATCCCTGGAGGGTGGAGCATGTGCTGGGGAGATATCCCAGATGCCTGTCCCATTCCTTCACCCCCTGCAAGGTGCTAGGATTTGGTCCAGTGTGCTGTTAATGCCTGTATGCTTTATGTGAACAGCTGAGGGATTTCATGTCATCTCTCAGTTTCCAGGCAGTCCATCGTGTCCACCATTCTGTCTCTCCATCCACTCCTGAGACAGAAGTTGCTGTTGAAGGTCGTGCCAGCCCTTGCTCTGGAGGAGGTGGGGGGTCAAATGAGGTGTATGGGGTCAAATGTTTCATTTGGCTGAAGAAAAGTCAGTGACATTTTTTGATCTTTCTAATGACCCTGTGAGCCAGACTAGGAAAACGAGTTGTGTGGTTCAGGAACTCCAGCAGAACACAGCCAGCCACATGCCAGAGTTGACCTCCTTCCTCTCCCCTCCCACCCCATCCAAAGATGTAGAGAGAAGCACAAATAAGAGCAGATGAGGAGATTTTTTTTAAAAAAAATCTTTCCTATGTGGTACCACTAGAGCACAATTCAGCATTTTCCTCTCTACTTGCTGTGTCAGATTTGCCTCTTGGGGGCAACCTCACCCCACTCCGGCTGGGACCAAAGGGAGCGCAAGTGCTTGGGGGCGATGACTCACTGCGCATCTCTCTCTGCCTTTGCGTTATCTGATCATTTTTAGTAATCGAGGTCATAATTTGCTGAAAGGATTTTAGGATTTAAGCCGTCGAGGCTGTGACTGTTGGTGGCTTTTCAGAAACGATGTGATTGGCTCTTGAAGGTCCCTTTCCAGGCTTGGAGTCCTTCAAAGTTTTTCCTGCCTTGGTGTCCTTCAGAGAGAGGAGGGTAGTATGGAAGGATGTGTCTTTTGTGGTTCTGGTTTAATGGGTAGAGCATAAATCTCTGCGAGGAAGATTTACAGTGTTCTCCTGGCTCTTCTGCCTGGGTTGGCTTGGACTGTCACTGAGCCTATCAGATAGTGCTGAGGACACTCTGACTTGTCAGGGGGAGAGCAAAAATTACAGCTCCAGCTCCATTTCAGCCCTGAGTTCCTGAGCAGGCATCTCATACAAACCTTGTCCACAAAAAACCATTTGCATTTATTTAAAGGGCGTTGAGGTATATGATGGAATAAAGGAAGTATTATTCATGCTTCGTGCTGTGGTTCCTAATGGTACTTTACACGCTGATATGACCTACAAAGCTTGTTGTTTTGTGCCTGCAGTGCTCTGATGTTCTTCCTACCCTGAGGGTCAGAAATGACAAGAATAAATGATTGTGATGAG
Source organism: Melospiza melodia melodia (assembly GCF_035770615.1). Taxonomy (NCBI): domain Eukaryota; kingdom Metazoa; phylum Chordata; class Aves; order Passeriformes; family Passerellidae; genus Melospiza; species Melospiza melodia. The sequence continues at coordinate 13,025,197 of NC_086202.1, forward strand.
CGTCTTGCAAATCCCTGCTCCCTCTCCTTGGAAGTGTCCTTGCCAGGGCACAGCTCAGTGACCTTGCTGGCACAGGCAGCAGAGGGACAGCATCCTTGTCTGGCCCATGGGACTGAACAGAGTGATCTTCCTGTGAGGGCAAATCCATTTATCCATAGTTGTGTTTCACCTTCTCCCCAAAGCACAGGGATGCAGCTTGGGCTGGGCACGGGGCTTGGCCCAAGCTGAACACACACAGGGCCCGTCCTCTGGAACATACCAGGGAGGAGGCTGGAGCAAGTGAGGTTCACCATGGACCCCAAAGCATAGGGACTACTCCAAAGGGGGAGTAGTCTACTCCAAAGGGCCTGCAGCCTGTGTCTGCCCAGTGAGGGACTGAGTCAGCCTTGCTGGGGCAGCAGCTCCTGGCTCCAGCCAGCCTGGGCACTTGGACAGCAGCAACCACGCCGCTCATTAACCCAGCCCTCCAGCACTTGCTCTGCTGGCCTTGACACTGTCCTTCTTAATAGCTCCCCTTTTTTTTTTTTTTTTCTTTTAATAAAGGTAAATTAGCTATATGGATACGCAGGAACATGAATCAAAGGAATTCAGCTGACTCTCGAACAAACCGTTCGTACAAAGATGTGCAAAAGCACCAGGACGTGATGGATGCAGCCTGCTCAGAAAACACCTAAGGACAAAAACTGCTTGTGAGGCATCTCACTGCAGCCTCCAAAAATCTGATTATGTAGGGGGAGGAAAAAAAATTCAGGTTTTGGAATACATTAACTTAGCTGAACAGCACAGAGAGAAAGTAGCAGCAAGAAGCAAATCAATTCCTGAAGGCTGCTGGGAAATCTCACTGAATTGAAGCTTCAGAGTAAGGCTGGCTGCACTTAGAGGAGTTATGTTTCACCTGAAATATTTAACACTGGGCATTGAAGTGCTCTGTGTGTCCAAAGAGCCCACCAAAAATATGCTTATGAGAAGATTTTAGAGGAACCCTGGGCTCATGCCATGCTGTTGATGGGTGAACCCAGATTTTCACATTGATCAGTTTTGTTGGGTTTTTGTTGGTTTTTTGGTTGTTTTTTTGTTCTGTTTTTTTTAAGAAAAGCATGGGAAGGATAAGTCCCTCGCCTCCATCACAGGGAAGCAGAAATTACCATGTAATGAATGCTGGTCTGCTTTTGGGACATGTGCTGACAGATCTGTTGTTAGGAGGAGATGTTTCCATAGCAAAACCATCATCATAAATGGCACTGTGATGCAGCAGAGATGCTGTGGTGGCCCCGGGGACCATCTTCCCGGACCTTTCTGAGCATCCTTCCAAGGAATATGGGAGAGTGATGGCAGGGGGGATCAGAGCAGCTCATGGTGATGCTCCTCACAGCGCTGCCATAGCACCAGGGCTCTGCTGGCAAGGCTGTCAGCTCAGCGTTTTTCAGTCCTTTTCCACTTCAACAGAAAAACTTCAACAAAAGGCAAGCTTGAAATAGCTCATTTTATCTCCACAAACAACTTTCTTTGAGCATCATTGTCACTCAGCCTAAATTACTTTTAGATGTTTTTAATGACTGGGTAACGTTTTTCAGCTGTTAATTCTGCAGCACCCTGCTGAGGGACAGTCCATCTGTAAAGACCAAGGACTCCAATATTGTGGTTGCTCTTACTGACATTCATTTAGCTTTATTATTTGATACGTGATTCCCTGTGGCAGAGATGTTTTCAGCTAAATTTACAGCTACAAGCTCTTTTCTTTGCATGAAGGGGATCTGCTTCCAAAAGGGCTGGAAGGCTGGCTAGGCATGTACCAGTGGAAGGTCAGGGATGTAGAGGAGAAACTCCGGGAGATTGAAGGTGACAGTCCAAATCCTGTCTGCACTGAGGGTGACATTACCCTTTGGGCTGCAGGGATTTTAGCCCATCATTTGTTACCTCTACCTTGCACTTTACTTGTAATGCACAGCACGGAGAGCTGTGACTTGCAAAATGATCCCACTGAGGCCGTGGTTTGTGACATCAGCCATGCAGGTCTCTCCAGTCCCTCTTTCCAAGGCAGGCACAGCTTTTGCATTCGTTTCCAAAAGCAACCTCTAAGTCACTTGCCTTCACCATCTCTGGGTTTTGCAGTGCTTCTGGGAGACTGTATTTTTAAATCCTAGCTCATAAATTTTGGAAGCTCCTTTCCTTCCCCACCCCCTCGCCCCTATCAAAGTGTCAGAGCTGAAGAAAAACTGCGAGAGTGATGGATGTGCCCAGCTCTGCTTGCCAGTGCTCTGCTGTGTGGGGGGGTTATTTACTGCACTGCTGGGGTTGTTTCTTCTTTGGTGACAGAGACAGCAGTGTAGGGGTTCGGTGCCTGGGAAGGAGGGGTGGGATGCCCACGGACCATCCAAGCATTTGGCTGGAGGAGGCAGGGCTGGGACAGAGGTTGCTTGGGCACAGTGACACAGAGAGCAAAAAGGTGAAGCCATGGGGACATGGATCCTGTCTGGGGGCTTGGCCCAAGGGGTGGATGCTGGGGGCCACAACACCTTCCTGACTCCAGCTCTGGGGGGTGCAGGTTGGCTCACCCAAAAGGGCAGCTTTTAATAGCCACCAGTCTTATCCCATCCCTCGTGCAGCCCCAGGTATTTGTGCTACTGCTCTAGGCAGTGTGTGGCAGGGACCTGACCAGCCATGCAGGGGAAACACAGGGTCTGTGCCCCACTGCAGAAACAGAGAGAGACACCCCTGTGCTCCCTGGCCAGGCTGGAGCCTGCCTGCTTTTACTGGGAGCAGCTGGGATCATGGGCAGAGGGGTTGTCAATGTCCAGCCCAGCAAATCACTTCTCCTGGTGCTATGCCTCTGTCTCTTCCCTGTGTGCAGCCACCTTTGTCCTGCTCCTGCCCCAGAGCTGGGACAAGACCCCACAATGAGCTTCAAAACTCCATTTTCTAATGAACTCCCAGTGCCTGCTGGCATTTCCCCCTCCATGCTGCAGGAGCATCCCAAAGCAGCTCTGCCTGGTTGAAAGGCAGGTCAGGACCCTGCCCTCCCGCAGTCTCACCAGCCCTTCCCTGAGGGCACGCTGCCGACAGATCCGGAGCCAGGGAGATGCTTTCCGCTGGCTTAGAGAGGTTTGCAGACAAGCAAACCAAGCCGAGCCTGCCAGCTCGCTGCGGAGCGCCCGTCCCCCGTGAACTCCCGTGCGCCTCTTGCAGCCGGGCTTGTGGGAACGGATCGGAGCTGCTGTGACTCAGCTGCTTCTCCCTTGAGAAAATCTGCCCTGGCACGGTGCTTGGCTCTGCGGCTGGGGCTGCCGGCACCTGGCAGCCTTCATCAACAAATGGCCTTGGGCAGAACATCCCAATTTCCACTGCCAAGCATTTATGGGAGGAGAAACGCTGCTTGTGATCTTGCAGGAAGTGGAGGCAGCAACTCTGCTCTGTACTGAGCTGGGGGAAAATGTCCCATCCCTCCCTGAAGCTGAGCCTTGGGCTGGAGGGGCTGCAGCACAGGCTGGCTCTTCTGGTCTGCCCCTGCCTTTTTCCATCTCCTTATAACTTTCTCAGACAAATTCTTCTGCAATTGTAATTTTCCCCGCTGGCTCTCAGCCTGAAGAAACAGTGGTTTGTTAAGTTTGCTCAATGACTTGAAGGGAAGAGACTCCTGAGCCTTTCATGCTCTGTGCCCATTGGAATATTTTTTTTCCCGGGGCTAATTTGTGGAGCATCACACTTAGCTTGATGAGTCCGTGACGCTCTCAAGAAACAAAGCCAAGCCTGGTCAGTGTGTACTCAGCTGCTGGGAAGCCCCAAGTGCTGCTGTCAGAGTCCAGGCAACACCATGCAGTCTTTTCTGTTCCTCTGCTCCACACAGATCTGTGAGCCTGGAATCGGGGCAGGCTGCTCCTGTGGGGGACAAAGGAGACTGATGAGGTTTCCCCACTCCCCTGTGGCACAGGGCTGGTGTGCTCCCCATGGGGCTTTTTTTCCACGGAGGCAGGTAAAGCAGCAGTGCAGGTCTCACAGTGTAGCTGAAGGATGGAGGGGCCTGGAGAAAGGCTGTTTTGCTTGTTACTTTCTCATGTCAGAAGGGGAAAGTACCCGTTTTTCCGCTGGTGGTTTTGCCTTTATAACAAGCCTCTCGCTGCAGTGTGGGCTGGCACGGCCCTAGCCTGAGTTTCGCAACTCCTTTGTGGGTTTCATAAACCCCAGCGGCTGGAGCACCGTGATTTTGTAACTCCCAGCTGGCTTTTAAACCAGTCTGGAGAGGAGCTTGAAATGGTTGGATGCCTGCTGCCTCTCGGACTACAGAGGCAGGCAAACCAAATCCCAGATCTGGAGCTTTATCTCAGTTTCTTACCTCGGGCAAGGGAAAGACAGGCTGCAGGTACTGCTGAGCAGAAGCCAGGCCTGCCTTAGGAAGCAGTGTCCTACCAAATGCTGGGGATCCTGGTCAACCCATGGGTTTGATAAGCACCAATGCCCTGTTAGTGTTGCAATCCCAAAAGAGAACCCTTTGTGACTGGCTGCTGCCATGGTCTGCACCCTGCCAGTGTATTTCTAATTTAATCCTGGCTGCTATTTGATCCTGCTAAGTTGTTTGTCTTTACACCTCTCTGATCCATAATGAAATCCTCTGTCTGACCAAACCTGGTTTCCAGTCGTGGGAGAGGGGACACAGATCAGTGGGGAGTGTGGGGGTCTTCTGACAGCCATCCTGGACACCCCTCTGTGTGGGACATCCATAAGATCTTGGTTGTGCAGGATAAGCCTGAGAGGGGGCAAGAGGGCTGGGGGCTGGCACATTTTGGGACTGCAGGCAGGGTGAGGGTCCCTTGGGGCCCAGGGTGAGTGTTGGTGCTGAGCTACAGCCAAGCCAGACAGTGGCTCATCCCCAGCAGCCTTGAGGCACTTGAGGCACAGCAGTGTCATGCATTAAGCACCCTGAATCACATCACTGTGTGCTCTGAGGGGTCTGCACGGCCCTGCAGGAAGGCTGAAGGCTGTGCTGGCTGGGGAAGTGTCTCTGGCAGGGAGCAGCTGGCAGTGCTGCTGCCCTGGGAGCTGAGCTGCAACCTGAGTGCGGGCAGGTCGCATCTCCCTGCTCGGGGCGAGCGCAGCCTGCGTGCTGGGAGAGCTGATCCGCGCTAATCCCATCAATATTTCACGGTGTCCTGGCCCTGTTATAATTCCTCGCATCATTTGGGATGCCGGCTGGGATGGGGGTGTGGTGCCAAGTGAAACATGAGAGCTGCCATGGCTTTGCCCTGGCTCCCTGGGCATCTGGGGGGTGAGAGGGGCTGTCTGTGAGCTTTTCTGCTGGCTGCCACAGGTAGAGTGGTGTGGCAGAAACAGATGAACTCAGAAATGCTGGCTCTTGGCATCTGCCTGGTTCTGCTGTGTGCTGGAGTGGTGGGGCTGTGCTGTGCTGGGCAGCTGGCCCCTGCACGGGTGGGGCTGTGACACGGCAGAGCCTGCTCTACTCGGTCCTCTCTCTGTGGGGCACAGTGTTTAAGTGACAACAGTAAGAAATTAAACAGTAACCAGTCTCTGGGCTGGTGATGAGGGCACAAAACATTTCCTTTTCCTAAAGGCTGTTTGGAGTAACAGGGAGAGAGCACTACAGACAAAATCTGGCATGGTTTTGGGGAGGGTGGTTTCCCAAGGCACCATGTCGTGACTCAAAGGGTCCCCTGCTTTGGGCTGGGATTGGAGTTGTAGGGCTGTAAATCCTATCAGGAGCAGATGATGGAGCTGGGGTTGTTTAACCTGGAGAAAAGGATGTTCTGGAGAGACCGTGTCACTCCCTACAATTGCCTGAAAGGAGGTTGTAGCAAGGTGAGGGTCAGCATTTTCTCCCAAGTAACAATTGATAGGACAAGAGGAAAAGGCCTCAAGCTGCACCAGCGGAGGTTCAAGTTGGACATCATGAAGAATTTATTCTCTCTAAGTGTTGTTAAGTATTGGAATGGACTGCACAGGGATGTGGTGGGGTCAACATCCCAGAAGATGTTCAAGAATTGACTGGACATGGCACTTAGTGCTGTGGTTTTGTTGATCAGGTCTTTTTGGGTCAAAGGTTGGACTCAATGATCTTGGAGCTCGCTTCCAACCTTCATGATTCTGTGATTCTAGAGCTGCCCTGATAGGAAATTCCCCTTCCAGCACCTTCCTGGCTTTGGGCTAGGGTTGAAGCAGAGCCAGACCTTCCTGCTAAGCAGAACCAATCCATGGATATGAGGGATACAAGCATAGGAGAGGGTTGGGTCTGTTTGGGCTCCTGCTGCCTGGAAAAGTGCCTCTCTGACTCTTGGGAAAACCATGCAAAGAAGGGGAAGGTCCTGGCCTTCAACTTCTTGGAGCCCTAAATTCCTTCAGTTAATCTCATGGGGGCAGCAGAGCTAGCAAAGCTCTGAAAATAGATCTGTTTCCAGCTGCCAATGACTCGTGTTAATTAATTAAAACCTTGCAAGCTCGGGCCTTTAAAAGCCCAGTGCTGGTCGCGCCAGGCTCAGCTTGCTCTGCACTCACGCACTAATTATCCTGCTGCAAGGCCAGCAGCTAACGAAGCTCCAATTTGCGCTGGCTTCGGCTTCCAGCCATGTGGGAGGCAGGGAGTGCTGCTGCAGGATGGGATGGGTACAGTGCCCTGGGTAAGGGGGAGCTTTGGGCAGTGCTGTCCCAGCCCTGGCACCCCTTCCCCAGCGCTCATGGACCAGCTCTCCCCATAAGTGGCCCCACAGACTCCAGCTGTGCCTCTGCTGAGGTAGGGAATGGGGTTTGGAGAGGATGTGGAGGACCAGCTGCCTTGCAGCACCTGAGCACCCCATACCTAGGTAAGACAGGCTGGCCAAGAACGTCCCTGCCTGGCTCCCGTCCCTGCCTGGCTCCCGGTGCGTGGGCCTCCCACTTCCGCAGGGTGGGCAGAGGGGCGAGGCAAGGCGAGGCGCGGAGGAGACGCTGGGGTTTTGCCCGAGGACAGGAGGAAATGGTAATTAGCCTCTGGAGCACAGAGGAGGCAAGGGCGGGGAGGCAGGGAGTGCTCTAGGAGGTGGGCAGCGTCTGCTCTGAGAGTGGGGACAAGGAATGGGCCTTGGGATGTCATGCTGGGAGAGCGGGTGGTGGCTGCTTGGGGAGTGTGTGCAAGGGTGACAGAACCACCTGTCATTAAGAACACCAGGATGAGTCCCTCCTCAGCTGAGACCCATTGGTGGGTGAAGGCTGGGGGATTCAAACCTCTGTTACCCTCCCTCCCACCTACAGTGTTTGTAGGAGTCAGGATTCTGGCAGTCAGAGGCCCTGGGAATGGCATGTTAGTCAGGCTCCCCACAGGATCACCCTGGCCCTGCCATCTTCACTGACCCTTGAGGTCCAGAAGGTGGTGGAATCTCAGCTAGGGCTGACCCTCACCCCCAAACAATGCTCAGCAGCTGTAGCACAACCTGCTCAGCCCTATGCCCTTCTATGGGTCTGGCTCCAGGTCTGCAGGGTGTGGGGTTGGGGTTGTCTTTGTCCCCTTTCTGGAGACCTTACCTCTGGGATGGGATGGTGTGGAGCGGAGGGGATGAACTGGCATCCAGAGGCGATGGTGCTGGGACTGGGCACCACATGGCATGGTGACCACAGGCTGGCATCACCCGGCCACCCTGCCAGCTCCAAGAGAGCTGCAGTTCAGCATACACAGGTACAGCATTTCCCCACCTCCTGCTTCAGCTGATTTCCAACTGCCCTAGATCCAACCTGCTGATTACACACAATGTTGGCTCAGGGTTTGGCTTTGGGAGGCCTGCTGCTGCTGCGAGGGTTGAGGAGGGAGGGTTGGCCAGGTGCTGGAAGCTTACGAAAGGAAAGCAAACACAGGCCTGGACTTGGCAGCTCCTCCACATGGGGAGGAGCTGCAGAAGCCACCCAGGATAAAAAGGCTCCACACAGGGCCCCAGAGAAACCATTACCTGCCTGTGTTTCCAAACAACCTTCCGCCATGCGTGAATGGCGAGGCGTGCTGAGAGCAGGGAGAAGATAGGGCACAGTGCCTGACCCAGGCGTGCAGTGCAGGGTGCTGGGGTGACTTTGAGGGGCAAGACACCTTAGTGAGCACCATGGCACTGGCGGGGGGCTGTGCTGTGCTGACATGGGTGCCTCTGGCTGGTGTTTTGGCGTGATGGTACAGGTAGCATGCGTTTGCTGTGCTGGCAGAGTAGGATGGCACTTATCCGTGTTCAGTCACGCTTTTTCACAGTACTAAGTCCACAATATCAGTCCTTTGCCTCTCTGACTTTGCAAAGGGAATTCGCACGGGCTTTTGGGGGCCGCATCACGCAAACCACCTGTGCTGAGTGAGCCCCCGGCCCACCCTACGTGTTGGGGGCTGCACGGTAGCATCCCGTCCCTGCCTGCCGCGACTCTGCCGAGGGACGTGCTGCCACCTGCTTCCACGCAACGCAGGCAGGGCCGGCCCTGCTCCCCTCCCCTCCTCCTCCTCCTCGCGGCCCCACGCTGAGGGCCGAGCCCCCACGCTCGGCGCTGCCGGCAGGGGGCGCTGCGGAGCCCGGTTCGGCTCGCTCCGCACGGCGGGGCCGCGACAGCCGAGCCGGGCTGCGCTGCGAGCCGAGCCGAGCCGAGCCGAGCCCGGCCGAACCCTGCCCTCGCCCGCCGTACCGCGCGCACCGGCTGCGCCACCGCGCCAGGCAAGCACCGAGGGGCCGCGAGCGGCGGCGTTCGGGGCGGGCGCGGGTCCGCGGGCCGGGGGGGTGCCGGGTTTGGGCGCCGCGTCCGCGGGCAGGATCCGGGAGCTGGGTCGGTCGTGCGCGGGGTGCGGGTACTGCGCGCACACGGCTGGGGCCGGGTGATCAGCCCACGGGCAGGATCTGGAGCGCTGGGTGCGGGTGTTGAATCGCTTGGTAAGTCCTGGGGTGCTGGCTCAGGGTCGGGTATGGCTCTGCAGGTAGGGCTTGGGGTGCTGGATCCCAGCTGCTCAGTCCGCAGGCAGGATTAAGGGTGCTGGGTCCGGCTGCTGAGTCCACAGGAAGGGTTGGGTTGTTGGATTTGGAGTGCCGGGTCTTGGTTGGGGTCCACAAGCGAGGTTTGGAATGCTGGTTCTGTCTGCTCGGGTGCTGGATCCGGGTGCTGAGTCCACAGGCAGGTTCTGGGGTGCTGGGTGTGGGTGCTGCTCACAGGAACGGTCCAGAGAAAGAGGAGCAGGGCTCTGACCTGCTGTGGTTGAAATCCAGGGAATAATGCGTTTGGGGAAACAAGAGGGCAGAACCTCGGAAGCGACAGGGAAAGGGATTTAGGGTAGGTCTGATGCAGGTGAGGATTTGGGGGTGAAGAACCGAAGGGGAGGTGGGATATGCTGGATGTGGTGGCAGTGCAGGAACTTTCTCTGGGGACAGGTTTGGGGTGTGGAGTGAGGTGGGTCTGGGGGACCTGGGTAGGAGCGATGGGGGAACATGCTGGGGCTGTGAGGGAACACGATTCTAGGAGTTACGGACAGACAGGGCGCCAGCTCTGGGCAGGGAGGGCTGGATCCTGCCCTGTCCTTCCCCAGCAGGCCTGGGGGGATGAGAACTGCTGGGGGTGTTTGGGAAGGCTGAGCATTACCTGGGGTCAGCTGGTGTTTCAGATGGCTGGGATGAGGTACTAAACCGATGCAGGTGGTGCAGTGCAATCCCTGCCCCCTCTCCTTCCCTTTGGAAATCAGGGGGTGGTCATGGAATGTGGCTTGTCTGAGTCTTGACTCGTCGAGATTCATCTCCTGGGGCTGCATTGCTCTGGGGGCTGCAGATGGCCCCCAGGCAGAGCAGACCAGCCTGTGCTGGGGCTTCTCTGCTTCTTCGTGCCAATCCAAAGGTAGAAAGTACCTGCAGCACAGGAATTTGGGGCTCTCTTTGCTCTCTCTAGTAGTGCCCAGGTGAGCCAGTGACTTGTGTGTGGCCTTTAAACCAAGAGCGTGAAGTGGGAGGGGGAACCATGAAAAGCCTCTTCGGGTGCAAAAAAACCCAGTCTCCTCAGACAAAGAGGCTTCCCAAAATGGATGAGGAGTGCAGTTCTGCTCAGATGCAGGGAAATTATTAATAACAACAGCAGCATTTTTGGTGCTGGCTGGGCTGCCACTGCGGGCTCCGGCTGTTTCGCTGCGGCAGGCGCTGGTTGGGCCCCCCTGAACCCCGAAGCTGGGCAGGGTGACCCTGGCAGCCGCAGATGCTGCGTGTGTGCCCTGCAGGACAGGTCTGTGCTTCATCTCGGTTTGGCCAGGCTTGCTGTGCCCAGAGGGATGAGGGGCAGGGAGCTGCCCCCCAGCAGGAGAGATCCCTATCAGGACTTTGTTTTTGTGTTGCAACCTGAGGGGGAAAAAAAAAGGCAACAAATCCAAACCACCCTTTCAGCTGCTGCAGATGAGGCTTTGTTCTCCCCCCTGCCTTTTCCAACATCTATTTGAACATTTCACCACTTTACCCACCAGGAATGCAGCGGGTTTGCTGGAGCTGGGAGGTTTATTCAGCAAATCTGGCAGGTCATGTGCTGGGATAAAGGTGCAGGTGTGCTTAGCAAGGCTGCTGAGGGGCCTCTGCTGGGCTGTGCAGGGGAGATGTGGTGCCAGCCTCGCCTGGCCGCGTGTGGGGAATTTCCTTGCACTTGCCCGCCGGCTCTGCTTGGCATCCTGATGAGACTTGTTGGGAAGCACCTCATGTGATGGGTGATTTCGTGAGAGGGGGCCCGTCCTGGGGACCTGCTTCCCGTCTGAGAGGAGAGGTGATGCCCCCAGACTTTTATATGTAACTCCCCCGACAGTGGTGCTGGGTGGGTGCCTGTTCCTGTTCAAAGGTGAGAGCTCCTGCCTGGCTGCTGCTTCAGGAGGAAACGCTGCCATCTCCATTCCTCCATTCCTGGCTGGCTCTGCCACCAGCTCCTTGTGATTTACAAGCATGAGGGCTCTGCCACAGCAAGGTCATCACCAAAGCCACCCCCTCCTTCCTCCTGGGGCCTGAGCTCTGCTGCCCAGAGACCGAGGGGGCCCAGGGTTTCAGGCTCCAGGTAACCTGTGTGGGGGCCGGGATGCAGCTTCGTGGTTCAGGGTGTGCTCTGGGTTCTGCTTTTCTTGTTGCTTAAAAGCTGCCTCCAGGTACAATCCCACCTCCGTTACCTGACAGAGGGAGATTGTTTGCCTGTTGCAAAGCCCAGCCCATGTAAATCATGTGGAGATCTGATTTTGGGGCAACAAAGCTGGCGGTATGCAAACAACTGTGGGAAAGGCCAGATGTTACTGCTTTGTGCTGTGCAGTTTTGAATGCAAAGTGAAATATCAAAATTGGGTTTGACCCCGAATTGAAGCTTTGTTGGAGGGAAAGCAAAGGAAACAAGAAGATGTTGAAACTGGAAGCCCCAAAACTGCTCCCGTCATCTGGTTTTGCTGGACTTTGGAAAAGAAAACAGTTTATCTTTGGAATAAATAAAAGGGAGAGGAACAGGCTTGCAGCAGAAAGCCCCATGTTCACTGCAGACAAGCTGGGTTGTGCTCCACTTCTTGCCCCCGCTTCCAAGGGGACCCCAGGTCGTGTGGGATTTCTGAGCCTCTGTTTCCCCTTGGGAAAGCCCCGCACCGTCCCGACGGCGGGAACCCCAGGCATTGCCAAGAAACATCTTTGAAACTCAAACCTGGCTTTGGAAAATAACTGGAAGACAAACCGGCTCTAAACAAACACCCAAGTTAATTCCGTGTCTTGCATTGTATGAGCCCAGTGAAATGAAACAGTGCAGCCACAGGGACGGGCAAATGGATTCAAATGCTTTAAAAAGCCCTGAAATCTGCTGGCTTTGAGATGTCCTTTTACATTTAGGGTTGGGATTTTTTCCTTGTTTTCTTTCTAATTGTTCCTGGGAATTTAATTCTACAATTATTTTGCTGCTTCTGCTGAGGAGACAATGTGCTTCAGCCACAAAGCCTTTGAAGGCTGAATTGCAGATCACATCCAGTGCTGAGCCACTTGGATGCAGACGCCCCCTTGCTGGGAGAATTTGCTGTGATGTGGAGGGCTGTCTGTCTGTTCGTTTGTCCAGGCTGCCGAGGGGCTGCCGGCCAGCGGTGCAGCTTGTCATGCTGCAAATGAAAAAAGCATGGAGCCTGTTGGGGTTTGGAGGTGATGTTGCCTAATGATGGGGGAGGTGGGAGCCCCAGGGCCGTGCATCCCGTATCTCAGGGCTCGGTGGCTCTCTCTCCTCCCCCGTGTCCTGGGCTGGAGGCGTGAGAGTGGAGTCAGAGCGAGCCACAAAGTCTCGGCACCATCCGGTTTCACTTCCCGGCTGTCGCACGACTCCCTGCTGCTCTCTCAGGTGCTCCCAGGCTGTGGGGTCAGCCCAGGGCTGCTGCTGTGGCCTTTCCAAAGGGGACAGATGTGCTGTGAGAGGGAAGAGCCATAGGGACTGTGTCCTCACTGCTGTCCTACAAGAGCTAATGGCCTCCAGTGTGTGAGGAATTGCTCCTGTGGGGGGAGTTTTGCTCCTCTGTCCAGGACTGGCTGTGGCATCCCTTGGTGCTCTCAGTCCAGCCACTGAGCTGCAAGGGTTTGCCCTTCAGCCTCCCCTCCTTGCACCCTTCTGGACCATCTCCTGGCAAGGCCTCTGGACCCAGGCAAGGAACTGTTTCAGCTAACAGACAGTGTTGGTGGGTTTTCCATTTGGGTGGGCAGTGGAGGAGTGATCTCTTCTGCTGTCATGGGCACTGTGCTCTTGCTGTCTGCTTGTGTCGATTCATGAGCAGCTGGAGCAGAGCTGTCCCTGTGCCGTGGCACAGGGCAGAGCAGCTTTCCTTATTTTCTCAGTTGGACTTTTTTGGGTGGGTTTGGGTGAGAATGGCTGGAGAGCTCTCATAGGGACTTGGCACTGAGCTCTGTTGCTGCCTGGCAGCCCCTTTGAATCTCCTGCTTCACATCAGACCCGACCTGATGGAGGAGAGGAACGAGTTCTTGTGAGATTAGTGAAAACAGGGAGCTTGGGAGAAGCTAACACGCCCTGATCCCTGCAGCCCTGCAGGGATGACACCATATATCCCTGCCCCTTGTGGGGTGGGCAACATTCCCCACAGGAATGCAGCAGGGGGATGTCGATAAAGGCGTGGGGCTGGCGGGGGCAAGGGGGGGCAAATGTGTTGGAAACTGGGCTGTTGTTAGTTTTATTGCTGACTACTCAGCTTGTCTTTCCACGGATGTTTGGCTCCCTCCAGCACTGGGGCCCCTTAAACTGTCCCACATCCCCAACTGTCCCGACTCTCTCTCCCATCCATCACTTTGCTACTTCACATGTCTACTCCCTGCCGTGACATTTCTGGGATCAGAGCTGGGTGCTCTCCTCTGCTGGTGGCTGGTGGGGACTGCTGTGGGAATTCGGAGCCTGTTCCCATGGCCTGCAGGAGCCTCCCACCCGCCTCCCTGGCTCCACGATGGCTGTGCTCTGCGTGGGGGCTTTGCATCGGGAGCAGGGCAGGATACTCTGTGAGAGGAGCTAATGTTGCAGCTCTTCCTCCCCTTCTCTGTGCCCAAATCCCAAATTTGGGTAAAGGAGAAGTACATCTGCTTCCTGAATGGCGGAAGCTCGAGTGTGTGTCTGCTGAAGCACCTCAGGGTCACGCATGGTTTTGTTTAAGGAAAGCAAAAATAAACCCAGGGAGGGGCTCCCAGGAGGTCACTGTGCTCCTTCTCTCCCTGACCCAGCACGGGTCCCCTCTTCCTGGAGGGCATTTGGCAAGTTTGCATTTTTTTCTTTTTGTTGTTGACAAAAATCCTGTCTGGTTGAGAAATATCTGTGCAGCAGCGCCAGCCCAGTCCCACGGGTCAAATCCTGCCCCTGCAGATCTGTGCCGGGAACAGCGGCTTGTTTTGGGCTGGCCTTTGGGGGTGCTGCCACGGGGGACCCGTGTCCTTGCAGGACAATCTGGGCACGAGGCCAGGAGCAAACTCCTCGAACAAATGGATGGACACTATGGGCTTGGGGTGGATCTGATGTTTTATCATTTGCTGGTTGGGATCTGCAGCAGAAGCGAAGTGCTGGAAGTTCGTCAAGGGCTGAATTAAAGTTGCCTGGCAACCTCCATCCCGGCTCCTCTTCCCACATCTCGCAGGATTTCCCACCCAAGGCCTGCCGCCTCCAGGGAAGGGGGGCCCGAAATGCAGCGCGCTCACGCCAGGCTGGGGCCAGCCCTGTCTCCCTTGCCATAACTCACTGGCTGTTCCCACGCCCGGAGCTCTCCCCACCTCACCATCCCCTGGGGCAGGTGCCTTTCCCCCAGCCCGCCCCAGGAACGGGCCAGGCTGTTTCAGCTGAACCTGAGAGCATCCTGAGTGGGTCTCCTAGGGGGTGGGACAGTTCAGTGACAGCGGGAATGCGAGTGGCTGCAGGGGGTTGTGCCAGGCTGGGCATCAGTGAGTAGGGTGGAATCGGCTGCAAGGGAGTGCCCAGGCTCCAAAAAAAGCAAAGTGCAATTGGTGTCTTCTGGTGCAGTGCCAGATGGGGATTTTGTTAAGGCTGTTTTGCAGCTCCATAACCCAGAGAAGACCCACTGTAAATCCCTGTCTCTCACTGGGAAACCGGCAGTGCTTGCTTGTAGTCTGTGATGCCAAGGGGATCAGCCCATGAGGCAGGGGGAATGTCCAGCAGCCACTCTGGGAGCCTGCTTGGGCTTTACTAGATCTTGGTGGAACAACTATAAGCTGTCTAGGGAGGAGTGGGATGTGAAAGTGTCTTATCCCACTCCGCAAATCTGTCCTGCCATCCAGAATAGATGCTCAGGGTAAGCTGGAGAAGTGCTGCTCCCATGCACCACTTCCATTCTTTCTCCTGAGTTCCTTTGAAATTAAAAAGCTGGCATAATTTTTTTTTGAGGAAACGTCTATGGGGGGGCCTGTGAGACCCTGTCTGTGGTCTCTCCATGTTTGGCAGCCCCACAGACACCACAGCTTTCCTGGAGTGCAGCTTGCAAACACCTTGTGCTCCCGGGTTTTGCTGCCTTGTGACTTTGAGGACCATGGGGCTCTGGGAAGGAGCTCCTATGCCCACAGAATGTCCTGCTGCAGTTGAGGTGTATGGCAGCTTTGGCTTGTTTTTTTGGTGAGTTTCTTTGGCCAGATTCAGGTTGGTGAGAGTGTGAAATTCACTCATCAAAAGCTTTTTGCTCCTCCGGAGACGCTGGTCATGGGGATTTTAAGGAGGTGCCGGCTGGGCCAGCCCGTTTGGGTGTGCTGTGCCTGGCTGCCGGTGGGAGGCTGAGGCCAGCACAGTCATGCTCACACAGCTGCCGTGGTGACCCAGTAAACCCAGTCAGACCTGACCGGGGCTCGCTCGCTCCCCTGTGCTCTCACCCACGCCTGCACGCCTCTGCTGCCCCGCTGCTTTCCTGCACTCCCCAGGGACCGGCAAACATCTCACCGGTGAGAGGCGGTACCTGGCTCCGTGCTGGGAGCTGTGGCTGAAGCCCGTAGGAGCACTGATAGCCAGTGGTAGGAGGGTGGGTTTTTGCCTCTGTGGATGTTGCACGTTGTGAGCAGAGCGGCTGGTTCCTGGCTTCACCCCTTTTGGGGTGTCCGTCAGTCCTGTGCCTGGGTCCTGCATCCGCCGTCCTGCTTCTTCAGCGTTGCCAGCCAGCGACGGGAGCCTCAGTGGGAGCTGAGGCCGGACCATCAGGTCCTATGTCGGCCCCCAGTGCTGGGAAGTAGGTGAGGTGCCACGGGACTGGGGAGCTCATTCCTGGGGAATGGGGTGGGCTTTTCTGGGACGTTTTTCTCTTAAACTCCTAGGTTTCTTGGAGCTGCTGCTGCTTTCTAGCCTCTCCATCTCCCCTTTTTGTTTCCCTTCCCTAGAGAAAACTGTTCGTTTCCATTCCCAGCTTTTTTCTATTTCTCATTGAAGTGCTGGACTTGTGTAATCCATCTGCCCCCAGTCCTAGTGGTGAGTCCCACAGATCAAGACCTCCTCTACTTCCTGCCTGAGCCCTCAGCTTCACCCTGAGCTTAGAACTTGCATCCTGACAAGGGGGAAGTGATGGGTTTGGGGGTGTTTGGTGTGGCTGCACACCAGGGTATTGACCTGAGGGGAGCAAAGGATTGTTTCAGTTCCTTCCTGCTTTTTCTCCCCCACTCTAGGTATGAAAAATAAGAACTAGAAAATTAAAAAAAAAAAATAGAGAATCTTGGAACAGCCCTTCTCTTTGAGTAAATATTAACTGGCTCTTACAACGTAACTGATTAAATGTTCTTTAGGACAAAGTTACATCTGATCTCAGTCAAAGGAACCTTTGGAAATGGGTGTAGCTGCTTCACGGGAAAAAGCAGAAGAGCCCAGCCCTGACAGCATGGGAAGCTGCTCCCCCTTGCCCAGCCAGGAACCCTGTGCAACCTCCCAGTTTAATATATTTTTGTTTTCCCCCTGTACTGGTTCGGTGTGTATGATGGTTAATGTTAGCTGGGGCTGGCTCGCAGCACCACGCTGGGCCTGTGATAGACACCATCCCTGCCACCCTGGCCGGCCGCACTCCCAGCTCCGCTCCCTGGCACATCGGGAGCCAAGCAGCAGGCAAAGTTCAGGGTTTGTTTGTGCAGGGGAGATAAGCTGAGGACGCCCAGCAGCATGCAGGGCTGTTACTCATTTATGAGAGATCATTGTTTGCCTTGTCGTAAGGAGGTTTTTCCTCTACTCTGCTTCCCCATCCCAGGTGCAGCAGCTCTTGTGGCTTGTGCATGATTCCAGACTTGAGTCCCCATGTGGACTCTTGGGGAAGGGTCCCTGTAACTTCCAGAGTGGTCCTGCTCCCACTGGTGGGATGGAGATGTGTCAGCATGGGGCTGGCCAGGGTGCTTTGGTGCTCCAGGTGTGACCCCACCACTGGCTTTGCCCAAAGCTTGGTGGGTTTGGCTCATGCTAGACATGGTGCCACCAAAGCAAATTGTTTCTTCTTGATGTCCGTCTGCACTCACCTGCCTTGCATTGCTGTGCTGTCATTCATGGGCAGACCCTCTGTCTGTACAGCGCTTGTCCTGGAAACAGGAGTAACCTGGAATGAGCCTGCTCTGGGATCTGCTCCCCAGGGAGCTCAGCCCTGCATGCAGCACCCTGCCTAAACCCAGGGTTGGATGCTCTTGGGTGCTCTGTGCTGGTCTGGGGGGACAATGGGGCAGCAGGGAGAAATATTTCCCATCTGCCTCATTCCCTCTCGGGTTTGGCTGTTTGGTCTCTGCCCTGAGATGCGTGGGATGGTTCTGAGGCAGCCCGCGCTCCAAAGAATGAGTCTGGACTCTTCACTTTTTGGTCTTCAGGTTGTTTATTATTTCTTATCTACAAAATTTTTCTCTCTGCCCAGCTGAGATCTGTTCAGCAAGGCAGCTACAGGCACTCTGACTGCCCCCGAGGCGGTGTCATCTTTTATACTACAAACTACGTATATCATATTTACTTTTAATTCCCAATACCTATCACCTATGTTACACAGTGCACTTCTACTCTAAACCAATCCCCAAGTGCCAACATCACAGCAGAAAATGGAGAACAAGAAGAAGAAAGAAGGAGGACTGGACACGCCCTGATTCCTCCATCTTGTCCCCATAACCCCTATACCAAAAATTCTAAAATCTATATTTTCACCCTGTGAACATATCATTCTTGCACCATTCAAACTTGTTTGGCTCTCATGTCCTCATACACAGGTGGCACTTCGTTAGAAGGACCAAAATCAAGCCACCAGGTGTTCTGGGCAACATGCCAGGGTCTCCGAGCCCCCCGAGAGGGTTCTCGGCAGCTCTGAACATCCGGAGGGATGTGCTGAGTTCCCACACTTCCCAGAATGCTCTCGGGCAGCCGCCAGTGCAGGTGTGAGGTTTGTGTCTGAAAGCCCTTGAAGGAACCAGAACTTTGATGCAAGCTCCAGAACTAGGGCTGAATCCACATCCGGCCCCTCACTTCTCCTTCTCAGTCCCAAAGCCCTCTTCACCTTGGTTTTACCTCCCTTCTTCTTGGGACTCAGCAAAGTATTTGCTTCAGGGAAATTGTTTGCAGTGAGCGTGTTTGAGCAGCTTCTCTACAGGGTCAGGTATTTTGGTTTTTCGTATATATATATCTATATGTGGGTGTATATATATATTTATAAACCTCTAAGCAAATACTTAGGTGCTGGTTGCTTACTGGGAGCTCTCCAGCTCAGAGATACCCAGTCATCTTTTTCCTCCTTAGTGCCTGCAAGATGAGCTAGTGGCTTTGCTCAGTGCAGCTGGGAGAGGTGGGGGATATTTGTGGGGTTCGAATGCATGAAAGTGAGAGCTGAAGTAGATGTGGAGCTTCAAGGCAGCTTGGGATGAAAGAGAACCTGAAATCTTGTGGAAAAACACAGTAGGGAAAAATTGTTTCATCTTGAAAAGATTTGCCGAAGATTCCAAGCAGTTCCTGTATGGATTTTCCTTCACCTTACATCCCTGTGTGCCTGAAGCATCCTTTCCAATGCCTCGGTCCTCTGGAGTGTCATCACTTCAGAGGGGCCAAAGCTGGGACCAAGGACCATGTCCTTGAACAGCAGGACATGGTCAGCTGGGCTTTTGGGAAGGAGAGGAGACCTTGGGCTCCCCAGGACCCTCACTGTTGCCATTCCTGCTGCAGCCACTCTGGGGCTGCAGTGGGACTTGGGGTACCCCTGTGTGCCAAGAGACCCACAGAGCGGCTATCTTTCTCTGCTTTTGAGGGAAAAATGTTTCTGCTTTTTGGTGTGATATGCAATGGGGGACCAGGTGCCTCTGCTGAAACATATCCTTCAGTCAGGAGGATCTGCAGGAGCAAAAGGCTGGGGGTGAATGAGGGATGAACCCAGAGAAGACCTGGGGGAAAATGTACCTCCGGGCAGCTGACCCAAGTGCTCAGCAAGCAGCTCCCTGCTGTGACAGAAAGGTTGCTGACCCAGGGGGATGCTGCAGAAGGTCACTGTGCTCAAACTCCCCTCCGTGCTCCATGACGGCTGCAGGCTCCGTGCCTTGTGCTATGCCTTGTTTTCCCCTTGAGCAAATGAGGGTTTGTTTTTCCCTGAAGCCATTCCTGGTCTGAGGCCGTGCTGGGTCAAGCATCCATGCGTGTGTGCAGCTGGCTCCTTCCCAAGCCTGCCTGCTCGTGAGACGTTGGGACAGCAGGCGTGTCTGAGCCAGTGCTCTGTGTTTCAGGAGGGTTTGGTGGCCAGCCCTGTCCCAGAGAGCTGGAGAGGCCGTGCTGAGGAGTGGCTGTGCCGGCCCGGCGGCTGAGAGAGCGGGAAGATGAGCGCAGGGCCGGCACATCTCCTGACAACTCTCTTCATGGCAGCGGCAGCCATGGGCTACCCGTCACGGCGCTCTGCCTCCGACCTGGATGCCACCCCCAGGACAACAGTCACCTTTGATGGTAAGGGGGTGTGGGTCCTGGTGGTGGCAGTGAGGTTTGGGATTTTGCTGGCACTGGCCTTGGTGCATTGTGACTGCATCTAAGCTTTGCCACCCACCTGGAGCAGGGGGCTCAGCATGGGAGGAGAGTGGCTACATGGAGGCTTCTAATCCCCTGGGCTCCAGAAATCAGGGCCCACATGGCTGTCTGGTACTGAGTGCCCCAAAGAAATGAGCATGGCAAAATCATCTCTCCTAAAGCCGGAGGGGGACGAGGATGTACAGGGAGTCAGCCCTGACCAACCCCTGGCCCTGCCCAGCGGCCCTTGGAGGGTGTTCTGAGCTGGGCATCACACCTGAGCTGGCATCTTATGGCCCAGATTGGTAGCACGAAACTTTCTTCCATTATTTTCTCTAATTGCCCCTGAGCTCTTTACCTCCAGCCTCTGTGGTGTCAGTGAGCCCAGCAATGTCATTGTCCCTTGGGGGACATCATTGACCTCATTAGTGAGGCTCAACTCAGCAATCGATGGTGGGAGAGTTTCATTAGTAGGTGGGGTGCCCTTTTCTGGGAAAGATGGGGAGTCATTCCTTTTCCAGCTGTCTACAGGATCCCAAGCCTCATAGACTTTTCACTTCCTGCTGGTCCCTCTGGCCAGGGCTGAGTCCTACCTCACACTTCTCAGCACCTCAAATTGGATGGTTTCATTGGCTTGGTGAACAGGAGCACTCAGCCTCACATCAGAATCATTCCCCTTGTGTGACAGTTTTGGTTCAGGTTTTTTTATCCTTCCCTGGGCTGGCTGGGCTCAGTTCACAGACAGAGTCACTGCCAGCATGTTTCTGCTTTCTTCAGCAGTTTCCCAAACAACATGGCAGGTTCATGCCCAGCACAGACATTGCAGCTCCCACCCCTGAGCTGTGCTTTAATTAGCGGAGAGAAATTTCCTCTGTGAGCCTGAGCCCAATTAGTGCCTTTTACCTTTTACCAAACCTTCTCCCTTCCTTTCCTCCTGCTGTAACTGCTGTCACCCAGCACTGCCTGCCTGATAACCTCAGCAAGTGCCATCTCACCCACTTCCAGCTCCATTCTCTTGTCTTTTCCCAGTGGCTCGCGCTGTGCCTGCCCCGGTGTCCCCCTCAGCCCCCTGTTCCCTTTGCAGAGCTGTCGGGAGTCCGGCGCTTCACGGCGCACACCCTCAACTACAGCACGCTGCTGCTGGAGGACGAGCGGGGCATCCTCTACGTGGGCGCCAGGGGAGCCATCTTCGCCCTCAACTCCAGCGACGTGGCCGACGGCTCCCACCACACGGTGAGCCTGTCCTCTGCCACGCTGCCCAATCCCCGTCCACATCGTGGCCACTCTATCCCTGCTCAACCTCCCCCTCACCATCTCAGGTCCTGCCTGGAGGTGATGTCCCCAAATCAGTCCCCAGGTCCCCTGTGGACACCTGGTCCTTCTCCCCAGCATGGGGACAGCAGTGGGAGATATACCCAAGCTCAGAGCTGCTGTTTCAGGGTCACCCCAGCAGAATGAAGGGCAGGGAGGGAGCCACACTCTCCCCCAGGGAAGGATATCCCCAAATCCTCCAGGCTCCGGCAGTGCTCTGGGATGTCTGTCCACTAATTGGGGTGTGGGACCACTCTTGCCCCAGGCTGGTGGGATGTGTGCAGGGTGCCATCTTGTGTTCTGAGCAACCGTCCCTCCCAAACAAATAAATAAGGACTTTATCATCTCTGATGGCTCTGATGAAAGCTGGAGGTTGCAGCGACAGGGCAACCATGCAGTGATGGGGGGTCATGCAGTAGCAGTCTCTCTTCCCCTTGCAGATCCACTGGGAAGCCTCCCCAGAGAAGAGGATGGACTGCCTACAGAAGGGCAAAAACAACAAGGTAGAGCCGCTGGGTGGGTGCCAGGGAGGGGCTGCCCACACTTTTCCTAGCTTGTAACACCTGCCCTCCCCCTCTGCAGACCGAGTGCTTCAACCACGTGCGGTTCCTGCAGCGGCTGAACAGCACCCACCTCTATGCCTGCGGGACCTACGCGTTCCACCCGCTCTGCGCCGCCATCGTGAGTACGGCTCACCCACAGCTGCCCTGTCCCCTGCCACTGTGTCACCCCGGAGAGGTGCAAGCCCTGTCCTCTCCCACCATCTCCACCCAGCCCCACTCCCTTTCTACTGCTGTCCCTGCCTGGCTCACTCCCAGGTGAGTGACTCTCAGGCTGGGGTGAGTAGGTTTGAGGATGTGGCCACCGTGATGTAGATGCCATGAGTCCCCACCCTGGCACTCTGACCCCAAACAAGAGGGCTGGGGATGGGTCAGTGCCATGGGGGACACATGTGAGCTCAGCAGGAGAGGATGCACCAGCCCTGGACCTGGTCTCCACTGCCTGCTGTTGCAGAATGCCCTCCCAGAGGAGGGGCTGCAGAGTGGCTGATGGCAGGTGGTATGCATGCCCAGGGAAAGGTGAGAGGGGCAGAACTGACTCAGCAGCCCCTCCCCAGGAATTTCCTGTGCTAGTCTGAAAGTCCACACATGGCTGTGACTCATGTGTCCAAGAGCAGCCGTGTTTTATTGGCAGTGTAGCTCCTTGAGTCAGTGGAGACTCAGTTGCCATTTGCCCACCTCCCTTCCTGAGCTGGGGGGCAAAGGGGCCCCGTGACCATGCCTGCAGTGTGGCCAGGGAGCCCTGGAGAGCCTGTGCCTGTTCCCATGGCTGTGCTGCTGGTCCGGTTTGGCCCTCGCACACACTGGAAATTGGGTGGAGGAGCTGCCAAGCTGGAAGGGCCCTGTCATTATTTAACATGCTTTGAACTGTAAACCCCAAAGAAAGTAACTCCTGCTATGACATGGACAACACCTGGGGGGACTCCAGGCTGGCTGAGCAACATCTGCCAACCAGGCACTGTCTGGGAATATTGGCTGCACTGGCTGGCTCCTGCCCTGTGCCCGTGCAAAGCCCAGCTGGGGCTCCTCCTCCTCCCAGAGCCCTCTACCCACTCTTGACTGGGGGCTGTGGCTGGCTGTGTGGTTTCTGATCAGCTGGAGGGTGCCAGGGGGGTTCTTCTTACTTGGACAAGGGCATGGCTATGGGCATCACTTTGTCCCTGCTAGCAGCCTCAGCAGAGAGCCTGAGGCTGGCAGGTGAGGTGGATCTGTCCCCTCTTGTCTAACCTGATTCCCTGTCCCCGTCAAGGATGCCAACAGGTTCATGTTGCCATCTCACTTTGAAGAAGGCAAGGAGAAGTGTCCATATGACCCTGCCCGTGGCTACACTGGGCTCATTGTGGGTAAGCAGCACCTTTCTGGGGCTGGTGGGGACATGCAGGATGCCACTGACTGTGGCCCCATCCCAACACCTCTCCAGGGGGTGCCAGTGGTCCTCCCCCCACTCCTCTGCCTGGGGCAGTGGGGTGCTGGTGGCCTGTGGGGCTGTCCTCAGGCTGCAGGGCCATGCTGATGGGCACCTGCCCTGCACAGATGGAGGCTTGTACACAGCAACACGCTACGAGTTTCGGAGCCTGCCCGACATTCGGAGGAACCTGCACCAGCGGCCACTGAAAACGGAGGAGTCCCCACTGCACTGGCTGAATGGTGAGATGTCCCTGTCCCTCCCATCTCGTGGGCTGTGGCACTGCCCTGGAGAGTGGAGCAGGTGTGGGGGATGGCTCTGGAGTCCTGTGTGGTTTGCTCTGAGAAGGAACTGAGGCAGGGAGGGATTCCCCATTCTGTGTTGGTCTCCAATCACCACCTCTTGCTCCATGTCCCCAGACGCTGAGTTTGTGACCTCTGTGCTGGTCCGGGAGAGCAGGGACAGCCCTGTGGGTGACGATGATAAAATCTACTACTTCTTCATGGAGAGGGCAGGAGAGGAGACCACATCCTTCTTTGACAAGAGTCAGGTGGCCCGAGTGGCCCGGGTGGCCCGTGTTTGCAAGGTAGGCATGCTCCCAGCCACAGGGAGCCAAGCATTGCTCCTGTTGGTGCAGGGGCAGCACGCCTCCGCCTGTGGGAAGACTGAGGTACAGGCAGAGGGGAATGAGCAACTGTCCAGCCTGTGCAGAAATGCTCTCTGCACCCTCCCAGAGCGATGTGGGGGGGAAGAAGATACTGCAGCGCAAGTGGACGTCCTTCATGAAGGCACGCCTGGTCTGCTACATCCCCTACTACGAGGTGCTGCGCAGTGTCTGCAGTCTGGACGGGGGCGGCTGGGCCAGCACTGTCTTCTATGCTGCCTTCACACTCTCGGCACAGTGGTGAGTGGGGCAGCAGCCAGAAGGATCAGGGCTAAAAGTCTGCAGCACCAGGGGAGCCAGAGATGTGCAAGGGGATGTGCAGGCGGGTGCTGGGCACCTGGGGGTGCACTGGTTGGGAGCACCCATGTATCTGCCCAGGCTTAGGTGAGGTTCTGCTCCTCAGGAGGACCATGGAGGCCTCGGCCGTGTGCCGCTACGACATCTCGGCGGTGCAGCGTGCATTCGAGGGCCCCTACATGGAGTACCAGGACTGGGCTCGCAAATGGTCCCGCTACGATGGCGCAGTGCCCGAGCCCCGGCCCGGCTCCGTGAGTGCCTAGGAGTGCAGACCAGGGGTGGCATGGGGCAGCTGCCTTCCTCTCTGACCCCTGTTTCCCCTGGGCAGTGCATCACGGACCACTCCCGCAGGAAGGGCTACAACTCCTCGCAGGACCTGCCCAACAATGTCCTGGACTTTGTCAAGCTGCACCCACTCATGTTTGAGGAGGTGAAGCCAGCTGGCGGGGAGCCGCTCCTGGTGAAGAAGAACGTGGTGTACAGCCAGCTGGCTGTAGACAGGGTGCAGGCCCTGGATGGCCGCTCCTACGATGTGCTCTTCATGGGGACAGGTGAGTGTGAGATGAGTTCGATGGGCCTCTGCTGGGCAAAGGCCACATCTCACATTCCCTCCTGAATCCCCTGCTCTGCTCTCCAGGCGATGGCTGGATCCACAAGGCTGTGGTGGTGAACTCTGGCATCCACATTGTGGAGGAGGTGCAGGTGTTCAGGGACCTGCAGCCTGTGGAGAGCCTGGTGATCTCCCACATCCAGGTGAGGGGTGGAACAAGTAGGGGGAGATTACACATGGGGCATGCTTGTGCTGTGAAGCTGCCATTGTGCTGTTTGGGGTTTTGGGGGGACATGACTCCTGGGTCACACCAGCTCAGGATATGTGCTGGAGCCCAGGAGGGTAGCTTGGGGAAATGAACCAGCCTGGCCTTCAGCACTGACTGGGAGCTGGGGGCCCTTCTCGTGCACACCCATGAAGGGAGAGCTGTGCTGTGGGGCTGGGGAGGATCTCTGGGCACCATAGGGCACTCCACAGCCCAGCAGCACCATGCCAGATCCATGCTGAGCCAGCCCTTTCCCCCTCAGAGGAGCCTGTACGTGGGGGCAGCCAGCGGGATCGTGCAGGTGCCCCTGGCCTCCTGTGCCAAGTACTCCTCTTGCTATGACTGCATCCTCGCCCGGGACCCCTACTGTGCCTGGGATGGCAGGGCATGCCGCACCATCGCCACCACAGACAGGTAGGGGTGGGCTGCCCATCTGCAGATGGGTCCCCATGAACCTTCCACTTGCCCAATCCCACGCTGTTTCGCGTCACCCCAGAGCCAACCCCAAAGGTCTGGCATCTGACAGTGGGTCTCCTGGTGGCCGTGACCCCCATAAGGGGAGGCTCAGCTGAGGCTGTATGGCTGAGCCCCCCATGCCTTGCAGCACAGGGCTGGTGCAGGACATTCAAAGTGGCAACAAGGGATGCCGGAGCAGCTCTGGACGGGGTGAGTCTCTCCTGCCCTTCGGGACCACGGGGACGCTGGTGTCCAGCATCCCTTAGAATAGCTGGGAGAGGTGCAAGGCAGTGCGTGTCCCCACAGGCTCCGTGCTGTGGAAGAACCGGACGGTGCTGCAGGGGGACGATGTGCTGCTGCCCTGTGACCAGCGCTCCAACCTGGCCCGAGCCGTGTGGATGATGAACGGCAGCGAAGTGCTGGGCACGGGGCAGGACCGGCTGCGCGTGGGGGTGGACGGGCTGCTGGTGACGGACACGCTGCCCCAGCACAGCGGCGAGTACCGCTGCTACGGCGAGGAGCAGGGTCTCCGGACACTGTTGGCTACCTACAGTCTCTCCGTGCTGCCCGAGCTGCCCCGCAGCCCTACGGCTGCCCCATCACCCCATGCCGCCAGCCAGACGACCAACGACATGAAGGTGGCTTACATTTCTGCCATCGTCACCTTGGTGGTGCTCTGCACCGTGCTCAGCATCATCCTCCTGTACATGTCCTGCCTGGAGAAGCGCAAGGGCAAGTATGTGCTAGGGGAGCCGCGGCCAGCCAGTGTGGAGCTGCAGACCGTCTCGGCTAACTGCCTGCGCAAGGGCCACAGGGAGGAGGAGGAGGAAGAGCTCACCTACCCCGACGGCTGCCTGCGGATCATCCCCGGCGAGGCGCCCACGGCTGCCACCTCCCCAGCCAAGGAGCTGCCGGCTGCCACGCCCCCAGTGCCACCCCCGCTGCCAGCTGAGCTCACCAACGGCGTGGGGGCTCTGCCCAACGTCCTGCGCAAGATGAACGGCAACAGCTACATGTTGCTGCAGCAGCAGGAGGAGCCACTGGCCTCCCCGCTCTACAGCGCGTCCTTCACTGAGGAGCTCAGCAAAATCCTGGAGAAGCGAAAACACACGCAACTGGTGGAAAAGCTGGACGAGAGCTCTGTGTAGGGGCTGGGGAGGAGGGTCCTGCCATTGGGGCTCTCCTCCCCTGCAGCCCCTTCTCCCACCCTTTGCCAGCAGTGTTACAAGTCTCAGGCAAAACTACCTCCTTGATGGCAGAGCTGGGCTGGGCCCAGGCTCAGCCATTCCTTTGGCATTCATTCACTTCTGAGACTTGCTGTACAGAAAAAAAGGAACAAGTACCTATTTAAATTTTGAGCTCTATTTATGTATAAAAACTCACTGACAGTGGCCACGAGCTGGAGACAGGAGCTCCAGGAAGGTGGACACCATGGGGAAGGACAGTTTTTGTCTGTTCACCCAGGCGTGAGAGAGACGCTGTTGTGGATGTGTGGACTTGGCCAGCCTTGGCTGGGTGTCCCTTGGCACACAGGAGCTGGATAGCTGCTGAGAGGTGGGTGAGGAGCATGGAGGGGGGCTGAGGGCTGACAGGGCACAGGATCCCTTGCTGACAGAGGGCTGGTGGGTTTTTCCCAGCTGCCAGCCCTCAGGCAGGAGAGGGGCCCTGGACACATCTCACATTGTGAGGGGTGGTCTCAGTGGCTTCCAGCCCCTACCTGCTGTTCTACATCTGCCCCCTCAGGGTTTCCTCTCTGGGAGAGGATGGTTTGGTGAGGCACAAGAGACAGGGCAAGGAGCTGATGTCCTGAATACCGTGGAGCAGCTGGTGAAGGGGCATGTGCCCACTGCAGAGGCCACAGGTGAAATACAGGGCTGGGTGCACTGGGGAGGTGGCACCCCCAGGGCCTCCAACCCTGACAGGGCTCTGCTCCCTTTTCCCAGGGCACTGGATGCAGCAGCAGGCAGCAAGATGCACTAGCAGCAGGACTGGCAGCCACCACCGTGCCCTACAGCATGAGAAGGGACTGGCACATCATCCCCATGCCCCTGATGTCTGCAGTGCCCCTGTGGCTCCAAGCACAACACGTTTCTGCCCTCCTGTGCAGAGCCGTTGGTGAACTGGAGTTCAGGCACAGCCCTGCCACCCATGGCAAAATGCGTGGGCAGGGAAATGTCCTCACATAGTGAGGAAGAATAATCTTGGACAAGGGCCTGCCTCCCTGTGGAGCCTTCTCTTCATGGCACTTTCCAGGAGCAGCCACAGTTCCTAAATCTTCCCAACTGTTTCTGCAACTGCCACCTCCTGGGGACTGAGAGATGGGGGTGACAAAAGCATCTCATGCTCCAGGGACAGTGTGGTGACACTGGAGAAGCTGGGGAGGGACACACCTGTGGGGGTCCATGTCCTCCCCCATGTTCCTTGCTCATAGCTCCATGATCAGGACATGGCCAAGGGCTCAGCCCTGCAGGGGAAACAGGAGATGGGTGACAACCCCCAGGGTCTCTCACAAGCTGCAGCTCAGGCCTCCTATTCCAGGACAGTGAGGCTTAGCAGGAAAAGGCAAGAGTTGCACACTCTGTCACCCTGCCCCAGCCCTTGTTTTTGCTGCAAGAAGGGGGTGTGAGCCACCCCCAAGGACTACCCCAAGGACCACCCGCAACCCTCCAAGGAGGGGCATCACTCTGTGTCTGGCACTCCTCAAGCACAGCTCCACATTCCCCCAGCAATAAAAATGGCTCTGTCTGGACGTGGTGTAGCAGTGTTCTTCTAAAGGCAGGAGAAATGGATGCAGAGACGTAGGGGTGGAGGAGGCTTTATTGGGGCTGCAGGCGTGGGCCCTGGACGGTGAGGATGGAGGGTTTGTTGGTGAGGGGGTGCCACTGGCCCTGGACGCTGGGGTTG
Organism: Melospiza melodia melodia; assembly: GCF_035770615.1. Classification (NCBI taxonomy): domain Eukaryota; kingdom Metazoa; phylum Chordata; class Aves; order Passeriformes; family Passerellidae; genus Melospiza; species Melospiza melodia. The sequence goes on from NC_086202.1 coordinate 13,053,031, forward strand.
TCAGTGTGGAAGGGCTTGCGGATGCGGATGATGTCCAGGCCGGACTGGTTGGCCAGCTTGGTGGCCAGCTGCACGATCTCCTCACTCGTCTTGCTGGCAATGAGCTCGTCCCGCACCGTCCCGTTCACTGCAGCACAGTGAGGGGGTCAGGCTGCGATCCCCCCACTCCACAGCCTCCGGGGGGCAGCTGCTGCTCCCCCATCCCACAGCAGCTGCCCTGGCACCATCTGCGCCGGGCAGAGGTGGTACAGAGCCGGGGCAGGGCAGGGAGACCCCCCCCCGTCCCCTCCCCAAATCCCCCAGCACTCACAGTACTCGGCCCGCAGCACAGGGGCCGGGCCCGGGCCCGAGTGGGGGCTCACGTAGAGGACGACATCGGGGTGCTGCCGGGCGAAGTCCTGTGCCGCCTCCTCCACGAACTGCCTGGGGGCCAGAGGGGACCCTCAGCCCCAGCCGGGCCACAGAAGGGACGAGTCGCCACAGCCGCCAGACATGGGTCACCGTCCGCCCGTGCCGGGCCCACGGGAGGGGTCACAGCGCAGAATTTGGGGTGATGCCCCCGGTGCCGCCTTCCGGCTCCTGTCCCGTCTCGCAGGAGGCTGGGGGTCCCACCCCGCCACTGCCCCCCGTGTGATCAGCGACAGCAGCACTGTCCCTTCCCCACGCTGACAGGCCCGGGGAAGACCCGTCCTGCCGCTTAAGGGGTCAGCAGGCTCCCCCCGCCCCATCCCCGGCAGTCGGGTGGTGCCTCCGGCGGTACCTGGCGCCGCGGGCGTCGGCCGCGGTGGGGCTGAAGAGGAGCTGCAGGCGCTGGAGCTGCCGCACGTACCGGCCCACGCCGTTGTGCAGCACGGCGGTCAGGAACCGGCTGGGAGACCCGCGGCCCGTCATGGCTCCGCGCTCACCCGGAGCCGGAACCGGCGGCAGGGGCGGGACGGGGCAGCCCCGACCGCGCCGGGAAGTGACGCGCCGGGAGCGGGAGCGGCAATGGCGGTGTCCGTGCGGACCCACGTGGGGGCTGCGGCCTGAGCGGCTCGGCGGGGCCGGGGGCCGCGGGGCAGCCTCCCATGCAGAGCGGCGGCGGCGCGGGCGGGTGCCGGGGCGGTCAGGATGGCGCTGGTGCCCCTGCGGCCCGGGAGAGCCGCCAGCCGCCTGCTGCCGCTGCTGTGCGGGGGGGCCAGGAGCAAGGGAGCCTCGCTGAGCCCCGGCGCGCAGGGCCGCCTCGGCCAGCGGCGCTACAAGAAGGGCGTGCTGCCCTCCCCCGACGGGCCCGCGCCCTCCGTCTCCATCACCGAGATCCGCCAGTACCTGCGGGCGCAGGACATCCCCTTCCACGATGGGTACAGCTGCCTGCACACCCCCAGCCTCTTCACCGGCGACCGCGGGGACCAGCCGCTGTCCGCCAATGCCCCGTTCACGCTTTTCATTGACAAGACCACGGGCAGCTTCCTGTGCACTGCCACCCTGGCCGAGGGCACCTGGCAGGACTTCCAGGCTAACGTGGAAATGCGGCACCATGGCGTTACCCCCATTCCCCCCGCCAACTCGGAGGAGACGGAGGAGGAAATGCGACAGGCTCGCGAGGATGCCCGCTGCATCTGGGAACGGGCTCTGCCGCTCTGGGAGCTGCTGGATGAGAAGGAGACCAGGGAGACCAAGGCTTTGTTTGGTATCTCCCAGGTGACAGATGCCACCTTGAAACGTTTCGGTGTGCGTTATCTGAGGGCTGCCAGGTCTCTCGTCTTCCCCTGGTTCAGTCCTCAAGATGCGACCCTGAAGGGCCTGAAGCTCCTGAGGGTGGAGAAAAAGGGGGGCACAAAAACTTACGTGGAAGAGACATTACCCCGCTTCGATTCCTATCGCAATCTTTTTGGGCTGCCCCTGATAGGCCGCCGAGACACAGAGCTAGTGTTAACCGGCTGGGAGCTGGATGCCCTGGCCCTGCACCAAGCTGCAGGAGTGGCCAGCCTGGCCCTGCCGCGGGGTGCCAGCTCCCTGCCTCCCACCCTTCTTCCCTACCTGGAGCAGTTCAAGCGCATCACGCTGTGGCTCGGCGAGGACTTGCGCTCCTGGGAAGCTGCCAAGCTCTTTGCTCGCAAGCTGAGCCTCAAGCGCTGCTCTCTGGTGCGCCCTGGCAACCTGCAGCCCCGGCCCTTGGAGGCTCTGAACCAAGGCCTGAACGTCACCAAAATCCTGCGTTCTGCCCTGCTTGCCAGCCACAAATCCATCATCTCCTTCCGACAGCTGCGCGAGGAGGTGTTCGGGGAGCTGGTGAACACTGAACAGGTGTCTGGTGTCAAGTGGGCACGTTTCCCTGAGCTCAACAAGCTCCTCAAAGGGCACCGCAGAGGGGAGCTCACCATCTTCACAGGTAATGGGCACAACGACTGGCGGACAGGGCGAGCAGAGGGGTGTTTGCTGGCTTCACCCTCCTGCGGGTGGTGCCTCACGAGTCTTCCAGGTCTCTTTCTGCTCAAGGCTTTTGCTGAGCCTGTCTTGCGAGTGTGTGAGAGGCTGGGGTGCATTCCTCAGTTCTGTGGGACCGTGCATGCCAATGTGGTGAAGGGCTCCCTGCTTGGGGCAGTGTAGGAAGTTCTGGGCTGTCCCTTACCCCTGCTCCCCTCCCTGTGCTCCCCGTACTGGCTGCCCAGCCCTTCACAGGGACCTGTGGAGATCCATAAGCTGTGGGAGGCCGTGCCCAAGCACCCAGGTGTGTCGTGTGGCATGAGAAGTTTGTTTATGGTCTGAGTGCTTCAGATGGTCTTCTCTTGCCCCAGTCCCTGGTGCTTCCACCTCTAAACAACCCCCCAACACAGTCAGGAAGGGTCAGATCATCTCCCCCAGCTAATTCTCCTGTTGTTGTCCTTGTACCAGGCCCAACGGGCAGTGGGAAGACCACGTTTATCAGCGAGTATGCACTGGACCTGTGCATGCAGGGCGTGTGCACGCTGTGGGGCAGCTTTGAGATCAACAACGTCCGTCTGGCCAAAATCATGCTGACACAGTTTGCTGGCCGGCGCCTGGAGGACCAGCTAGAGCTGTATGATGAGTGGGCTGATCGCTTCGAGGAGCTCCCACTCTACTTCATGACCTTCCATGGCCAGCAGAACATCAAGTATGGTCCTGCACCTCCATTCCCAGTGGCATTTACCCCTCACGGCATGTGCTGCAGGGCCCTGGGGAGCTGGGGCTCTTCCCCCGCAGTGAGTCACAGATTTGGGGCTGGCAGGAGTCACATTGGGACTGTTCAAGTCCCAGGGTTGGTGTGTGGGGACTATGTGGCCAACCACCTTTGTTCCTCCTGTCATGGGGACTCTCACAGATTCTCTCTGGGGTAGGGGTGAAGGATGGGACTTGATCCCGTGCTGCTCTGAAGCCAGCCTGTGCCCATGGCAGGACATGTCCCCTCACACCCTGCTTACCTGCAGTGCTGTTGTTTGCTGAAGAGGGAGAACAGGCACCTCTAACCCCTTTTATTCATCAGGCACTGTTCACCTGCATGCATGCCTGTGTGCCCTGAGGATCCCAGTGGGCTAGGGGCATTGCAGGGCAGTAGACAGGGACTGTGTGGGCAGTGCTGGGTCCTTCTGATCCCAGCTACCTTTCCCTGGGGGATGGAGCTGCACCTGCTATACAGTGGGGGAGGTGCAGAGGTGGGATGCGCTCACATCCCATCAGGACCTGGTACCTTCCAGCTTTTTCTCTGCATCCCTTTGCCTGGCTCAGCATTCCCATCCCTACCTCCACTAATCCCTGATCCTGATCTCCTCTGCTCAGGACAGTGATTGACACCATGCAGCACGCAGTCTACATGTACGACATCACCCACGTGGTTGTTGACAATCTCCAGTTCATGATGGGACACGAGCACCTCTCTGTGGACAGGTAGTCCTCCTTCAATCTGACCCTTCCTTTCTCTGTCACCCTCACTGCTGAAGCTGTATCTGTCAGTTGTCACTGCAGAGCCTGCACAGGGTTTCTGCACAGGGTGTCACCTTTACTTCTCTCTGGCCACTCTGTTTCATTAAAGGGCAACCAGTGCCCTAAGGAGGAAGAAGTGGGAAGGGGTGAGCAGGTCACCAGCCATCCCAGCCATACCACATCCCTCTTCCCGTGTGTGCTTGTTTGCCTCACGTTCCTGGGTGGTTTCTGCTGTGGGGATCAGCACCTCACTGCCTCCTGCCACTGAGCAGTGCCAGCCCCTGACCCCATTCTTGCTGCTGTGGCAGGCTCGCTGCCCAGGACTTCATCGTTGGTGCCTTCCGCAAGTTTGCCACGGACAACACGTGCCACATCACCCTGATCATCCATCCTCGCAAGGAGGATGACGAGAAGGAGCTGCAGACAGCCTCCATCTTCGGCTCTGCCAAGGTGAGCTGGCCCTTCCTGTCCCTTGGGCACAGTGTATTCCCAGAAAGGGGCTAGGATGTGTTGGGCAGTTGTCCTCAGCTGCCATCAATGCCCTGGATCATCACTGGGGACTTAAAAGGTGTGGAATGTCTCCCAGAGTCCTGATGCAGGCAGAGAGCAAACCCATTGTCAGCTAAAGCTCTGTTGGGGCTTTAGGTGCATTTAATTAATAATGACTGTGGGTGGAATGTAGTAGGAGGTAATTAAAGAGGGAGGCAGGGAGGGTGTGGGGACGGGCTTGAGTATTCCAGTCTCTTCCGTGATGCTGACCAGCCCTGCAGTTGTGGGCAGGAGGTGCTCTCTGTGCACAGCCCTCCAGTGATTCCATTTCCCCAGGGTGGGCTGTGGCACAGGATGTACTTGGTGGGTCACTGGGCATTCCAGGGGAACACAAGGGGTTGGTACTGGGGAAATGCTGGAGTTGCTGTGGCATGGGGTGCCCTGTAAAAGGGTTTAAAGCAGCTGGAAAAGTGTTTGTGACTGTGGCAGCATTCCTGGCACCCTCCTGGACATGTTTTCCTCTCCCCAGGCCAGCCAGGAGGCTGACAACGTCCTGATCCTGCAGGACCGTAAGCTGGTGACCGGGCCAGGGAAGCGCTACCTGCAGGTGTCCAAGAATCGCTTTGACGGGGACGTGGGTATCTTCCCTCTGGAGTTCAGCAAGGCCTCGCTCTCCTTCTCATCTTCCAAAAGCAAGGTCAGGCTGAAGAAGATGAAGGAGGAGAAGGAGATTTTAGCCAACAAAATCGTGGAGGGAGGCTCAGGAGCCTCCAAGAAGCCATAAGCCCAGCAGGTCTCTTCCTCAACTTGTCTGGGGGAACAGATCCTAGTTCTGGCAGCCCAAGGCTGGAATATGCCAGCTTCTCTTCCCTGGGGGCCTCTGCCATGGGGCTCTGTGGCCATTTCTCCTGCATGAACAAACCTCTTGACCACCAGCACAGTGTCTGAGATGGGGGACCACCATGAGAGGAAGAGTGGTCCCATCCTCGTGAAGAGTGGATGGGGAAGGTGCTTTGACAAACACTGGCTGCTCCACGTTGGTGCTGAGTGCTGGGAGCATGGTGGGAGTGGAGGCAGAGTGAGCTGGATGATGATGGAGATGATCTGCAGGTCGGAGACTTGGGTGTCTCTGGACCTGGAGCAGGTCGTTAAATTGTGTCTGAAATGAAGCTGAAATCCTGAGCTGTCACTAAAGTGGGAGGGGATTGTGGGAGGCAACTATGCAGAGGGCCACGTAGTAGAAATCTCCCTGTCACAGATGGGGTCTGTGGGCTCAATCCTGCATGGGATGGAGCCAGCAAGGGAAGGATGGTGAAGGAAAGTGTGGGAGATTGTGGGTGGCTCATGCTCCAGGGTGGGAGCAGGTGTTACATGGAACTTGCTGTTTCTACCTGCTGGGCTGGTGCCTGACCTGGCCCTCTTTGCTCAGGGTCTCCCAAGCCCCTTTCTCTGGGGGGACATCACCAGCAATAAAACCATGTGGGGAACAGTCCTGCCTTGCTCTGCTGGGTTTGGGGGAGCTGCCATTCCCCCTGTCCTCAGGGCTGCGGGCAGCAAATACTGTGACCTGACTAGTCCTTGCCATGGTAGGGAGTGTCCATGGCTGGATCTTGGTCTAATCCCTTTGATTTTTTCCCCTCTTTCTAGTTTTATTAAAGCATAAATATGAGTGTCTTTTTGTCTCTGTTACTGGAGTACCCTTGGTCTGGGGAGGGTACCCTGGCCAGGGAGGAGGTGCCCCCCTGATGATGTCCCTGCTGCACTGAGCATCCTGCCCCAGCCCTGGCACACGGGATTATTACCAGTTTCCATGCTGGGAATAGTTTTAACCTGAGCCATAATGAGGGCCCAGAGCAGGCAGGTGGTACACACCCAGCCCTGGGTTTCCGGGGTGCACCAGCTCACCTGGAGAGCACCCTTGGGTGCTGTCAGTGCAGGTGTGAGCACCCAGAGGCAAGACAGGGGTGGTGGCAGTGGAGGGTCCTGGGGAAGCAGAGGTAAGGCAGGGGGGAGTGGAGCTGGGTTAGGGTTCACATGGCAGTGTGGGTGGGGGCTGTGTGTTTCCCCTCTCCGCCCAAGGGTTCCCTCCCTCTCGCTGGCTTCCATTTGACCCAGTCTGGTTCAGGTGAGGTGCTGTCGTGGGGGACTAGAGTGGAAGTAAGGCAGTGGGATAGCCCAGGGCCCCATCTCCTACCTGTCCCTCCATGGGCCCTAGAGGGGGTGAATAAACTGAGCCTGTGGGGAGATGCTGGCTGCTCCCAGACCCTGGGGAGCAGGTGGTTTCTTGAGGGTTTATTTTATTCTCCTTTTGCCCCGGTTTGGGTCTCCACGAAAGGCTAGAGGATGGCAATAGCTGTAACAACTCTTGGGGAGGCACAGTGTGATGTCAAGCGCGGCAAAGGCCCTCCGGCCCCTTAGCAGAGTGCTGGGCTCACCAAATAATTGCGGAGGGGGCGCTGTCTAGAGAGGGAACATAATCAACCCAGAGACCCGGGGATACTTTGGGGGTACAGAATCCTGAGAGGGGGGGGCTTGGCTGAGGGAGAGAGGGGATGAGTTCCGGGAATCCCCCGGGACGGAGGTGACCGGGAATGTCCCGGGCGGGGTCCCCGCGCCCCCCCACGGTGCCCCCGTGCCCCGGCCCCTGCCCGGGGGGGCGTGGCCTAGTGAGGGGGCGGAGCATCGGGGGCGTGGTCGGGGGGCGGGGCCTGTTCGGGGCGGGGCCGGGGCGCGGCGCGGAGCGGGAGGCGGCGGCGGGGCCGCGGTGAGTGCGGGGGCCGGGCCGGGGGCGCCCGGGGGTCCCGTGGGGCCGGCGGGGCGCGGGGGCGCTCCGAGGAGTTGGCTGGCGGGGTGCTTCGGGGGGAGCTGCCGGCCCTTGGGGTGTTGTGGGGCCGGGCCCCCCGGGGCCGGTTTGGGGGGGTCCGGGGGCTGGGGGAGCAGCGGCGGCCCTGGAGCTCCGTGCGGTGCTTTGGGGACGTTTCGGGGCACTTCGGGACGGTCCTGCGAATGCAGAGACCCAGGGGCTCGGTGAGGTAGTTGAGGGGGTCGCGGGGCACTTATGGGGTGCTTGAGGGGCGAACTGTGGGGCAGTGCAGGCCTAGGCGCGCCGTGGGGCACTTTGGGGGTGTTTTGGAGCACTTTGGGGTGGTTTAGGAGCACTTTAGGGGCGGGGTGGTGCAGCAAAGGCCCAGGAACGCCATGAAGCATTTTAGGGGTGTCATGGGGAACTTTGGGGATGGTTTAGTGCAGAGTGGGTGAGCTGTAGTGCAGTGGGGCCCACGGGCACCGTGGGGCATTTCAGGGTGCTGTGGGGTTGGGATGGGTGGGAGCACCGCGGGTCAGGCTCGGCGCTCTGGGGCTCAATGGGGCAGCGGAAGGTGGGTGGGAGGGCGGGGGGGGGCGTTGGGCGGGCAAGGGGGGCAGCATCACTGAGGGAACCTCAGGATGCCGGAGGCCTGGAGAGGGGCACAGCCGGGCACAGATGGTGTCCGTCCCACATATGGGGTGTGTGGGGAGGGACGGGGGCTGACCCTCATTCCGTCTGCTTGGGGGTGGCCCTGAGATGCCGTCGAGGCACGGGGGTCCCGGGGGCCCCGAATCCCCGCAGCTGCTCAGGGTGGGGGTCTGGCAGAGCAGGGACCGACAGTTCCCTTCCCATTTAGGGGTCGGAACGGTGGGATCCGGCAGCGCTGTGCTCCGGCCGGAGTGGCTGGAGGTGACGCCACCCCAGTTGGTGACTGGTTTTACTGGGTGGCTGGAGGCCGGGCTGGGCACTCCCTCCCCCCGCGGGCGGCCCTGGGACTCTCTCGGCAGGCCGGGGGGCTGGGGGGAGGCAGAAGGTAAAGTCTGTTCCCACCGCCTGCCTGGCGGGGCCCCAGAAGTGACCGTGTCCCCTGCAGGCTGTGCAGGGACCCACTGTCCTGTCCCCAGGGCTGTCTGTCCCCTTGACCTGCACATCCTGGGGACTTTCCCTGGGGTATGGGGTACTGTGCCTTGGCTGGCTGGGCTGGGGGGGCCATTAGATGTCCCTTTGGTGTTCCTGGTCCCCGATTCCCTTTCCTCTGGCAGCAGCAGGTCCCCAGTGGCGGGCTCTTGTCCTCACCACACTTCCAGGGTTGACCGCAGCCCACCCTGGGTGCCAGGAGCAGCGCACCCGCCGCCGGGCTCCCGTGCCACCCTCAGTGCCACGCTGGCACCACCTGCCTTGGCCCTGCCGGCCGGGGCATTTGCGGGGGAGGGGGCAGCGGGCAGCGGAGGGACCCTGCTGCCGATCAGCCCCCTGACCCCCTCCTCTTCCTCCTCCCCGCTTCAGGGGCCGGCGGAGCCGTGTTCACGGTGCGGGGGGCCGAGAGGACCGGACGGATGGGCAGCGGCTGGCGAGGTGAGCGGAGCTGTGGGGGGGGTCCCCACCTGCCCCCCCAGGGGTATCACGAGCACGGAGTGAGGTCACGGTGCCTGCGGATGGCACGTGCCGGTGGGGGTGACGGTGGCGGGGGGGTTGGCTCGCCGGCATCTCTGCCCTGCTCGCCCCTCCCCGGGCGCTGGCAGGCGGATTGATTTCAGGTGACAGCTCGGCGGGCGAGACCGTGCGGGCAGCGCCCCCCCCCCCCGCCCGCGCCCTGTGCCAGCCGCAGCCATGTGCGAGATGCGATGAGGCAGCAGGGGATGGATCCGGCCCGTCGGCCGGCTCCCGTCACGCGGGCGTATGGCGTGGGTTGGGGCAGGGGGAGTCACAGCAGAGACCGGCAGAGCCCCCCCAGCTGGAGGGGGTGGGAAGAGGCCTCCGTGTGTTGGGGCTGGGAAAGAGCCTGGTGCCCACATGGCAGCTTCCCCCTTGGTGGCCTTCTCCAGGGAACCCTGTGCCCCACTGTGGATGGTTGGAGGTGGAAAGCAGGCTCTGTGGGGTCACTGCTGAGAGATGGGGGCTGTGGGGCAGAGGAGGTGGATGACCCTGCTGTGCAGGGCTGTCCCTGCCCTCTGTGATGCCCATGAGGCAGACAGGCGGGCAGGCTGCCTGTGAGCCAGCTCTCTGCAGGCCTCTCGGGATTCGCCTCCAATCCTGGCACACTTCCCGTGGCAGGGTCACGCCAGGGCACGGCACGAGGCAGGACTGCATCGCCACTGCCCTACTGTGCCACCAGCACCCTAGAGCCCCTGGCAGCCCCAGGCTGCTCCATTGGAGTGCTGAGGCTGGCATGGGGATTCCTAGTACCACTTTCCCCCAGCTAATCCTGATTTTGTTCTGATTCATTTGGCATCTCCTGCCCTTGGGCCAACCTTCACTTAAAAGCTTGGGGATGGTGACTGGGGACCTGGGGATGCCCCCATGCCCACCTGGGTGGGTGGTGGGACACTGTTGTCAGTGCCCATGGCTCTGATGCTCTGTCTCCCTTGCCTGCAGGCTGCCCACGTGCCCCTGCCCGCCGGGGGCCCCCCCGCCATGGCCATCGTGCAGACACTGCCAGTGCCCCTTGAGGCCGTGTCTGAGGGGGCCACACAGCTCCGCGCCGCCGCCCGCTCACCCCCTGCCGCCATGGGCAGCGTGGGCAGCCTCCTGCCCGTCCGGCCTCGCCATGACTGCGCAAGTGACGGAGACCCCTCCGCCACCACCTTCTGCAAGCAGGAGGGGCTACTCCGAGCCACTCCTGAGGAGCCCCGCGTGTCTGTGCCTGGTGTCACCCACTCCTACGCCAATGGGGGCTTCTGTGGCGACTGGCTTGATGCCTCCTCTCCTGCCAGCCCCTGCAGCGACTCAGATGATTTCCGTGATGACCAAGCACCAAGTGATCACCTTCGGGGGCCACCCCCCAAGCTTGTACCTGTCTCTGGCAAGCTGGAAGAGGTAGGGGGGCAGCAGCAGGGTGAGTGGGCGTGTGCTGCAGTCTTGACTTTCCACCCTGTGCCACACTGGGACTGTTGGCTCAGATGTGTGAAATGAGGTCATATGGCCACACTTCTGGTGTCCCTGGAAAAGTGGCAATCTCTATGCTCTTTATGTCCCCTCCATCATGCCAAGGGTGTCTGGGGAATTCACCTGAACATGCATGGAAGGGCAGTGAAGTGGGTGGTGACTGGCCTCTGCGTCCTTTGGAGTGTGAAGGCATCAGGGCTGAGCACACCCACTGTAACGTTCCTAGGCAGCCCTTTTTGGGGCTAATGGATCCTCCCCATCCCCTCACTTTTCCCTCTTTTCCTGGCAGAGTGTGGAGAAGACCCTGATCCGCCCCATGGCCTTCAAGCCAGTGGTATCCAAGCTTCGGAATGCCCAGCCAGGCACACGCCTAGGGCTCTCAGAGAGCCAGGTGAGCCTCACCCATTTGCTGGCTGCTGAGAAGCCTGGCTCTCTGAGCTGCCGTGCCAGCACCCTCTCGGACTCGGGGCGCAACTCCCTCTCCAGCCTGCCCACTTACAGCACGGGCTGCAGCCAGCACCCAGAGGTGGGTGCCCTGCCGACCACCCCCCACGGCCCCCTTGACCCTCCGGGGGGCTGCCGCCCCTCCAACTCGGACAGCGGGCGCTCATCCTCCAGCAAGAGCACGGGCTCTCTGAGCGGCCGGGGCCGGCCCTCCTCAGAGAGTGGCTCCTGCGGGCGCTCCCCCCTGCCTGGCGAGGAGGCCGTGCTGGTGCGGGAGTTGGAGGACAAGCTGCGGGAGAGGGAGGCCGAGCTGCGGCTCCTGCGGGACAGCCTGGATGAGAATGAGGTGGCCATCTGCCAGGTATGTCCCTGCTGGTGTCCTCATGTCCCGTACTTGTCCCTCTCCCTGGACACAGGTGTTGACATAACCCCTGGTTGGGAGTAGGGACCTACTTTAAGGACCCATTACAGATCCTTGCAGAGGGATACATTTTCCTGTGGGTCTGGGTATGTGGATTTTTCCCACCAGCTGGGTGGTCTGATGTAGTCCATGGGGGAGCCTTGTATGACCCATGGGACCAGTTGTAGAGATTGGGGTGCCTTATCTTGGGATGCCCTTTTTTGAATGAACCTGGGACCTGTGGCTTCTCCCTGTTTGTGATGGAGCTGAAGGAGCCCTATAAGCTCTGGGGGTGCTAACATGGGGGGCCTATGCAGAAGGACAGGTGAGCACAAGGAGGTGTGTACCACCACACTGCACTCTTCCTGGACCCTTCCTCCATTTGGGGTAGATGTGCTGCCCCTTCCCTGTGATGCCAGTCTTGGAGATGGCAGGTGAAGTGGGAGGGTGCTGTGCTGCCCTCCCAGCACCTGTGCATCCCCTGGGCCAGGTGTTTGAGGAGAAGCAGCGTCGGTGTGAGCAGGAGCTGGAGGGGCTGCGGCAGCGCTGTGCGGCCCAGGCGCGGCAGGCGGCCCACGCAGCACATCGGGGGCAGCAGGTCCTGCAGCTCCAGGTGCTGCAGTTGCAGCAGGAGAAGAAGCAGCTGCAGGAGGACTTGACCCAGCTGCTGCAGGAGCATGAACTGCTGGAGCGTCGCTGTGCCTCCTTCCAGCGGGAGCGCACTGAGCTGGCACCCCGGCTGGAGGAGACCAAATGGGAGGTGAGTCACCCAGCAGCACCAGGCACGTCAGGGGGCGCAGGCTGTGGCTGGAGGGTCCCGGCGGGTGCCTGAACCCCATCATCCCCACAGGTGTGCCAGAAGTCGGGGGAGATCTCTCTGCTGAAGCAGCAGCTGAAAGAAGCGCAGGCGGAGCTGGCGCAGCGGGGTGCCGAGCTGCTGGGGCTGCGGGCTCAGCTGCGGGAGGCGCGGGCGCAGCTGCAGGCGGGCGAGCGGCGGGCGCAGGGGCTGCAGGAGGCCGCCCGCCTCAAGGCGCTGGAGCTGGAGGTCTGTGCCAATGAACTGCAGCGCCGCAAGAGCGAGGCCGACCTCTTCCGCGCCAAAGCCGGCCGGCTCGAGCAGGAGGTGGTGGGGCTGCGGGAAGCTGCCCGCAGGCGATGCCCACCAGGCACCGGTGAAGGGTGCCCCCCGCCTGGGGAAGGATGCCCCCCTGCCAGCGAGGAGCCCCGGGGCAGCGCGGGGCTGCGGCGGCAGCTGGAGCGGCTGCGGGCGGAGGTGGCGCTGGAGCGGCGGCGCGGGCAGGAGCAGCGGGATGCCTTCGAGCAGGAGCGCGGCACGTGGCAGGGCGAGAAGGAGCGCGTCATCCGCTACCAGAAGCAGCTGCAGTACAGCTACATCCAGATGTACCGGCGCAACCGGCGGCTCGAGCAGCGGCTCCAGCATCTCCGGCTTCAGGGCGAGGACCCCCTGCCCGAGCCCTGTGACCCACCGGACCTGCCCTTTGAGGAGATAACAGCCACCGAGATCTGAGATGCTGCCTGCCCTCGCCCTATGCCTGGAGGGCTGAAGGGGCCTCCAGCCTCTGTGATTTTGGGAGCTGTGGGAGGGTCCCTGCTCTCCCCCAGCTCTGCAAACTGCAGCCACTGTGAAGGGGCAGGGGAGACCACAGGTGCTGCCCCTGCCCAGCACTGAGGTCTTGGGGCGAGGATGTATCGGTGCCCCCAGGGAGGGCTGCCCGTGAGATGTGGGGTCAGGTGGGCGCTGAGTCCTGGCCTTGGGGCCGCCCGGAACTGGTTTCTGCTGATCCTCTTAGCTCCTGGGGATTAGCAGCACTGGCTTCAGCCAGGGTCACCTTGGGCAGAGGGAGGGCTGACTTGTCCCCTCCCTCTCATCCCTGCTGGCACTGTCACCCAGTCACTTGGCGTGTGCCCCGTCTCTGCCCATGCCAGCCTCCCTCATGCCCCTTTGTGTGTTTGTCAGGGAATTCGTTTCTGTGCCATTTTAAATAACTCTATTTTTATAGGACTTACCAAAACATATCACCCTCTTCCAGCTCACACTTCTCCAGTCCATGCCCCCTCACCCCTGCCACAGGGCAGCTTGCCCTCAGTGCCTTTCCCATGCTCTTGCCCCCCAGCATCCCTCTGTTTCCCCCCCAGAAAAGCCCGTGCCTCTGTGATGCCCAGCCTGCCAGGGGAGAGGGGCATGGTGCTCCATGTGCCAGCTGGGGACACCCTGGGGACACCCCCAGGGATGGGCAGAGGTGAGGGGCCCCGCTGGGCACCCGGGGGGGGTCAAACCAAAGGAAAAGTCTGGATGTGCCCAGCTGTGGCTTGGTCACCCCTGGCTCCAGGGGGGGATTTTTGTACTTTATTTCAGTCATGTCTCGTTCCCAGAGCCTGGCTCATCAGTGTACCACCCGGAAACAGCAATTAAAAACAAGCCCCTGGCTGTGTTTTTTTCAGGACTCTGTCTGCATGTCCAGAGCAGGGTCAGGGACCGCCTGTCCTTCCCCTGTGTCGCCAGTGCTGCCCTCCCTTGGGTCCTGCAGTGGGCAGCTGCTCCATGCCCTTGGGGCAGGTCTGGCTCTCACCCTCTGGCTGCACTGAGGCCAGCCACAGCTCAGTGCAGGAATGAGCCATCTGGCTCCTCTGGAACACAGCATGGCTCCTCGAAAAAGGGCTGCAGCATCACTCCGGCGGTGGTCCAGGCACCCGCACCACCAGCTCCATGGGCTCCTTGGCTTTGTTGCGGTAGGCCTGGCGGATGATGTCCACAGCCCTCTGGTGCGTGACGTTCTGCAGGCTCTCCCCGTCCACTGACACCAGCTCCTGCCCAGCCTGGGTCCCAGAAGGGAAGGCCACAGGGTGAAGTGCAGCTGCTTTTGGACTGCCAGACTACTGCCAGCAAGCCAGTGGCACCAGGGGATGGGAGTGTCTGGATATCTGCCCACCCCCTGGCATGTGCTGGGACCCCCATACCTTGAGGATGCCACTGAGGAAGGCAGCTCCACCAGGGAAGATCTTCTCAATCTTCACCACTGGCTGTGCCCGTGACTCAATACCACCAGAGATGCTGATCCCTGCAAGGGAGCCATAAGACCCTTACACCTCGGTAGGCTGGGACCCCCACCCACTCACTCCCAAGCATGGCACCACATTTCCCTGGTGAGCTGCACCTCTGTCTTGCCCTATTTTGGTAGGTCCTACAGAGATGAGGGACTGGGGCAGGGACGGCTCTTCCCTCCCATTCTCATTTTGGAGGAATGCTCTGGGGTTTGCCTCTTGCCAAGAGGGTGCCACCCATCCCACTGATGCTGGTCCCAGAAGGGTCCTCACCCCACCCTTGGAGTCCCACCCATGTGCCACCCACACATGTGCCACCCACCCAGCGAGTGCTTCAGCTTGGAGAGGGTGACGGTGAGCAGATGATACTCTTCCTCCTCCTCTTCCTCCCTGCCAGCTTCTTCAGGGCCATTGGCTGCCCCAACCCTTGCCTCACCCCCTGGCCCCCCAAAGAGAGGGGCCAGAGGAGGCCGTGCCCGCTGGGGCTTCCCCAGCACTTCAGCTTGTCTGCTGGGCGCTGTCCTGGGGGCTTCCTTGCGCCAGGTGGCCCGGGGGCTGCGAGAGTGCCCGTGGCCCTTGCCAGGAGAGGGCTCAGCCAGCAGCCAGTTTGGGGGCTGAGGGCTGAGGGTGGGCAGGGGCCGGCTGGTGGAGGCATAGGCATCCACTGGCACGTCAGGGAGCGGGGTGTAGGTGCGGGGGTGAGGCCGCCGGGGGCTGGGGGAGGCTCTTGGACGGGCTGGGCTCGCCTGCTGCTCCCCCGCTTCCTCCAGCTCTGGGCTCCCTGCTGGCTTCAGCAGGAATCCGCCCCGATAGTCTGCAATGAGAGGGGTTCAGGGATCTCCCCAGGGACCCACATCCCTGCTCCCTGGGACCCCTGCCATGCAGGCCTCCCATGAGTACCCCAAAGCCCTGGGTCCTTTGCCACCTTGTGCCCCCCTCATCTAGAGACCCCTGGACACCCCAGTTGTTTGCAAGCACTCCATGTTCTCCTCCCCAAGAACCCCAGCACCCAAGATCCACAGATTTTGCTGCTCCCAGTCTTCCCAACACCCAGAGATGCCAGATGCCTTCTTCCCTGGGAGCCCCTGCACTTCCCAGCCCCCCTTCTCTTCCCCCAGACTCCCTCCACTCTGTCCCCACCCTGCAGCCCGGTGTCCAGGCAGACCCTACAGGTGGCACTTACCAGGCACTGGTGTGATGAGGTGTCTCTTGGGGGGGGCATCATGGTGGGCCGGGCGGAGGGCAGGTGAGCGCACTGCAGTCAGGGAGAACCCCCAGTCACCTCCTGAGCTGCACCCACCCTTGACCACTACCAGCCCCCAGTCAAGGTCCCTGGGGGGCTGAAATCTACCTGAGCGGCTCTTTAGGGCATCGAAGGCTTCCAGCTCCAGCGGCATCACCATGCTATCAAACCTGCCCAGGTCTGTGGGGGCCACCACGCTCCTGCCAAGGCAAAAAGGTGAGGACAGATTGTAGCAGCCTCTGGGGTGGAGTGTGATCAGGGCTGAGGAGTATGTGTGAGGCTCCGCTTCAATCACACCAGGATGGGCAACACTGGGGTTCCCAGATATTTCCTAGCAGCACTTGCCTCACGTCCCGTAGCAGCAGGACCTTCTCGGGCCGGTCCAGGATGGCCAGCAGTGGCCGCACCAAATCCTCCACGCTGCCCTCGTGCAGGTACTGCAGGCACAGGAGAGGGATCAGTGGATCACCTGTTCCTTGGTTTACCTCCCAGAGTTCAGCATGGGCACAGAGTGGGCACCATGCCCCTAGGATGCAGGAGCTTCCCAGGGACAAGCCCAGGGTGGCAGTGCTGCCTGCCTGTGCCCTGCCTGTCCCCTGCCTTCGGTGCATACCCGGGAGCAGTGGCGGAGCACGGCTGTCACCTCGTCGGGGCTGAGGAGACGTTTAGCAGTGTCCTGGATGTGCGGGAGCCGGGCCTCAGGGTCGCTGCCGTTGGGCTGCAGGGTGGCCATGCCCATGGGGCCCAGGATGCTGGCACGCCGGCTTTTCTCTGGGGAGGCACAACAAGGAGGGGTGGCCAGCGGGGCAAGGACTGCCCCAGCCAGCCCAGGGAGTTCCCCATCCCCACTACCCCAGCAGCTCACTCCACACCAGAGCGGGACAGACACAAGCAGCGCAGGGCCAGGCGCATGCAGAGCCTGCCCCACAGCCCCCCAGGCACACGGCATCCCCGTTACCCCGCCTCAGGCTCCGGATGACAAACTTCTGCACAGCGCCTACTGCAAGGGAGATGGAGAGCGGTGAGTGCCCAGGGCAGACAGCAGCATCACTGCCCACTGTTAAAACTGCGTGCTTGGGGAACCCCTCCCTGTGCTCCCTTCATGCCAGGGATGCCACAAGGCCCATAGAAGGGGGAACAGTCCCAGGTCGAGTCCCTCTCTGCCCTGTCACCCAGGCTGATACCTCTGTCCCCGTCAGAGCGCCCTGGGGACTTGGAGCGTGCCCGGCGTTCAGAGCCAGGGGCCTCCTGGCTGGGGGGGGCCCAGCTCTGGCTGGTGGCACGGCCCCCCTTGAAAAAGAGGTTGACAAGGGTCTTGGAGCGGTGCAATCCTGGGGTAGCCCCCCGTGCCCCTTGTCCCTCTGGCTTCTCCTTCTTCCGCTTCTCCTCTGTGGACAGAGAGAAGGGGCTGTTGGAGTGGAGAGGTGAGGGGATGCCATCCCAAATCTTGCCTGGGGACACAGAACTTTGGGGGATTGGAGGGGCTACTGGGAGACGCTGACTGGAAAAGAGTCCATCTGTGGGGCGCAGTTAATCACCAGGGGCCATGGGGCTGGGCTTTGGGGTGCCTGGGAATGCCCAGGGACAGAGCTGGGGCAATGTGGGATTATAGGATACCCAGGCCTGGTGGCCAGGGGGCCATATGGGCTATAGGGTGCTAGGGTAGGGACCTAGACATTCGCTATAGGAAGCCCAGGAGCGGGGGGCAGGTATCCATGTGTGTCAGGGACTATAGGATGCTTGAGTGGGGGACAGGCTCTCCACATGGGGCAGGGCCTGAGCTGTGGGACTCCCAGGGCTGGGTGTGCAGGGTTGGAAGGGGACTTCAGCCAGGGCTCAGTCCCATGTGTGGGGCTGTGCCCCAGTGCGTACCAGCGACAGTGAGGTCACTCTGGGAGCGTGTGATGGGCTGCCGTGGCCGGCTCAGCGCCAGCAGAAGCGCCGTCTTGGGTGAGTGGGTGAAGGTGCGGCGAGGGTGGGTGCCGGGGGCCTCGCGGGTGCCCTGGCCCCGGATGGCCGTGTCCCGCAGCAGCTCGGGGGGCCGCACTGTGCGCCGTGTCTCCGGCAGCCCCTCCGTGGCTGGCTCCGTCTGCATGGCCCGCTCGGCACGTTCCCGCACCCAGCCCCGCCGTGGCCCGTCCTCCGTGGAGATGGCCACATCCACGGTGCGGGCTGGGGGCACTGGGGAAGCTGCCCCCAGCCCATTCACCGCCCCTGGGGCTGGTCCTGAGGAGTAGGAGGAGATGGAGGAGCTGGTTTCCGAGGTCTGAGCCAGCTGTTGCAGCTGCCCGTTGGTCACTGCAAAGGCACAGCAGGGACACGTTGTGACACACTGTGGGCCACCCAGAGCTCCACGTCCCTCCCAAAGACAGCAGACATGTCGAGAACCTGCAGGGCCATGGGGACCTGTGGACTACTGGCCATTGCATCATGTCCTCTCCAAGAAAGCAGACATGTAGGATGCTGTGGGACCATGGGGACCACAAGGCTGCTGGCCATGGCAGGGGGCTCTTCACGCCTCCTCCAAGGACGGGGGACATCTGGGACCTTGCAAGTCCAGCAGGCCAGTGGGTAAGTTAACAGTGTCACAGGGAGCTCCCTGCTCCCTCCAAGGCCTTGGGACCCCAAGGCATGCAGACCTTCTCCCTCCCTACAGTGGTCAGACATCACAAGCACGGGAGTCCCAGCCTCACCGTGCCCCAGCCCAGCGCCCCTGCCAGTACCCAGCACCCGCGCAGCACTGCCCTTACAGCGACTGAGCCAGCAGTACTCGGCCACCAACTCCTTGTAGGCAGGGAACCGGCCTGTCTCCTAGGCACAGGGGGAGAGGACAAGGGGGTCAGTGAGTGCTGGCTGCCCCGGCGAACTCGATCTGGTGCCAGCCATGAATAATGCATCCCCCCCTCCCACCCGCCTGAAACCCAACCAGCCAGCAGCTGCACCAGCCCCCGGCACTGGGCTGAGCAGGGGCAGTGCCAGTGAAGGGATGTGCCAACCCTGCCTCATCCGAGGGTCCATGGGGCAGGGCGTGGGTACCTTGATCGTGAGCATGATGTGGGTCTGCCCCTTGAGCACCTCCACTGCCTTGCTATGGCTTATGTCTTCAAACTTGACTCCATTGGCTGCAAGGACTTGGTCTCCTACCCGAATGCCGTTTTGCTCTGCCAGCCCTCCGGGGTCCACCCTAGGGAAGCAGGGGAGCAGGATGGGGCTGAGCCCTTGCTGGAATCCTGCTCCTGCCCCACGCCTCCACTTGGTGGCCCCGTGGCTCAACACCCACAGTGGTAATGCCCAAAGTGTTGTGATAGTGGGGTGGCTCAGCCAGAGAGGAGGGGCTGAGCCCCAGCATGGCCACAGCAGAGATTGGGGTGTCACAATCCCTTCACGCCCCGGGGCAGCCGTACTTGGAGACGTAGATGCCGAGGCCGAACTCTCTGCCCCCGCGGATGTTGAAGCCCAGGCAGTAGTCATCAGAGGTGGTGTAGAGGTGGACGATGCGCCGCAGCCCGTCCTCGGAGCCACTCTCCGATGGTGTCGAACCGCTTTTCTCTACTACCAGGCGCCTGTTCACCACATCCACCCTGGAGCATGGGTACAGCGTAGGTAGTCTCAGGGATTTGGCTCTTGTCCTCCAGCAGGATGGGACCATTGGTGGCACCCAGCGGAGGAAAGTGATGGGGATAGGGGATGTTTAGGATGGGGCTTGCACCCACCCTACCTGCTCCAGACCTTCCTATCCCATCCTGTATCCCAACCTCATCTCTCCCCATCTTTACCAGAGATTTCTGATGCCACTCCACCCTGGGGGTCCCCCATGGATCCTCCCTGTTGCCTAGAATCCCTCACCAACCTCCCCCAGCATGCCTTCCAGGGGGTTGGGTTTTGGGGTACTGGCATGGGAGATGCCCTGCTCACCACGCCGTCTTCTCCTTGGAGAACTTGATTCCTGGCACACGGCCCATCCGCCGGACCACCATGCGGAGGCGATTGTTACCAGTGAGGACCTTGACAGCGCTGCTCATCGTGATGTTCTCCAGACTCACACTGTTCACCTCTGTGATCTTGTCACCAACACACAGCCCGGCCTGCTCTACAGGGGACACACGGCTCGTCTGGGCACCTGGCCTGGTACTGATGCCCTTGTTTGACATCCCCTCCCTCACTGTCTCCTCAACCTGCTCTGAACCCCTTGGGAACAGAGGCAGGGGTGCCTGACAACTGCACTGAGTGTCTTGGGGATGGAGCTCAGAGTCATTGGCACAAGGCTGTCTACTCCTATGTCCTGCCCTTCACTTTGGGCAGCCTGCAAATCTCATGGCCAAAGGCAGCAGGGAGCAAATGGTGGCTTTCCACCATGAAGGGAGGCATTGTTGCTGTGATCCCATGTCACTGGGAGCTCCTTGAGAGGGTCTTGCTGGCATGTGCCTGGTGTCCCTCACCCTGACCCTCTTACCGGCAGTGCTCCCCTCCTCCACTTTGCTGACAAAGATGCCCAACCCATGCTCGGAGCCGCCACGGACGCTGAAGCCCAGTTTGCCATCCACGCTCTTCTCCACTGTGATGGCATTGATGACATCACTCTCATTGCTGCTGGCTGTGGGGACAGGGGAGTAGACAAGTCACACACGCTGTGTGTGCAATGGCAAGGGGTGTCTCTCTCCCTGGGAACATCCCCAGGCCCAGGACAGCCCTCCCTGCCCCTATACCCAGGGAATTCAGCCATTGGGGCCCTCCTGGCCACGGGGGCAGGCAGGGGGCCGGGACACCCCACACACCTTCGATGGGGGCATTGATGAGGATGACACGGCCCATGGGGGAGGCGGCACGGCTGCTCCGGGTGGTCCCATTGAGCAGGCGGCTCTGCTTGCTGAGGAGGTAGCCGGGAGCCAGGCTGGCCTCGCTGCTGGAGCTCCGCGAGCGGCTGCCTGTCGTCATCCCCGACAGCACCGCGTCCCAGTCCTGGGCCATGGTGGTGCTGGGCACGCCGGCGTCCTGGCGTCTGCCTCAGGGCTGGCTGCGTCCTCACAGGGCCAGGGCTGCCCGTCAGCCAGCAGGGGACATGGCATAGTCCAGAAGCACATGCCCGGGCTTGGGCACCGCTCTTTTTTAGCAGTGCAATGCTGGGGGCAGCTGGCCTGGCCACTCGCCGCTGGCAAGAGAGGTCCCAGGCGCAGCAGCACAGCCTGGAGGGACAAGGAGCTTTGTGATCCCCCCTCTCCAGCCTGATCCCGTCCTGTCCTACGCTGTCCCAAGGATCAAACTGTCACATAGCTCCTGGGTACTACCATGGGGGTGTGGGCACAGGCTGCCCTGCCCTGGGGTAAGGATCCTGGGGTGAAAAGGAGCTCTCCCTCGCAGCGTAAATCTGGAACAGGGGATGCAAAGGGGCTTTACTTGACAGCGCAAATCCGGAAAGGCTCCAGAGAGGGAACACGGGGACATCAGCTTTATGCTACACAGCAGGACCTGATCCCTCTGGCCATTTCCCGTCCTCCCCGGAGCCCCTCTGAATTCCCAACGCGACGCGGCTGGAGATGGGTGCACCAGTCCCCAAGGCAGTTCCCGCGGGGATTTTCCAGGCGTGGGTGAAACGCCACCACGGTGCCCCCCCCACTTCATTCCCCGCTCGCCCCAGCCTGACCTCAATAAATAAGTGATGGCCCCGGCCGCGGGGACACGCCGGTATCCCCGCCGCTGCCAGCCCCCCACAGCGCCCACCCATTACCCCCCGCCAGCATCAGACGCGGGTGCCCCCTCCCCGAAGGGGTGCAGGGGACCCCCTACCGCCGTCCCTCCCTCGCCCCCGCCCCGTGCCCTCCTCACCTGTCCCCATGGTGCCACCTGCGAAAGAGACACCTGGCAGCAGCGCGGGGGGGAAGGCGAGGCCGGGGGGCAGCACCGCCTCCTGCCCCCCCGGCCGCGGGGATTGGCTTTCCCTGTGGGACCGGAGAGGCCATCGGGCGCGGGAGCTGTCAATCGAGAGCGGCCGGGGCTGGCCTTGCAGCTGGCGGGGGGGGGGACAGTCCCGTGGGTGTCCCTCGCGAGGGGGTCCGGGGGCGCGACCCCCGGCGAGGCTGAGTGTGGCAAGGGATGTGGCGTCCCCCCTGACCTCCTCCCTTAGCGCGGAGCATCCCGGGGGCACACGGGGGAAACTGAGGCACGGTCAGGGGAGGAGGGGTGTCGCGTCCCTCCGCTTCGCTCACTCCGGGGATGCGAGCCGGTATCCCCCCGTGTCCCCCTTCCCGGGGGGCATCGCCTCCGGCGCGGGCCGGCCGTGACCCCCCGGCGGGGCCCGGCGCCGCCAGCGCGAACCCGACACCGCGGCGGTTTCAGGTGATGCGCGGCGGCCGCGGGGACTGCGGGGGGGCTGCGGACGGGCGGCGGGGGCGGGGGCCGGCGCGGGGGGGCCGCCCCGACAACGCCGGGGTGAGGGGCTGGGGGGGCACGGCCGGCGTGGGGACACGCACCCACATGCACACACACCCCATGCACCCGCACGTCCACGGCATGCGTGTCCGTGCCCTTGCGCGCACTCACGGACGCCCGCGGAGCGCCGCACACGCGCGGACGCGGCCCCGCTCACACGCGCGTGTTCCGCACGCGCCGCCCCACGCTCGAGCCGGCGCCCGCTCCCGCGGAGGCGCGGGCCCCGCGCGCTCCGGCGCAACAACCGCGACGCGCGTGGACGCCAACGCGGCGCGCGCGACCGCGGCGCTACGGACACGCGCGCGCTCGTGGCGCGGGCATCGAGACCCCGGGGACACGCGCGCGGCTGACACGGGGACGCGCGGAAACGCGCACGTGAACACCCACGTGCGAACACACGCGCGCGCGAGCACCCGAGCGAGCGGAGGCCGAGCAGACGCGCGAGCACACGCGCGCGGTCACGGGCAGGCACGTGCAGTCCCACGGGCACGCCCACAGAAGCGCGGGAGGGCCGCGGGCACCGCGTGTGGCTCGGCACGTACCGCTCCCCCCGCCGCCGGCCCCGGTCACGCGTGGTCCCCGCCGCCCCCCGCGCGCCGCCCTCCCCGTCCCGCCCCGCCCGCCCGGCGCGGGGCCGCCCACCCGTGACGAGACCGCACGTCAGCGCGCGCAGGGGCGGGAGTGGGGCGGTGGCGGCGGCGGCGGCGGCGGCGCGGGCACGGCGGGCGCTGTCGCGGGAGCCGTGAGTGCGGGGGCTGCCCCGGGTCCCTGTGCAGGGGGGTCACGCGTGGCGGGAGGGATGCTCGGCGCGGGAAGGAAGGGAGCCGAGCCCCGCTTCCCTCGGGGCAGGGCGGGTGTGGAATAAAGCCGCGCCGGGTGTGTCGGTGCCTTGCCGGGAGGGACGTTCCTCCTTCCAGTGCCCTTCCTCACTCCGCTCTCCCGGTGCTGGCAGCAGCTGTGGCCCCTACGTGGTGGGTCCCCGTCCCCTCCTGTGTGACCGGGGTGCTCTGCTGGGGTGGGGGCTCCCTGATTTCTGGTGGCTGGTGTGGGCAAGGTCGGGGGTTTCTCTTTGGCACATTGCAAGGTGCAGTCCCATTTACAGGTCGCACCCCCCACAAAATGCTTCATGTGCTGGGAGGGCTCAGGAGTCGCTGCTGAGCTCCTGTACAAAGGGGCTTCCTGTTCACCCCTTGTCCCCTCAGGCTGGGGGAGCACAGAGCTGCTGCAGCAGGGATGTGGGGGGGACACACAGGCACCACATCCCATATAACCCTTTCATCCCCTGCCCTGCCAGAAGATGCCACCGTCCTTGCCTGCCACCATCAACATCCGGGAGCCCCGCTGGGACCAGAGCACCTTTCAGGGCCGGGCCAAGCACTTCTTCATGGTGACTGACCCCCGAAACCTGCTGCTCTCAGGGGCCACGCTGGAGGAAGCCCGACGGGTGGTGGAGGACTACAGGTACCCACTGGGAGGGTGGATGTGCCCTCAGCACTGCTCCCAGGCAGGAGCCATTCCCAGGAGTGGGAATAGAAGCGATGCTGGCCCCCCCGGCCAAAGCCCCCAAAACTGCCTGGCTGGTCCCTAAGGCATCTCCCAGCTGCCCCAAAGGGTGTGGGGGACCAGTTTGGCCATGTGTGCTGGCAGGGGGTCTTTCAACAGGTGTTACCCTTACCTGGCAGGGCAGGCACCGTACACCCTGGGCTGACCGAGGACCAGCTTTGGCGGGCAAAGTACATCTATGACTCGGCTTTCCACCCTGACACGGGCGAGAAGATGATCCTTGTGGGACGCATGTCTGCTCAGGTCCCCATGAACATGACCATCACTGGTTGCATGTTGACCTTCTACAGGTACCTGTCCTCTCCTCACCTCAGGACCAAGAGGATGCCTGGAGGATCCTCCTGGCTCTGGGGTGAGAAGGGGACACGTGTCCCATACCCCACTCGTGCTGTAGGAGCATGGGTGACATCCCCCAGTGTCTCCAGCACCCTCCTCTTTCTGGCAGGACCACACCAGCTGTGCTGTTCTGGCAGTGGGTGAACCAGTCCTTCAATGCCGTTGTCAACTACACCAACCGCAGCGGAGATGCACCCATCACCCCCAGGTGAGCATCTCTCTGACTAGGTCCTCGAGGCACCCCAAAACACCAGGGGGTGCCTTGCATAGCAGGGTACTGTGAGATGGGACAATGGAGACCTGGTGAAGGCAGAGATGGATGCCATTGGGGCTGTCAGGGTTAGTGGTAGAGCTGAGAGAGGAACCCAGATGTCCTGATGCTCTTGAAGGGCTTGCTGTTCCTTCCTTTGGATGGGCAACTGGAATGGGAAGAACCTGGATTAAGGGTGTCACTTCCTGCTCTTTCAGCCAGCTGGGGACAGCCTATGTGAGTGCAACCACGGGGGCAGTTGTCACAGCACTGGGACTCAAATCCCTCACCAAGGTAAGCTGATCCTTGGCCATCGCAGCCGGGGGATGTGGACCCTCCCCACGGGATCTCCCTGAGCTCTGAGCTGAGCAAGGGATTCACCTGGGGTGGGGGAGAAAATGAAGAAAAGGGGTTTGCTGAGGTTGCCCACACAAGGCAACTGCTCTCCCCAGTGATGGCTGTGGAGATGGCCTGTCCCTCCAGGCTTTGGATGTATTTCCAGGCTTCTTCCATCCCTCAGCCTTTGTCCAGGCCTGGCAGGGGACCTGGGTTCCCCCAGACCCTTTGGTCTGTGCAGCTTTTACCAGCTGAGGGTTGCAGGCGAGGAGGAAACGCTTTTTCCCCAGTGGGGCTGGGACACCCCGAGGTCTTGCAGGAAGACAGAGACTGACCCAGGGACAGCCAGCTCTGCCCCCAGAGCCTCTATGTGACATTCTCCTGCTTTTCCCCCCAGCACCTGCCAGCCATCATCGGCCGGTACGTGCCTTTTGCAGCTGTGGCAGCTGCCAACTGCATCAACATCCCACTGATGAGGCAGAGGTGAGCCCCGAGGTGGGACAGGCTGCCCTCAGGGTTTGTAGGCACTGGTGGGGAATGCAGGGACTTCCTTGCTGATCCTTAGCATGGGGGGTTGGCTTGAGGGTACAAGGGCCTGGTTGCAACCCAGGGGGTTATTGGTCCCTCTACAGCCCTGTTGGAACTGCTCCCAAATGTGAATGTGGCTCCAGCTGAGACCCCTCTGATTTATTGTGTGGATGGGGTACTGGAGGATGCCAGCCTCCCTTGGAGACATGTCCCTGTCCTGTGTCCTGATCCCCTCACCACTGTGCCCTGTGGCCCCCTGTGTCCCTGCAGAGAGCTCAAGCTGGGGATCCCTGTCACGGATGAGAATGGGAACCGCCTGGGTGAATCCACAGCAGCAGCCCAGAAGGCCATTTTCCAGGTGGTGGTGTCCCGCATTGGCATGGCAGCGCCTGCCATGGGTGAGTTCCCTTCCTCCACCTGTGCTGGGAGATTGCAGCTGATCCCTGGCAGCGTGGGATGGGGTCCCACTGCTGGCAGGGGGCTGTGAGCACTGGGAGCTCATCTCCTTCCTCCCTGCCTCAGCCATTCCGCCGGTGATCATGAACATGCTGGAGAAGAGAGCTTTCCTGAAGGTACCAGTGAACCTGGGCTGGGCAGGTGGGCGTAGGGATGCTCACCAAGCTTGGCACATTGTTGGCACCCCTCAGGGCTGGCACCCTGTTGGGGAATAGCCACCTTCCTGCCCTGTCCACTGCACTGACACACATCCTCTCCCTGTCCTGGCAGCGGTACCCGTACCTGAATGCTCCCCTGCAGGTCAGCCTGGTGGGACTCTGGTAAGTCCTCCTCCACCGATGGGCATCGCTGCCCTGGGCAGATACCAAGGCCAGGTGTATGGTACAGTGCTGCTGGGAACCCTGCTTGGCAGTGGGGGGAGAGAACTGCCCCAAAGTTTCCTGGGGTGATGCAAGAGCTTGGCCAGGCTAGTTGCACCCCGGACAGATGGGATGGGATATGAGGTTCTGGGGCCAGGAGTTGTTTTGCTTCATCATCATGGGCTCCTACTCAGCATTGCTGTTCCCCCACATCATCGGGGGACAGACTTTGCCCCTCCTCAGGAGCCAAATGCAGACTCTGGAGCTTGGAGAAGGCATCTCTGTAGCCCTTTCCTGGCTGGACACCCGGCACAGCTCTGGCCTGTCTCATTGCTGCTCTGGGGTCAGGCCATGGGTGGGTGTGGGTGATTTATGCAGCCCAGCTTCACCTTTCCCTGTCTTTCCTTTGCAGTTTGGTGTTTGCCACCCCGTTGTGCTGCGCACTCTTCCCACAGAAAAGGTACAGACAAGCCCTTTGCCTGCACGTGTGGCTCCTATGTGGGGTAGGGGTGCTCTCTGACTCCCAAGAGATTCTTCTGCTTCTTTGAGCAGTTGGGGGCTTAAGCCAGTGCACACACATCTCTGTGCACGGGCAAGGGTCTGTGCTGGGCCATGGGGACAGCCTCCCCGTGGGTGCAGCAGGTAGTTTCCAACCTGAGGCCACTGGTGGCTATACCCCTCCATCCTCTGTGTCCGTGTTTCCTCTACAGCTCAATGCCTGTGAGCAGCCTGGAGCCTGAAGTCCAAGATCAGATCCGGAAGAAAGATCCATGGCTGGAGACTGTGTACTTCAACAAAGGGCTCTGAGCAGCTGCTGGGGTGGCTGATGTGCCCCACAGAGCTGCCAGGCCAGCGCATTGCTGAGCTTTGCCCTTGGGTCCCCTCGGGGCTGCTGCCGCTTTCCCTTGGCTGTTGTGTGTCCATAGGTCCCAGGTGCTCAGCCCTGCTTCCCGGGGTGCCTGCAGCCACGCAGCACCACACCAACCCCTGTCCCTGTGCCTGGCTCAGCCCTGCTCTGGGGACCTCCTGGTGGCACCCCGGTGCACTCCTCCTCTCTGGGTGCCTGTGGCTCTGTGCAGTGCGCAGGGAAGTGCGGGCAGCAACACCAGGGACCTTGTGAGCTGTGGTGTAGGGAGAAATAAAAGTGAGATGAGGAAGACAATGGTGCTCCCCAGCTTTAGGAGGCAGCAGAGAATCAGCAATTGAAGGTAGAGAACCTCTGCAGGCACCCTACAGAGCCCAGCGGTTCAGCAGCTGGTGCCTGGGGATGGCAGAGCAGCTTTTGGAGAGGAAAACTCCCCATGCCCAAACTAGCTGGGGGTGAGTGATTGATTGCACGTAGTGGCTGGAACTCAGAGTGGGGGGCTTTCCCAGCCCAGGCACGTGCTCCCAGCTCACCTTCTGCTCTCCTCCAGGCTGCTCTGGGGATTTAATCTGGCTTTCTGCTGCTTCCATCCCCAGAGCAAATGGCACATTTTAATCCCAGTAGAGTCTTGGTTTTTATTCTCATTTTAATGCCATCTGCGTTCAGGGCTGGGCTTCCCCTGAGGGGTTACTCTACCCCCTCCTGGAGTGCTTGCTTTCAGGTGGACCTTCTCAAATAGCTTTAAGTGCACTGTGGTTTCCTCTAGGTATTTTTGATATACATATAAATGTACCTATATATACCAAACAATAAAGGCAGATTGTTTATACAAAACCAACAGCAAAGTGTGCTGCTCCCTAATTTGTATATGGTGGAAAGGGACTGCTATTGGGGTGAGGATGGGAGCAGGAGAGAGGGGCAGGCTGGCTTTTGGGGTGCCTCTGCACCTCCTGGGGCTGGGTTCTGCTTTCCAGCCCGCTGCCTTTGCAGCAGCTCTGGCTGGCCTGGCATGTGTTTAAGCTTATCCAGCTGTCAGGAGGGTTTTTTTTAGTACAGTCGGCTTTGGACCTCGCCGCTGCGCAGAGAGCTTTGCTAAGCTGCTGCCCTGGATGCTGCTGGTTTGGAGAGGCCAGAGTGTCACCCGGGCTCTGCCCACACTCACACCCCCTCTTGCAGCCTGCTCACAGGACAGCTCTGGCCCTGCTTCTGTGCCTTCCCTGCAGGACTATTTTTATCCCACTTTCTATGCACAGCTATCAGAGAGCACATTGCAGAGCACATCGCTGCTGTCGCAGGACCCTGGCAGTGCTCCCCCTCAGCCTTCTGTCTGACAGGGCAGCCAGAAGGAGCAGTGGATGTCCAGCCAGGGAGAGGAGGGATGGAGGCAGCTGTGCTCTGCAGTGCCCCATGCTGAATGACAGAGTGAAACCCCTGCAAAGGCCAAGATGGGCAGATACAGAGTGATGAGACAAGGGCCAGGCAGCCCAAAGGCACCCTGTGCCACAGCTTCCACAGCTGGCAGGGGCTGGCAGTGGCCAGGCTGGAGCTGCTCCCCTCAAGGGACAGCCAGAAAAACACCTGCACCCAGCACCTGCCCAGGGTGGGCAAGGGAGTGGATTGGGACAGGCACACCAGGGATCTGTCCCCCTCCTTCTCCCGGCCCCAGAATATTGCAAATATCTCCCCTGAGCCAGCCATTGGCAGCTTATAAATAATGCAGCCCCTTGCCGTGCAATAAGGGCTTGTCAGTAGCTATTCTGCTCTCATAAATTAAAGATGAAAAGGTACAAGGCTCTTGCCAGAAAAATGAAGACAAATTTTTAATAGCTTGCCAAGGCACAGGGAGATGGAGCGCTCAGGAAAAATGAATTACGTTTTTATTATGTGTTTTATTGTGGTATAATTGAACGGGATTATCTGAGAATGCAATATATTTCCAGAGCAGTGTAAAGAAAACAAAAATAATGATGACACCTGCCTCCTCCCACACACACCACCCGGCTTTGCAGGGCCACCCTCCTTGTGTGTGCTAGCTGGAAGCTGGCCCTGAGCTGCTGGTGGCCATGAGAGGCAGAGATGGAAATGGGAGGGCCATGGGACCAGAGACACAAATGCTTGGGATGGCTGGGTGTGGCTGCATGGGTCTGGCCAGGCCGAGTCTGGGCTAACCCCAAGAGCCGTGAGGCTGGGATACAGGGTAGCGTGGTGTGGCATACAGAGCCACTGCGTGTCCTTCATCTGTCACCTGCTTTCATTCCATCCCTGAGACCCCCTTTGGTCTGTCCCACACCTGCACAAGCTGGCACCACTAGGCAGAGACATGAAAAACTCAGTAGTGGAGCACTGCAGCTCTGGGCTGCTCAGCCATGGGGTCTGTTCTCTCCTGGAGCCAGCAGCCGTGCAGATTCAGCCACTTCACTGCACTAGGGGGAACCGTGGATTCCCCTGACTGGGGAAGAGAAATCTCCCTTGGCCGGTGAGTTTTGGGCTGTTGACAAGCCCCAAAGGGACACTGCTGCCTCTGCATGGGAGCCCAGGATGCAGCAGGGGAGCAAGGATGCTCAGTCCCTCCCGAGCTGGCTCATCACAGAGGTCAAGGGCCAGTCCCAGAAAGAGCGCAGCTGGATGTCCCCAGGGGTGCTGGGGGTGCTGGGCGGCGCTGGGCTGGGGACATCGATTGGTCCCTGGCATTTTTAATGAGCTGCCCGACCACATGCTTTAACCTTGCCCATAATGAGGGCGAGCAGCAGCAATTCCTACCGCCTCAGCCGGCTCCCCCAGCCTTAATGAGCTAATCAATACTTGTTCTCAGCTTAATTTCCAGCTAATTGCTCTTTAATGACGCCTGGAAATGGGCAGCCTCTTGCAGGGGGGAGCGGGCAGGCTCCCCCTCCCCAGCGCCCGTCCCCAGTGGCAGCGGGTGCCGGGGTGCTGGCAGCGGGTCACCTTCCCTGGCTGTGTCCCAGCCCTGCCGGGCTCCTGGAGCCTGGGGAAGGGGAGGGCGGCAAAGGCGGCAGCGGGCGCGGTGCTACTGAGCTGGCAGCAGACTCTGGAGCACCCACCCCGTCTGGGGGGGCCGTGCAGCCCTGAGCACGAGGGCGGGCTGAACAGAGGATCCCACTGTCACAGGAGGATGCGCCCAAGACCCTCAGGACATTACATCGCTCCCAGGCTCGGCTCACAGTGGGGCTTTTAGCGCGCAGGAAGATAAGGGTGGTGGGGCTGAGGCGTGCATGCATTACTGCAGGTTCTGCAGCCCCCAGGTACGGGGTCAGTGTCACCGCGAGGGGCCGGGACGAGGCCAGCGGTGCCCTGGAGGTGGCAGCAGAGACCCCGCAGCCGCCACCGCTCCCCGGGCCGTGCAGCCCCGCGGGCCGGGCGGGACCGCCGGGCCCCGATTGCCGCGGGCTGCGGGAGGAGCCGGGCGGGTCTCGGGCCCCGGAACCCGTGCTCACCCGGCACCGCGGTGTCAAAATTGGCACGGTCGTGCCAGTGCGGGGACATCCCGGGAATGCGGCCCCCGCCGTCTTTTCGGTTCCTGCCCACGGGTTATTGGACTTGCGCTGGGATGGGGCTGGTGGGAAAACCTCAGGATTCCTGCCGGGATGGAGCTGAGCCGCGGCTCGTGCCGGGGACCCCGGGCAGTCCGGACACCGGGGCGTCCCTCACCGTTCGGGACGCGCCTCGGGGCCGGGTGACCCTGCGCACAGCTGCAACCGCTTCCCCAAGAATTTGCTGACGGGCTGGTTCTTCGGAGGAATTTGGTCTGGAAAAGCCTGGAGAAACCTGAGCCTGGCTGCTTCCTAGAGCAGGTCCGGCCTGGCACGCAGGCGGGGTGACCTGCCTGTTCCCCTGCCTTGTCCCCACAGTGGAACCCTGGAATGTGGCTGGGCCCCTCGAGAACCACAGCCTTGGGCTGGCCAGAACCGGGCTGTTCCAGGCTGTCAGACAGCAGCAAGCAGAGAGTGTATTTGATGAGAAACGAGAGAGATTTGGTTTACTACTAGAAGGAGACCCCCATGGCCCAGGCAGTGTGCTGGCAGCATTGTCCCAGGATCTCTGGTGACATGTGCTTCTGCTGTGACATAACCCACATTCCCAGCCCCGCCAGCCCAGCCCCAGTGCTGCTCGCCAGCCCTGCCTGACGTGACCTACGTTGAGTCACTTGGCCTGGGGCTTTTTTTTTCCAGAGTGGATTCTTCTCTTGGCTTTGTCTGCCATAAACCCCAGATTGCTGTGGGGTGTCTGGGGGATCAGCCCAAAGCTGCAGGGGGGTCAGTGGGGCCAGGAGCAGTGGGGTACCCCTGACTGGATGAGATATGTTTCATTCTGATGGCAGAGCTCTGGAGGGATGACAAGGATGGGGGCCTGCCAGGAGCACCCATGGACTCCTGGCTTCTATGGGACCATCACAACATGAGGAAACAGTGATGGGGAGCAGCCCACCAGGAAGGGAGGAGGAGACTTCGGTGCTTTAGGCTCAGCTTTCAAAGCCCAGTTCCAGGAGCTTCACTGGGCTCATGAAAAGTGAGGAGATAACCAGCCAGCACTGGTAGGGAGCCAGGAATGCAATTTACCCAAGTGCCAGGCCATGCAGGGCTGCGATCACCCTTTTCCCCACAAAGCTGTCAAGCAACCTAAGCCACAAACCCCATGTGCAGCCATGGCTGTGTTGATTGACTTCAGGTGTGATTGAGCAGAAGTCCTTGTTAAGCACAGGTTAGATCTTCCACCTCTCATTCATAGCTGCTACTGTCTATTAACACATTCAATAGTCTCATTAAGCGGGAGGTTTAATTAACTGCCACGTTTGAGCTCCATCTTGTTGAGCTGAGCTAAGCTGCCCTTGACTTTCTGAGGCTGGGTTGTATTCCTCCACAACCGGAGCTGCTCCTGCTCAGACCTGTGTTTGGATTTCCCCTTTGGCCACGGGTTCTCCCCAGTTAGTGGCTGATGCTGCCGTGATGCTCAGGTGAATTCAGCCACCCAGAGGCCATGATAATCCCATGGAGATAAGTCACACCAAGTGTTTGGGCCATGGCACATGAGAGGAGGAACCACATGTGGGAAAGGACAGCAGCAATGGGGCCTGTTCCCCCTTGCCAAAGGAAAGACACAGAAATAACCCAAAACATTGATGGACTGTTTTCAGCAGTGCCTGGGATTTAAGTGCTGGCTCTGTTTCTGTGCTGGCCAAGGAGCTTTGAGAGCAGGAGATGGCATACAGGGCCAGGCTTGCTTCACTGCCTTGCCCCCTGTGTGGATCAGGGACAAGTGAGGGTGTGCAGGAATGCCTGAACATGCAGGCAGTCCTTCATCCCAAAGCAGAGAGGGTGGTGTGGCAGGGATAGCCCAGGAGGCTCAGCACTACAGTCTGTCTCCCCTCTGCTCAGGCTCTGACCCAGCATGTAGGAAAACCTCAGCCCTTCCTGACTTTTTCCCTGCTCCCAAAACAGCTGCAGCCCCAGCTGCTCAGCAATTCATGGATGCTGGACCTGAAAACTTGTGGCATGTGGGGACTGAACTCAATAGGTTGGACAAGGGGAGCCAGGGGAGGAGGCAGCCCTGAGCCAAGGGGCTGGGGGCCACAGAGGGGGAGTGGGACGTGAGGCTGAAGGCAGAGCTGGCAGGAAACCCCACTCTGCAGCAGGGGGCTGGGGAGGGGAGCTTGGCCAGCAGAGGCAGATTTAAGGGGGCTGAAGTTTGCTGCATTTTCCGTTCGTTAGACATGGCTGGACTCACAATGTCACCGAGCAAAAACCTGGAACCCAGAACAAATTAGCAGGAGGGTGTTGGAAAGCAAAAGCAGATTTTTGCAGCATGGTGAAGGAAACCAGATCCTTAGAGGGGTCCTGCTTTGCTTGAGCTTCATGGGGGAACTAAATCCCACAAATTCCTTGCCTGGAGAGGAGCGGGCTGTGTGACCCCTCCCAGCATGGCATCCAGAGCAAGATGCAAAGGCACTGTGTATGTTTGTGCTGCAAAGGCAGGCTGGCTCCCCCACTCCTCAGTGCCAATTCCAGAGGGAAACTGAGGCAGAGAGCAGCGAGGCAGCTTGCTGGGAAGGTGTGGTTCCCCAGCCCTGGGCACATAGGTTTTGCACTGCTGTAGCAGGGAGCAGCCCCACCATTGCTCCCAATGGCTCCACTCCAGCCAAGGGGGCACCGTGGTTCACATCCCAATGCCCCCTTCACACTCGGCTCCTGGTGTGAGGCGAGTGCAGACATTCCCAGGAGTTATCCCCCCATTTGCTTACAGCAGCTGCTCAACTTTTCAGTCTGTATTTCCTCACCAAATTACAGCCTAAGAGATGCTTCTGGCCGCTTCCTTAGCCATGCCCTCCTCTCCCATTCACTTGTCCCCACGGACTGCTGCCAAGTTGGACTGCAAAGGAGGGGACCCCAGTCCCTTCCTGCCCCACTCCGGGGCGGAGCATCAGCCCAGGTGCCGCACACCACGGGGTGATTCCAGCGGGGAGGTGCCGGTGCCGGGGAGCGGAGCGGCAGATTCCCGGGGCCAGGCTGGGTGCGTGGCGGGCCCGCGGCAGGGAAGGGGTGCCAGGCAGCCAGCCCGTGTCCCGGTCCAGGGCCGGGCCGCCGGAGAGGGGCGGGGGGATTCACGTTTCGCTGACATCACGGCGGTGCAGGAGCGGCCGGGGGCCAGCAGCCCCGGGGGCCGGCAGCCCCGCAGCCACGGCCGCCGCGCACCCCCGGCACCGGCGCCTCCGGTAAGTGGCGGCTGACGGCGGGGGGCTCCGGGGGGACCCCAAGGGACGTCGTGCCCTTTCCCAGCGCTCTTCCAGCACCCCCAGCGCCTGCACCCCAGGCTTGCGGAGCCAGAGACCAACTTTGCAGTTCCCCCGTACCCTTTCTCCGGCCCCCCACATCCATCGGGGCATGGAGCCCTACTCCGTACGGACTGCGGTGGGGTGAGCGGCGGGAGGGCTCCGGCACTGGGACCCTCTGCCCCTTTCCACCCCTGGGGCGCCTGCTGGTCTCTGGTAAAGGGGTCAAATCTTCACGGTTTTTTATCCGGGGGATGCAAATGTGTAACCCAATATCCGGGCCATCCCCACCCCATCTCTGGGCTGTGTTAGCCCCGAGAGTGGCCGTGTAACTGGGGGGCTGCAGCTTGCCCTTCGCTGCTGTTCCCAGCGGGAGGGGAGGGGACAGCCTGTCTGTCTCCCCAGGTCCCTGCCCCAGCCCCGCTTGCTCATGCCGAGTCGCTCCGGGGCGGAGGACCACAATTTCACCCATCTCAGGGAAGGCAGCCAGGGTGTAACAGGGGCAGGGAGGGATGTTGGCAAAGGGATTTGGTTCACTGTCACCCTCTCTGGGGACAGGCTCTGAGATGCCACGTTTTCCCCCCCAGGGAGAGATGGGAAGCCCGGAGTAGATCAGCTTCTTCCTCCCCTGAGTATGTAATGCAGGCTCGGGGTTTGAGGGCAGGGTCCCTGCCGTGCTGGTACACACTGACCACACTGGGTCTGCTGTCAGCCCAGTGGTTGCTCACCTGTGCACTGAGCTCCTCCATGCTCAGCTTCAGTTGCCTGTGTGGTAACTGAGGGGTCACAAAACCTTCTGGGCAGTGGACATTTTTTCCACTGCTCAAATAGGTGGTGCCTAAAAAGAGGGGTTACAGCAGAGGGAGAGAAGTAGAACAAAAGCCAGGCATGAGTGGGAGCATCCTCCTGGCTTGGCTGCCCCCAGCACAGAAAGAGCACCTTGTCTGCAGGATCAGCCACTCCATTGTGCTCGTATGGATGGTGAGGGAGGAAAAAACTGTTCGTGACTCTTGCAAAGCAGTGGGGAAAGGAAAAGGGCTTGAGAGCAACTTTCTGACAGGAGACCAGGAGCAGCATATGAAGGAGCTGAACCACAATGTTGTAGAACAGCCTGTCCAGTGCCCTGCCACCCTGTGGCTTCCCAGGCTATGCTGGGGTCAGAGGAGGCTGGACTTTGTGTGCTGGGCTGCCAAGGGATCAAGATGAAACCTCCTGGGCTGGGGTCATCAGCACTATCTCTCCAGAAGATGCTCAGTGTCATGGCAGGAGCTGGCTGGGGAGCTGCAGGGTGCACAGGCCGTGACTGCAGGGCTGGGGGTGAGAGGGGCTGGGACCAACCCTGCCCTGCACATCATGCAGTGCTGCTGCTCAGAGCAAGCCAGCCAGGAGGCAGAGTGGGAGACACTTCCTGCACCAGTAACACACTTTCTCCCTCTTCACAGGCCAGGATGGCTCCTCAGATCTAGACAGGGAGACCAGAGCAGTGCCAGAAATCCCCATCCAAGTGACAGTGGGGCTGGGATAGAGGAGCTGCCGTGAGGATGTCCGAAGCCAAGCCCCTCAGCATCTCTTGCTTCGTGCTCTCCTTGCTCTCCCTGCCCTGGGCTTTGCTCCAGCTGGGCCAGGCTTTTCCCAGCACCTCTGACTACCTGCAGCGGGGCTGGCAGCGGCTGCTGGAGGAAGGGGAGGGCTGCGCCGAGTGCCAGCCAGAGGAGTGCCCGACGCCGCGCGGGTGCCTGGCGGGCACGGTGCGGGACGCCTGCGACTGCTGCTGGGAATGTGCCAACCTGGAGGGACAGATCTGTGACCTGGACAACACCAACCACTTCTACGGCAAGTGTGGGGAGCACCTGGAGTGCCGGCTGGATGCTGGGGACCTGCGGCACGGGGAGGTGCCCGAGCCCCAGTGCGCCTGCCTGTCCCACCTGGCCCTCTGCGGCTCTGACGGCAAAACCTACGCCCAGATCTGCCGGTTCCTGGAGGCTGCCCGTGCCCACCCCGATGCCAACCTCACCGTGGCCCATGAAGGTCCCTGCGAGTCAGGTAGTGGCCCTGGAGCTGTGGGAAGAGCCAAGCAAGGGGGTCTGGCTTAACTGTTTCACCTGGCAGCAAAACCAGGGACAGGACTGCGCTGGGGGCTGCTCCCTGCAGTGCCAGGTTCCCACCAGTGCCCCCATCCTGCTGCTCTGGGGGAGCCCCTTGCAGATCCAGTGCTTGGAGAAATCTGGGAGCAGCTTTGCCAAGAGGGAGTGGAGTTTATGGAAGCAACAAATCCTGCTGGAGCAGAGGGGGAAGTTCCAGGGAATTGTTAGCGAATTCTTGGCGGCAGGGCTGGGTCCACACTGGCCTGTTGCTCCCGAGAAATGTGCCTGCCTCCTGCAAATAGAAACCAGGGTTGGTTTGGCTTGGCTGTGTGATTTCCACCTCCCAGTCAAAACTCAGGAGGGGGTTGAGAGGGGACATTCTAGCAGGAAGGCCATGCCCCATCCTGCCCAGCCCAGCACAGGTCACCCAGTGATGTCACTGCAGCCTGAGGGGTGCCAAGGCTGACCTTATCTTCTGTAGATCATCATCTATTTTCCCAGGTATATTTGGAGGTGGAAACCTTCCCTTGAGCTCTGGCTCATGCTATGGGCCAGGTCATGGAGCAGTGTGTGAGCAGGACAATCCTCACTCTGTCCCTCTGGGGAAGGGATGTGGAACATGGAGCTGTTGGCTCCATCCAGGACATGGGGACCTGCTGCCTCCCTTCATTGCTGGCACCAGCCCTGTGTCAGAGCAGAGGCCTCACTTGGCTGGAAGCTCAACTACCTCATCCATACTCACCAGCTCAGGCTGGATGAGCACCCCTTGGCCTTTCCCCCACAGGAGAGCGTGCTCCAATGGCTCAGGAGAGCTTTGTTTGTAACATTGCTGTCATTGCAATGTTACAGAACTCATTGCAACTCTTCCTGCTGCGTGTGTTGCTTGAGCACCACTGCACAGGCAGGAAAACTGAGGCCAGCAGGGATGGCAACCCTCCATGGACTGGGGGGCTCGGGGAGGGAGCTCCCAGTCCCAGCTGTGAGGAGGGACCATGTCCTTGGGAAATGTGGGGGTCTGCCATGGGAGGGAGAGGAGACAGACATGGGAAGGGTCCCAGGATCTCTGTGTGAACCAAAGGCTCCAGAGAGCAGCTCAAGAGAGTCTGTGGGACATGCCAAGGCTGGGACCTCTTCTGAGCCCACCCTCCTCTCCTCTCCCCCCTCCCAGAGCCTCAGATCACCTCTCCTCCCTATGACACATGGAACATCACCGGGCAGGATGTCATCTTTGGCTGCGAGGTCTTCGCCTACCCCATGGCATCCATTGAGTGGAGGAAGGATGGAACGGAGATGCTGCTGCCTGGAGATGACCCCCACATCTCTGTCCAGGTGAGGGGTGTGCCCAGGGCATTGAAGACAACCCCAGAGTGATCCAGTGCTTCTCAGAGCTCATGGACAACCAGACCTGAGAGTGGCCATACTCTGGGAATGGCCAAGTCTGGCTGTCTGGGGATGGGAAGGGGTCACTGGAGGCTCAGTAACACGAGGACTGACTGAGCCAGGGCTGGTGTTTCAGTGGTAGGAGCCATCAGCATAGCTCTCTCCTGTGATTTCCTCTAGTAATTTTTGAACTTATTCATAGAGTCCTGCAGCAGGGAGTTTGCCACTTGCCTGCCTTTAGTTTGTTGTGTGTGCTTCACTTGCAGTCTTGCTGGCAGGGCTGGAAAGAGAGAGGCAAAGAGAAAAGAGGACTTCCCTAGTGCCTTACAGCCTGGGTTGTCCTCTGGTCCTACCAGCACACTCAGGCAGTTCCTGCCCTTTTTTCCCATCAGCAGGGTTTCTCTCCAGAGCTGGCAGGCCCAGGGGGCAGCATCCTGCCTGTGGCCAGCCCCAAATATAGCACCCAGCTGAGTGTACCTAGCTATTAGAGGGTGTGGGCAGAGCCAAAGGGGCCATGCACCTCAGCCAGGCACCAATGAGGAAGGAACTGTGGTGGGATGGACTGAGGGAGCCAGAGGAGCAGGTGGAACCTGCACCATGGCCCCCTTCCATCTTTCTGCCCTTCAAGCCTCCCCACAGCTTGTTGCAGGGTCTGGCTGAGGATCCTCACCCCAAGCAGGACTACCCTGCCTGGTTGGAGGAAGCTCTACTGTCCTCCACCCCTGGCCGCCAGACCGTAATAGCAGCTTGCAAACACAGCTGCAGTCCAGCTGGGTCAGGACAAGCTTATTTATTCCTGGGGATAAACAGAAAATAGCATGGCTGCTGCCGGAGCAATCCTGGGACCTCAGTGCCGGCGGGAAGGGGACCCGGGGCTCTGTGGCACAGACTCCCCCTTGCTCTGCCACCAGTGCTGACAGAAACCCTCCCTTCTCGCAGTTCAGAGGCGGCCCCCAGAAATACGAGGTGACGGGCTGGCTCCAGATCCAGGGCGTGCGGGTGACGGACGAGGGCACGTACCGCTGCTTCGCCAGGAACAGGCTCGGGGAGGTGGTGGCGCTGGCCAGCCTGACTGTCTTCACTCCGGGTGAGCAGCACGTCCTCGTCCCCCGATCTCCTGGGGGCGTGGGAAGGGCTGTCTGGGCACGGTGCACCCGTGTGGCAGGAGCTGCTGGAGCGTGGGGCTGTGCTGGGGGTGCCTCAGAGAGCTGCCTTGCATGGTTTGGCTTTGGTCCTGCTGGGGAAGGGGACAGGCACAGCAGGGTGGCAATGTCACACTGTCCCCATGCTGCCATTCCAGACCAACTCAACCTGACAGACTTCTCCCTGCTGAAGCCCCACACGACACCTGAGGACTACAGGGAGAGTGAGGAGGACTACTACTAGCCCAGGGATGGCATGTTCAGCTGCAGAGACCACCTTGCCCACAGCGACCCTTCCCTGGGCTTGGGGACATCTCTGGAGCAAACATCCTCCGGCCCAAAACTCCTTTTCTGAACAATCCTGGCACAACAGCCTGGTTTTTGGGGTGGGGGACAGGGTGACACGACCTTTTGGGGTGCTGGGGGGTGGGATACTGGCTGCTTGGCAAGGGCTGGGACCAGGGACACCTCAGGGTGGATTTGTCCTCTGGCACTGAGTGGAGACACAATGGCAGGTAGGACACTGTGGGGACAGCTGTGCTGTGTGTGATGAGGACTTGGTGCTGGAGATGGAGACAGCCTCCTCTGGGAGAGTGAGGCCAGGGCAGGAGCATTGTGTCCTGTGTGAATAATTTTTGGGGAAGCTGGAGCAGAGAGCTGGGACCTGACTGTGATAACCAGCATGTCACAGTCCCCTGCCCCCCTCCATCTGCTCTGTATCCCCCAAGCACAGAGACATCCCAGCTTCTCCCAGAACCTGAGGAACCTGCTGCCAAAACACCCTTCTCTTCTGTTTTGTTTTTAACCAGAAAAGTAGTGATTTGAGGAAACCAGGCACTTGTGGCTTTCAGAGCTGTCTTTTCTCCAGCTGAACCACCCTTGTGGTCAGAAACACTTTGGCCTTTTTTTGACTGACTTAATTTTTCCCTTCCATGCCTTTGACTGACCTCATGCTTTCCTTTGTCATTTCAGTTGATGTTATTTAAAATATACGTGTAGGTCAAAGCCAAGGCTGGCTGACTGTCTGCATCCACAAAGATGATTATGGGGGTGAGGAAGGGTGCAATGGATGCTGCCTTGTCCATTGTGGGGTGCTTGAGTTGAGGAGCCCTCCTGCACATCCCAGTGCTCACAGCTGGTCCTGCTGTGGGTCCTGCCCTTCCCACCCCACCTGGGGATGGGGGTGCCCAGCAGACAATCTCCTGTGCAGTGGTGATGCATCAGCTCCAACCACTGCACTCCCATGTGTTTGGATCCCATCCCACTGCTGCCCATTTTCATCTTGGGGTCCTGAGTTCTGTGACACTGGGGTCTCCACCCAGGTGACCACAGCTCTGTCAAGTGTGGAGCAGCTCTGTGACTAGTTGATGAAGTAAAGGGGTGCTCCAGTTTCTACTGGAAACATTATATTAAAAAAAAACCCAAAACACCTACCTCCCAGAGCTGGTGATTTGGAGCAAACTTTCATTTGGGGGCACAGGAAGGAAGCTCAGAACTGCACTGTGCTGCTCACTGCCCAGAGAGGGCTGTCAGGACCCTTCCTCTGAGCATTCTGGGGCTGAGCTCCATTCAAGGGGTGCTTTATCCCCCAAAGCAGCAGCATTTACAGGACTTCTGGTGCTCAAAAGCTCCATAAGGACCAAACCCCGCCCAGTTACTCAGTCCCAGCTCTGGGGAGGTGCAGATCTGCGGCAGAGAGCCAGGCCCTGTGAGAGAGGAATTGGGAGACCCCGGGCAGGAGCAGGCAGGATGCAATAAGGATGGTGGCTCGGATCCCGTGCTACTCTCCTTCACATGTTTTTTCTTTTCTTTTCTTCCTTCTTCTCTTGAGAGCTGGCTCAGATGACACAATTACGGCACTGAAACCTGAACAAGCAAATAAAAGGGATTTGTCTGGAACTGGCAGCAGAGCAAAATTCCTGCAGACGGTGAGGCTGGGCCAGTTCTGGCCCCCTGCACCACAGCTTGACGGGGCACTGCTGCCCTGCCTGCTGGGGTGCCTACCCTTTCTGGCAGAAAACCCCTTCTCAGGCAGAGAAATGCAAAAGCCATTGATGCCTCAGCTTCTCCTTCCATCTAAGAGCACAACAGAATCCTCCTGAGCTGCTCAATCAGAGTTGGAGAGTGTTCAGGAGGGATCGGGGACAGAAGTGTGCCATTGGCTTTTATTTTGCTTTTTTTGGGTGTAAAACATTCTTTCAGAGAAGCTGGGCCTTTTTAATCCATCCTGATCCCCTTCCTGTTTTGCACACAAATGAGCTGGTGGAACTGGGCCACACTCAGGCTGAGGCTGCCACGGGGAAATCCGAGAGCCTCCTGGAGCCTGGGCAGTCAGGAGCTGCTTGCTGGGCTCCCTGCCGGTGCCCGGGGCTGGCCCCCAGCCAGGGCTGCCATGCCAACCCTCCTCAGGGCCAGGCCTGCCCTGCCTGTGCTGGCACACACCCAGGTCGTGCTGCTGTGGGTGCAGCTTTGGTCTGGCTGGAGAGAGTCGGATGTGTCACAGCTCCATCCCTGGCTCTCCGTGTGCTCTGCAGGACAATGCCCTGCCTGGGCATCTGCATTTGGGGCAGCCCTTGCCCCCCTCTGCCTCACACCCAGTGCCTTCACACCCTGTAGCGAGCTGGCAGGGAATGCTGGTGGCTCCTGCCTGGCAGGAAAAGCAGTGGGGATGTGGTGACCGAAAGAGGGGGAATTTGAGCAAAAGCTCTTGGCCAAAATTAACCAAACCAAGGGCTGTGGGTCCCAGACTCCTCAGATCCTGCTGTCTGACTGGCAGGATGGAGCTCAGCCAGTAGCTGAGCTCCACTCCAAGGTGAAGGGCAGCAAAGGGCTCCAGGGGCACAGAGAGGGCTGGTGTCTCCTCATCCCAGCTCCCAGCCTTGCCATTTCCAGTCACTTAAAAATTAAAGAAGACAATATTGCTGCACAGCTGGAATCGGTCACTGCCACAGAACTTAATTGAGGTTATTTGTTGGCTCTCACAACATTTGGTCACCTCTGCTGCTGCCTGCTCACATGTTTCCTGCAGCCCCAAGGAGGGGCACCCCAGGCTCTGCAGGTCCTGTTCTCAGCTCCAGGCATGCAGAGGGTCCTGGGGACCTGACCAAACCTGGTGTCCCGGTGGGTTCAGAGGCTGTGCCCCAATGCATGCAGCACCAAACTCCTTTCCTGGCTGAAATTTGGTGCAGTTGCTTTCTGGGGACAGGGGGAGCTGAGCAGCTCCCGCCAGCCCAGCACTCAGAGCACCTGCTCAGGGGAGCCCAGAGGCCAGGCTGATGTCAGGGACCAGGAGATCTGGACTGGGGAGTGTTGACATGGCCACTGGCCCAGGCACAGCACCCACACCTCCTGGCCACCCGGGAGGAGCAGGGTGTGGGTACTTCCCAGGGCACCAGAGGTCACTGAGAGCTGGGTACAAAGAAGAGGTGGCTTGTCCTGCCAGGACCTGAAAGACCCAGGAGATGCACCCTCTGAGCAGCTGCCAATCACAGGGTTTCATGGTCTGCAGGGAAAACCCACCAAGTCTGGCAAGTAAGTACACCCCTGTAACAAAGACATGCTGCCCCTGTGCTTCCCTGTCTGGGCCTGGGCAGGAGGCACATGGAATCATGGAATAGTTTGGATTGGAAGGGACCTCAGAGGTAATTTAGTTTCAATGCCTCTGCCATGGGCAGGGACACCTTCCACTAGGCCAGGTTGCTCAGGGCCCCACGCAGCCTGGTCTTGAACACTTCTGGGGCTGGGGAGCCCACAACTTCTCTGGGCACCCTATGCCGGTTCCTCACCATCCTCACAAAAAGAATTTCTTTCTAATATCTGACCTAAACTTAGTCTCTTTCAGTTTAAAGCTATTCACCCTTTTTCTATCACTACATGCCCTTGTCCAAAGTCCTTCTCCAGGTCTCTTTAGACCCTTTAGGTTCTGGTACGTGCTTTAAGGTGCTCCTGGAGCCTTCTCTTCTCCAGCCTACTCTTCTCTCAGCCTGTCTCCAGCTCTCTGGGCATCTTCACAGCCCTCCTCAGGACTCGCTCCAACATATCCACATCCTTCTAATGCTGGAGCCCCCGAGCTGGACACGGCACTCAGGTAGGGTGCCACAAAGCAGAGCAGAGGGAC
This sequence comes from Melospiza melodia melodia, assembly GCF_035770615.1. Lineage (NCBI taxonomy): Eukaryota > Metazoa > Chordata > Aves > Passeriformes > Passerellidae > Melospiza > Melospiza melodia. Next base: position 13,095,128 of record NC_086202.1, read on the forward strand.
AGAATCGCCTATCCCAACCTGCCGGCCGTGCTTCCTGCGGCGCACCCGCGCCTCCCGCCGGTCCGTGCCGGCCCAGGGCGGCGATTATCCGCTAAACGGTGCTGCCACCTCCCGGCACAGCCACCCGGGCCGGGCCGGGCCGGGCTGGGCGCCCCCGGAGCACGCCACACTCGGATCCACCCGTGCCTGCCCCTGGTAGAGCCTCTGCCCTGCTGGAGAGGGGTGATACAAGGGACACGAGTATGAGCTGTCCCTCGGGATGGTCCCAGAGCCAGAGCATCCTCTTGTCACCGGCTTTGGGTGGCTGCTGCAGGCAGAGCTGGAGATGTCCGGCTGCAGTCCTTGGGTGTCTGCGCTGAGCTAGGGCTGCAAAAGGGTGAACACCCCTCGTGGCCACCCTGACAACCCCCCACGCCATGGGCACCTCCCATGGGACATCAGTGACTTTGGCAGAGGCTCATTGAGCCTGAGCCGATCACTGGTCATGCCTGGATGGAAGCAGTGCTGTAACCTCGCTCTGCAAACAGGTAAACTGAGGCACAAAGCAACTGTGCATGGAAAACTCAACCAGAGCCAAAGCGACCTTCACAGCAGAGTGACCAGCTACCCCCAGGGCTTCTGTCCCCAGCCTGTCCCACCTCTGTTGGGAGCGGCATTTTCCCCCCGTCTTTTGCACGGCACCTCTTCCCCCTGCTGTAGTGGCTCAGAGAGAAAATAAAGCAGCAAGGCGGCTTCCCTGCCTCCACCCAGCACTTATACTGCCTGATAAACAAAATGGAAATAAATCCTCCTGCAGCAAATAGGTCTCCATGGGGGGTTGCTTTCAATAATTCAAATGCTGTTGCAGAGCAGAGCCCACGCCAATGGGTTTTAATAAACACAGCCATAATGTGACATGCAATTTATTATTAAGCTTAAAACAGGAAGCAAAGAGTTTAATAAAAGCACCAGGTTCCCTGTATCAGTCACAGCAAGTGGCGGGGTGCTGGCTGTGGGGGGAGGCTGGGCAAGCTGGCTGCAGGGACACAGAGCTGGGTTTGCTTTGCTGAGTGCCCCTCAGCCTGGCACTGCAGGAATCCTGGGCAGGGCATGGGGATGTGAGCCAGAGTGAGGGAAATGGGGATTATTGCAGGACAGGGGTAATGCTGCACCCTGTACATCTGCCTGGCCATCCAGGGAAGAGCTCTGCCCTGGCATCACAGCTTGCCTGCAAGGTCAGGTTAAAGCCTTGGGTTCAACCCCTCTCTGCAAAACTTTCTCACCCTCATCCCTTCCTAAGTCAGCTGCACCTGGGCAGCCCTTTTCTGCTCCGCCCTTACCAGCCCTGGGCTGCCTTTAGGAGGAGGCAGAGGGAAAGCTGAGCCTCCTGGAGGCAGAGAGGCTGTGCAAGGTGAGATGGTGCAAGGCACGGGGAACAGCTGGTGCCTGGTGCTGCAGCAAGCCTGTGTGCTGTCTGCTGAGCTGCATGGGTGGCCCCTCCAGACATGGATTTGTTCAAGGGCTGGTGAAAAGTGACAGCTTGTCAGGGAGGTGGCTCAGCTGAGGTGGCTCGACAGGTCCAGCTATGTCTGGAGGCACCTCTGTGTGGAGGTGAGGGCTGAAGGATATTGCACCATGCCATATCCACCACTTAGCAGGATCCAGGTGCTGCTTTCTCCCTGTCCTTGGTGTAGGCCTACCTGGACACTTGAATGCTGGCACTTCTCCCTTGTGGCTTTTTTGGCTCCTCTCCTTGGTCTTGCATGCTAGCTGTGCCCTTTCTCTTTGGAAATAATCCTGCCAACCCCAGTACCCACTCCTGCAGAGAACAGCACAGCCGGTGGAAGAGATGTGAGATACTGTTTCCCTGTGAAAATGGGCATCTATGACTGCCTGTGCTTTGGTTTGGGGAGTGGTCTCAAGGAGAAGCGGTTCCCCTGACACAAGCTTTGCTTGTGTTATATCAGACAGCAGACAGTCCCCTCTCTAGCAAGGCTGTGGGAGATGGGGAGCTTTGTCCCAGTGCAGCCAGATGACACTCTGGGGCTGAACCAGCTCCAGGCACCTGCAGCTCCTTCCAGCAGGGCAAGCAGCCTCCTCCTCCTATCTTAAGGAGGGCTTTCCAGGCAGATAAAGCCATGGCAGCAGCCTCTGTCCTCCAGCCTGGCTGAACTGCTGGCAGGGCTGTGCATGGGGCAGCTTTTGTGGACTCTTTAGCTGGTGTTGACAGCAGAGCTTTTATGCTGGGATTGATGCAGGGTAACACTCTCTGCCTCTGCCAGCACCGGTGCCTGCTGGAGCCTGTAAAAGGTTTTAACTTGAGACTGCTTTTTTTTTTTCTCTGCTCTGTCTGTTGAAAGCTCCACTTCCTCTGGCTTGAAAAGCCCAAGAGCTGCTGATGTGACTGTCCCCATGACTATTAGTGAGGCTGTGAGTGGGATGTTGAATCTGGAACCAGTGAAGGGACAGAGTATCTTGCCTGTCCCTTTGAGGTGATGATCCCTGTGCAGATTCCTCAGGAGCAGCACCAGCCCAGGGAGGGCTGGAGGGTCCCCACACTCTCCTTGCATTACAGGTGACTCTTTGACCTTCATGTATGGTCAGGAGGGGAAAAGACCTATCCTTAGTGGTGTGTGGGGATGGCCGCGGTTGGATCTCCTCTTGTGTGCTCATCTGATGTCCTAGGTTTGCTCCCTGTGCTCTGGGCTTTCCTCTCTTCATGGGCATGGAATTTGGGACTGGGGTCTGACTCCACGGAGAGAGGGGGCTGAGCTGGAGCAGGCAATAACCCATGTGAGGGCACAGCCTGCAGGGACCTCAGGTACCCTGCAGGGAGCACAGGTATCCCTGCATGGAGCACAGGTATCCCTCAGGGAGCACAGGTATCCCTGCAGGAAGCACAGGTATCCCTCAGGGAGCACAGGTATCCCTGCATGGAGCACAGGTACCCTGCAGGGAGCACAGGTACCCTGCAGGGAGCACAGGTATCCCTCAGGGAGCACAGGTACCCTGCAGGGAGCACAGGTACCCTGCAGGGAGCACAGGTATCCCTGCAGGGAGCACAGGTACCCTGCATGGAGCACAGGTACCCTGCAGGGAGCACAGGTACCCTGCAGGGAGCACAGGTATCCCTCAGGGAGCACAGGTACCCTGCAGGGAGCACAGGTACCCTGCATGGAGCACAGGTATCCCTGCATGGAGCACAGGTATCCCTGCATGGAGCACAGGTATCCCTCAGGGAGCACAGGTGCCCTGCAGGGAGCACAGGTACCCTGCATGGAGCACAGGTATCCCTGCAGCGAGCACATGTACCCTGCAGGGAGCACAGGTATCCCTGCAGGAAGCACAGGTATCCCTCAGGGAGCACAGGTACCCTGCATGGAGCACAGGTACCCTGCATGGAGCACAGGTATCCCTGCAGGGAGCACAGGTACCCTGCATGGAGCACAGGTATCCCTGCAGGGAGCACAGGTATCCCGCAGGGAGCACAGGTATCCCTCAGGGAGCACAGGTATCCCTGCAGGGAGCACAGGTATCCCTGCAGGGAGCACAGGTATCCCTGCAGGGAGCACAGGTACCCTGCATGGAGCACAGGTATCCCTGCAGGGAGCACAGGTATCCCTCAGGGAGCACAGGTATCCCTCAGGGAGCACAGGTATCCCTCAGGGAGCACAGGTATCCCTCAGGGAGCACAGGTATCCCTCAGGGAGCACAGGTATCCCTCAGGGAGCACAGGTACCCTGCATGGAGCACAGGTGCCCTGCAGGGAGCACAGGTACCCTGCATGGAGCACAGGTGTCCCTCAGGGAGCACAGGTATCCCTGCAGGGAGCACAGGTATCCCTGCAGGGAGCACAGGTATCCCTGCAGGGAGCACAGGTACCCTGCATGGAGCACAGGTATCCCTGCAGGGAGCACAGGTATCCCTCAGGGAGCACAGGTACCCTGCATGGAGCACAGGTGTCCCTGCATGGAGCACAGGTGTCCCTCAGGGAGCACAGGTATCCCTGCAGGGAGCACAGGTACCCTGCATGGAGCACAGGTATCCCTGCAGGGAGCACAGGTACCCTGCATGGAGCACAGGTACCCTGCAGGGAGCACAGGTACCCTGCAGGGAGCACAGGTACCCTGCATGGAGCACAGGTACCCTGCAGGGAGCACAGGTACCCTGCAGGGAGCACAGGTACCCTGCATGGAGCACAGGTATCCCTGCAGGGAGCACAGGTACCCTGCAGGGAGCACAGGTGTCCCTCAGGGAGCACAGGTATCCCTCAGGGAGCACAGGTATCCCTGCAGGGAGCACAGGTGCCCTGCAGGGAGCACAGGTGTCCCTCAGGGAGAACAGGCGTCCCTCAGGGAGCTCAGGTATCCCTCAGGGAGCTCAGGTATCCCTCAGGGAGCACAGGTATCCCTCAGGGAGCTCAGGTATCCCTCAGGGAGCTCAGGTATCCCTCAGGGAGCTCAGGTATGCCTCAGGAAGCGCCCGGGGTGCGTTATCTCACAGGCAGGCGGTGCTCAGCAGGGACCCGCCTTATCGCAGCGCTGCTTGCTGTCTCTCCTCGCAGCCCTTTCTGCCCGGGGCTGCTCTCTGTCACTTCTCTGCTCCCTAACAGCTGGAGGCAGGCGGAAATGGGAGCCCCCGTGCCTGGTCCCTGCCAGAGCACACTGCTCGGAAGTGGGGGGGGGGATCTGCCGTGCAATTACTGTGCCTTTGGCTTGGCAGGCCTGAAAGTGTGAGTGATGGGGTCTGTGCAGAGCAGCCCCGAGCCCCGGCGGCTTGGGAAGTGTTCATACCCGTCAGCAGCTTCCCCCAGCTGCTCTGCCGGTTCGAGAATGTGGGAGGGGAGCAGGGGACAGCAACTTCGGGCTACTTGTGAAAACCCCAAATATTCACCTGGCTGGATGTCCGCATTCAAAGCACAGTCTGAGCCCTCCCCTTTAATACCCTCTCTCTCCCAGCTGTGGCTGTGAGGATAGGCAGAAGCTGCAACCTGTATATCCCATTCCACCCATCCACCTTTCCCACTTTGCAGCCATGTGTGGGTGTATGTGGTGAAGGGCTGGGGTGGCTGTTCAGCATTTCTCCAGGACACCTACTGGAGCCAGTTCTTCCCTCACAGAAGAGTTCAGATGGGGAGAATAAAACAGAAAAATTCTGGGTTTGCCTCTCAGCTGGTGTCAGGGGACCAAGAAAGTCCAGGGAAGCCTGGGCTGGCATGTCCTGCAAGCACAGCTGCAGACAGTGGAGTGAAGGCCTCCATGCCTGTAGATAGCAAACCCTCAGCCACCAGGCTGCTGTGTTGCAGGATGGGAGTGGGAGTTCCCCCGCGAGCATTTTGGGAGGGAGGGTGCTGCCTTCTCTGCCCAGGGATGGAGGAATCAGAAATGAGTGATGCCAGCTCAGCAGGGAGCTTTAAATATGGAGAAGGTCCAACAGCACTGAGCCCACGAGGATGGTGTTATCAGGAGTTGACCAAAGCTCCAGGTCTCTCCCACTGCCAGCTTGCCCTGGCCTTGGGGAAGGAAGGGTTAAGCCACAGGGCTGAGCAAAACAAGTGCTCTCTGAAAAGTCAGCCAAGCTACCCAAATGCTGGCCTCCCCTCTGCCCCCACCCTTATCCATCTCTCTTATCTGCCCTGGGCAAGAGCAGGGCATTTCCCCTGCTCGGCTGACGAGGAGCAGAGCTGGGACAGGCGGAAGCTGGCTGAGAGCACGGGGCTCGGGGAGGCCGTGGTGTCCCAGCCGTGGGGTGGCCTGTGTGGCTGCAGGGCAGAGATGGGGAGGGGTGCTATGGGTCACCGTGGGGCTGCATCCACTGGCAGCTTCCCCATCCCTGGCTGTCTCACACCCTGGGTACTGCAGCAGCTCCTCGTTTCTGCAGCACACACTGAGTGAGCTGCTGGAGCTCAGCCCCCTGGAGAGCCTGGCTCACATCAAGGGGGTTATCAGCTCTGTAAGGGTTAAATACCCTGTGGGCACTGCTGTCTGGGGGCACAGCGGTTTGGGGTGGCTCAGGCAGCCCAGGCAAGCTGGCACACAGCTCTGTCCGTGCTGGGGGTGAGGATGGAAGGAGGCAGGGGTGCTTCACCCAGTGGGAGCAAGGCGCCAGGGCATCTCTGGCAGCTCTGCCGACACGAGGCAGGCTTGGACCTGTTTAATTAAACGTGAAGAGCTCTCACACTTCACAAGCTGCAGCCCTCCCTGCAGCCTGAGCGATCCTGGGGAAGAGCCCTTTTATTAAAAGAGAGAGAGGCTGTGACTCTGCCAGGCAGCCGTCAAACAGCACATTTAATTGTCTCGGCTCGTTTAGCTGTCGCGCAGGGAGGGATGAGCTCCGAGCCCTTCAGCCCTCGCTACACACCCTCCACACGTGCTGCCTGCATCCTGGCAGCTCCTGCTGCCCTCCAGGAGGGCTGGTGAGGGGTACATGGGGATGAGCCTTCATCCAGGGTCAGCGCTGGGGGCTTGCTTGGTGCTCTGACAGCCCAGCCCGCTCAGGGCTGAGCACTGGGGTTCAAAAGGGCTCGGGGAAGCACCTGGAGAGATGGGAGCCTCCTGGGGCTGCGGGAGCTGCCTGGAAGACACAGGGTAACGAAATGACAGCTTAAAAGTATCTCCTTGCTTATTCCCATGGCAGAACATTTGTGGCTCTGGAGAGGGCATGCTACCCTGGTTTCAATGTGACAACCTTACTGTATAAGTCATTTCCAGGATGACTTATAGAGTGAGGCTGGCAATGGGTCAGGATAGCTGTGCAGCACCTTTCCTCTAGGAACTGATATCCTTGCAAATATCTTCTGGGCTCTGCACAGTTATTCTGTTCAGGGTGCACATGGAGGGACAACAGAGCTCTGGGTGCTTTAAATCTGGTTTTGCTTTAAATCTGCTGGGTGATTCGGAGAGGCTGAACTTGGGTTCAGCTGCTGGTAGAGGAGAGGCTGTTTGGCTGAGTGATGGAAGATGCCCCTGGAGGGGGAGTCACAGCCTTTCCCGTGGCTGTGCAGGAGCAGCCTTGCCAAAACTCACCATTTGGAGAGGAGAGGGGGAAGAAGGAAAGATCAAGAGGGGGAGGAAATACATTCTTTTATCAAAGCCTCCTACTTCAAAGCTGTCCAGCCGAAGTGCTCCCCTTTGGTTTAATTTGAAGTGATGTTTCCTTCAGCATCTGCAGTTAAATGGTATCAAGCCAGGCTGAAATGGCTGGAAAGCCTGGAAAGGGAAGGCACTGTTTGGGAACGGCTCAAGGCAGATCTTCCCATTAGGGTCAGCCTTGAAGGCCTTCCCATAGGGATAAAAACTGCCAGTGCTGTCATTTCCCATCCCTCAGCTCCTAGCATGGGATAAAATCCAAACCCTTTTGGGAACAGGAAAATTTCTCATCCTGGGTGCCTGTGGTGGCTCCATCCCTCTCAAGTGGCTAAAGCCACATCCCTCTCTGTGCCCTTGAGCAAGGGGAAGGCAAAACATGGAGATGTGGGTGCTGCTCTGCCCTGAGGAACCAGTGCATCTCCCCAGCTTGTTGTTTCCAGCCTGCAGCCTCGCTGAAGGTGCTTTGGCAGCCCCTGAACACAGGTGAGAGCTAAACCAGATTGCAGGGGGTACCAGGGGAGGGGGCATGAATCCACTTCCTGATGAATACCTTTAAACCCTCTTGGAGTGGAAGAGGAAGGCCGCTGCTCCCAGTGCCTGGGGAATTTCTGTGTGGGGGCAGAGGGGAAGAACAGCAACAGTGGGGCACATGCTACACTGTCACAGCATCCCTTAACTACAAAAACCCCAAAGAAACAACAACAACAACAACAAAAAACCCCAAAAAACTGCCTGGGAGGCAAAGCAGCTGGCTGTTCCTGGGAAAGACCAATGTTCTCCTGTCTGCTGCATAGGAACTGATTTTCCCCAGCTGGCTGGAAAGAAGCTACTTTGAAAGCAGCTGTGCCCTGTCCCTGCTGGGGGCAGCAGGGCTGGCACCCCCTGGGCAGCATGTCTGGTCACTGGGAGGACAGAGGGTGTCAAAACAGGCCAGCTGCTCTGTAGAGAGGAAGAGGGACGTGTCCTGGGAAACAGAAAGGTCATGGTCATCTCTTTGACCTTCAGAGGCCAAAACAAGGCTTTAATGGCAATGACTGTGCTGGCACTGCAGCCACTGACCAGGAAGGAAGGTGAAGGACGAGTCACCTCTTTTTGCACATGGAGAAGGGATGCTCAGAGATAACTGTCTGCTGGGGACTGCTTGTAACAGCATCTGCAATGCTTCTTCCACCCAAAAGACTTGAGTGTTGTTCCAGCCAGAGGCTGCTTTAGGGAGCAGGACTTCAGAGACTCATGATTGTGGCAGAGCTGGGACCCTCATCCAGATTTTCTTAAATTAACTCTCAAAGGGGAGATGCTCAAATACATGTGTGTACTGTCAGTGACAGGAGCTCTGTGGAGCAGGAGGCAGCTGACCATGAGCTCATTCTCATACTTTCCTTGATATTTGGGAAAAGATCTCTGCCAAACTGGAGCAAAGTTTTGAAGCTGTATGAAGAGCAGAGGAGGAAAATAAATTCCTTCCACAAGAGTGGGGTAGAAGGAGCTGTAATTTCTCTTCTCCCAGTCCAGCCATCCCACGTCCCTCACTGCAAATCCATTCCAGCACTGGTATGGCTGCTGCTTTCTCCACTCTCCCCCCTCCTCTCCCTCCCCAGCTCCACCCCGCGCGCTCCCGGCTGCTCTAGGAGGACACGGCAGGCGCAGAGTTCACGGAGCCGTACCTGTGCTTTGTCTTCATCTGTCACCCCTCCTGACAGTCAGATCCATCTTAAACTGGGAGCGAGAGGGGAAGAGAGGGAAGCAATAATTAACCTCTGTGCAGGCCGTTCCCAAAATGCTGCAGCCCGGTGATGCACGAGGAGACATCCCTGACACTTTTATTGCTGCTCCAGCGCTGTTCTGCGTCTGTAGGAGGTGATTTGGCCGGGCTGGGATACCTGAGACTTTCATTATGGTTGAAGAGCTGCTGGCACCCGCAGCCTTTCTTTATGGGTGCATTAGTGAGGGCTCCCCACCACCCTTCCTGGCAAAGCTGGAGGGGAAAACTCATTTGGGGTGTTTGCAGGCTGAGCAGGGGTTTTCATGGCTCAGTCCTTGGTGTGGGCACAAGGTGTGGGTTGGATTTGGGAGTTGAAGGTGTTTCTTGTGTGGGTGTAATACACATGTGCAGAAACAGAGCTGCTGTGTCATTCCACCCCCAGGGTGAGCTCCAGGAGGTGCCAGACATCTAGGGCAGGACCCCAGGTGTTATGAAAATGTGACAGATCACTGGTGTCAACCTTGTCCCACACCTGAAAGTTTCCTCGATGGGGCCATGAAGTGGGGAGAGGGGCTGGGGGTTTTTGGATCCCCTTGTGATGCTGTGCTGGACCACAATGCCGTCTTGGTGCTGAACATCCCCCTGGTCCCTGCACCCTTCTGCCATGGGTGCTTGTGCCTGTCCTGGCACTCTCAGGGTCAAGTGGCCTCACAGCCACCTCCCAGCAATGCTGGGACAGCAGTGACACTGCACAGCTGACAAATGTCAGCCACTCACCTGCCTGATTGGGGCCTGGAAAAAAGGAGCCCCGCAATTAAAGCAGCATCAATGCCCAAGCTCCATGAGATCCAAAGGCAACAGTTGTTCTTGTAAATCCAATGGAGCCCATGGACAAAAACAGCCTAACTCCTCATGGAAATCAGGAAGAGCATCCAAGGGTTGGTGTCTGGCTTGATTCTTCTGCAGGATTGCTGTGCTGTCAGTTGGAGCAGTGACTGTTTCATAACATGCTGATACCGTTCAGCAGATGCTGCAGCCTCAACTTATACAAGAGCAAGGAAAACATTAGTGCCAAAAGCACTTGGCAGTCAGACCTTAAGTTGTGCTGATCCAAAGTGGTTCATGGTCAGGCTGGTGGTGTATCTTGGTCCCTCATGTGCATGTGCAGAGGCTGGGGAAGGAGGGGAGAGCACTGAGCAGAGCTGGGAGCTGGGTATAGGTCCAGATCCTGGTGCGGGATGTTCTGCCATGGCCTGGACATGGGAGGTCCTGTGTGTGGGGAGGAGACCTGAAAGAACTTCTTGGGATGTCTTTGGGGTGTCACTGGCATGTCCTGTTTGCCCATGAGATGGGTTGGAGCTGCTGCTTCTGCCCAGAAACACCCCCAAGCTGTCCCAGGACTGGGAGCAGTGGGAACCTGGTATCTGGTCCCACTGCTGTTCCCAGGGTCTGCAGAAAGGTGCAGGCATCCAAGGGCTTGAGCCTGCTGGATTGGGGGGTCAATGGGACCAAAGCAAAGAGAAAACCACTTAAAAATAAAATCTATTTTGTTTTTCACTTGTTTTAGCAATGAAAGGGGATGAAATAAGCCTTTCCACTAAGGTTAGAGGTGGTTTAGCCAGCTCTTGGGATCTGCAGAGCAAACTGGGATCCTTTGCCTTGTGTTTTTGACATGGGGATTCTTTATGCAAACCCAAGTTAAGCTGCCAGTGTTTGTAGACCGGTTGATATGATCCATCTTGAGTATTTCTGAGACACCTACAGAGGATCCTGGCATCTCTTCCAGCCTTGAATTTTCTAGTTGCAGCCTTGGTCCTGGCAGATTGCCTGCTCCGAGTCCTGGCACCCATGTCTTAGAAACTGTCAGCCCCATCAGTGTCCCCAGACTGTTTCTAAGGGGTCTATGCAAAACCATCAAGAAAGACAGAGGTGGCTTCTGCCATTTGGGCCAAATTCCTAGTGCAAGACACTCTACTGTAAAGAAAACACAGTATTTGCAGGTAGGAAGGTGTTGTTTGTATTAGTTGCAAATGGGAAACTGAGGCAAGGAGGATGAGACTGACTTTCCCAGCTGAGGGAAGGACCTGGTAGCAAGTGCAGAGACAGCTCAGAAGTCTTGTAGGTCTTCCCTCTTCCAGCTGCAAAAGCATCCACTGGGAGCAGGTCAGCGCAGTGAAGAAAACCAGTCCCAAAGTTTCCAGCTCAGCCTTCAGGGCCCAGTTTGCCAGTGGTGGAGGGGAAAAAGCTTCTGAGCCCTGAGATGTCCCACCAGGCTGCAGATGAGACCGTGCCCAAGTGCTGCCAGCTCCCTGGCTCTTGAGTAGCAGGAAGCCTCGGCCTTTCCCTGCACAGATGGGGGTTTAATCAGGCTCAGCTCAAGCACATGGGTGTTCAGCACTAATCCAATTTCCCTCCATTCATTAGGGTGGTTATTCATCACTCGGGAATCGTGCAGGGCTGCGAGTCCATGTGGATGCTGAGAGGGGCAGCGCTGCTCGATGCAGGTGTGGGACCATGGGCTCCTTGCTTGCTGCTGAGCCTGGCTGAGCATGGGGATGGCGAGGGAGCTGCTGGGGGGGGTCTCAGTTCCTTCAGAACAAATGGTAACACAGGCTGGCTGCAAGACAAACTCTGGGGATCGAGTCATCTCAGGCTTGTCCAGCAGTCTTATGGGAAACTGGCTCCAGCACAGGTTGTTGCATGCAGGCAAGGAGCTGCTGAGCTGGAGAGAGGATCTGAAGTGATGGAACCTTGTGGCCCTGCTGTGCTCCACCAGACCCATCTCCCAGCGCTCCAGGATCCCACAAAACAGAAGGTTTAACAGGATGGTCCCAACCCAAGCTGGAGAAGGGCCATGGTTTGTGAGAGCAGAGCTGTGGGAGCGTGTGAAGGAATGGCCATCCCTGCAGGCTGGTCACAGCTCAGGTACAGCAGCACCTGGAATGGCACTGGAGAGGCTGCACAGGGAAGGGAGGCATCTGCCTTGGGTGCATGTTTGCTTCTTCCAAGGGTCTGGCAGGGGCACTTCTACCTCTGCCAGTGGTGCCTGGGTAGAGAGGGCAGGAGGCTACCAGAGCCTGTCATGGCTGTGCTCTGGGACCCTGGCACCCAAGAGGAAGATAAGACATGCATTTCCCTCTGTTTCTTTTCCCCACATGTGAAACTCAACACCTTTGCTTCCCAGACAAACAGCAAAGTTTGCACAAATATCTAAGATGCTTCCTTTCAATTCCCAACTCCTGTTATTGGTGTGAATATTCTGGCCATTAAAGGCAAAAAAAGTAAATTATCCTCCATGGTTGGTGTAAATTTTGGTGTGGCGTGAATGAAAGGGGCTGAAAACATGGAGGAGTCCAGGCTGTTGAGTGAATGCATGTGTGGGTGTTTTCCTGGAGCCTTTAATCGCCAGTGAGAGTGGATGGTCCTTGAACCATGGCTCACAGGGATGAGAGTTACTGCCCTACCCCGGGGAACTAAAGAGTAACTACCAAGTAGTGGCTGGAGAGATATTGGGTAATTCTGATTATCAGGAGGTATCTGGGGCCCTCTGGGTCATCGCCATAGCGCACCTGGGCTGTGGGCAGGTATTTAACCATGTTCTGGGTGAACCAAAGTGGCTCTCACGTCCTGGTCCTGCAGACACACTTGAGGGTCTCAGCGCAGACTGCTGGAGGGGCAAGGGGCAAAAACTGCTTACCATCCATGGAGCTGACCTCCCATGCCTCTGGCCAGTCTGTCTGTCCTTCCTGTGCCCTCTTTGGCTGGGTATTAATGCATCTGAGATGCTGTGCTCCTCTCAGCCTAGAAGGTGATCCAAGCTTTGGGGACCTGAAACCACCCCCAGGCTGCTCATTGGCATGGCAACTCCTTGGCCTCTTCACTTGGCCCTTTCCTTTCTTCTGCAGGGTTTCTCCTCCAAAGCACTGACCCCTTGGTCCCACCACCTGAACCCCTCATTCATTCAGTCTCCAGCTTGCTCATGGCACCTTCCAAAACCTCCCTGGCATCTCTGCAGCCCCCTGCCCTCCCTGAGCCCATCCCACCTCCCAAACCCTGGCTGGGAGCAAGGCACAAACACCAGCACCCTTCTACCTTCGGAAAGGGGCTGCTGTGGTTTGATGGGAGTAATCCATCTCCATCACTGTAATGACCGTTCCCATTAATCGGCCATAAACTAATAAAGTAAGCACTTTCCCCTCCACACCCCCCCCAACTTCATTAAGTCTTTAGTACATTAATATGTCTTACTTAGTGTCTGCTTTGGCCTCTGGTTTTGTGGTTGCTTTTGGGGTTTTTTAGTTTGTTTGGGGGTATGGGGTTTTTGTTTTGCTTTGTCTGGCTTTTTTTTGGTTTTGCCTTTTTTTTGATTGTTTGTTTTTCTTTTTTTTTAAGTTTTTTTTTTCCTGTGGGTAGCATGGGTTTACTTGCTGATGTTATTCCCTGCAGCCCTGAGGAAGCTTTGACAGCCTAGGTCATCCTTACATCAGCAGGAACATCATGCGTGCTGATGAGCTGAGAAGAAAGGGACACGGACAGGGATTGGGGCGGGGGAAGGAGGAGGGAGGGAGGAATAAAAGATCCCGAACACCTCCAAATTAAATTTGTGATGCCTGGCATCAGATGGGCCCGCAGCCAGAGATTAATTCGACTGATCAAGTTATAAAGAGCGCTGAGGCAGGTAATCAATCTTGGAGCTGTCAGGCGAATAGGCAGCAGTATTAACCTGGCAGGACTCGCACACACACACACGCTGAAGCCTTTTAAATTCCTTTCACATTGACTATTATTTCCCAGACCCGTTTATTTGGAAGGGCTGGGGGGTGGGGGGTAGTGGTGCTTTGCTCTCTCCTCCCCCCTCCCTGGCAGGAATAGCCCCATTCAAGCAGAGCATCATTCTCTCCCTCATGCACCCCCCACCTCTACGTGCAAAGGGGAAGTCCTTGGATGTGAACTTAGAAGGCTTTAGCAGCAGTTTTGCAATTGCATTTTCTGCTGGATATTGAGAAGACTCAGGCTAGGTTTCCTTCTCTTTCCAGACTGCGGTGGTGGTGTTACTCTTCCCCACCAGCCCTCTGGCTGTGACTGATCCCAGGCTTGTGGTGCTCTGCCCAGGACACCCCCTGTCACTCAGAGTCCCCATGAGTCCCTGGAGGTTCACAGAACCAGAGATCCACCCTGGGCCAGCTGCAAACTGGAGCTCTCTGGGGCAGAGTCAGCAGAGCTCACAGTGTGTGAAGGCCAGGAGCTCTCTTTGAAGGTCTCCCTTAGGAATGGGGTGTAAGCAGATTAGCTGTGGTGGGAGCTGGGCAGCTCCCTGCTTGGTCTGAGCCTTGGGAGTAACAACCCTGCTGTCAGCAGAGAGGAGTTCTATCTGTGTGGGCTGGAGACCCCTGTGCTGGCCAGGTGCTGGGCAGAGACCTCATCTGGTCCAGCCTCAGGGGTGGGTGGGGCAGGTCAGCACTGGGAGTCTAAAGAGCCTTGGATCAGCTCCATGGGAGGGAGACTTGCAGGCAAGAGCGGGGACAAGGCCAGCCAGGGACACAGGAATGGGTCGTTCAGGAGAGAGCCAAACTTGGGGCAATTGGAAAGATGACAGAAGAGAGTTTGGGGTGCTCAGCCAGCAAAGAGCACTGTGATGTGTCTGTGAATCCACCTGTGCCCCCATGGGGATTGTTGGCCATAAACTTGGGCTCAGCTGATGGCTGCTCACAGCAAACCACCCATGGCATGAGGAGGCAGTGGGACCTCCTTCCATGAGGAGAGCAGGATGCAATCCCCTGCTAACTCCTCTCTGGCTGGGGAACATCTTCTGAGGTGATGCAGTCAAGCAGCAATGTCTCCATGCAGAAGTCAACTGCTGACAGCCACCAGAAGCTGTTGGTGGTGTTTTTCCCCTGGTCAAACACACAGTGCCCCATCTGGCATCCCCCAGGATCTGGGAGGGGACCTGGGCAGGTGAACAAGTTTGTATTGATGCTGAATGCTGAGCATGGCTCAGATGGATGGGACTGGGAGCTGGCTCTGCAGGGACCTATGCCTGGTGGCCCTGCAGACCCTGTATGAGGGGTTGTCCACTGAAAAGACTCAGGTACAGGTTGTGCCCGTACTGCAGCTCTGCTGGTTAACCCAGCTGGCAAAGGGACCAGAGGCCTCATGAGCCCCTGGGCTGGCAGTCCTTTGGCCCAGAGCCGTGCTGTCCCGTGTCCAGGCAGGCTGGGATTTTGCAGTGGCCCTGCAGTGCTTTCTAAGTGCCAAAGCTGCAAGCTGTCAGCATGACACAAGCAGGACACGTGACTCGGGGTGCTGGGAATGCTGTGTCCTTTCTGGGATGCTCAAGTGGGTCGTTTCAGGCTGGAACAAACTGCGTGGGCAGCTGAGGGGTATGAGAAATGCTCTGTGGTGGGAGCTGGTGTCTTTGCTAGAGGAGTTTCTTTCCATGCAAGGTTCCCCGGTTAAATATTTCAAAATCCCTTCTCTCCCACAGTTTTCCTGTGCATTCCCTTCAGGGCCTGTCAGTCAGGCTGCAGTGGCCCTGCTGAGAGCCAGGGCATCCAGCTTGGCTGCAGCTTGCAGCCAGCTCCTGCATCTCTGCATCAGCACTCATGTTTGTGCAAGGACCGTGCCAAGGGCTGAGGGGCAGCACTCGCCTTGGGGTGCTTGGAGTAGGTCCCCAAAAGGGACAGAGTCTGGGGAAGGATTGCTGAGTGATGTGCTCAGCACCCTTCCTCTGTGGCCCTCCCTCTCTAAAGGGAGTGTGGGGATGGATGCTGTGTGCCCCAGGGTGTCCCCATCCTCCCTCATGTCCCCATAGAGCAGAGCAGGGTGCTGGTGCTGCTCCTCACTCCGTGCTCTTCCCCCTGTTCAGAGAGAGCACTTGCAGCCATTCCCCCATCTCCTGTCCCAGTGGCCCCATTCCTGCCATCGTGTGGTGCTCTGATTGATGCCATGGCTCCTTCCACCAGCTCACCAACAAACACCTGTATCCTCTGCTGCCTGTGCCAGCCCCACCAGCTCACAGGGCTGCGGGCAAGAGGGCTTCCTTCTGCTGCCAAAGCTCTCCTGCTCAGCTCATGCCAGCACATTTTGGAGCTGCTTGGTGCCAATGTCTTCTCCAATCAATCTTCCTCCTCCCTGGCTCCCCCCCCTCACTGGACCCCATCTTGGGGAGGATCCATCAATCTCGGAAGTGCCCAAGAAAGCATCTGGAGCTCAGGCCAGACTGTGTTCCCCAGCACCTTCCCCAGCTTGCTGGGTAGCACTGTGAATGTTGTCTTCATATTTGATGGCATTATTAACACAAGGGGGATGAGGGGGAAGTAAGCACTAATTGATCTGGTAATAAAGTTAATAGAAGCTCTTATGAGCTTGCCCATTAAGAATAATTAAGGAAGGGTGAGTGAGGGGAGGAGGCTGAAGAGAAATCCACCAAGGCTGGGATGGTCCCACTTGGTGAGGATTTCCAGCTCTTCCACCTCACCTTTGGCCTCCACTCCTAAACTCTCTTCTGTCCCTGCTCCCAAGGTCTCAGGCAGGTCTAAGTTCTCCTCCTGGGGCAGCTGAAAGCACAAATCACACAAGCCTTGGGAAGTGTGAGGGTGAGACCTTCCCTGCCAGTACCCAAACAAGACAGGGGTCTCATGAACTTTAGCAGGGACCACTGGAGAGGGTGGTGGACTTCTTCCAAAGATCTCCCAGCAGAAGGTGAGCATCACTTCTTATCAGGCTTTTCAGAGAGGCTGGCACTGCTCTGGATCAGAGTCTGGCTTGGCAGGAGCAGCATCCCTGTGCCAAGCTGCAGACACTGCAGACTCTCCACGTCAGGAAGGACCATGGGGCATCCTGGGCTGGAGACAGGATGGCTGAGCTCTGGCATGGAGAAAAACCTCCACCTCCAAGCCCCCGGTAAATGCAATTGCCAAAAGAATCTCAGCGGGGTCAGAGGTTGACATGGACAGGGCTGCTCCTACAAATGGCAGGAGAACAGGTGGGATTTCAGTGGCTGATAACAGGAGGCAGCAGGGACAGGTTGGGCTGTGAGCTGACAGAGGCAGGATCAGCCTGGCTGGGGGACAAGGGGCTGCAGGGTACCTGGGGGCAATGGGCAGTAAATCCCCTGCACCTTCCCTTCTCGTGGGACTGCAGGCAGTGTGGCACCGTCCCTGAACTCTTGGAGACTCTGTTCCCTGCTTTCCCCATCCTATGGAGCTCCTTGTATCCTTGGCTTGGTTGATGCTGCCTGCACTGAGCAGGATTCCAGGGACTGGGCAGCATATGCCAAATAAACAAGGAATTCAGAGGGTGAGTGTGATGCTGCAGCTCAGTCTACAGCAAACAGCCAGGTATCCCAGGTTTGCTTGGCCTGTGAGCTGCCCCAAAATGGGACAAAGTATCCCTGGCTCCCAGCAGCACAGTTTATTCCTGGCCTGCTCCCAGCCTCTCCATCTGCAACCAGCTGGGACACGCAGGCAGAGGGGGCTGCGGGGCAGGGGATGTGGGGTTGCTTTGAGTGGCAGGTGGATTTTGCTGCAGGCACCGAGGAGCAGACACCAGGCAGTGGGGCTGGACTGGCTCCCCCCATCACTGCACACCAGCTCTCCCCAGCACGCTCCGCCAGCCCAGACTCTCACACATCCCCCCAACCTTGGCTTTGCAGCTTGTCTCTGTCCCTCTCTGCCCGTCCCCTGAGCACTCTGTGGGCGCAGAGCCGTGCCCATGGGTCTCTGGGCAGCCAAAACCACAAATGGCATTTATTTCTCTCCTGCCTGTATCACAGAAAGGGTGGCTTCACCCTCATGTGAGCAGTGTGGAAGCTATGAGACCCCTTCCCACAAGGGTGGATGGGCTGGCTTCTCCCACCACTGGGATGTGAGATGGAGCTGGTCCCTGCTGAGTACGGGGGACATGGCAGGACCAGCCTGGAGCACCCAAGCCAGCTCAGGGCTGGCTGCATCCCGCACCCACGGGAGGATGATGCCTGCCTTGGTGCCCCCAGGCTGACACAGCAGGTGATGCTTTCTGTGTTTGTTTGCTCTGAGAAAAGGAGTGAAACCAGACCCAGCTGTGCTGGCAGGGCCCTGATGCAGACACAGGACATGGTAAAGAGGTGGGATGCCAGTGCTCACCGGAGAGCCATGTCCCTCCTGTGAGTGCCACAGGGAAGCATCTCCACATCATTTCTCAGGTCATCCATCTCTGTCCATCCTACCCCCACCTGCAGCCCTTCAATGTCCTGCCTGGAGAAGAAAATACCTTTTTTTTTTGGGTGGTTTTGTAGCATTGCCATGTGATGTGTTGGATACCAACATGGGAATGGGGACCAAGCTGGTGATGTGACCCTGCAGAGTTCCTTGGACTCCCCTGCCACTTCAGCCTCCCTGGCTGGCAGACAGTCCCTGTGAGGAGATCAGTGACATCTTAAAAGCTGCTGCAACCTTAGCCGTGTGGAAACACCCATATGCTCTGCCAAGCCCTGGGGAGGGCAGCCAGGGCCAGCAGGCTCCAAATATTGATCATGGCTAGCATGTTCATGGAACATCTTTCAAGCCCTGCCATCGTGGAGAGCCATGGCCAGATGTCCCTGGTTTAAATATCCCATGGGCAGAAGGAAGTGGTACCTGTTCCTTGGAGCCCAAATGACTTGAGGCACCCCCTGTGCCACCCATGGGTGACAGAGCCACTCACTGACACAGCAGGCCCAGCTTGTGGTCATGAATCCCCTCTGCACAGGGTGACACCCTTCCTCCCTGTGAATACAGGCTGACTGATGGGGCTCGGGACCCTTTGTGGGAATCCAGAGCAGTGATTTACTTTTAATGAGCCAAATTAATATGAAAATAGACTCTGCCCAAGAGCCTACAATTAACTTTCTGTGTTCTTGGCTTGGGCTAATACAAGTCCTCCCTGGAAGATCACTGGGCTGTGAAACAAGGCCCAGCCAGCCAGGAGGGGGAAGTGGGGCTGGAAGTGGGGTGGGAAGTGGGGCTGGAAGTGGGGCTGGAAGTGGGGCTGGCCATGCAGAGGGCAGGGAAAAGCTTTTCCTGCTAGGCAGTCTGTGACCATGGACTGTCCCCTTCTTTTCAATGGGTGCCACAGGCCCGATGCTATCAAGGCTCTAAAACATGTAGTTAAAGCCTCACCACATGGATACAACTGAGTGGTGGCTTCCTGAATTTTGTGTTGCATTGATTATTAAACCAAGATCTGAATAAAGAGGCTTTTTGTTGTTGAAGGCCATGATACAAGAGGAAGGAGTCTGGCATAACAATAGCAGAGAGATCAAACACCAAAAAGGAGTCAGAGTGCAGAACCAGCTCGGGACTTGGATTCAACCCCCATCATATTGGACATCTTGGCTACAAACCCCCAGAGCTTTCCCTCTTTGCACCCTCCAGCAGAAGCAGAAGCATCTCTGTTGTTGGAAATACATCAGGTGGTGTTCCTGGGGCACAGGGGGAGCTCACCTGGAAACAAGTGCAGCCCTGGACAGGGTGAAAAAGAGCATTTGGAGTCAGCAGTTATCAAAGAAGTAAAATAACATTCAGCTTGTAATTAATTAATGTTAATGAGTTGTTAGTTATCTAATAATTGTTAAGTCAGATGTTGAACATTTAAAAAATTTATTTCTAAAATAACTTCTGCCACCAAGCTAGTCCACTCCCATGGCCTCAGAGGGCTGGTCTGACAAACCTGCAGATGTGTGTGTTGGATGTGACCTAAGAACCAGCTCTGATGGCTTTGCAGTAAATGACAAATGCACTGGGATGTCAGAGTGTGCCTGATCTGTGTGTTTGGCTTCTTAACCTGTCTGAATCCCATTAAACCTGCTTAAGGCTAATATGAGGTGGGTCCACTCAGAATGTCTTACAGGGGCTTGGGGTCTCCATTCAGTCTTGTCTCTGATTTCTTGCTGTCCAGGAGCCCTCCAGCATCTGTAATTGAATGTGAGGGCTTCTGTCCAGGGCTGCACACTGCATTAATCACCTCAGCCTAATAGAGCCAGGCCAATAGATCTTCCCAGCATGTGAAATAACTCATGCTAATCCTTGCTTGTGATTAATCCTTTTCCCTGTCTTGTACATGAATTATTGAGGATGGTGCTGTGGGAAACTGAGGCAAGGAAAGCCATGAGAGAGTCCCGTGGCTGGTGCAGGGGGTCTCAGTCCCCAGCTGGGGAGGCAGGGTGGGATGCAGTGGCGCTCTCCTCTGGCCCTGGGCACATCCAGCCTGCAGGACGGGCTTGGCTGGCGCCTTCACTCTCACAGGGGCTGCTGGAAATTAATTGAACAGTTGACAGCCATGTGTTGAACTCTCTGGGCATTTCCACCTGGGCTGCTTGGGACAGGCTCTCTCCTCCCCTCTGTCTTTGTGCTGGCTGCAGGGCTGTGTCCATCATTGGCGCCGCGTTTGTTTTGCTGTGGGTATTTTACTTTAGCCCCAGTTACACTCAGGCTTACACCAAAACAAACAAGCCCTGGGATATGGAGGTACCTGGCTGCCTCAGACAGGCTGGTGCCATGGCTGGCCCCGGGGCTGATAAAGGACCTGCGGTGTCGCTGCACTGGAGTCTGGGCTTGCAAAATGTGACATGGCTTTTCTTGTCAATTAATCACTGGGGAGCAAGCAGCATCAATTAATGGGTAATTGGCCTGATTTTGGGTCAGGGCTTCCAGGCTGGACTCCTTTTGGCCCTCTCTCAACTACAAAAACGAGCATCTGCATCATGGCACCTGGATGCAAAGCCCTGAGGGACAAAGTGAGCGGAGGCGAGGGTGGATCCATCAGCGGTGGCAGCCAAGGGGTTTCCTTGGGCAGGTGGGAATATTAACAACAAACCCCAAGAGAGGGAAAATGAACACAACTGGGATGAGGACGTGACTGGCCTTGCACTCGCCACTGCTGTCTGTGCCCATGCATCCAGCCTGAGCCATGGCGTGTTTCTGGACCTGGATGCTTTGAGGTATTCAGTTCCCTGTTTGGCCCTGTGTGGGGTCAGAAGCAAGGGCTGCTGACTTTATATTTAGAGGTGAATTGAGATGCCTCTGCTGCCAGGAAATGCAAATGTTTCTGGCTCACACTTGCTTTAGGAAAGACTGCAGTGAGGTGTCTGCTTGAAACACTTAGTGGGGAAACTGAGGCATCTAAGCAGCTTTCATAAGACTGAAAACCCCTGATAAAACAGAAAAATTGTTGCCACTTGGATGGCACTGGGGGCAGCTCCTGGGACATCTCCAGCCCTCTCCAGCAAAGCAGCCACTTTGGAGAATGGAGTCTGCTAGCGGTGAGAGCCCCTCCCTTCAGCCGGGAGCCCATCCCGCTGCATCCCCGAGCCTGCGGGGATCGTCCCGGGAGCTCGGGAACAGCTCCGCGGAGGAGCTGGGATGGGGAGTAATTTGATGCTCTGAGTGTCCAGGAGAGATCCTGCTGGAAATGCCCATCTGACACGGCTTGAGATAAAGCAGGAGAGGTGGGTTCACTTTAGCTTATCGGACACATTTCCTCTAGAGAGATCTCCATCAGCTTAGGGAGGAACCTACTGAATTTTTGTCTTTTGGTGACTTTTTTCCTCCTGACATTTCTCAAGGGGAACAAAGATGGTCAGGAAAAAAATGTTTCACTTGGTCCTACTTTGATGGTGAAAAAGTTTTGGGTTGGAAAGTTTCTGTCTCTATTTTCTTTTATTACCAGGAAATAAAAAAGTTTTCCCCACAATTAAGATGAACTAAAAAATACTGGCTGGAGAACAAGGTGGAAAAATAATTTTTTAAGCTGAAGAAGAGCAAGTGACACACTTGGAAAGCTGTATTTTTCATAATTATCCAATGGAGACAAAGTGAAGCACAAACACAACATGGGAATTTCACATGCTATTTCAAAGCTAATTTAATGGAATATCATTTTTCAGGGACAGAAGCAGCTCAGAAAGCATTTGCAGACACTCCCGTCCTTAGGCCCTGATCTTCTGCCTCCTGCTGCAAATCTGCACATGCTGGGGTGGCACAAAAAGACATTTTGGGCACCCTCAGACTGTGAAGACCCACAGGGCCTTTCTTGGCCTCACCTGCTGTGCAAACTGCTTCATTCCTTGCACCTGCTGGGCAGGGTTTGGGCTCTCAGGGCTGCCCTGCACCCCAGTCTGCAGGAGAGACGTGGCTCCCCAGGGCCATCCCCAGGCACTGGGGCTCCTCAGCAGGGACCTCTCCCCCAGGCCATCTTCTCTGGGGACCCCGACAGCCTCATCTGCCCAGCTCCAGCAGCAGCTGTGCAGGGGCAGGGCGCGTGGGCAGGATGCTGCCGTGCCAGGCAGGATTCCTGCGCACCTGGCACGAGCCCAGGGAGCTGTCGTCTCACCACTGCCGTGCTGCTAAGCACCAGGCATCCAGCACCACTGCCCCAAACCCAGCAGCAGCTCCAGAGGATCCTCCTGGCAGGCTGCAAGTGTGAGCAAATGCACCATGGTGCACCAGAGCCCCAGGAAAACTCCTGCAATGCTTTGAGCATGTTAAATTCCAGTTTTGGTACAGCATTGTGCAGGGACCAGACCCTGGGGAACTCCAGGAGCTGGAAGTGCCTTCATCCATTTGACTTTCCAGCTCCTTTTATCATGGATTTTTAGAACATGCCACTTGCTGGAGTTTTGCAGTGCCCTTTTGTGCCTTTTCTCTGTGAAATGAAGCCCTGGGACAACGCTCTCCCCACTCATCATATAAATGGTTATATGAGAAACCACTTCCATTCATTTTCCTTTGAATTTTTCACCAATTTGCTGGTCTGATTCAGTGAAGAGACACTTCTCCAGCCCATCAAGTTTTCTGTTCTTATTTTCAGCTCTGTGTTAACCTGCTCCAATCATTACTAGATATGAGGTTTGTGTTTGCTGGTATTCAGGGCATTTTCCCATGGCCTTGGTACTGAGGGCCACGGTGGCCTCAGGGGTTCCTATGGGCAATGGGCAGGGAAAACAGGCAGTGGTCAGACAGAACAGCCTGGAGGGATGTGTCAGCACCACAGCCATTGCTGGGGTGTGAGAAGAGTTGGGATGTGCTGGCCTGATGGTGGCCTGGGCCCTTTGCCAGCCTGGCAGCAACCTTGGGTCCTTGGGAAGAGGTTTCCAGGGTCTCAGTGACCAGCAGTGCTGGCTGTGAGGCCGGGGTGGGCAGTGTGCTAAGCAGCTGATTGGGGTGGTGATGGATGAGCAAGGTGTTTGGGGCTCATTAATTTCCTGGCAGGGATCAGCTTGTCACATCCTGTAATGCAATCAAAGTGGGAACACATCTCACTCAGGGAACACCAGGAGCACTCAGTCCAGAGGCACATCACTGCCTTGCAGCCTCCTCCAGCTGATAAAAGATGATATGAGAATTTTTAGCCCTGCTCAATGCTGGGCATGGCTCAGCCTTGGCTCAGTAACCCTCAGCAGGGGCACTGCTCCATCTGGCTGATTTCTCCTGGCAAATGTGGCTGTGCAGGGGATGTTAGAGCTTAGCTTAGTGCTGCCTTGAGACCCCACCATCCCTGGGCTGCAGGTGTGTGGGAAGCCTCTGCCCTCTGGAAGTGTGGAAGCACAGACCACAGCGCTGGTTGTGGTCACTCTTCCTTCCCCTCCTGTCACCACATCCAGCTCTGGGGCTTGCTGGGATCCCAAGAGCAGGGTCTCAGTTGTTGTCAGGGGCAACATCCCTGCTCCAGAGGAACTCTGGTGCAGCCTGTGGCAGGTCATAGCCAGCACTCCTGCAGCCAGAGGATGCTGTGGCACAGGGCTGCAGTGGGAGGTCAGGACAGATGAGTTTGTGTTCCCTCCCAGCCTGAAACTCCCCAAATCCCCAACCTGCTCTCCAAGAAGCTCCACTTCCTGTCATCCAAAGCACTGGGAGAGCACGGAAACACAAAGATTTAAAAAAAGAAAAAGGCTCCTGTGGTGACAAACATGATCAGCATGGCTGTGAGCCAAGGCAGTGCTCACCCACCCAGGGGACAAGCTCGGGGGACACACACAGCCCCTCCAGCCCGGCCTAGGGCAGGGGGGAGGTTGTTTTTCCGGCAGCAGCATTGTTCTGCAGGACCTGAATAAACACCCAGCCTGGTGCACCCAGGCAAAGGGCACACTTCCCTCCCAGTGCCTGGAGTCCTCAAGGAAACTCCTTTTGTCTCTGCTTTTGCTGAACCTTGGAAAACCCCTCCACTCCACCGCCCCTCCACTCCTGTACCAGCACCATGGGTCCCTCGCAGCTGGAGAGAGTGGGAGCCAAGGCTGTGTTCCAGCTCCTGTGCTGACATCTGGTCTCCTCTGAGAGAGTCAAACTCTCTCATCTGCTTCCTCTAGCCTAAACCCAGCACAAGTGTGGGTGGGCTTTAGAAATACTTTGATTTACCCTTTCAGTATGACTGATATTCAATAGTAATGATTTGATAACCATTTAGGTATTCATACAGCTTGTTTGCTACTATTGATTACTTTGGTTTGATGTTCCTTGCAGACAGCAGGAAGCTGAGGTCAGGCTCAGCTGCACCACAGTGAGCTGCAACATCCCAAACAAGGGGGGAGATGCTCAGTGGTGGCTGTCCCCAGGTGGGACAGGACTGGGAAAATGCCATTCTCTGGGCTCAGGCAGGCAGACAAGGTTTGAAAGCTACTGGGTTTGTGGCCAGCTGCAGCTGGGGAGCTGTAGCTGGCCTCCTGATCTGTACCTCTCTGCTTCTGGGGAATTTTCTGTCTCTGAGTCCATTAGCCACCCTGGGGGTCCAGGACATGGCTGGGATCCACCAGGCTCTCTTGTCCTGGGCCTGCTCTAACAGCAGAGAGGGTGCTGGCCCAGGGAGATGGCTGCTTGTGCTGGGCTGGGAGCCTGGGGCTGGCACATTCCCCAGCTCAGCACAGGACCCCGGCTTTGCCTGATGAAGCTCTTGCAGATGCAGCAGCATCTGATGGGCTCAGGACAGGACCTGAGTCACCCCAAGAGGGCAATGGCACCAGGACACTGCAGTGCCCAGGGACAGTGCTGTTCTAAGGCAGCAAAGATCAGGTCTAGAGACACCACCATGCAGGAACTGCCAGGACAGGTGTGATGCCAAGGATATAATTTTCCTGTGCCATTCATGACTTTCAGCCTAGGCATGTCAGAGCTTGGAAGTGTGTGCCCCTCATTTCATCCTGTGCTGAATCAGATCTCGCCCCTGTGTAGGAAAGAGCTGCTGCCCGCCCAGCCTGCTTTGCTGTGTGGCAAAGTGTGTATCTTCTACCCAGAGAAGGTGATACACACTTCTCCAGGGCACAGGAGCTGAGGAGTGCAGGCTCACGGCCAGGGAGCAGCTTAGCAGCCCATTTTGTGCCTATTATGCAAGGCACCGAGAGGGCTGCAGATGAACTAAGTGAGGGACTAAGTAAATAAAGGATTGACCTTCCACCCCAGGGGCCAGAGGGCAGATACAAACTAGTGCTAATGTGAAATAGAGAGCCCAAACCTTGCAGACTCTGGAGGAATTTACCCTGGAAGCATCAAAGAAGGCAAAGGACTCATGTGTCACGCTGTCTGCATCAACACGGGGATGATGGCCCTGCCACCCGGAGGACCAAGCTCTGGCCAGCGACTCTTGGGGGGGACTCTGTGTCAGTTCAAGGATGAAGCAGGAAAGGTCTGCAGGGAAATCCCTGACTTGGGTGCCTGGGGGTGCCCACATTGCAGCGTGATTCCCCAGGGCAGCTCGGCACAGGCCATGTGCTGTGTGTCCCCAGCGTCCTGCAAAGGCACCCTGGGCTGCTGGGTGGTTCTATGTTAACCTGTGGGTGCTGGGGCCAGGGACCACTGAGAGAGCTTGGGCTTTGCAGTGCAGAGGTTTCAAAGGGTTTCCTAAGCAGGGGTCACAGCTCAGTGTCTCAGGGTGGGCAGCCAGCATCCCCAGTCACTTTTGGCCATATGCAAAGGGACACACAGAGAGTCATATGAGAGAGGTAGAAGACCATAAGGGATGGATGGGTCAATAGGAGCTGGCAGATGGGCATGGCCACTGGAGAAAAGGAAAAACAAGCAGATAAAGGTGAGTGCTGGAGATCACCAGAAGAGAGTTTTGACTGGGATATTTTGACTGAGTTATGCCAGTTGAACTAAGGGGTGGATTTGTTATTGCTTTTCTTGCAGTTGTCTTGTCTCAGGGAGAGGTGAGCTCTGTTATTAATAGTTTGAGACACATGGGCTGGCACAGAGAACTTCTGATAAACCTACAGGGTCCCCAAATACTCCTGGTCAGGCACTAATTCATTCACAGGACCGTGGCAATGTGCACAAACCTCTCTAGGCCTGTTGCATGATGAAAGTCTGTGGGAGATTTACACCCTGTTAGCAGGACCCCTAACCAGTCTGTTCTTTTCTGTTATTTACAGAACAACTGGGCTGCTTTCAGCTCCACTTCCTATTTTCATTGATGCCCGGAATTGCTCTTCCTCCCACACAACTGATGCTATGGTACTGTGCTTGCCTTTCCCATGGTTTAAAAAAAAAAAAAAAAAAGAAAAAAATCCCCCAAAGCACCCTGTTAAGAACTTCCACATCTCATTGAGCTGTTATTAATAGGGGGATTGTCTGGTGTCACAGAACAGGCATAAAATACATTATCACATAATCTTATTTAGCAAACACTTGTGTTGCTTCGCCCTTGGTAATTGCATTTGGGAGATGCAATATTTATGAAAGGGGAGAAGGAAATGTCTTGACTCATCTCCTATGAGCAGTAAAAATCCTGGGAAAAAGGGGAAAAGATCTGCTGGGAGGATGAAGGGGATGTCAGAGCTGCCGTTCTCTTTGCAGCGGGTTCAGTGCCCCGTCAGAACTCCAGCTTCGCCCTGAGCTGCTCCTGGAGCTGAGCGAGGCTGGGGAATGGATGCGGGGTTTGCACCAGGCTGTGTCGGACCCCAGAGCTCCCCCAGCATCTCTGCAAACCCTGCTGCGAGCTCACTCGCTGCCTTGCCTTAGCTCTTATTTCTGGTTGGTCCTGTGAGGCTTTTCAGTGAGACTGCGCTCGAGGCTCGGCTCGGAGGATGCTCCCCTCTGAACGGGAAGATGGATCAGGATTTCTCCTAGGACAGAAATCCCCACAAACAGCCCCAAATCTCTGTGTCGGACCCCACAGTCTGAGAGCAGGATCTGAGGAGAGGAGCTTTGCCCGGGGTACAGCATCTCGACTCTGGGAGCTCAGATCTGTGTGGGCTCTTTCCCGTCCATCTCTGAAGCCTCGGCTCCTGCCATTGCAGATTTGGGGAAAATTTGCAGCAGAGGATGAACTGCTGGAAGTTGTCCCTGTTTCACAGGGCATGCTTTAGGGAAAGGAGAAAGCTGTCTTGGAAGATTACAGAATGCCTTGGGTAGCTCCATTCCATCGGAGCGCTGAAGTATTTGTCTCCAGAAATCACATCTCATTTCCCCACCTACAAAAACCCACCTCCCTTGGTACCCCGCTGTCCGTGGGTGACCTTGACCGGCCAGCGAGGCACGGTGGGCTCTTCTGGGGTCCCGGGAGCTCCCGCTCGGAAAGTCGTGGAGGGAGCGATAACACAGAGCAGCGAGCTTCTGCAAGCCCCGGTCCTGTCGTCACTGGCAATTCAAAGCCGTCGGTGATGTGCACGGAACTGGGAAACTGGTGTCACCGACTCTCCTTCCCGATTTATGTTTACACACCGTGTTTAATGTTTGTTTTCTGTCGGGCTCTCTCTAAGCTGATTTTCGGCATTCCGCTTGAGCAGTCAGAAACATCCGCAAAACCTCTGGGCTGGAGTCGGCTCTGACTTCTCCCCGTGGTCACTTGGTGATTCGAGAGGCTGTAGCACTGGTTAATTCAACGAATTACAGGGGGGAAATACACTTAATACGAAAGTGAAAACTGGAAATAATTGATTAAATTCACAAGTGTGCAGATGACTCTTTGCGTCAGCGGCCAAACGTGTTTAAATAGAGATAATCCTTGGCGCTCCCTATCCCCGGGCATCGCTCTCGGGGCGGAACTCGCTCAGCGTTTTACCCGCTGGGAGCAGGTGGTGCCACGAGGGGAGACTTGGGGTTCGGAAACCTCCATGATTTCCTATTTTTCCTATTTCTAGATCACTTCCCCGATTTTGTGCCGCGGCTGATACCCGCGCTGCAAATGACAAGCGCTGCGGCAAGTTTTTAAGTGCCCTGACAGAATTTGAATTTGTTCTTAAACGTCAGCAATGAGTACGGGTGCAAAAATTAGTTAAATGGTGAGCAGGGCAGTCCTTTGCTAGGAGACTTTCCTCTGTCAACTGTTAATTCCAAAAATCACGTTTCAAAATGTCATAAAATAAAAGCTATAAAAACTTCACAAATGTTAACTTCGATTACATACACTGTGTACATGTCAAGAAAAAATTCTTAGGTCAAAAATAACTATAAATCATAATTGATGGTGTTGGAGTTTGTCGGTACTTTCCTTAGGTACAATAATATTTTCTATTTATTTACAGACTAGATATTTCAGCCCATATACGAATCACTTGTAAAAAGACGAGTGTAAATAAGGAAAAGCGCCTGAACCCATCAGAGTCTCTTGACTTCGGGGACAGAAGGGACTCGCGGGCAGGGCAAGGACTGGCCCCGCAGCCACCCACCTGTACTGAGCTGCCTGCGGGAACGGGGCAGCCCCCTGCCCGGCCCTCCTCTCCAAAGGCTAATGCAAACAGCAGCAAATTAGATTTAAGTTTACCCATTGGTTCTATCATAATTTGTATTTGCTTTTTGCGTACTAATTGACCTCGGGGAGGGGAAAAGAGAGAGGAAATAAACAAACAAACGCGAGGATTTACCGAGGAAGGTTTGGAGGTTTTTAGAGCTAAGCCCGTAACAATGTTTGCAACAATTAAGACCATTATTATCGGATCTTCTCATTCATTAGTGAAAGCTGCTCTGTTAGCGGAGCCGGCAGGGCGGGCCGCTTTCCGCCCGGCGTTGGGAGCTGCCTGCGCCCCTGCCCCCGAGGGCAGCTTTTAGGATGGGGGGGGCGGGGAGGGGAGAGACACAAATCTGTTGGCAAAGCAGGACTTTGTGTGATGGGGAAAAGGCCTAAGGCTCGGGGCGGGGGGAGACAAAGAGGCCGCCGCTTCCCCGGCGGGCGAGCAAACAGGGCAGCTGCCGGCAGCCGGGGCCGGGGGCGGTGAGCAGCCCCCGGGGGTGAGGGGCAACCGCAGGACCGGGCCGTGTCCCCATTGCCCTCCTCCGTGTCGCGAAGGGCCTGGCTGTCGCCGGGTCAGAGTTCCTCGGAGTGGGGGAGACCCAGGGGGAGGCGGCGGAGGGATGCGGGTGACCAGCCCGTATCTGCTCCCTTGCTGCCGCCGAGAGTGTAATTAAACTGTGAGTTAATAACGGGGCAGAGCCCCCGGTGTCCCCCACTGCCGTCGATGCCCTCGGGGGTGGCGGCCAGACGCCGTTCATTACGGAGGGGCTGGTGCGGGACGGGTGGCCAAGGGGACGGGCCTAATGGGATTACACGCATTTCTGCACGGTGGAGAGAGGGGCTGGTGCCGCAGGACCAATAATTTATTGGCAGATGCTCCTCCGGCAACCGGCGGCACTGAATATTCATGGGGCGCCGCCGGGCACGGCGGGTCCCACCGGCCAGCACCCCATTTCCATTACCCCCGTCTGGGGAGGATCCGCAAGGACGAGAGACCCCGGCCTGTTGCGTGGAGCTGGTCAGTGCCAGGGCAGCGAGAGGCGGGGGGCAGAGGGACGGTGCGGGTCCCTTCTGCTTGCGCCCGCAGGCGCGATGAGTCGTGACCCTGCACATCCCCTGCTGAACCCGTTCTCTCCAGGAAGCCAGGGGCTACAGGAGGGTGAAGGAGCAGTTTGCGGACTGCTCTGAGTACTTATTTTTGGTAGATAACTGCTGCCTCGGGAGATGCCGTTGACTGAGCGGGGAGCCGGCCCCGCCGCTCCTTCCCCGCCGTGTTAACTCGCAGCCCCTCGGTCGTTTGTAACCATAAAGGGGAGAAATATCGTTGCGGGCGAAGTTCGTGCGATGCTGCGGCTCCCGCTGCGCCGGGCACTTTGTACTCATTAAGTGCAGCGGCGCTAAGTCATTACTGTAATAAGGAGTTATGCTGAATGCACGGGACCACGTTTCCAAAGCCATAAATTACAACTGTCAGTGCGTATTCGGGGGATCAACAGAGCTGGGAGTAATTATTTACAGCGTGCTTTATAGAGCAATTAAAAATTCCCCAAATGGTGTTAATTGCTTTTAACGCTCAGGAAGCGCAGGCCGCCCTTCCTGCGGACCGTGAGCCCGGGAAAGGGCGCCGCCGTCCGTGCGGGCTCGGGCTCGGTGGGAGCTGCGGAAAACGAGATTTCCCGTTGGGATGCCCACGGCCCTGCGGGAACCCGGCCGGTCGGTGCGGGAGCCGTCCTGCTTCGCTATCGGCTTCTGTCGCGACACCTGCGGTACAACTTAGTGCGGGGGCAGTGCTGAGGGACAGAGCCCCGACGGCAGCGGACACCGCGCCTTCCGCTCCAGGGAGAGGCGAGGGAACCCCGATGGGACAGTCTCGGTCCCGGAGCTCTCCCGCCAGCCCCCGTGCGCTGCCCGAGCCCGCAGCGGCGCCTCCGCCGCAATGGATTTCACGGGGGCCGCGGCGGGAGAGAGAAAGGGCTGCGGGCGGTGATGGACGTGCCGAAAGCTGGATAATACCCGAGCTGGGGTGCCCCGGAGCAAGAAAGCAAGGCAGGGATGGAGTCGGGGCGCACCCTTCTGCTGAGGGGTGTCTCTCGCCACACACCTGCCCGCGGCCGGGCTGCTCACTCTCCTTTCAGCCATATAGAGGGTATTACAGGTTCTGGAAAGCACTGCTCGAAATGCAGTTTTCGGACCGAGCCCGATAGGCTTTGCTGGGATCTTGCCAAGGTCCCAGACACGTCACTTTTATCCCCGGTCCCCTCAGGAGGGCTTGTATTTCGCAGCGGTGTCCCGGCCAGCAGCTGCGAGGCAGAGAGGCAGCTTGCGATGCCAAACCCCCGGGAGCCCCGAGCTGCAAAGGAGCTCAGGGGCCAAGAGGAGCCCCGGCAAGCCAGCAAAGCCGGAGAAAAGGGGAGTGCAGGGTGGAGGTCAGGCCCTGGCAGGGCTGCTCCTCTCCGCTAGCAGGAGGCAGATGCACACGATCAATGAGAGAACCTGAGAAAGGATCCCTGGGCACTTCGTGGGGAGGGAGAGCCTTATGCATTAGGAAGAACCCTCATCTTCATTGTTATTTCCTAGCATGGATAAACTGGGCCCTCAACCCTCATCTGGGGCAGGATTAAAACACCATTTTAGAAATTAAATTGTCCCAGCAGCTGTTTGGGGTAGGTGAAGGGGGACAAAAGTTTCAAGGCTTGCAGGAATATGTATAGTGGCTGTGGATACCTGAAGGAGGTGAGATGCTCTGGAGAAGTGGAGGCCAAGGACACTGGGCTTCCTTAATGTATGAATTTTGCAGTAACTTAGGGCACGTGTCAGCTCCTGCATTGGAGGCTTTTTTCTGCCTCCAAGGAGGTCTGACCCGCCTTGTTGGTGTTTCCCACAAAATAGGATTTCTTTGTGCAGGAGAACTAAGAACTAAAGCAGCACTTTGGGGAATCATCGGGGAATGTCTGTCTCCCTGGGCTCTGCCTAGAGTGTGATATCTGAATTATTTTTTGCAGGGCCTGGCATTTAGAGTCCTAGCAAAGTGTGACAAATCCAGCCCTCAGCAAATAGAAGCATGCTGAATGCACATCCAGGCAGAGGCAGCTGGGCTGGGGTGCCTCGGGCTCCCACCCCAGGGATCCATTTGTAGGCTCACTGGATTCATCTCCAAGTGGGTGCTGGTCCTTGTAGGCTCTCCCGTTGGGATGGGAACCTGAAAGCTCCAAGACTGAGCCTGACATATCTCAGTGTGTGAGCTTGCAGCGCTGCCTCTTTAGCCTCAGAATTAGGGAGGCAAAACCCGTATATCAATTGCCAGGACATTTCCAGAGCCTTGTGCTCTACAGTACTGCTCAAGCCACAGCCCTGGAGAGTCTAAGGGGAAACTGGGGCCAGGAGCAATTTGAACTGGAACATCTCAACTGGGTGTTGTCTTGGAGCTTAGATGTGCAGTGTCCAAACTTCCAGTGCCAGGAGCTGTATGGCTTTCTCAGGGATGCAAGTGAAGTCTGGCTTGTGCAGGGAATAAATCCTAGGGCTCTGCATCATACACAAACTCGTCAATAATTCCCATTGATTTCCAGAAATTTTGAATCCCTGTCAGGACCTAGTCCCGCCTGCTCTTCTCCTTTGTCCTCCCTGGGTGCTGGCCAGAAGGAATTCAGACTTACCTGTAATCTGTCTCCTGACAAGTTTTACTGCCTCTACCTTGGGCTCAGTGCCTGGGGGCTGTGACCCTCACCAACCAGACTGGATCACTGGTGGTGACCTTCTGATTTCTGGAGGCCAGTCCCTCTGGGCCTTCAGCATCTGCTCAGCCTGGAGGATCCCTGGCACAGGGGAGGCCAAGGCTTTTCCTGGCATCAGCTGGGGCCTTTGGGATGTGCGAGTGGCACCAGGCAGCTGTGTTATTTACTGGAGAGAGGCATCTCCTGGGTCTCAGGACTTGGCAGCAGATCTGCCTCCCTCAGGGTGTCAGAGCTCACTGGCAGGGGACTTTGTGGCACTGTGCAGGACTGGCATGGCATTTTTATTGCTTACTTGTGGAGACAACCTGACATGCTCAGGGCAGGTAAGCAGACTGCCCCACATCTCCTGTGTGACAAGGGGCAGAAGAAGCTCAGGCATATCCTGAGGAAGGGCAAAGGCAGCTGCAGTCCTGTGGGACAAGAAGGGCCCCTGCCCGAGGGCAGCCCCCCGGCCCCGGCTGGCCCCAGCCGTCACTCCCTCCCTCCTCTCCCAGCTCCTCCTAACCACAAGGACTTTGGTTGATGGAGCTGGCGCCAGCGAGTTCCCTGAAGAGTTCGGAAGTCAAGAACTGAGGCAGGTACTGGGAGGGGGGAAATCCGACCCCAGCGGGCAGGCAGGGCTGGGTGGTGGCGGGGGCAGGCTGCTGGGCACCACCGGCCGGGCACGGGGCCGAGGGGCGCCCGTGGCTGCTGCTGCCGCCCACTGTCTCCACAGCCTTCCCGTGAGGGGCTGTGGTGGCGGCTGTGGTGACAGCGACGGATCCTGGGTATCACAGCGGGGCTGTGGCTTGGGTGAGGGTGGCAGGAACCCACAAGCATTGATGTGTCAGTGTGTGAGAGTCTGGGGGTGTCCGAATGCACGGGAACTGGGGTGTGTTAGTGCCTGTTGTGGGAGTGACTGTGGGTGTGAATACAAACAGCTGTGAAGGCGTGAATGGGAACGTGTGTCAGAACTCGTGTGTGCAGGGGGTTGTAACTGTCTGTGAGTGCGTGGGGTGTTTGAATAACTGCACAAATGTAGGTGTGTGTGCAAGAAAATGTGTGGGACTGTGAGCATGGGTGTTTGTGAGCTCATGAGTGTGCAACACTGGGAGTGTGAGGATGAGGATGGGATGATGTAGCTGGTGATGAGTGTTGAGGTGTACCTGAGTGCACAGGCATGACTTTCCATGCCAGTGGCGTTTGTTTTGTGTGGGGGATGCCCCAGAGCAGGCTGTCCTGTGGGGTCCCCACGGTCTCTTGTGGGCACTAAACCACGGGCACGCTGAAGACGTGAATGGCAGCCTTGGCCACAGCCAGGGAGGAGCGGGCCTGGAGGGCCGGTCCCAGCCCGTAGCGGGGAGGATGAGGCGGGCAGAGCACAAACTCCCGGGCAGATCCCTGCTGCCGCGGCCGGGAGCGCTGGGTCGCACTGGGCAGCGCCGTCGGCAGCAGCGGGAGGCCGGATCCAAGGGAACGGCAGTGCCCGGTCCCATCGGCGGCCCTGCCCCCGGCCCGGCTGTGCAGAGCAGCCACCGACGGGCCAGGGCCGCAGTAAGTTTTACAGAAATTGCAATAGCGGCTTTCATTTTCACGTTGTTTTAAACTTTAAAAATAATTTTTTTTTGTTTTTTTTTTTTGTTTTTTTTTAACGGGAACACTCATCTCCCCGCGGGCAGGAGCGGGAGGGGACGGCGGCAGCAGGCGGTAGGGACAGCAGGCCGTGGGTGCCCTGTCAGCGGGGTCCGCTGCCCCGCGGGGCGCAGCTGGGGCCTGCCATCGTCCTCACCGGGGAAATGAGCCCCGCCCCGGCTCCCCGGGGAAAGTGCGCTCCAGGAGCCCCTCGTCACCTCCCATCCCACCCCTTCCATGGGTCCGGGCACTTGTGGGCGCCCTTCTCAACGTCCCCTCTTCCCTGCTCTGGGGTGTGGTGGTGGGAGAGCAGCCTCCTCCGCGGCTTTTTGGAAGGCGCTGACTTTTGAAATTCAGAGCACCCTTCCGGAACAAAGGGGCACGGCCGGTCTGGGACCCCACCAGAAGGGGATCCTCCGGCTTCAGCCCTCGCTCGGGATCAGCGGCAGCCCTTGGGGATCGCAACCTGGGCTTGATTCTCCTGCGGGGCCTGGCAGCCAAGATCCCCCTTCCCAGCAGTCCGCAGCCACAAACTCCGGGACCAAACGACCCCGCTCTGCCGCCCGGTATCAGCCACTATTTCAACCCCCAGTGCCTTGCACTCACCCAGCGCTCACTTTATAAGGCCGAGAAGGGCGGTGATTTTTTTTCCTTTTTTTTTTTTTTTTTTTTTTTTTTTTTTTTTTGAGGGGGGGTGTGCAAGAGGGGGCTGGGGAAGAAGAAACTCCTCTTGTGTGCTCTTCTCTGCTGTCATTCACTGGGCTGCTCTCAGCATCCAACCAATGGAGAGTGAGGGCCTGCAGCAGTAGGCCCTGGGTAGGGTGATTGATGGGCAAGCGGGGCGGCGGGCGATCGCACTCACAATCCGCCGCGCTCCGCTCCGCGGGGCTCCCGGCTCCCCACCGCCCGCCGCGGCAAGGGGTCCCCGGGGCACCCCTGTGTGTGTGTGTGTCCGTGCGTACGTCTGTCTGTCCTGGGTGAGAGGCTCCTGGCGTGTCTTGGTACCTGGGGGTGCTGGGTCTCGTCGGAGCGGGGCCGGTGTGCGTGGCTGGGGTGTCGATCTCCGCTCCTGGAAGCTGTCGGGTGTGCGTGGCGCGGTTGTGTCTCCAGTGTCTGTGTCCTGAGCCGCGCTGGGCACGGCTGTGGCGTCCCGGGCTGCGGGGCTGTTTCACTCTTGTACCTGGGCTGCGCATGGCTGTGCTGCTGTGTCTTCGTGCTGAGCGTGTGGCTGCCGTGTCCCGGCCTTGCGTGGCTCTGCTGGCGTTTCTTGGGGTGCTCTGCCGTCGTGCTATGGGACTGAGCGCGTAGCCGGCGTTCCTGGGCTCTGTGCGGCCCCGTTGCCGGTTTCGGGGCGGTGCGGGGCTGCGCTGCCCTGCCCGGGGCGGAGGTCCGGCCCCGGTGCCCGAGCGGCGGCATGGAGCACCTCGGGGCTCACCACCTGCACCAAGGGCAAGCCGAGCCCATCAGCTTCGGCATCGACCAGATCCTCAACACGTCGGAGCCGGGCAGCTGCATGGTGTCGCACCCGCGGCTGCAGGACTCGGCGGACTACGGGCTGGGCTGCATCGTGGGCAGCGCCTATAACACGGTCACGGGTGGCTACGGGGCGAGCGGCGGCGCGGCCGGCGCCTACACCGGCACCTCCTGCAGCATGGGCGGCCTGCCCGGCTCCTACAACGTGAACATGGCGGTGAGCATGAACGGCAACACCTTGAGCTCGGCCGGCGGCGTGATCCGCGTCCCGGCCCATCGCCCCGTGGCCGGCGGAGTCCACCAGCCCCTCTCCGCCGCCGTGCCGGCGGTGAACGGCATGAACAGCCTCACGGGGCTCACCTTCCCCTGGATGGAGAGCAACAGGCGGTACACAAAAGACAGGTTCACAGGTGAGTTGCGCCACCGGGACCCCCTTTCTCTCTCTGCTCCCGCCGCCCCGCTTCGTTCCCCGCCGCCCGGCCTCGGCGCGACAACCGGTGCCCACACGGATCCAGCCGGGGATCTCTCCGGTCGGGTGGGGAAAGCAGCCGGGATGGTCCTGGGAAGCTGGTCCCGAAGGAGGCCAAAAGCAAGACGGGGTGGGAAATGAGGCGTATCCACTCCCCCCTAAATGAGTTGTGTTTCCTTTTGTTTGTTTGTTTTGATATTTTGGTTGGTCTGATTGTTTGTATATGTGGGGTTTTATGTTGTTGTTGTTTTAGTTCCTTTTAATTTATTTATTTATTAGTTTGGTGTAGGATTTTACATTTTTTTTCCCCGCGATACGGGTCGGCAAAGGCGGGCAAGGAGGAAAAGGGATGGTAAACTCCGTACAGGACCTCCCGCGAGCCCCGGGCACGGCTGCCCAATCCCTGCCGCCCGAGCCAGACCCGGCGAAACTTTCCTTCAAAACCGAGAGTTGTTTGGGAAGCACGGCCCGGCCGGCGGGAAGGCAGACCCGCGGCCCCGGCCCCGGCCTGCCCGGGAAGGCCGTCCCTTTGCCTTCCTTAACCGGGCTGGCTTTCCCCGGTTGCGGGTTTCGGCTCAGCCTCTTTCCCCACCAAAAGGGACCTTTTGCAGGCCCGAGCAGAGCGGGGCTCGGGCTAGAGCCTCTTCTCGGCCTCGCCACGGTTTCCAGGCGCAGCTGGGCTCGTCTTTCGGCACTAACAAAGCAAAAACTCGAACGAAAAGAAATAAATAAAAAAGACGCAAACAAACGAACAAAATGAACGAAATTACAACAGGGAAAAATCAGCGCGGCTTCCCGAGGGCGGAAACCGAGGCCCGATTTTTGAAAGTTCCCGTTTAATTTCGACCCGATGGCGCTGGGCTCGGGCACGGCCGCGGGTGGACGAACGCCCTGTTGCCTTGGCAAGCACCTGACTGAATTTCACTCAATTTGTTCCTGGCTTAGACACAATGTCACTTTTCACTAATTTCTTTTTTTTTTTTTTTTTTGGTGGGGTTGGGAAAAAAAAATCAAATCAACAAATCCAAACAAAACCATATATATTTAAAACAAAACAAAGAAAGGAACAAACAAACAGAACAACAAATTTCAACTCCAGTTTCCAGTCCGGGACTGTACTTTTCTGCACGAGGCACTGGGGCCGGGGACGATGGGGTTACCGCCGCGCCTGAACGAAATTATCCCGAACCCGCTTGGCTCGGGGCGCGGAGCCCGGCCCGGCGCCAGGACCGGCTGCCGCTGCTGAGCCCCCGTTCCCCGGCGGGCGCTTGGCCGGGCAAGCGGCCACCTTCCCCTCCGCCGGAGCCGAGCGGCGCCCGGCGGGTGCCCGCAGCGCCCAGGAAAGGCGGCCGGGCCTTCCCGGTCCGCGGGGCCGCCGCCGCCGCCGAGTTCCTGCAGCTCGTGCGCGGGTGCAGGCGGGGAAGCCGCGGCTTCGGAGTGGTGGGGGGTGGTCCCCAGCCCAGCGGCCGGGAACCGGAGCCCCTCTGCTGATGTGTCGCTGCTTGCTTCTTTGCCTCTCATCCCCCCTCCTCCCGTGTCCCCCCCAGTGGCCCTCTCACCCTTCACTGTAACACGCCGTATAGGTCACCCCTACCAGAACCGCACGCCCCCCAAGAAGAAGAAGCCGCGCACCTCCTTCACCCGGCTGCAGATTTGCGAGCTGGAGAAGCGCTTCCACCGGCAGAAATACCTGGCCTCGGCCGAGCGCGCTGCCCTGGCCAAGGCCCTCAAGATGACGGACGCCCAGGTGAAGACCTGGTTCCAAAACCGGCGCACCAAGTGGAGGTGAGGGACCGGGGTCTCGGTGGACCGGGGTGGGGCAGTCCGGGGGCACAGACCTTGCTGCCAGCAGCTCTGCCGGGAGCCCTGATGGCAGCGCAGAGGCGTGCAAGCCCCGTGTGTGTGTGTGTGAATGTGACTGTGTGTGTACACGTGCGTGTGCATGCACAGCGGTGTGTGTGTGTGCATGTGGTGTGTGCACACCTGCGGGCGTGTGTGCAAGCGAGTGTAACTGCACGGTCAGTGCGAAGTGTGTGTGTGTGTGTGTGAGCGTGCACAGGGGTGTGAGTGCACAGCACAGCCCGGCGAGTGCGGGGTGTTGCGGACCGTGTCGGCACACCGGGTCTGCGTGCAAAAACGCGTGCGGGTATGCCACGGGGATGAGCGTGTGTGAGCACACACGTGTGCAGTGGGTGCAGTCAGGGGCACCAGAGGGTGCAGGGGCTCCCCCGCCTCTGTCCGCGGCAGCGGCGAGTGGCAGCCCCCGGCCCGGGGCTGTCCGGGTACCGCGCTTTGCACAGCGCGGAGATTTTCGTCCCCGCGGGGTTCGCGGCGCCTCCTTGCCCAAACGCTTTCTTTTTGTTCTGCTGCCGGGCGTGCCGGTAAAGCCGGAGAGGAAGAGAAGGCTGGGCTCACACGGAGCCTCCAGGGCTCCGTCGCAGTGACCCTGCCCCTCCCAAGCTGCACGTTCCCGGGATATTCCCGAGGGAGACACCCAATTCCTGAGAACATCTCCTGCCACGGGCTGGCTGCTGAGCTGCTGGGTGCTGGAGGGCTGGCAGGCAGCTTCTTCACAATGTGGGGAAAGGACTTCCCCAGAGTCTTCTCAAAGGTTAACAGGACGGTGATTGCCTGAGTATGCTGAGGTTGGGTAAGAAATGGGGTTCAAGGAATTTGAAACCAAGAGGGGGTGCGAATCCTCAACCCCAGTGTTCTTCTTCTAGTTCTTCCCTAGAGAACCTATAGTAGTGCAATTCCCCAACTGTTAAGAAGTCTCTAGCTGGAGTGATCTCTCTTGGCCAGAAAAAGAATCCTGGAGGAGGAACAGTCCTGCTGTGGCCTGCAAAATGGGGTCAGCTGTGTCTTCTAACCAGGTTTCCTAAGGAAGTGAGGCAAATCCATCTGTCAATACTCTTTGCGTCTGTTGGCTAAATTCAGCCTCTTTTGGCAGAGGTGCAGAGGATACAAACCTATTCACGTGTTTTACAAAAAATAGCTGGGTAAAGAGAAACAAAATCCTGCTTCTGCCTAAGGGACAGGCTGCAGCCAGAGCTCAGCTGTAATATTAGACATGGGAGAATCTCTGGCCTGAGCCAGAGGGACACAGGCATGTAAGTTCTTCTTGTATGCATCTGTGCCTGCTGAGATGGAGATGTGGGTGCCCCTGGCTGATAGCACACCCAGCTTCATGCCTCAGGGCCCTGCACTGGGCAGGGGGCTCTGAGTGGTTCCTGGGGCACTGGGAGCTGGAAAGAGCTGCTGCAGGCTCAGCCTGAATGAGGCAGTTCAAGTGTCCAAGAAAATAAAGTTGCTATAAGCCCTCTGAGCTGTTAAACTGCTTGAATGCAGACTGGGGGGAAGAGTCTTGCCCTGCC
The DNA here is from genome assembly GCF_035770615.1 of Melospiza melodia melodia. NCBI lineage: Eukaryota > Metazoa > Chordata > Aves > Passeriformes > Passerellidae > Melospiza > Melospiza melodia. The sequence continues at coordinate 13,134,232 of NC_086202.1, forward strand.
CCTTGCCTGGTTGTCTCTGTTGCAGGGAGGTGGCTGTGTGATCCCCTCCTCAGATTTGGGTTCTTGCTTTAGACACAGCTCTTTCCAGGCAGGTATGAACCTGGAAATCCCATTCTGATGTGAATCATGACTAGACCAGCTGCTTGCAACAGGGAAACACTTGGGAGCAAGGTGCTCACAGCCATGGTACTCCTGATCACCCTGGATTTGGGGCTCCCTCCCTCCTCCTGGAGCATCTCCTCGTTGTTCAGGGAGTCATTAAATATTCATTGAGGCAGAGACTGAGCTGCTCCCCAGGCAGGTGCAGCTCTGAGCCTGCTCTTCCTGGGATGTCTGATGTGAGATGTTGACACAGTGATTAGAACAGGGACTGAGCCCTGAACTAGGTGCTCCCAGGAGGGAACCCTGGCCACGTGTCTGGAGGCTTGGGTGCCCAGAGGCCCATTGCTGGCATCCAGGTGCCAGCCTGCTTCCCCACTGGGAGCCAGGGACCCCTGCCCTGTGCTCTGAGATACCACTGAGGAGAACAGAGCTGCCACTTCCAATTCCCATGGCCAAAGGGGATGAGACATCTCACATCCCCCCCGAGCTGCTAAATTAAAAAGCTGCCATTTCCTGTGTCACTGGTCCACTGAAGCTGCTGAGAGGATGTCAGCTGAGCCTGGGGATGTGAGGGAGGGAGGGGATGCTTTGGAAGTCATCCTAGGACCAGCACTGTGAGTTGCTCCCAGGTTTTCCCAGCAGCATCAACAGAGGTGCCAGCTGAAGTAGGGGTGAGTGCAAGCTGCAGACTTTAGACTGATCTGCCATCCAAGCAAGCAGGACTGGCATTTCCATTGTGGATACAAGAGGATTCAGGCTATTTCTACCTATCCCATTCTCTGCTCCTGGGCAGCCCAGGGCCAGGGCCCAACCAACACTGGAAAGAGCCTCCTCTGACCCCCTAGCACCCACTCCTTGGGGATCACCTCTGCTGGTGTCATACCAGGCAGACACACGTCCAAACTGTTCTGAAAAGCACTGTCATTCACCCTTTCCAGATAGTATATTCTGTGCTTTGATTTTTGTTACTGCTAAAAAATGTGTTTCTAGTGTTTAGCTGAAATTTTGCTGCCTGCTATGGAAATGTTTTTGCCTTTATCCAAGCTCTCAACAGCTGGTCACCACAGCATGGCAGACAAGGTGGCAAACCTGGATGCTGAAATGGGATGTCCAGAGTAACATTACCCATCTCCCAGCTGTGTGGCACTGCCAGGCACTGCCTCACCCCACCCTGCTTCATGCTTCTTCCTGGGGCTTTGCATGCTCGGCTCTTGCTGTTAGACCAGAGCATGGTTTCAGGGGATCACAACTTTTGCAATGCTGTTCTGTGACACTTTGGGTGTTTTGTCCCTGCTTGTTTTATTTTCCTGTGGGCAGAAAGTAATCCAGAGCTGTGGGCTGTTCCCAACTCTTCTTGATCAGAGCACTGTTTTTGCAGAGGCCAGTAAAACAGACAGACCCAGTCTATGGGATTTACTGGGATTTAAATCCCAGTTTATGGGATTTACTGGCCATTTGTGTAGGGGATGTGGGACCATGCCATGGCAAGGCACCATCTTTTCCTACCCCTGCCCTCCCACATCATGAGCACCCAGCACAAGTTAATCTCTCTGAGGACACCCTTCCCTTGCTTCCCCAGGCCCCCCTAATGGCTCCCTCTCTCCTAGGAGGCAGACAGCAGAGGAGCGGGAGGCTGAGCGGCAGCAAGCAAACCGCATCCTCATGCAGCTGCAGCAGGAAGCCTTCCAAAAAACCATCAACCAGCCCATCCAAGCCGACCCCATCTGTGTCCACAACTCCTCTCTCTTCGCCCTTCAGAATCTCCAGCCTTGGTCTGATGACTCCACCAAGATCACCAGTGTCACTACTGTCGCCTCTGCTTGTGAATAAGTCTGGCACCCACTGGTGGCACCTACACCTTGGACTGGCGGGGCTGTCCCCAGGGGGACACGAGGCATCCTTGGTGGGACATGTAGCAACTCTGTTTCTCCCCAAGGAGGGCTGAAACCCCCTAATCCTCCGGCCACAAGCATCCTATGTATCCAGCTGGGGAAGCCCTCCACAAGGAACAAAAAGAAGGAAAATCACCCCAAAAACTCTCCCTAGCCATGGAGTTGCTGGAGCAGCAATGCTGTCTCACCTCCCCCCAATCCTTTTGTTCTCCTGAAAGTCTCCAGTGTCGACCCTGAACTTGCTGACGTGCTGTCAGACAAAAGCCCAGCCCTGACAGGCACAGCCCCTGGTGATCATCCAGCTGGGGGAGAGGAAAACTTCCTTAGGATTCTACTGGCGGCAGTGCAGAGTCTATGTATAACCATATATATATGTATATCTATATAGAGATATATATAGATATATGCTTTGAACTGTTGGCTTGAAAGAGAAAGAGAAGGCTCTCTGGGAAGCACTGTCTCTACTGTGAGCCTTCTTGAGTTGTCCGCACCAGAGACATTCGGGGATGCAACAAATGGAGAAAACAGCAGCAATTTCTGCTTGTGCCAGATGGGAACCCTTCAGATCTCACCTCGCTGTCTCTCCTCCCCTTTTTCATTAATTTTTTCTTGCGAGGGGGGAACAAGAGAAGGATCTGACAGACTCCTGAGGACGGTAAATATGATATCTCAATTGTATGAAGAGCCCAAACAGTCCCTGGCTGCCACGGACTCTGTGCCCATCAGCGAGTATTTTAATAACGAGAAGATCAGGGTGGCAGTTTGTGGGGGTAATGCAGTTTCTTTCCATGGAATATTTCCATATAATTTGCAAAATGTTGTCCAATGTTTTATTTTATCATTTTCCAGTTAGAAGGCAGTTCCTGACAACAAAAAATTGATTTCACTCTCAGCTGTTTAACTTAGTTATTCTTTTAATTGTACCAAGAGAATGAGACATAATTAAACAAAGCACTTCTAGCAAATGCCAGGAATATATAGCTATATATATATATAAACAATATATATTTTTCAGTTACTTATAATCTAAAACAGCACTGCCAATTTAAGCAGTTAGTACAAACAAGCAACCAGAAAACCTATTTTCAGTGAGATTTTTAAAGGCATTCGTTTGTTTGCTTTTTTTTGTTGTTTTGGTTTTTTTAAGTTATGCACTTACAAGGTGTTTTATGTGTATTCATTTTATAAAGTGCTTGTGTAATTTATGTGGAAATGAAAAAGAAAATAAAAAATCTCCAGGGTACTGAATAAATCATTCAAAGCCTTGCTGTTCCCTGTCTATTAGTTCCCCAAGAGGAGACAGCATATCAGAACTACTGCTGAAGCCTGTGCTATTTTTTTTTAAAATAAAAATAGAGTTAGCATTTCCATTTGACTTTGCTCAGGTCCACTTGGCTTTAGAAGCTCCAGATGTAATATGCTGTGTTTTAATCCCTGGTCCTATAAACATTTCCAGGCTTCAACCCAGCAGTGCATTTAGCGCTTGCTTTAATCGAAGCCTTTCAGGGGGGCTTGCTGGGGGTGGCAGGGACTGTGCAGGGGCTTAGCCTTAAACTCATGTGAAATAATTTATAGAATAAGACCTTGGAATGAGGTCTCACCTGGGCTGAGGCAGATCTACAGATATCTGTGTCTGAAACTGAATACAAAAAGGGGAATTTGAATAGAAAGAAATGTGCAAGAGTACATTTTAGAGACAATCTTACAGGGGATTATTGTGGGGACACTGTTTTCCATTTGTACTCAGCCTTGCTGCAGGACATTGTCCCCAGCCTGGCAAGCCCTTCTCAGAGGAAAATCAAACGGGTGGGAAAACTCTCATCAGCTTTCTTGGGGGAGACTCCCAGCCCCGTGGCTGGCTTCAGCCTGCTGCTTCCTTCCAGCACGGGGAGTTACTGAGCAAAGGATGTTGGAGGACACGGCTGAAAAGGGCAGGCAGCCACGAGCAGCGGCAGGGACCCCCTGACGTGCCCCTGGGGTCCAGGCTGCCTGTGGGACACCTGCAACAACACACCCCAAGCTCTGACACCTGGTGGGGGACAGTGCTCCTCGAGGCTGACTCCTCTGGGTGCAGCGTTGCTGGGGAGTTTGTTAAGGGAGAATATGAATAGCCTGCTGCATCCAAAATCTGCTACTCTAGGACTGGGCTGAGAATTTGTGATGCTGCAGGATTTTCCCATTCTGCAGTCCAATGTGTATGAGAACACAGAGAAACATCTGCAGCAATGGAGAGAAAATAAGCCAGAAAAAGGAAAGAAGGAAAAAAAAAAGGGAAAATATGGAACTTGGAGAATATGCATTTTTGGAAATATCTTTAAAAGATTATCACTGCCAGAAGAATGCTAAAATAAAATAATACATATTTTTCTAATGTAAACTTCAGGCAAGTCTTTTGTTTCAATTCTGTTTCATACTACAGTCAGATTTTTTTATTCTGAATGAGCTTATTATTTAACATTTACACAACTTTGTCTACAAAGTTAAACTCCTTCAGAAAGCATTGCTGTGTACAAACCTTTAATGGTTCACAGTTTGTTGCAGTGTGTACTTTTCTTTTCAAGGTTTCTGTATAGGAAAAATAAACCACAAAATATAGTAATAGTAATAGTAATAGTAATAGTAATAGTAATAGTAATAGTAATAGTAATAGTAATAGTAATAGTAATAATCCTCACTGTTGATATTTAAAATGTTTTCTATTTTCTTATTATGACACATTAATATTATGAACTTTAATTCTAAGACAACCATTTTATAATATTCACTTTATTCAGTTAATAATCTAAAATATTCCCCAGTGAAGTTGAAGAGATGATAATGCACATTTGAGGGAATATGTTTAGATAGAATATTTAGCTATACCTTGTTTTCAAAACTGGCAACTTCCCCCTTTTCTGAACAATCTTTCCTGTAAAAAACACCCAACAAACCAAAAGTAAAAAAGGAATCTCAATATGAAATGAGAATATATGTTACATTGGAATCAGAAAAACCATTGCCTGGCCTTTCTTTTCCCTGGAAAATTGATTCTGGAGGAGTTTTCTCTTAAAATATTTCTTTTGGACTCATTTTAAAAATTGGTTTAGTGGCAGAAGGTGTTTTTGATATCTGCATATGTGCTTCCAGTTATTAATATGATGATTTGTACCTAGACAATAAAAGTTGTCTGAAATATGATGGAATTAAATCAATAAGTAATGACATGAAGTAATGACACGTAATGTTATGTTTTGTAGACTGACATCACCTCAGCTTTATCCTGGGGCCATCCATATCACATTGAAGGCTGATTTAATTTTTTGTATTATACTTATTTGGGAGCAGGAATGAAATTGCATTAAGATGCCTTGAAAGTCATTTCCCCCTTCCTTCGCTCTCAAAATAAAGCAAGTCCCAAACATGAAATGGGAGTCAGGGAGAAATGTTTTTCTATGTTTGCCTGTATCTAGGAAATGCAGACCAAGGCAGAGTGACTTTGGTCTGCGTCCTGCCTGGAGCTGAAGGCACAGGGAGTCACAGGGGACGGTGCTGTGGTTGTGCTCATCTCTCTCACCCCCAATGCTGCCAGGGATCCACAGCTATCATTCATCTGGGTTGGATGTGCTGAGCTTTTGAAGGTGAAATCTGGAGGGGGGGAAATACCATCTTTGCATGAGGAACTGGAGTATTAAACATCTGTGTGGAGCTGGAGGAGACGAAGCCCTGTGGGATCGGTTGTGGTTGTCTGCGTTTGGTCCCAGCTCATCAAACTATGAAGGCAAGAGGGAACCAGAGGTCTGGCCCCCATTTACCAATTAGCTGAGCACATGAGTCATCCAAACAAGGATCAGTTGGCTTATCTCTGCTGGGGGATGGCCCAGAAAAAGGCTGAAGGGTCTTTGCTGGAGCCTTCCACCCTGAGCAGAGTCTGCAGTTGTGGTCAGCACAGGCCAGACCATTTGATCCCTGCAGTACATGCACACCCAGCTCCTACCTGAGTACCACATGCAGCTTTTCTTGGGCTGCATTACCCCATCTACGCGGCATTTGTTAAATCTTCTAAGTTATTTCTGCTGCAGCAGCAGCATCAGTGGGAGCCACGTGTATTTGCTGGAGAAAGACTGAGGCGAGTGTACATGTCCTCTAATATAGTTTGTATAACTGATGATGAAAGGAGGCACTGACCCCACAAACACCCACATGCAGGATCATTTTCATTATCTCACTGAGACTGTTGATTGGTGTTTTTGAGTGTGCTCCTGATTAACCAACACACCAAAAAGAAGCTGATACCCGGTGCTGCTGCCTCAGCACGGCGGCAGCAGGAGCCCATCCCCGCGGAGGCAGCCCCTCCTCGCCGCCAAGGCTGGCTCACAGCACTCGGGGCTACATGGGGCAAAAAACCCCAACCAATTCACCAACAAAACTCAAAATGGCTTTGCTGAAAACTGTTTGGGTTACAGTAAAAAGCCATTCCTCTCTGGGGTTCTGAGACAGCTGGAACTTTTTGAATTAACCTTGTCTTTCCCTTGCCAGAAGCAGACTAGCTGAGTGACACTGATTTCTTTGTGCAGTGGTCAGCTTTGATGGCCACTTGTTTAAAAATTGTTTGTGAAATACCATTTGGAGTTATCAACTTATCCTGGTTGAAAATTTTCTAAATGAAAAGGTCTAAAATTTGGGGGGAAAAGGTAGTTTTTTTTTTAAAAATATTACAGGAAAAAAACCCCCACACAAAGCTATAGCTTAGCAGAAGAAACTTTTGTTGGAGTCACACCAGATTGGTTTTTTTCTCTTCAGATCTTTTGTTTGGGCAGCTAATTGTGATTTTGATATTCCTTAAATGATTGTTATTGTCTCTGTTACAGTAGGAAATTTGTTTGATGGGTCAGCACTTATCCAAGATTAGGACCAGAAGTCTTTCTCCCTATTCCTTTCCATTAATCAGAAACTCTTTGTAACTGATTGTTTTAAATTAATTTTATACATTTATTCAATTCACACATAAAACTGCATTCAAAGAATTATGTTAGGGTTTTTTTCTAACAGTGCCAGAATAATCTTGATTTTTTCAAGAGTAGAAAATAATTTTTGCCTTCCTTCTGTTTTTGTTTGGGTTTGCTTTAAAAAAATTAATTAGATTTTATTTTATTTTATTTTGGATGCAGCTAGTTGTGGTAAGCACGGGGCTGGCCTGAGCAGCTTTCAGCTCTGAAAGTCCTGGTCTCACACCAAACCTCTGTGTGCTGAAGATGTGCAATCCCCTGTTGCAGAGAGCTGGAATTCCCTGCCCTCTGCTTCCCTGGGGCTGGAAGTTCAGTACTTACCCTCAGCTCAGCTGTTCTTTGCCTCTCTGCTTTTGAGACAAAAGTAAAATGAACAGAAATGAGGAGCCCATGCTTTGGTTTTCGAGCAGGAGGGAGCAAAGCTTAAGAAAACTCCCTGTCTCTCTGCCTGTAAAGAATGTGAACCCGCTGGTCTGACGCTGCAGTTAACTGTCTGTCTTTCCTAGACTGCAACTGTCTCAAAATAACAAAGCAGCGATTAAAAGGTATCAATCAATATGTACTTTTAAAAACTACAGTTAGGAAGTAGTACTAAGACAGGAATAGATGAAAACATGGAGAAAAACAGCTTTGTTTCCCAGGGTCTTCCCTGTCTCAGCCAGAGGAAATTTTTGGAAAGTCATTATGCTTAGCAATTTAGAAACTTTTTAGAAAGTCATTTAGTTTAGAAAACCTCACCACCTGCTGTTGTGAGATTTTAGGCACATGTAAGGGCTCACCAGACTCTTGCTCTCTAGGCATCCATGTAGAATGTGTCTAGTTTACGATTCCAGTGCTCAGGGGGGTTAGGAGGAACCTGGGCTATCAGGTGTGTGGGACACAAATATGCTGAAAGGCAGGGCTTAACCCCAGATCTCCCCATGTAAGGTGGCAAAGGGGAAGGAAGAGGTACAGGTGGGGATGGGGCTTGCTCAGGCTCATGGTGAGGAGGTGATCTAGTGCACTGAGTTGTGGCCAGGCCTCTGTGTGTTCTCCCTCTCCCACTGGATCTGGCTGTTTCCACAGGAGAGCCTGGGGAAGATGTGGGGGTGTTCTGTGAGGTCAGGTGGGGGAGGAGAGGATAAAGGCCAGCGGGTCCTGGGGAGCCATGGTGAATCACAAGGGTTCACTTTTGAGAACTGCAGAGAAAAGGCACCAAGTCTGCAGGGCAGGGGGGTTCGACAGTGGGCAGTGAGGGGCACCTTGAGGGGCAGGAGCCTGGCTTGGGCAGAGGAGGGCTGCTCTCCCATAGGGGCTACACCCAGCTTGCCTGGCTCTGCACCAGTGGCATGCACTGGAGGGCCTGGCAGGGCCTGGACATGTCACAGCATGGAGTTGCTGCTGAAATGGCAGTCCTCTGGCATCCCACAGTGACACAGTTGTGGAGCACGGTGGTAACTGCTGGGCTGTATCCAGAGGATTTCCTTCCAGGATTAGGCTCCAGGAAGTTTTATACACATTTACAGCATTGCTGGGCTGTGCTCCACTGCCCTTGGAGGGACACCTGCAGCCACAGAGGGACGTGTCCCAGGCTCCCTGTCCCCTGACTTTGCCACTTGCAGGGGCAAGTGAGGGAGCTGTGGCAGGGGCATTTCCCACTCACCCCTATTCACACAGAAATGCTTGAAAAGGTCTGGCTTTCACTTTGGGATGGAGTGAAAACAAATGTTGTAACCTTATCAGTTGTTATGACAGGTCTGAAACCTGCCTTTGCTGTGGCTCATACCACCACATCCAGAGGCAGGAGGTGGGATGTAGGGCAGAGTATGCTCTCTCTGTGGAGCAAGGCACCAGACATCTCTTGGTGTGCCCACCATGATGCACTCTCCCTTCAGACTTGGTCCTTTGAAGATCTGAGGATCTGAGCAGAGCCATCTCACACACCACAGGCAGAAGCCAGACCAGTAGCAGGCAGGAGAGGGGATGCAGATCCCCTGCTGGGACCCCAGGGTGCACATGTGTGTCAGTCTCTGGGGAAACACACCACAGCCCTGGCAGGGAAAGCACAGAGACAGGCAGAGACACACCTGTAATGTCATCCAGAGGAAAGGACTTCCTAAGGGACCTTGTGGCTACAGGCACTGTCAAAAGAAGTGAGGAGTGAGGAATTGTGTCCTGTTGCTGAACATCTGTGTCTCAGGAGCTGGCTTCTCTCCCTTCCCTGCTGGGATTGCAGGAGGTTACTCCAGCCTCACTCCCCTTCCTGAATGAAACCCTGACTGTTGCTGATGGCTTGGCCCAAACTGGATCTGGTGGGATAAGAGTGGAGATCCCCTCACACAGGAGATGTGAGGGGTGGGGGGATGAGGTATTTCTTGGCACTTCTAGAGATGCTGCCTTGCATGGAACTCATCCCACTCTCCTTTTTTCCTTCCTTGTGTCCTGTCCCTCTCTTCAGTTCCAAATTAAGGAACCTCCCTTAATTTGCCATTATTTTAAAGCCCTAGGGGTGTTTCCTGCATGGGAGCCAGAGAATCTCAAACCTTCTTGCAGTAGACAGAGAGGGACACTTGGCTGTGTGTTTTCCCCCATAGTATGGGGTCTAGGGCAAGATAACCCCTATCACAAGTGCTCTGATGCACACAGGGGTCAAAGCTATGGGTGTTTCTCCCAAAATGCATAGCACTACTCCTTCACAGGTGACCCTGCTGGAAGGTGACCCACAGAGGGAGCCAGAACAGCACGACGTGAAACACCGTCCTGGTGACAACCTCTCAGGCCAGGGGTCAGCACCCACGGGGAGTGAGACAAGCAGGACTGGGTTCACACCCTGTCCCTCTCCTCGGCCCTGTGCCGTGCGGGGGGAGCTGCCGGGGAGGTCCCCGCCCGCCCCGGGGCCGCCCGGGAGCGATCGGCGGGCACCGAGCTCCATCTAGGGGTCAGGGAGCGCCTGGCGAGCGCTCGGCTCGTCCCCGCCGGCCCCGCCCAGGGCACAGGGTGCGGGTGACCACGGCAGCCGAGCCCCAGGCACGCCAGCGAATGGGTCAGACTGGGAGCACTGGGTGCCCAGGATGAAGGGCAGCCAAACCCAGCCCCGAGCGCGCCCTTGGAGACACAGCCTGGCCCTGGAGCAGACATAGGGTCAGAAATATTTAGGTAGGAAAAGACCTCACAGATCATGGAGTCCATCCTTAACCTAACAGTGCCAGGTCCATCCCTAAACCATGTCCCTAAGGACTACAGCTGCATACTTTTTTCTTGAAAAAGCCAGCCCTGAGAAATTCAAGCAATGGACTGCCCTCTATTTAGTATTCCCCACTGGAATTAGGAAACAAGACTTTCCATAGGATATCCCATGTGCTGGGTAAGTTGCAGGATGTTTGGGTGCCAGGATGCCAGGATGGGGAGTGTGATGTGGGCAGGGTCACGGAGGGGGGTTGCAGCCACAATGAGAGGCCCTTGACTCTCTGAGCTCCAGCAAGGCAAGGAGAAAGGGGTCTGGCTCCATCCCTCTCCTGGCTACACACCCCTGGCTCATGGAGTGCAGTAAATACTGAGGACAAGCAGCTGGGGTTTTTAAGCAGAGGGATGAGCTTTGATCAAAACAGGTGGCTGCAACAGCTCTCTAGGACAGCCAAGAGGCTGCTTGCATTCATGAAAAGAAAAAATAAAAAAACCTGTTAATCACTCAAGCACATAAATAATGAAGCAATGATTTTTGTCTTTGTGATAAACAAAGTCAATAAAGCTCAAGGAAACCACCTGTATTTTATTATCACATATTCATATGTTTAATGCTATTAAAACAAGAGTCTGGGGTGAGCTGCAGGAACTCAAAGAACTTAATGGTGCAGACACAAACCTTCTCTCCTCCCTCCCCAAAGGTGATTTGAACCAGTTTGAGCAAATGTCTTTGTCTCTTAAAATAATTATGTGATTTAGAGGCACTTTTTCCTGGCTTGCATCAAATGACTTTAATGGGGTCTGCTTGTGTGTGTCTGTGTGTGTCAGTTTAACAAGTTATTGCTTTTTAAAGCTGCATTTATAGGCCAGTATTCACCAGAAAAGTAATTCTTTATGAGAAGGGATTATTTGTGTTTCACCATCACTTGGCATCTATTCCACAGAACATTTACTAGTGAAATTATGCCCAGAGGGCAGAGGCCAAAATGATCTAAAAAGATATGTTGAAATTTGAGATAAACATTCTCTGGATGTTCTACACCCTGTGAACTTTCTCTTCTTTGCCCAATAGGTTTTGTCCTCTTTGGTCCAGTCTTGACCACTCTCTTGGCCCTCCTCAAGGTCAGGCTGACCTCTGTCCTCCCAGCCTGTGTTCTCCTCATAGCTCCAAATGGGATTTCCCTGGGGCAGAGAAGAGCTGACAGCAGCCCAGCCAGACTGGGATAGATCTGAAGGAGGGTTTCACACTGGCCAACATTTGAGTGATGAATGTCCTGGATGTGTCCTCACAAGTGACCCTTCTCTCTTTGTCCCACCAAGACCTGTCAGCACTGGGGAGAAAAGGGCTGTGTTGTGTTGGGATCTGTGTTGGGGGCTGTTTGGGTGCTAGGTGAGCATGCAGGGAGCCAGACTCCATTTCCACCCCCTACCCTAGCCATAGCTGGGCCAGACATTTGGGGTGATGCTGAGACTGCTCGCTGATGAAAATGGAAAATAGAAAAGCTGTGAAGAGTCAGAAAGAGTTTGAGTTTGGTAGGAAAGAGAGAATGTGGATGCACAGCCAACCTGCTGTAGTGCCTTGTTTCCTGCAATGAGGAGAAAGCATCAACACTGTGGGACAAAGCCCTGATGAATCCTGCTTGGCACGGTCGTCAGTTCTGGCGGGCTTGCAGGGGAGCAGAGCACTGAGCCATGCTCCTTGGGGAGGACACTTGCTGAGTGAGCTGCCTCATTTAGTTCTTGTCCTGGAGGCACTGGGAATCTCCTAAGCAACTGAGCTGTGCCACTGAAGCAGCTAATTTCTCCTCACAGCTAATTTCTCCTCATAGGTGTCTTTGGCTGCTTCAGGTAAAGGTAAAATGTAGTCTCACATGAATTATCAGTGCAGTTGGAGAACAGTGGCAGCTCAGCAGCAGCCAGCCTCATTTCTTGGAGAAAAATACCACCAGTACATACACCAAGAAGTGCAAGAGAGAGGGCTCAGCAGTTAAAGAATCAGTTAAAGGTTGTTCATGGCACAAAACAGGCTAAAGACATGGTCTTTATCAGGGGAGATCAGCCCCTCTAGCAGATACAAGGGAAGAGATGGACACTACCGAGTGAGAAGCAGGAGGATGAGTGAGATGGTGCTGCCTGTAGGGTGCCTTTGTCTAGCTACATCCTGCACCAGGCCGTGGGATCACGGAGCTGAGCTGGCTCCCACAGCAGCAGCAGGACAACCTCCTCCACAGAATACTGGTGCAAAGGCCAGGGGCTCTCTGGTGCTCTGCTGGCTGCTGCAGCTCATGGGAGACCCCTCACGTCCCTGCAAAAGAAGCCCAGGGAACATTACCCCTGCACTAGGATCAAGTCACTCCACCAAAGCAGGCAGCAACATTGCAAGGAAATGTTCAGGGCCACAATCAAGAAAGTCTGGGTTCTTTATCTATGCTAGGGCACTGGCTTTGGTATGCCATCTGGTCTCATCTTCCAGAACCACATGGTCCGCCCAGGTGGGGAAGTCATCCAGAAATGGAAGGAATATGAAATGCTCCAGTGACTCATATGGGTGAGAGATTTATATGTTTTGTGGTCACAGCAGATCATTCTAACAGTTCATCTGACCTACTGGATCTCCCAGGTACAATATGTTTGACCCTTATTTTGAGCTTCAGACTCCTCCTTGACTTGTTGCAAATGTTCTACAGGGATATTGATATTTGGCTAAAAGGGCCCTGTGATGGACAACCTACCCACAAATCCCAGCCCTACAAGGCTTCTAGCATGTTAGAAGTTGCAACTTTAACCCCAAATTGGTTTGTGTCAAATCCTGAACTCATTGAATTTTTTGTGTCTTTTCAAGGTTAAAGCAACAGCTTTCAGTGAAAGTAGGTTTTCTTACCATGTACCTTAAATCTTTTCTGGAGGAAGAAATCAGATCAATTCTCACATCCTTTGTGTCTGTAATAGCTGTGATTGCAAACATCTGCAGTATGTCCTGGCCACCAAGAAGGATTATTTATTCTGTTGACCTTTCATCTCTTTACAAAATCAGAGGAAACAATTCCAGCTCCTTGTAAATGGTCTCTCCTGCTCCTGGCCTGTTTCTTGCTCATCCAATGCTCTGACAGGACCATGTCTTTGCCCTTAGGTTGTTATGAGGGAGCTGAACATGTGGGTTTCCCAGGGGAAGACAAGACTCAGCTCCTTTGCATTAATCTGTTGCTGGGGTTATTAATTGACACTGGACTAGCAAACTGAATTTTTGGAAATCATGGGTAGTCCAGGTCTGCAACAGTACAGAGATGGAAATGTAAGTATAATGGACACATTAAGGCATCTGTACTGCAATGGGCACCCCAAGACACAGCTGCAAACTGGTTGCTGCAGGAAAGTGTGTTAGCAGACTGGGTCTATCCCATCTCATCTCCCATTAAGGAGTTTGTTCTGAGGCCCTGATGATATCTGCCTGAAAGGGATAAGTGGCTGCAGATCTGAGACCTCTTTGCAAGAGAGATGACATGCTGTGGGATATACAGGTGGGGAAGCAACACTGGGACAGCAACAACCCCAAATCTGTTGAGCAATACCCAAGTTTACAGCAGAAAATTCCTCTCTCCCCACATTACATGGTGGCCTGCAAGCTGCTCGTCATGAAGATTTCCCAGGACAGTTCTGCTGCAGCTTTTCAGAGAACTGGGTGATGAGAATCTGGTGGTAACAGCCAAGGTTCTCCCCATGCTCCAACCTGAGGAATGCCCCAGCAGAGAGGGTCTGACCCTGTCCTTGGAATGCTAGCCTTGTCCCCTGCTCCTTCTTTTCCCTCTTATAACACATCTTTTCAGCAAAGTGGTGAGTTATCTTAATTCTGCAGACAGCAGCACTCAGGAATAAAGTAACTAATTTGGGAAATTATCCTGGCTGTCAATTCCCTGAGTGATTGGTGGGAGAGGCTTTGAAGCCCCACGCATGCTCCCTGCCATTCACTTGGACTCGAATCACCCTTTTATTTTACTTCCTCCTTGTTCTCATTGCCACACCACTCAAACTAAAATTATTCGCCTACAACCACAAACGCAGGGATATATCACCGGGAGTGCTGTAGGGCTGTCGCCATATATAATTCTCTGAGCTCAATATTTATAGGGCTACACAGGGCACAAATCATAGCCAGAAAGCCCATCGAGCTGGAGAGCTAGGTATAAACTCCAGAAATATCGCAAGCCATCGCTCACAGGAGACTGCCCAGCAGGCCCGCTGGCTGTACATCAAGCTGTAATGCCATCTGAGTCCGCGCTTGGTGCTGGAGTGGATCAGAGGTCACTTCCAAGCTTTTCTTCCATAAATCCTGGGTGCTGGCTCTCAGCAAGGTTAGGGGCTGGGGGAACCCTGCTCGCAGTGCTCCCTCCTTCTGCTTGTTGCTGCTGACACTGAGCTGGCCCAGCACTCTGTGTGGGTTTTTATCTTTGGGGTCTTGTCCTCCCTTCTGCTCCTCTGCTATAGAAAACAGAGATTAGAGGGAGGAGGGGTGTGCTGGATCTTACAGCTCCACTGTACAAGCTATGGGAGCTCCTCTGAAATGTCCTTTTACTGGGCTTTGGGGAAGTCTGAGGCCCTCTTCTTCTCACCCCTCAGGGTCACATTCTCCCTCATGCCCCAGTCCTGTGCAGGGCTGTGAATTTTCTCTAAATGCTCAGGTGGTTACAGGCATGCAGCATACTGCCTGCCCACATAACCAACCCACGGTCATCAGTCCTAGGATAGTTCAGCTCCCTCTGTCACGGTCTTCTCTCCTCTTTTCTGCCTTTTCAAAGCTTCCCTTTGTCTTGGGTGGAGCTGATGCCTCACTGGGGATGAGGGAGTGGCTCCTGACCAGGGCAGGTCCCAATGCAGTTTGGGGGTTTTGCATTGCATTTAAAGCCAATCCAAAGAGCAAAGAGCAGGTGAAATGAGTGCTCTGCAGATGCAGACTAATCCTTCCCCAGCTCTTCTCACCCTGGCAGCTTCCACCCTCAGGTGCTGGTGATCCAAAGGGTACTGCAACCGATGGAGAAGATCCAGATGAGGCCCGATGCAATGAGCAGGTGAAGCCTCTCTGAAGCAGGGCAGCAGTGCTTTCCTGATGTGGTGCTTTCTGAACAAAGAAGTGCTGGGGTTTTGCCTGAGAAATCACCAGCCAGACAATTAATTTTATTTCTAAGCTGCACATGATGGACTTGAGCTAACCAGTCTCTGGTTCTTCCCTTTCCCCCAGCAGCATTGCAGACAGACTCTGACATTTAAGCAAAATAAAATCCAACCCTAAGCATTAAGTAAAACTCCCAGTGTGATGGGTTCGTGGCTTGCAGCAACATCTCAGCAGGGGCGTGTTAAAGCTGGTCTTCAGCAAGAGGAAGAATGAAGCTTTGCAAAACCCTGACGAGGCAAAGCTCCTAAAATAACAATTGAATTAAACTTAATTCATTTTCACTTAATATCCTTATAGCGCCTTTAGCAAATGAGGCTGTTATTATTTTAAGGAGGAAAATGGGGAGGTGCAGTCTGGATGGAACTCACATCTCCTTACTGAAAGAAAGAAATCTTTGGTGGAAATGAAAAAAAGCCACGGGAAGAAATGCAGACAGTTAAAATTCTCCATTTTGGATTAAACACTCCCAAACCCGTCCAGTCTCGTGTTCTTCAAGATATGCCCCACACTCAAGAGTGTGCAAACCCACTATTTTTTTCTGCCAGATGCTGGAGGTTTGCTGGCTTTGCCAGAGTTACATACCTGGTCACATGCAGCAACTGTGAGTGATTGGCCAGGTCCTTCCTTCCCTCCTCTTCTCCTGCAGTTTTTGAGTTTTTCTGCAATATTTGAACCCCAAATGCTCTCTTCCTTCCCCCCTATTTTCTTGCAGTTTTTGAGCTTTTCTGCAACATTTGAACCCCAAATGGCCCCTGCTTGCCCTCCCCCTCACTAGCCTAATCTGCAGTGTTTAAAGCACTGTTCTTACTTTTGTTTCCATGATGTGTCAGTGTGAGCCTTTCCCTGGTTAAGGGTGAGCTAACCTCATGACTCTGTGGGGCAGACAAGCACAAGCTCAGGGTAGCAGCCCTGGACACTCCTTATTCAGGACAGCCTTTGTCCACATGCCTGATTTCCAGCCATATCTCCTGTTTGCTTGTGCCCACCCTTATTTCTACTATGGGCAGGATTTGGAATGCCCCTCACCACCAAGATTGTCTTTCTCTGTTGGAGTTGCAGAATATCATCCTAGAAAGGACATCCTGCAGCTCTTCCCCTTGGACATTCTAGCAAAGAGGGAATATCTCATGATCCCACACTCCAGAGAGGGATGGTCAACTGAAGCAATGAGCAAATGAACCCAAGGAGCCATCCCAACCTTGCCCCACAAAATTCCTTGCTCTCAAACCTCAGGCTCTGCTAACCAGAGGGAGCAAAGGCTTCTCTGAAATGGCCATGCAGGAACTGAACTACACTTCCCAGTAGGCCACAGAGCAAGGGCCCTCCTGGTATGAAAAAGCCTCCATTTGACTCGCTCATGCTCCCTGGGGCTGGGGACAGCTGGAGGATTTTAGGATTTCAAGGCTAGACAGCCGTTGTTCATTGCTGTGTAAGCAGCAGCAACAGCAGGCATTACAGCAAAATTAATTTCCATTCTGAATGCAGCTCTCCTGTGTCACTACTGCCATTACAGTCTTCTTCCCAGAGCTCGAGAAAATGGCCCAGACAGGCTTTGCAAGGTCGCCTCGCCCTCTGTCTTGCTCAGGGGCAGGCTCTGCTCTAACTAATCCTCTTCTGACACACCTTTTTGTCTCTCTTACTCATAGAAACCTTTCTCCACCTGCCTTGGTTAGGGCAGCAGCTCATTAATTCTAAGAAAAAGGAGAATAAACTTTCTTAATAAGACACAGCTTTTCAAACTCTCTGTTCTTCCCATCAATTAGAACTTGATAATTTTAGGCTTATGCAAAGAAAATGGAATGAGAAGATCCCTGGGACAGTGAGCACCCGTCCCTCATGGCTGCATGCCCTCTGCTGCCAACAGATGTTGCTTCTGCTCTCTCATGCTGCCAGGCAAGGACAAGCAATATTCAGAGCCTGTGTCTGCAGCAGGGACAAGATAACTTCACTGGGATATTTTCCAATAATCTGAGAAGTTAGCACATACCCATCATCTATTTCTCTGCACCTTCCTGCTGCTGGCAAGCCACACCTCTCCACCCTGAAAGATTTTCAGAGCTTTTCCAACAAAATCCAGCCTTACTTTCAAAAGCAAGGATTAATGGGAAAACAATTAGCGGTCATGGTGGAGTACTTCATCAAAATCAGATCATCAGGGTTTTGTTTTTTTGAGCATTGCAGATGAAGAAGAATATGAGATGAACTCCACCATTTCTGGGGCTGGTATGAGCTATTTGCCTTCTGTATCACTGGCTAAGAAATGGATTTTTTTTCAGCACTATTCCTTTGAAGGGAGATTCCTGCCTTGGTTGAGAGCCAAAGCCTGGGAAAAAATGAAGATCTAGGTAGATATCTGCCAGAGCTTGTGAATGGACTCCTGTGCCCAGTGTATGCCAGACCCACACCCATCAGCAAACTGCGTGGAAAGCCCCAGGTGCTGTCCTGGCAGGGTGAGCACCCGAGGGCTGCTCAGGCACAGAGCTCACAGTGCAGCTGTGCTGAGCAGGGCTCCTTCTGCCCAAGTCCTGGGGGCTCTCAGGGCCAGCCAAAGACACCGAGAGGGCCTCACAAGCAGCCTCTGCCAGGACACTGAGCACATTTTAGGAAGTATTGCTGAGCTCTTGTACCTTGCTTTGGGGACACCAGCTAAGAGAGGAGCAAGGCTTGGTCTGTGCTGTGCACACAGGTACCTGTGCTTGCAGGTAGGGGAATACCTGCCCTGTTTCCTCCTCAAAAATCTCCTGTCCAAACCCTTTCTTTCCAGCCATGTCTCTGGAACATTAATATCATCCTCCCTACTGTAAAGGGGAGCCTAGAGAAAGCACCAAAATCAAGGCTCCAACACAGTAGAAAGAGGGTAGAAAGGCTGGGAAGTTTCCCCTGGAGACCTTACCACTCCTTCAAATTTCTTACCGCCAAACCCACTGCAAGAGGATTTTGAGGGGAGACTTGTCACCACTCCAAAGTGAGGCATCTCAGAGCCCAGCCCTACATCTCTCACCCAGGCATCAGTTAAATGAAACAGGAGGTCCTGGTGGAAGAACCAAGATATCAGTTGATTATTATTTCTTCTCACTTTGGGGTGATCCTGTCTGTGTCTTTATATCTTGCAGTCCTAATTATTCTTTGGCTTTCCCTGGGAGCATTCATGGATCAAATAGGGCAGATTGCCTCCCCTCTTGGCTGAGGTTTCTGCACCCTGGGCTGGACAGGGCACAAAGAATGAGGGCAGAAGTTGTTTTGCAACCTTGCTCATGGGTATTGTGGCTGATTCCTCCTACAGGGCAGAAAAAAAGACACAGGGAAGAGAAATTAAAGTTATTAATATCAAACAGTTAAGGGTTGTGGTTGAATTAGGTGAAAAGTAAATGAGTCTAATTGGGAAAAGCATTAGCAGATCATAAAATAACAGCTTTTTAAGAAACAAGAAATAGAAGCTAATTACAAGCTGTGTGACATTGGCTTTATGTTGGTACTTCTGCTGATGGACTTGGAAGTTGCTTGACTATTCCAGTTCATTTTGGTGTGCAGGAAAGCACTGATGGATGAGGGGGATGCAAGAGTAGCAGTCAAGGATTTTTTGCTTCATCATTGAATAATAATATAATTCACATTGGAAGTGATTTCAGGAAGTCTTTGATTGACCCTCTCTCTTAGGAGCAGGGCTTACTGCTGCTAGGGCAGGTTTCTCAGTTCAGTAACCCTTTGAATATTGACATGGTTAGTGACTTCAAAGTTGGATCTCTAGTCTAGTATCATGGAATCCTTCACGTGGAAAGTTTCTTTCTCTTATAAGTAATCACAGTTGTCTTTGATGCAACTTGTCTGTCACTCCTTGTGTCTATTGGCCTTTTGTCTTTCCCAATACTCCAAAAAGAATCTGACTCCATCCTCTCTAACACTCCACCAAGCATCCCTGACGTGGATAAGGGTGTCTGTGCAAAGGATGTGCAAGGACAGAACACCGGGGGGAGCTGTCAGCATGAGCATAAAGGAACGTGACTTGTGATGCGCTCTACTCTCCAGGCATAAATAAACAAACCACAAAACCAAAAACAAACAAACAAGCAACCTGCTGTGAAGCATTATATTTTCCTTCAAATTATTAGTTTTCTGAAAATACTCATGGGAAGTAAAAGATTTGTAATACTCATTTGTGTGCTCTAGAGGCAGGGCTAATACTTGGAGAATGATTGCTGCCCATGAAAGTGAGAGCAAAAAATAACCTGGGGAGTGTCCACCAGTACATATGCAGCACTTCATGCTGCCAGCTCTGCCAGCCTCAGAGCTGGGCACAGAACATCCTTGAGCAGTGAAGGGGGGGACACTGTCTCAAGCAGCTGGCAAGTTGGGACAGGACACATACTTCATACTTCATACTTCATACTTCATTCCAGGTGTGAAGTCCTGTCAGTTGACAAGCAGTGACCTATGGACTCTGCAACCCTCTCGGTTCTGGGGGTGAAGCAGGAGGCAGGAGAGTTTCCACCAGAGGTGACCCTGGGTATAAAGGAGCTCTATGCACACAGCAGAGAGTGCTCCAAAGATCAGTTTCTGACGGCAGCAGGATTTGAAACATCCAAGGACTGAATTTACTTGTCATGTCCCTAGTCCTGTTTTGGCTAAAATTCAATTAGATGTTTAAATTTGGGAGGACAGGGACTCAGGGGCATTCACTGGATCAACTAGGAAGACCTGCTTGCTTTTGTGTCACCCCACTGTTTCTGAGATGCATCAGATCACATTTGACCCTGTGTCTGGTTTTCACCTTCCATCTACCCCCCCGACATCTGTGGCATTGGTGTCACTTTGTTTTAAGTGCCAATCCACTCCAAAATGACTGTGAACCAGGGAATGGGTTTCACCCTTCAGACTGCTTTGCTGTGGCAGCATCCTTCTTCCTCAGGTCCTGATACCGGGGGGCAATATGCTTCTTCACACGGTGACATTAGTAATGCCACAAGCCCTGGAAAGCATGACTTGATTTCTCTGTGGGATGTGAAGTGGCTGCTCACCTCACAGAAAAACGAATGCCACGGGGGGTTTTGCGCACACAACCCTTCCTCTTTTCACGTTTCGTCTTTCAGAAGGGCTTTCCCCCCTTTTAAAACCGCTTGGCAGGAGGCAGCACGCCCTGCTCAGTCCCACACGGGGGATGCCAGCCGTGTTTCGGGGGTCGGGTGGCGGTGCCGCCTGCAGAGGTCCCCCTCGCCTAAGCTTTGAGCGCCGGGCGGGAAAGCGGCTCCGGCGGCTCCGGCGGGAAACGGCTCCCCCTCACAGCCCTCACAGCCCTTACACCCCTCACACCCCTCACACCCCTCACAGCCCTCACAGCCCTCACAGCCCTCACAGCCCTCACAGTACTCATATCCTTCACACCCCTCACATGCCTCACAGCCATCACAGCCCTCATATCCTTCACATCCCTCGCAGCCCTCACACCCCTCACAGCCCTCGTCCCAGCTCCCTCCTCTGCCATTACAGGCAAAGCAGCATTGGGATGCCCTCAGGTGTGTTGTAAGGATGTGGTGAGGTGAGCTTGGAGAAGTGGTGGCCTTGAAGTGGGACCCCTGGAAGGCAGGACAATTAACAGACCGGGCTAACACACCGTAATTGCGGGCAGCCAGAACTGGGGGTCCTTCGACTCACCTTGCCCTGCCGAGGAGGCACCTAGGGCAGGACAGAGACACTTTGAGCCTTGCCCACAGCAGAGAGGCCTACAGGCTTGACACCACTGAGGCGAGAGGCAATGGGACAGGGCAGCCCATCATCCCGCCTCTCCAACTGCTACTGGATCCAGTTTTTGCTCCAGGCTTTGTGACGGATGTCACTGTCAATATCCATGTCAATACCATGGTGACTTCATCTTTGACAGTGCGTGGGATTTTGGGAAGCAAAGAGTGACCCCAGCTGCATGAAAAGGTAATAATTACTGCATTCACACCAGAGGAAACAAAAGGGCGGTGTTCCTTCCTGTGCCCAGTGGCATCTACAAGCAGGGGTGCTGCACCCAGCTGGAAGGGACCCCACACCTGGCCAAGGGTACATGCTGCATCCCCTGGCCTTGCTGCAAAGTCAGATCAGGCAAGGCAGGGGTGTGCAGGATGCCCTGGATCCCTACCACAGCTTTTCTGGTTATGGTCACAGGTGTCCTCTCACCCTCAGTGCACGGGACATGGCTAACCCTGCCCTGACTGGGTGCTGGAGCACTTGGGTTTGATGTTGAGGTTTGGGAATGGGGGTGGTGTTGCTCATTCACTAATCCACTGCTTTAAAATAATAGTAGTAGTAGTAGTAGTAGTAGTAGTAGTAGTAGTAGTAGTAGTAGTAGTAGTAATAATAGTAGTAGTAGTAATAATAATAAATAGTAGTTGTGGTAGTAGTTGTAGGGGATGAGACCATCCATTCATGTGGCAGTACTGAAATTTTTCCTGTGGGGAGTAGGACATGAGCTGCCAACACCCATAAACTCCTGTGTGTGGGCCAGCATTTACAGATAACTGGCCTCTCCACAGCCAGCAAGACTTGGACTTACAGTCGCATGACTTTTCCATCAAATACCCTGTTCCTGTTCCCAAATAAAGGAACTTTCTTTTTTTTAAGCGAGGGGAGAATAGCAGCCAGCTACTAGTGTAAAGAGCAGAAAACTGTGGAAGGGTCCTCTGATGGAGTTGGCACAGGCTCCAGATTTCTGTGGTGACATGTTCTGTGCTTTCCTGTTCTCACTGCTCTGATCTCTGAGCAAGGTGTGAGTCCCTTCCAAGGGAAAGGTTATTCCCATAATAAATGGACTGGGGAAAGCTGAGAGGAATATTGACTTTGTCAGGAAAGGACAGATCAGAAGTGATATATTGGAATAATTTCAGCATCCCGGAAAACTCCAGTTTGGCTATAATATTAATGTTTTTGAAGATAAGGAACATTTGTGCAATAAACTTGTGGCAGTTCAGTGTGGCCTTGGCATTGCCTTGGGCTGTGAAGCCATTATGGACCCTATGCCCTGAACTCCCTGAATGTCCATGCTTGACTGAGCGTTTTTCCAGCTTGGGTTGGTGGGTCTGTGAGGATAGAGAAGCAGGACTGGTGTTGGTGAGGCCGGGCCTGCCGGGGGTGGCATGGAGGGGGCAGCTGGCTCCTTGGCAGGGGATGTGTTTGCAGGTTGGGGCACCACTCACAGCACTTCTGATCCTGGGGGTTATGGCCCCGGTGGAGCGAGCCCTCCCCTATGCCACGGCTGCTCTGTGTGCTCCCTTCCCAGGCCGGGCAGCGCAGGGCACGTGGGGAGTCGCCAGCAGCCGGGGCAAGTGTGAGCCCTGGGGGCTTTGCTGCGGCCTGGGAGGTTCCTGCCTCCCTCTGAGGGACCCCCACCAAATCGGGGGAAGTTCCCCCCACCATCCATGGGCCCGCTGAACCTGGGGAGGGCCTGGGGGGCTTCAGGGGCTCCCCCAGACCCCGGAGTGCTCACGGGTGGGATCCCTGCTCCCTTCCTTGACGTGACCACTCGGTTGCCCCTGCCCCATTCGTGTTTGTGCCTGCGGAGCCATCCCCGGGGGGGAGAGGGAGGCAGTAGGGGAGCACTGTCTTGTTCGGGAAATGGGAGACAGGGGTTGGGAAGGAGGGAGAAAGGCTTTTGCCAGAGGAAATCGATATCCCGTGAAAAGTAATTATTGAAGCATAAATTTATCATAAGGGTGATCACCAATAAAACATCTCTTGGCGACGTTTTAATTTAAAATCAAATTCGAAAAGGCCCCCCTCCCCCTTCAAAAAAAAATCCTTAACAAGCAGAAAAATAACTGCAGCCCTTGGAACACTTCATTATACGTTCAAAGAGAGCTCCATCATCTTCGCACCGACGCCGGGCTCTGCTCTTCTGATGGATCCAATGCAGCTGATTTATGGAAATGACTTGCAAATCCATAAATGTAGTTTGCAGTGACAGCCGTGCATATCACTAGTAATTCCTTTAAACTATGCAAAGAAAAATGATTCATATCTGGTTGGACCCTGCCTTTTCCAAGGGTCGCCACTCCTGAGTCTTGATGTGTTTGTCTGTATTGGTTTCCCTCTCGATTTTTTTTTTTTTTTAAACTCCGTGATGGATGAGGCTGAGATCTTAACACTGAAACCCGGGACCCCGAGACCGCCAGCAGGGGAAGAGTTAAGCCTGTGGGAAGGTGATTTTGCCCTCCTTCCCCGCTGACACGCGTGGGTCGGACGTGACACACATTGCCTCACTCGGTGTCGTGTCCCCGCGGCTTTTCTCTGCACCCCCCGGGTTTCAGCCCCGGGTTCCGAAAGCTTAATTGTGTTAATTAATTAGTCCTCCGTGTGTGGTTGCTGGGTGACTCCGGGCGGATGCAGAGGGATCGGAGAGGTGCAGCCCGGAGGGATGCGTGCCCGTGCCTCAGTTTCCCCAGCTGCAAGAGGGGCGTGACGGGGGCAGCGGCCCGGGCGATGCGGCTGCAGCCCCGCTCTGAGTGCCCCCTCCCTGGGGCTCCCGGTTCTCTCCTCCTTGCAAGCCCCAGCACACAGGGCTGGGCCCGCACACGTCGGGCAAGGATGGAGCAAAATCAGCGGTTCTCGGGATCTGCTCATGGTTTTCCGCAGTTATCCCAGGAATCACCATACCTCCTTCCCCATTTGTATCCCCAAAGATCATCCTCCAGCAGTATCTCTGATAATGTATTTATTAGGCTTCATGATGCAATAACCACAAGCAGCCAGAAAATGTAGCATTTTTCCACATTATCATCCAATTTCCCTTCCCGGGTATTTAGTTCAACTCTTTAACACCAGCCACATAATTAGAATTTGGATTTCCATTAATTTTCCTTGAGCCTGCAACCATTTTAAGATCACAGTGGTAATTAACGTGATACATCACTAATTTCACCAAGCACAATCGAAGTAGGCGCTCCCCCTCCTTCTCGGGGGCAGGGCCGGGGGTGCTGAGGGGGCCGCCGGGGGTCGGGGCGGCCCGGGCCCCTGCCGGGGTGGCTCTGTCCCCGCCTGGCCCCGCCGAGGAGCGGAGCGTGTCGTGTCGCAGCCCGGCCCCGCCGCATCCTCCGCGTTCGCTACGGAAAAATACACTTTTCTTTCCAGTAAATTTAACAATTAAAAATATTTATCGGTAGCAGATTTACGTTGTTGTGTCTCCAGTCTTGGGGCATATTGGTAGACTATTAAGACTAATTAGCATCCTTTCTGCATGCAGATTTACTAAGCTGATTGCGGTATAACTCATCCCTAAAAGCCCCTATCCCTTCACATTTGCAGAATGTAGCTGAAGGCAAGGCCCTTTCGTCTCTCTCCGAGCTTGCAAGCAGCTCACGTTAGCCGGGCCTTTTGCTAAGTAAACTTTAAAAATGTGAAGCAATAACAATTTGAGTTAGAATCTTGCAGAGTACTAAAATGGAAATATTACCTCGGGAGCTTCCACAGGAAGGATCTGGGAGGAAACAAGAGGCTTAAATGTATAGAAGCACGCAGCAGATACAGGCTGTATATTCTCAGCATTAAACCCAGGGCTGTTATTTTCTTAAATATATTTGGAAATAAACAAAGGGATTTCGTACGTGCCTGGGGTGGTTGTGTGTTCCTGAAGCCAAACAACACCGAGGAGAGGAGAGAGAGAGGGAGGGAGGGAAAGAGAGAGAAAACGAAGAGTTACAGAAAGTTTGCAAGATGCAGTTGCAGGGAACAGTTGTTCGTTTTTTCCTTCCTTCTCTGCATTTTGGGTCTGTTTAAAAGGCGCGGAATCAGCAGAGTGCTTTGCTGCGCAGCCCCTCAAATACAACGGGAGGGGAGATTCGTAGCATCCTTTGAACCTCACTTTGCATTTAAAATATTTAAAGCGTCCCAGAAGGCTCTGTGAGGCTCTTTCAAGGTGTGGAAAGTATCGGCTCTTATGCTTTTAAAAAGCGTACACTGCTGGTTTATTATTAACACACTGGGAAGTACATAAGCCCCACAACTTTATTCTCTTTAATGAGCCTGGAAAAGCACGTTGGCCCTGAAGGGTTTTGTTCATTAAAGATGTAGGCTGTAGGAATATTGTCTCATTAATTATCTGGTTTTAATTACACTGTTACCCTTTGAATCCATATATTTGTGGGGGGGTGGAAAAGTTGCCATAACCAGAACCCCACAATCCGCAGCGAGGGCGTGTCGAGGTTTAAGGAAGAAGCAGCAGAGACTCGGACAGGGAGTGCGGGAGTTGCGGGGATGCTCCTGCAGGAAGGATGGACGGATGGACGCAGGGGTGGGGAGGAAGCGGAGGTGGGAGGAAGAGGGGTCTCCGCGCGTGTAGAGCTGCGTGCACACCAGGAAATATTTATTTCCCCGTGTCTCGGCTGCCGGCCGGCTTCCGAGCTGGGCCGGTACCGGGCGGGATGCGCCCTGGGGAAACCGGAGAGCTGGGTCGGGCAGGCTCAGGGCGCGTCCCCCTCCGTGAGATGTAACCCTCCGGACACCTCCCCAGTTCCCACATCATTATCTTTCCTCGGCGCATAGCGAGCCGGAGCCTCTCCAATTAATTTTATTTTCCTGTTAATTTGCTCGCCATTTAGGAAGAGCAGCTCTATGGCCCGCTCCCTTACACCGAGCAAGAAATACAACATTTCTCACCCCGTCGAGGCTGGGCGACGGCAGCCGTGGATGCTCCTCCCGGACTGGGCATCGCCCGGAGGGGCTGAGGCCGTCGGTGCCATCGTAACTGCCGGGGCGCTTTGTCATTAATTACCCGGCGCTAAATTGTGCCGTTTTCCCTTTAAATCCCAGACATGTTGACAGGACACATTAAAGTGCAGCCTTCTCAGGCTGAGAACATCATAAAAACCGGACAGGCAATTTCTGTTTTCACCAAATAGCCAGGGTAGCGCGTTCTGCATCTTTGATTTTAATGCACTAACTGGCAGCTAAGCAGTGAGGGGAGCACAGAGGTGGGGAGAGAGGGGACTCGAGATGGAAAACCTGGGGAGGAAGCAGAGGTTAGCGATATTATTTTTCTTCTCTTTCCTGCAAGTCCTGCCCTGGCTCGGCCCCCTCCCATCTCCAAATCCATCGCACCAACTGAATTATCAACTAGAATTTGATTAATATGCAAATCTGAGGCAAACAGCTCCATATAATTCTTTCAGTGGAGAGTAATTAATCAACAGTTAAAGCAAATTAATACATATATCAATTTTGTCAGGAACATGCTTAGTTCAATAGCCCGTAAAATTGAAGTTTGAAGTATTAAGGGGCTCTACAGAAACGTTATGACTAAAACTTTCAAATTGATCCTATTTAGTAATCAATCAGGCTCTCCCCTCGGGTTAATCTGTCTAATTTTTCATCTCAAATCATACACTTTAGTGACATGCCATCTAGCAAACAGTCGATAAAAAGTTAACAAAAATGATAACGACTTCAGCACACGATGGTTCCTGCGTGCGAGCCGGTGAACGCGGGTGGGTGTGCGGCCCCACGGCGGCCCCGCCACCCGGACTGCCGCCGGTGCCATCCCGGCAAAACCACCTTTTGCCGAGCAGCTCGTTAAATATGCAACTATTTTCTCTCCTCTCCCCGTTTGCTTCTCCCTCCCTCAGCCCAAGCGGGCTGATTTAACACACCGGCCGGGCACGCCGGTGCGCGGCTCCGCGGGGTCCGCTCCGAGCCGTGTGGGGATGCGGCTCCGCCTTGGGCACCGGGAGCTGAGCCCCCGCTCCGGATGCCTCAGCTCTTCCCGCGCCCAGCGGGCAGCGCTCGGACTCTTCCTCCCTCAGACGGACGTGGGGAATAAAAATTCGAAGTGCGGTGAAGATGTGCAGTTTGCAGCCGCGGGGGTGGGCGTGTGGACACGGCCTCACACGTGTTACCACTACCGGCTCTACACGTGTTTACACCCCCTCGCACCCCTGGGCCGGCTCCGCGTAGCGTAGCGATGAGTTCGGCGAGCAGAGCTGCGGGGGGGGCACGGCGAGATGGGAGAGGGGCGAGCAGACTCCGGGGAAGGGACCGAGAACCAGAGCGTTGCCGGCCGAGGAATCCCGGCAGCGGAGAGTCCCCGGCCATCTCTCTCTCCCCCGCATCCGTCGCCCCTCTCTGTTATGATATCAAGCGACCGGTTCTGGAAGGGTCTTCTCTGCTCGGAGCTGAGGCATCCCCCTCGAGGGCTCTGCTCCGACGGCCGCTTGCCTTCGGTGGGACGGGTGATGAAGTCACTGTGAGCCCCGATGACGTCATACCTTCTGCTGCCGCCTCCATGCATGACCTGCACAACCGGACTGCGCACAATTCCCTTGGGGCCTCAGTCCCTTCCTCCAGCCCTGGCGATGTTCCCTTCGGGAAACAGGCCTGGGATAGGGACACATGGAGGAAACCTCCCCCTGGGACAGGCTCACCTGGCCGGACAGCTTGAGGGAAGATTTCGCGCTCTGTTCTCCCCCCTGCCCGGGGCTCACCTGGACGGGGAGGGCGAAGGGCCCGGCCCCTCGGTGCGCACGTCGGTAGTACCGCCCCTCGTTGCAGAAGAGACACCCAGAGCCCATGGATACCCCGGGGGTGCCAGCCCAGCCCTTCGGGGTGGACGAACCCTCAAGATCCCGCGGGACAGCAGGGAGCCTGGCAGGGGGTGGGGACAGGAGTGGTCCGGCGGGGCCTTCCCCCTTTGGCCCGCAGGAGAGACCGGAGTTGGAGAAGGCTGAAAGGTGTCCGCGGCCGAGCGGCTCGGAGGAGGATGCTCACGGCCGTGGGGCTGAATGCGGCGAGCGCGGCCCCACCGATATCACGGCGCCGGGAGTTTTCCATTTCCAAGCGGCACCGGCCCTGCCCGGGCTGCCCCGGGATGCCCAGGGTCCCCGCCTCCTCGCTCGGGCACAGGAAGGGGTCCGGTGTCCCCAGCGCCCCCCAGAGTGCCGCAGAGCCGAGGGAGCAAATCCGGGCCTTGCCCCGGGGCCGAAGGCCGCGGGGAGGGTGTGGGGAGCGGGTGTGGGCATGGCAGGCGGGCAAAGGGCTGGCACTCCTCCGGAGCCTCTGCCGAAGGTACGGAACAGAGGGAGGCCAAGAGCTGCTGGGGGGACCAGCGGCGCTGCCCGACAGCCTTTCCACATGTCGCGATACTAGGGAGCGGTCGCGATACGGCCGTGAATGTTCAGTGCTTACTGCGGGAGGCGGGCGGGCAAGGCGGTGTGACACATGGAGGACACCCCTGTGTCACCTCAGCCTGCCGGTCCCCGGTGTGCCCCGGGCTGGGGGCGGGGGGCAGCGGCCCTTTCCGGGGCCTTTCCGGGGAGCGGAGGAGACAGCCTGCGATTCCTGCCCCAACCCCAGAATCGGGAAGAAAAAGCCTTTCCTTTCAGCAGAGACTCATGCATCAAACTTCAATTTTCCGGACGATTGAATTAGTGATTTTTTTTCTCCTGAACTAAAATACACTTAAGTCTTTGGGATTAATTACCACGTTCTGGTCCCTCAGACTGTAGTATTAGTTATCGTTGCCATATTCGACATCAGCTCTGACACCTCATAAAATAAGGAACTGAATTTCACTGACTCAACCTGCTTCAACCCTGTTGGATAATTCAGAAGGGGGCTTTATTCTCCGTCTGGGAGCCCTGTGTGAAGTGAACAAGATCAAATATGGATCTTCTCCACCCCCCTCAGGAAAAAAAAAACAGCTTAACTCCCCCCCGCAAACACTAAACAGTGCCTTTTCCGAGCAGACAACACCCCCCCACCTCCTCCTCCCCTCCCGCTCCCTTCACACCTCCGAACGAAATCTAAGGCAGTGTCAAGTTTGGGGATGAAGGATGGGTATGGCAGGGGCGGGAGGATGGGCGGGAGCAGGGCGACAGGCAGGAGGGCATGTCCGGCTCCTGCGTTTGAGAAATGGGGTTTCTGCCGGGGAGGGAACAGCGGTGGTCGAGGTGCGGGCTGGACCCAACCCTCGGGGGTCCCCACGCCCGCGCTGCCCCTGCCCGCACCTGCCCGCACCTGTCCGCTCCCGGTGCCCGCTCCCGGTGCCCGCTCCCGCCCCGGCGCGGGGGACACGGGACAGCGCAGCCCCCGACGGGGCGGGTGATGAGCGACCTCCGGGCCCCCAGCTCGCTCCCGCAAGGCGCTTCCATGTTCCCGCACACCCTGTTGCCAGTTGTTAGTTTTCACCTCTCCGGGCCAGGACCTGGGGTGTTTAAGCGGATTAACGCCTTTATTCTCCTTGTCGGGAAAGGCTCGTGTCTCCCCCTACCCCGTGCCCGTCTTTTCCCAGGCCGAACCGCGGTGAGCCAGTGCCCAGGGCACGGAGCACCGGCTGGCGGCGAGCAGCTCCGAAACGCTGCGGGTTTGCCGGGAGCGGACACGGGACGGACTGTGCCCCCTCTGTGAATCCGTGCAGGAAGTACTGCGGGCAGGTTGAAGGCCAGACAAGGGGAACGCCGTCCCAGGTGTCCCCGGCCATGAAGTTCCAGCCGGGGGTCTCGGCCCAGCGCCCTCCTTCTCCGGGATAGCGCTGGACACGGACGGGAGCGGCCGGCGGCCCCTGGCTCGGCGAGACAGATCCCGAGATCCCTAATTTGGGGTAAATCTGGGAGTCTGGGGGGGCAGGAGGGGTTCCATGCCGCGTCCATGGCTGCAGCTCTCCGAGTGGGCCGGGAAGGGCTGCGGCTGGGTCAGCCCAGAGGACACGATTTTGAGCTGCCACCGCGTCCCTATTGCTGCTGCGGGGAAAAAACCCCAAACCACCCGGCAAACAGCAGTCTCACTCCCACACCCACCCACCCACTCCCGTCCCCCGAAAAAAAGAACAGAAACAAGAAAAAAAAAAAACCCAAAAAGCATACCACTGAAAAGGAAAAATCAAACTAACAAACAAAAACCCGTATTGTGTCTAAAATTCGAGGAAGAGCGAACCCTGAGCAATAGATCTCCTCATGTAGGTGATCCTAGGGAACGGCGCATTTCAAACTGGATGACAAACGACGCGCACAAACCAGAGCTTCGTTTTTAAGCTAAAAAAAAATCTTTTGTTTGTCAAAAAGCAGATTAAACAGCCAAAATCCCAGTTATCTGGAAATACAGGGCTAGCCAAATTAACAGGCTACAAATCTTTAGGAGGAGGCTTTATTTACTAACCCGCCCCAGCCACGTGTGGTAAACTTCTGCGGGTGCAAGGCGGCCCGGCATCTCTTCTCTTTGCACTCAGAAGTCAATAGATCAGAAACCCAAATTAACTCCCAGCCTATTTTCCATACACCCAGCCACTTTCTTTTTTTTTTTTTTTTTTTTTTTTTTTTTATTTCTTGGTTCTAGTGAATTGTACTCTTTGCAGCCTCATTAAATCCATTCCAAGACAAAAGAATAAAAGACTGGGGGGAGGGAGGGGACAGGAGAGGAGGGGGAACAGGAGAGGGAATGGGGAAAAAAACAGATAAAGAAAACAAATAAAGCCCTTTAACTAGATCTTCACATAAATGTCACAGTTTCTCAGCATTTACGATTTCCCTGCTTAGCATAAAAACACTTAAGGACAAGATTGAAGGCTTTCCGAGAGATCTGGACAGAAGTCAAAGCTATCATTCGGAGGTTAAAAAAAAAAAAAAAGAATAAAAGGAAAAGGAAAAAAGAGGGGATGGCGAAGTGGGGGCGGGAGGTGGCGGAAAACAAGTGCTCTTCCAAATAATACTAAAGAAAAGTGAATTTCATTGTAATTCATAGGCTTGTTCCAAATACCAAGAGAGAAAGAAAAAAGAATAGAAGCGCACAGATGCCCCGACGAAGGGAGAACAGCTCTGCTCCCATTGTTGTGGAGTTAAACAGTGGAAGGGAGGGTTAACCTAATCCATCAAATTGTCTGGAAATTGTGAAGAAAATTCAAAAACCATATGGTCTCCAAGCGCTCGCCTTCTCTCTGCTGCGGAGGGGCACGCTTGTTTCAGCATGGCGAACCGCAGGAGGCTGTATATGCTCCATTGTCGCTTGTCACTTCAGAGAAGAGGGCTCATTTGTCCCCAGTTTTCATGCTTTACGCTAAAAATTACAACCCCATCCATTCTCAAAGAGGAGAAAGATTTATTTAGCCTCGGAGAAACTGGACCAAAAAAAAAAAAAAAAAAAAATCCAACCCACAAACCAACCCTGTCTTATCTGGACACTTCTCTGCCGACTCCACCACTGTACACCAGATTTGCCTTTCTCACATAAATTTTACAAAGAATAGGGAGAAACACACGTTGCTCGACTCCAAAGGCAGGTCACGCTGCCAAGAGAGAATACATTCACCAGAGCTTTAATTTTGGTGGAAAAAAAAAAAAAAAAGAAAAAATAAAAAATAAATGAAAAAAAACCAAAAAAAAAAAAAAAAAAAAAAAAAAGGGAGGAAATGAAAAGAAAAAGAACTAAAGAACTAAAGGTAGGAAACGAAACATTTTCCATCCCCGTGTCCCCGTGGCAGCTTTTGCCCAGACGCGGGAGGCCTGGCCAGCCGGGCGGAGGGCAGCTCCCCCCGCAGCACACCCCGCTCCTTTTGTCCAAATCGCTGATAACTCCTTGCTGCCGCTCGGATTTGCTTTTTCTTTCAATTATTCTTTTTCCTGCCTTTCTTTTTCCCCTGCAATTTCAGGCTGGAAATGCCCCGCTGACCGCGGGAGGGTCCCGGGGTCCCGGTGGTTCCGCCCGCCCCTCCGCGCTCCCGCCGCCGCCGCGCATCCCCCGCGCCCGGGAAGCGCTGCCCGCACCTCCGGCCTCATCCATGCTCCGCGTTCTTCCTCCGCTAAACTCTGCCTGGCATTAGACTTAGGAAAAAACCCTAAATAATAATATTGGTCTAGCTCGTATGCTCCTTTCCCGTCATTTTTTTCTCACAGGTACTGCTCTCAGAGTAACTTTAAATGCAAACGGGATGGGAGATTCCTGCGGGGGAAAAGTCCGGTGTAGCCTCGGACCGGCGGGGTGCTTTTTCGGTCACAAATGAAGGACGTTAAAAAGTATATTAAAATGGTAAGGATTTTATTGCATCGGGAAAAAAGAGCTATCTGTACAATTCTAAGAGACAGTAAATAAAGCGACATTGTCCCTATCGGAACTTAAATAGCAGGCCTTTTAAAATTTGTACAATTCAAACAAAACCAGGTCTTAAATCTGTACAATTTTTTAAATTTATAGTGTAATATTTAAATGTATTGATTTTGGGATTTGTACTTTTTTATTTCCATAGCATGCAAAAAATTCTAAAAAGAGTAAAAAATAATTCTAGGATTTTTTTTTATTTTTCCTTTTTTTTTTTTGTTACCACCTTCATATCAAAAATACGAAAGGCAGCTTTTTAATAAAAGCACAACAATAGCAGAAAATGGTAAAAATAGCTTTTAATTGTTAAAATGAGGCAGAAATTGCATTGGAGACAAATCTCTATGCTCTAGGAAAAAAAGAAAGTATATATTTTTCAACTTGCATTATCACCCAGCCCCAAGTTCCCAAGATTGCGAAAGAAAAAAATATTTTAAGGGGAAAAAAATTAGTTCGTGCACATCTGAAACATGCAAGGAAAGGAAAGCAGCTAATTTTTTGCTGTTGCCGTTTTAAGCCTAACTTAAATCTTCTCTTAAATGGTTTGTTTCGGAAGTCTTTGAAAACAACTGCTTTCCCAAACATCTGTTGGAAGCCAGGTTTATTCCAAGGTTACGCGTCTCCCTTATAGATAAAATAATCATCACTGATAGCTATTAGAAAAAAATAATAATCAAAACCTCAAAAAGAAGGGGGAAGGAAAAAAATTCCAATATATAAGTTTAAATATTTATACAGAAGCCGTCCGTAATTGCACCGTTCCGAAGATGTGGCAGGCGGAGGGATATCGACTCTACCCTAAATTAACCGGGGGTGTGTGTCTGTGGTGGGGCTCTATTGCTTATTGCTCCGGCCGGGGGGAGCGGCCGCCCCGCCGCGCTGCCGGGGCCGGCCTGGGGGGCCGAGGGTGCC